>NC_090348.1:854213-1524213 GCF_035084215.1 Heptranchias perlo
TTAATTCCACAGATTTCAGCTTCACAAACTAAAGAACCATTTACACAAATAGAATCTAATTTTGGTTTTGAAAACTGAATGGAACTTAAAAGTTAAAAGCATCTGCATAGTTTTGTGGGTAGAACACATATTGAGAGGCCCAATGTATGTATTAACCAATCTTATACAGCCAGAGAGAACCTTCCCAATGTGTGGTGGACTGGGATCTCTCACTCCTCCACTCCTAGCGCTGTTCCACTTCCGTACAACTGAGTCAAAGAACAATTTATTTTCTACACTGCAAGTGCTGATACAATTTAGCACCTCGAGTGTTTAAATATCCAAGATTAACAGCACAATACAATGCTTACCAACTCGGGACTCCATCAGGCAGACAACATTCCAGGCTCATATGTCCTGTGATTGGGACCATAACTCGAGCAGGGTACCAAGATGGGTACTTACTGAAGAAGGTGCAAAAAAAATTCACAAAGATGATTCCAGAACTGAGAGGTTATAACTATCAGGAAAGATTGAACAGGCTGGGGCTCTTTTCTCTAGAAAAGAGAAGGCTGAGGGGTGACCCGATAGAGGTCTTTAAGATTATGAAAGGGTTTGATAGGGTAGATATGGAGAAGATGTTTCCACTTGTGGGGGAGACCAGAACTAGAGGCCATAAATATAAGATAGTCACTAATAAATCCAATAGGGAATTCAGGAGAAACTTCTTCATCCAGAGAGTGGTGAGAATGTGGAACTCGCTCCCACAAGGAGTAGTTGAGGCGAATAGTATAGATACATTTAAGGGGAAGCTAGATAAACACATGAGGGAGAAAGGAATAGAAGGATATGCTGATAGGGTGAGATAAAGTAGGGAGGGAGGAGGCTCGTGTGGAACATAAACACTGGGATAGACCAGTTGGGCTGAATGGCCTGTTTCTGTGCTGTACATTCTATGTAATTCTATGTAATTTCAACAAGCTCAATTCGAATGATCTAATAATTTCAATTTTTAGCACAATACCTGATTTCAACGATCACGAGCTGACTGTATTCCATGTACACTGACTATTCTATCATATAATACAGGCCGGATATATCAGAACAGCTCACTGAACATAGTCCTGTACCTGAGTTTTACCCCCTGTGCTTTCTTGCACGGCAGTCCTGGAGAGAGCAGTGCTGGCTGCGAAACCACGAAATGCTCCACAAAATATATTACTGACTCCAAAAGCCACTAATTCCTGCAAAAAAAACAAGCACTGGATGTATTTTACGTTTATCTTTTGATGCTTCATTCGATCAGGTGATTCTGCTGTTCCCATCTCCATAATATTCACCTCAGTCCCGAGCTCTCTCCCACTGCCACTGAGACCCTTATCCAGATCTTTGCCCCTCCAGGCTGTCTCGGTGCAAACATCCCATCCACGCGGAGTCCTTGTCCTGGATTACACCCACCCCCGCAGCCCTCCACTTACTACCCGTCCTGCAATCCACTCAATACTAAATCTTCTCCTTGTCTGGAAATCCCTCATTGGCCGTGCCCCCCACCATAAACTTCACCACTTCCCACTCCATGTCCCCCACTCACCTCCCACCCCACACTCCCCTCTCTCCCTCAACCCTCCCTGTCCCCCACTCACCTCCCACCCCACACTCCCCTCTCTCCCTCAACCCTCCCTGTCCCCACTCACCTCCCACCCCACACTCCCTCTCTCCCTCAACCCTCCCTGTCCCCCACTCACCTCCCACCCCACACTCCCCTCTCTCCCTCAACCCTCCCTGTCCCCCACTCACCTCCCACCCCACTCCCCCTCTCTCCCTCAACCCTCCCTTCCCCCCCTCCCCCCTCCCCCCACTCTCTCCCCCTCCCCCCCACACTCTCCCCCCTCCCCCCCACACTCTCCCCCTCCCCCCCCCACACACTCCCCCCCCCCCCCCCCACACTCCCCCCCCTCCCCCCCACACCCCCCCCCCCCCACACCCCCCCCCCCCCCCACACCCCCCCCCCCCCCACACTCCCCCCTCCCCCCCCCACACTCCCCCCCCCCCCCCCACACTCCCCCCCTCCCCCCCCACACTCCCCCCCCCCCCCCACACTCTCCCCCCTCCCCCCACACTCTCCCCCCTCCCCCCCCACACTCTCCCCCTCCCCCCCCACACACTCTCCCCCCTCCCCCCCACACTCTCCCCCCTCCCCCCCACACCTCCCCCCCCCCCCCACACCCCCCCCCCCCCCCACACTCCCCCCCTCCCCCCCACACTCTCCCCCCTCCCCCCCCCACACTCTCCCCCCCCCCCCCCACACTCTCCCCCCCCCCCCCCACACTCTCCCCCTCCCCCCCACACTCTCCCCCTCCCCCCCCACACTCTCCCCCTCCCCCCACACACTCTCCCCCCTCCCCCCCACACTCTCCCCCTCCCCCCCACACTCCCCCTCCCCCCCACACTCTCCCCCCTCCCACACTCTCCCCCACTCCCCCCCCCTCCCCCCCCACACTCTCCCCCCTCCCCCCCACACTCTCCCCCCTCCCCCCCACACTCTCCCCCCCCCCACACTCTCCCCCCTCCCCCCCACTCTCTCCCCCTCCCCCCCACACTCTCCCCCCTCCCCCCCACTCTCTCCCCCTCCCCCCCACTCTCCCCCACCCCCCCCACACTCTCCCCCCCCCCCCCACACTCTCTCCCCCCCCCCCCCACTCTCCCCCCCCCCCCCCCCACACACTCCCCCTCCCCCCACACTCTCTCCCCTCCCCCCCACACTCCTCCCCCTCCCCCCCACACTCCTCCCCCTCCCCCCACACTCCCCCCCACTCCCCCCCCACACTCTCCCCTCCCCCCACACTCTCTCCCCCTCCCCCCCCACACTCTCTCCCCCTCCCCCCCACACTCTCTCCCCTCCCCCCACACTCTCTCCCCCTCCCCCCACACTCTCCCCCCTCCCCCCACACACTCTCCCCCCCCTCCCCCCCACACTCTCCCCCCCCCCCCCCACACTCTCTCCCCCCCCCCCACACACCCCCCCCACCCCCCCCCACACCCCCCCCCCCCACACTCCTCCCCCTCCCCCCCCCACACTCTCTCCCCCTCCCCCCCACACTCTCACCCCTCCCCCCACACTCTCTCCCCCTCCCCCCACACACTCTCCCCCCCCCCCCCCCCACACTCTCCCCCCTCCCCCCCACACTCTCTCCCCACTCCCCCCCCCCCACCCCCCCCCACTCCCCCCCTCCCCCCCACACTCTCCCCCTCCCCCCCACACTCTCTCCCCCTCCCCCCCCCACACTCTCCCCCTCCCCCCCACACTCCCCTCCTCCCCCCTCCCCCCCACACTCTCTCCCCCTCCCCCCACACCTCTCCCCCTCCCCCCACACTCTCCCCCCCTCCCCCCCACACTCTCTCCCCACTCCCCCCCTCTCCCCCCACACTCTCTCCCCCTCCCCCCACACTCTCTCCCCCTCCCCCCCCCACACTCTCCCCCCCCCCCCCCACACTCTCCCCCTCCCCCCCCACTCTCCCCCACCCCCCCACACTCTCCCCCCTCCCCCCCCACACTCTCCCCCCCCCCACACTCTCCCCCCCCCCCCACACTCTCTCCCCCTCCCCCCCACACTCTCTCCCCTCCCCCCCCACACTCTCCCCCCTCCCCCCCCACACTCTCTCCCCCCCCCCCCCACACTCTCTCCCCCTCCCCCCCCACACTCTCTCCCCCTCCCCCCCCACACTCCCCCCCTCCCCCCCACACTCTCCCCCACCCCCCCACACTCTCTCCCCCTCCCCCCCCACACTCTCTCCCCCTCCCCCCCCCACACTCTCTCCCCCTCCCCCCCACACTCTCCCCCCCTCCCCCCCCACTCCCCCCCCTCCCCCCCCACACTCTCTCCCCCTCCCCCCCACACTCTCTCCCCTCCCCCCCACACTCTCCCCCCCTCCCCCCCACACTCTCCCCCCCTCCCCCCCACACTCTCTCCCCCTCCCCCCCACACTCTCTCCCCCTCCCCTCCCCCCCCACACTCTCTCCCCCTCCCCCCACACTCTCTCCCCTCCCCCCACACTCTCTCCCCTCCCCCCACACTCTCTCCCCCTCCCCCCCCACACTCTCTCCCCCTCCCCCCCACACTCTCTCCCCACTCCCCCCCCCTCTCCCCCCCCACTCCCCCCCTCTCCCCCCACACTCTCCCCCCCTCCCCCCCACACTCTCTCCCCCTCCCCCCCACACTCTCTCCCCCTCCCCCCCCACACTCTCTCCCCCTCCCCCCCCCACACTCTCTCCCCCTCCCCCCCCACACTCTCCCCCCCCTCCCCCCCCACTCTCCCCCCCCTCCCCCCCCACACTCTCTCCCCCTCCCCCCCCACACTCTCTCCCCCTCCCCCCCACACTCTCCCCCCCTCCCCCCCACACTCTCCCCCCCTCCCCCCCACACTCTCTCCCCCTCCCCCCCCACACTCTCTCCCCCTCCCCCTCCCCCCCCCACACTCTCCCCCACTCCCCCCCACACTCTCTCCCCACTCCCCCCCTCTCCCCCCACACTCTCTCCCCCTCCCCCCCACACTCTCTCCCCTCCCCCCACACTCTCTCCCCTCCCCCCACACTCTCTCCCCCTCCCCCCCCACACTCTCTCCCCCTCCCCCCCACACTCTCTCCCCACTCCCCCCCCCTCTCCCCCCCCACTCCCCCCCTCTCCCCCCACACTCTCTCCCCCTCCCCCCCCACTCTCTCCCCCTCCCCCCCACACTCTCTCCCCCTCCCCCCCCACACTCTCTCCCCCTCCCCCCCCACACTCTCTCCCCCTCCCCCTCCCCCCCCACACTCTCCCCCCCTCCCCCCCACACTCTCTCCCCCTCCCCCTCCCCCCCCACACTCTCTCCCTCTCCCCCCCACACTCCCCCCAACTCTCCCCCTCCCCCCCACTCTCCCCCTCCCCCCCACACTCTCTCCCACTCCCCCCCCACTCTCTCCCTCTCCCCCCCCACTCCCCCCCCACTCCCCCCCTCCCCCCCACACTCTCTCCCACTCCCCCCCCACTCTCTCCCTCTCCCCCCCCACTCCCCCCCTCTCCCCCCACACTCTCTCCCCCTATTGTATATCTCACACGTTTGTTCTCATTATTTACCTGGTTCCCGTCTAAAACATAATCATGTTTGATGGCATAGACTTTGGCCACGGAGAATGCGACGGCGAAACCAACAATGGCGATCGAGAAGGCATCCCCGAAACTCTGCTGCAAAACAGCGGTGTTGGGGACCAGAGGGGCCTGATATCTGAAACAGGCACAGAGGGACTTGTCATTTTTCTTCACTCATATTCTATTTGCAAAGCCATTTAATGACGCAGTGAAGCTGAGCTACGTTTCTCTGACAACCCGTATTTATACCATTTGCTGAACAGAAATCTGATCAGAAGTTTTCTTACTTTGGGAGGGTGTCACTCAACAGGAGTCCAACACCAGTCTGTACTGAGTTGGCAAATCCCAGCTCGGCCCATGGGACAGGAGCAAGGAATGATCGCAGCTGACTGGAGAGAGGGGAAATCAGTCAGGGTTCCTGCACCTGATCACTGTCCAGTGACCCCTGGGTTAGAGAGAGAGGAAATCAGCCAGGGTTCCTGCTCCCGATCACTGTCCAGTGACCCCTGGTTTAGAGAGAGGGGAAATCAGCCAGGGTTCCTGCTCCCGATCACTGTCCAGTGACCCCTGGTTTAGAGAGAGGGGAAATCAGCCAGGGTTCCTGCTCCCGATCACTGTCCAGTGACCCCTGGGTTAGAGGGAGGGGAAATCAGCCAGGGTTCCTGCACCTGATCACTGTCCAGTGACCCCTGGGTTAGAGGGAGGGGAAATCAGCCAGGGTTCCTGCTCCTGATCACTGTCCAGTGACCCTCATTGTAAAGTGAGTGTATAGACATTGGACAAGGACAAGAATTTGCATTTATCCAGTGCTGTTCACATTTTATAATGTCCCAAAGCTTCCCAGCCAATGAAGGGACAGTGCCTGTTGTTATGTGGATTAATGCTGGACTCCAGTTATTCCCTACAAACAGCTGTGAGATAAATGAGCAGATGATGGACAGTAGATGCCTCGCCAGCATTATTTGTCTGGAGGGCGTAAACGAGGATTGCATCATGCATCTGGGGAAGAAACACCAGTGGAATCTTCCGGATAATCTGTCGCAGTGATGTTGGTTGAGGAATTTGTATTGACCTAAACTACTCCCCTGTTCCTTTTCAAATACTGCCAAGGGATCTTTTACATCCACCTGAGGGGGCAGACGGGGCCTCAGTTTAATGTCTCATCCGAAAGATGGCACCTCCAGCAGTGCAGCACTCCCTCAGTACTGCACTGGGAGTGTCTGCCTGGATTTTGTGTTCAAGTCTCTGGAGTGGGACTGAGCCGCGGCTGACTGTTAAAATCGCCTTCTGCCTCGTTCTTTTACCTCATAACTGAAGAGAAGAACTGCTGCAGTTTGGGATGGTAGTCGGCACTTACAGAACAGTAATCCAGGAGTCAGTGACACAGGAATCACTGGACGAGGAAAGACCAAGGTCCATCTAGTTCACCTTCTATCATCCTGGTAATCACATGATCCAATGATAATGGAGTTGTTGACGAATCAGAGCGATCAATCTCTATCAGTGAGTCTCCAACAGACCCAGACATGAGGTGAGGAAAACCCCCAGTGATGGAGAGCTTTGGGATCCAGAGGTCCAAAGTCACCTGTTCCTCCCGAGCCTGTTACACTCACCATCAGGAGAGAGATGGATCTTTAGAAAGTCCTAACGACACGAACAGGATTTTTCACTTTAACACGGTGTCCTTTATATTAATTACTAAACATCACGTCCAGTCATGGAGAAACACAATTATCCATCAATCTTCAGACTCTTCAAGATATTTACCCAGAGAGTGGTGAGAATGTGGAACTCACCGCCATAAGGAGTAGTTGAGGTAAATATCAGAGAGGCATTTAAGGGGAAGCTGGATAAACATATGAGGGAGAAAGGAATAGAAGGATATCCTGATAGGGTGAGATGAAACAGGGAGAGGGGAGGCTCGTATGGAGCATAAACACTGGGATAGACTAGTTGGGCCATTTGGACTGTTTCTGTGCTGTAAAATTCGATGTAATATTTGAGGCAAAGATCTCAAGAAAATTGCAAAAGCCTCGAGCCTGAGCAAGAATCTGGATATCTGAATTCAATCTGAATATTAGGCAAGTGTAAGAAATAAAAATCAATGACTGAAGCACTAACCCACTGGTTAAGTTTCCAACAATGTCGACATCATAATTCTCTTTGAAGTTAAATGCGTATGAGATCCCAGTTGCAATTATTGTCTGCAATGTAATGAGGAAAAGTAAACAATTCTGCTTTACACTTCTAGTTTCATACATTCACCAGCTAGTTTACTCTTCACAAGCTGCGAATGAACTTCATTACATATCACAGCTCCAAATAAAGTTATGTCCCTGATGTAAATGTAATGAAACTTCATGTGACAGACAATACAAAAGTCTACTGGTGAAATTAAAGAGACAACTGATTTGTGATAAGAAACTGTGATCAAACTAGAAGTAGTTTAAAAACTGGGTGAGGTACAAGGATAGTTCGAGGTCATCTCTCCACTTTCTAGAAATCACCACGGTGCAGAGTATTGGAATTCTGACTGGATTCAGAAACTTAATGCAAATTGGGCAAACTTCAAGCTGATAGATTCCACTGCCTCTTCTAGTTTGCTGTCAGGCCTTGGGGGGAATAGCACAATAGTTAGACTAAATTTGCAAGTGGATGGAACAAGAGCAGATGAAATGTAATGTGGGCAAGTGTGAGGGGCTGCAGATAGGAGGGGGAAATGGGCAACTCACGTGCTCCAGGAATGGTGTAGGAATGGGGTTAGCAAATTGACCATGTCCAATCACTGCTGAGCAGCAATTAAGACAGGAAAGAGAATGTTGAACTAGATAGAGCCAAAGAGTAGAGAGTAAGGCAGAGGAAACATGGTGAAACTGTCCAACCCTCTGGTCAGATTGTGTCTGGTGTACGGTGTCTGCTTATGGTCACCAAGGCACAGGAGGGATATTAAGCCAAAGAGGGACGTCAAAGAAGAGCCAACAGTGAAGACCAAAGGTGTTTCAGTGGTTGTACCAGTCCCAACACCGCCAGTTGTACCAGTCCCAACACCGCCAGTTGTACCAGTCCCAACACCGCCAGTTGTACCAGTCCCAACACCGCCAGTTGTACCAGTCCCAACACCGCCAGTTGTACCAGTCCCAACACCGCCAGTTGTACCAGTCCCAACACCGCCAGTTGTACCAGTCCCAACACCGCCAGTTGTACCAGTCCCAACACCGCCAGTTGTACCAGTCCCAACACCGCCAGTTGTACCAGTCCCAACACCGCCAGTTGTACCAGTCCCAACACCGCCAGTTGTACCAGTCCCAACACCGCCAGTTGTACCAGTCCCAACACCGCCAGTTGTACCAGTCCCAACACCGCCAGTTGTACCAGTCCCAACACCGCCAGTTGTACCAGTCCCAACACCGCCAGTTGTACCAGTCCCAACACCGCCAGTTGTACCAGTCCCAACACCGCCAGTTGTACCAGTCCCAACACCGCCAGTTGTACCAGTCCCAACACCGCCAGTTGTACCAGTCCCAACACCGCCAGTTGTACCAGTCCCAACACTGCCAGATTCCACAACTATTTCAAGTCAAACATCAATAAGACATTTCAACTGGCAATTTCCCACGGGCTGCTCACTCTCATTCCTGATTGGCATGAGAGTTTGGTTAATTGAATTCCGGGTGAGTTATATTGGGCAGAGAATACTCTTTTACTTCATGTACTAACAGCGAATCCCTCTCTCCTCTCTGTTAACAGAAGCATCAACCTATTTAAAATTAATGGGTTAATGCATCTGTCAAAATAGCAGAGAGGGGATTTTGGTGCAGGTGTGTTAAGTGTTCATAGGAACACATCTCCAACTGTAATTTGTACCCTATAGAGAGTTAGTCAGGGCGAGATGAAGCACTAACCACTGAAGGGCATTAGCAAAAGTGGTGTGAATGATACAATGTACAGCGTCAACACTGAATGAAACCATGTGACATTATGACTCGCAATCGTTTTTACCATTATGAATTAATGATTCACACAGATGAGAGGTTAGCAGTTGCAATCAACATTTGTAATCATACTACTTGCTATAAACCATGATGTGGAGACAGTGATGGACTGGGGTTGACAATTGTAAACAATTTTACAACACCAAGTTATAGTCCAACAATTTTATTTGAAAATCACAAGCTTTCGGAGGCTTCCTCCTTCCTCAGGTGAATGTCAAGAAATCCTCGAACCTTTCGCATTTATAAATCACAGAATTTATAAATCACCAGGTATTGTTCGGTGATTTATAAATGCGAAAGGTTCGAGGATTTCTTGACATTCACCTGAGGAAGGAGGAAGCCTCCGAAAGCTTGTGATTTTCAAATAAAATTGTTGGACTATAACTTGGTGTTATAAAATTGTTTACAATTGCTATAAACCAGTTACATAGTCAAACTAACATCCCTCTATTGACCAGGAAACGATCACACCTTCGTTTGAGGCTGTTACAATGCAGTGTCCCCTACTCACCATTATAACCTCGATGGGGATTGGTACAGGGAGCTTGGACTTGAATCGGTCATTGATTTCTTTCACAATAAATACAACGCCCATGATGATGAATGAAATGACGAGGTCCGCTATGTTAGTTTCCGTGATATGAAGGATAATGTACTTCAGGGTCTGAAAATACACACAATGTAAACATCAATAATCTTATTCATTAAAATATTTTCTTAAGTTAGAAATATAATTTTGTTTAAATACTTTGTCATCACTTCCTGTTTGTTGAAATATATATTAAGCAACCAGCTCACATTTATAGTACTAATAATAAATATAGATTAAAACTATTAACTATACAAGTATCCAAAGCAGCCTTTAGTTTGGACTTACGTAAATCACAGATAGCGGCCCACTGAAGCCTGGGACACTCAACTGGAAGACAAACTTGAGCTGGGACACGAGGACGTGGATTGCAGCAGCTGTGGTGAAGCCCGAGATCATTGGGTCTGACAGGTAGATGACGATAAATCCCACCTGGAGTAATCCAAGGGCCAGCTGGAAATGGGGAAAAGTTTTGGTAACTTTTCAGAGTTTTTATTTTTGAAAATTAGAGATAATTTTTGATAGCCAGAAAGGTACGAACCTGAAAGATCCCAACGAGGAAGGTGACAGATGCAGCAACCCACACCTGCTTGTCCTCTTTACTCATATCAGCAGGGAAGATGGTACTATTCACATCTGTTGCACCATCAGTGACCATCCTATCCACTACAGAGCCCACCATCAAACTCACCACAGGAAAGGGCCCTGGTGACAAGAAGAAATATTCAGGGTGGGAGTGTGTTTCATAAATTCATAGTTTCAATAATTCAGAAAAAGTCTTGAAATTTGAAATTCTCACCAACTGATAAATGCTTTGATGTTCCCAACAAAAAATACGTCAAGATAGGGAAGAATGCTGAATATAGACCATAACCAGCAGGAACTGACACCAGCAGAGCAAATGCCAACCCTGCAAAACAAACATAACAGCATCAGTGCAATTGACTGGCATTTACATGTGAATGGTTCAGAATGATGGTGAATGATGGTGAACGGTTGTGTGTGGTGGAGAATGGTGGTGAGTGGTGGTGAATGGTGGTGAGTGGTGGTGAAGAATGGTGGTGAATGGTGGTGAATGATGTTGAACGGTTGTGTGTGGTGGAGAATAGTGATGAATGGTGGTGAATGATGGTGAACGGTTGTGTGTGGTGGTGAATGGTGGTGAATGATGGTGAACGGTTGTGTGTGGTGGAGAATAGTGGTGAATGGTGGTGAATGATGTTGAACGGTTGTGTGTGGTGGTGAATGGTGGTGAATGATGGTGAACGGGTGTGTGTGGTGGTGAATGGTGGTGAACGGTGGTTGTTAAGTGAAGCAAGGGAGGAAATAGCGAAAGCTCTGACCATCATTTTCCAATCCTCCCTGGCTGCAGGCACGGTGCTGGAGGATTGGAGGACTGCTAACATTGTATCGTTGTTTAAAAAGGGAGAGAGAGATCGACGGAGTAATTACAGGCCAGTCAGCCTAACCTCGGTGGTGGGCAAATTATTGGAATCAATTCTCAGGGACAGGATAAACCGTCAATTAGAAAGGCACGGAGTAATCAAGGACAGTCAGCAAGGATTTGTTAAGGGAAGGTCGTGTCTGACGAACTTGAGTGAATTTTCTGAGGAGGTGACAAGGAGGATCGATGAAGTTAGCACAATTGATGTAGTGTAGATGGATTTTAGCAAGGCTTTTGACAAGGTCCCACATGGCAGACTGGTCAAAAAAGTAAAAGCCCATGGGATCCAAGGGAATGTGGCAAGTTGGATCCAAAATTAGTTCAGCGGCAGGAAGCAAAGGGTAATGGTCAACGGGTGTTTTTGTGACTGGAAGGCTGTTTCCAGTGGGGTTCCACAGGGCTCAGTACTAGGTTCCTTGCTTTTTGTGGTATATATTAATGATTTGGACTTAAATGTAGAGGGCATGATTAAGAAGTTTGCAGATGATACAAAAATTGGCCGTGTGGTTGATAGTGAGGAGGAAAGCTGTAGACTGCAGGAAGATATCAATGGACTGGTCAGATGGGCAGAAAAGTGGCAAATGGAGTTCAATCCGGAGAAGTGTGAGGTAATGCATTTGGGGAGAGCAAACAAGGCAAAGGAATACACAATAAATGGGAGGATACTGAGAGGTGTAGAGGAAGTGAGGGACCTTGGAGTGCATGTCCACAGATCCCTGAAGGTAGCAGGACAGGTAGGTAAGGTGGTTAAGAAGGCACAAGGAATGCTTTCCTTTATTAGTTGAGGCATAGAATATAAGAGCAGGGAGGTTATGCAAAAACTGTATAAAACACTAGTTAGGCCACAGCTTGACTACTGCGTACAGTTCTGGTCACCACATTACAGGAAAGATGTGATTGCATTAGAGAGGGTGCAGAGGAGATTTACGAGGATGTTGCCAGGGCTGGAGAATTTTAGCTATGAGGAAAGATTGGATAGGCTGGGGTTGTTCTCTTTGGAACAAAGGAGGCTGAGGGGAGATTTAATTGAGATGTATAAAATTATGACAGGACTAGATAGAGTGGATAGGGAGGACCTATTTCCCTTAGCAGAGGGGTCAGTGACCAGGGGGCATAGATTTAAAGTGATTGGTAGGAGGATTAGAGGGGAGCTGAGGAGAATTGTTTTCACCCAGAGGGTGGTGGGGGTCTGGAACTCACTGCCTGAAAGGGTGATAGAGGCAGAAACCCTCACTGCATTTACAAAGTACCTGGATGAGCATTTGAAGTGCCGTAACCTACAGGGCTACGGACCAAGAGCTGGAAAGTGGGATTAAGCTGGATAGCTCTTTTTCGGCCGGCACAGACATGATGGGCTGAATGGCCTCCTTCTATGCCATAACTTTCTGTGATTCTATGAATGGTTCACTGCATTCATCATTGTTATTTAAATAGATTTTTATGTTAGGTTATAATATTTATTGTGTTTAAAGTTACGACTTTTGATTCTATTTGTAATCACAATGATCCATTGCCTCAAAATACACAGATTTGATTCAAAATAATTCCGATCTATCCCACTCAGTTTGTGACGCTTTGGCCCTGATATTTAAGGGGAGGATGAGGGGGAGAGCAGTCGCACTGGGAAGAGCCAGCAAGGCCAGGACGTGGAGGCCCTGCCAATCTTAACGCCAGAGCCTCATTAGCATATTGTAGGGCCCCTAACACCCGGCCACCAGAAAATGAAGAGCTTGTCCAGCAGGCAAGAGGGACACTAGGAGCAGGAGAGGGCAGACAGGGACCCGAGGGGAGCGTCCCCAGGACTGGGAAGAAGGCATCAGCTCCGGGCCATGGTCAGGAGAGGGAGGCTGGAGATTGGGGCCGGGGGGAGGCTGGAGATCAGAAGGGGGGGTGGACGAAGGCTCCCTTGAGAGGACTGGGGGGAGCACTCCTGCTCCTCCTGGCCCACAAGGAGTCACTTACCTCGGGGAGTCGCCAGCTCCAGCCTCCGTTCAGCTGCTGGGAATCCCAGAGCTCGGGCCTCTCCCTCACGTTCTCTTAAATTTAAGTTGCGGTGCCAATGGTGACATCAGGCCGTGACCTAAGTCCGTTTATTAACCCCCCAACTGCCTTTTGCAGGAACCTCATCAGGGGCCTGATATCTGCATTTTAATATTTAAAGGGTCAGGCTGGGGTCACGTTGGGGTCCATTGGGGTCGCAGTGGGGTCGCAGTGGGGTCAATTGCCCTCTCCCGCCCATTGGGAACGAATTAAAATCGAGGCCTTTAATCTGCTTAAATTCACAGAATGGAACAATATTCTTTCTGTTTATTTGAACACATTGTCCTGAACAAACAATACAAACTGCACAGGGGTTCATGGGTTGGTGGGTCATGGGTTGAGGGGGCGAGATCAGGGGTCAGGGAGAAAGGAGTCGGGGAAATTGGGGGTCAGGGCGGTCGGGAGAGAGGTTGGGGGTTGAGCGAGTCAGGGAGAGATCAGAGATCAGAGATCGGGGGTCGGGGAGAAATCGTGGGTTGGGGAAAGATCGGCTGTCGGGGGAGGTCAGGGAAATCGGGGTCAGGGGTCAGGAGGGTCAGGGTGAGATCGAGGGGGGGAGATCAGGGGTTGGGAGATCAGGGAACAGGGTCGGGGGGAGGTCACAGGCCAGGGCAGATCGGGGGTCAGGGGAGATCAGGAGTTGGGGAGTTTGGGGGTCGGGGAGATCAGGTTCAGGGGTCAGGAGGGTCAGGGTGAGATCGGGGGTCGGGGAGATCAGGATCAGGGGAAGATCGTGGGAGAGAGAATGTGGGTCAGGAGAGATCGGGGGTCGGGGAGATCAGGGGTCAGGGATCATGGGGGAGATTGGGGGTCGGGTGAGTCAGGGGACAGGGAGATCAGGAGTCAGGATGATCGGGGGTTGGGGGTCGTGGGGGACATCGGGGGGCGGATGGGTCAGGGAGATCGGGGTCGGGGGGGTCGGTGGATCGTGCCGGGCGGTGATAGAGACCTCAGCAGCTTAGAGTGGGGGCCGGGGTGAAGCATTTACCTTTTCAATCCGGCCGTTCTGACCTCCCTTCAGCTGTCGGGTTTTCTAAGCACTGGGAAAATCGGTCCCCCAGGTGCTAAATTCAAATGACTGCACATTCACACCACCATTATACAATCACTGCACACTCTCACTATCATTATACAATCACTGCACACTCTCACTATCATTATACAATCACTGCACACTCTCACCACCATTATACAATCACTGCACATTCACACCACCATTATACAATCACTGCACACTCTCACCACCATTATACAATCACTGCACATTCACACCACCATTATACAATCACTGCACACTCTCACTACCATTATACAATCACTGCACATTCACACCACCATTATACAATCACTGCACACTCTCACTATCATTATACAATCACTGCACACTCTCACTATCATTATACAATCACTGCACACTCTCACCACCATTATACAATCACTGCACACTCTCACTATCATTATACAATCACTGCACACTCTCACTACCATTATACAATCACTGCACACTCTCACTACCATTATACAATCACTGCACACTCTCACTACCATTATACAATCACTGCACACTCTCACTACCATTATACAATCACTGCACACTCTCACTATCATTATACAATCACTGCACACTCTCACTACCATTATACAATCACTGCACATTCACACCACCATTATACAATCACTGCACACTCACACTATCATTATATATTGAATGCAGGAGTTGGGATGTCTTGTTGAAGTTGTACAGGGCATTGGTGAGGCCACACTTGGAGTACTGTGTACAGTTCTGGTCACCCTATTATAGAAAGGATATTATTAAACTAGAAAGAGTGCAGAAAAGATTTACTAGGATGCTACCGGGACTTGATGGTTTGACTTACAGGGAGAGGTTAGACAGACTGGGACTTTATTCCCTGGAGAGTAGGAGGTTAAGGGGTGATCTTATAGAAGTCTATAAAATAATGAGGGGCATAGATAAGGTCGATAGTCAAAATCTTTTCCCAAAGGTAGGGGAGTCTATAACGAGGGGACATAGATTTAAGGTGAGAGGGGAGAGATACAAAAGGGTCCAGGGGGGCAATTTTTTCACTCAAAGGGTGGTGAGTGTCTGGAACGAGCTGCCAGAGGCAGCAGTAGAGGCGGGTACAATTTTGTCTTTTAAAAAGCATTTGGACAGTTACATGGGGAAGATGGGTATAGAGGGATATGGGCCAAGTGCAGGCAATTGGGACTAGCTTAGTGGTATAAACTGGGCGACATGGACATGTTGGGCCGAAGGGCCTGTTTCCATGTTGTAACTTCTATGATTCTATGATTCTATAATCACTGCACACTCACACTACCATTATACAATCACTGCACACTCTCACTACCATAAAATAATCACTGCACACTCACACTACCATTATACAATCACTGCACACTCACACTACCATTATACAATCACTGCACACTCTCACTACCATTATACAATCACTGCACACTCACACCACCATTATACAATCACTGCACACTCTCACTACCATTATACAATCACTGCACACTCTCACCATCATTATACAATCATTGCACACTCTCACTATCATTATACAATCATTGCACACTCTCACTATCATTATACAATCACTGCACAATCTGACTATCATTATACAATCACTGCACACTCTCACTATCATTATACAATCACTGCACACTCTCACTATCATTATATAAAGTGCTCCAGAACTAGCTGCGCCTCTAGCCAAGCTGTTCCAGTACAGCTACAACACTGGCATCCACCTGACAATGTGGAAAATTGCCCAGGTATGTCCTGTCCACAAAAAGCAGGACAAATCCAATCCGACCAATTACCGCCCCATCAGTCTACTCTCGATCATCAGCAAAGTGATGGAAGGTATCGTCGACAGTGCTATCAAGCGGCACTTACTCACCAATAACCTGCTCACCGATGCTCAGTTTGGGTTCCGCCAGGACCACTCAGCTCCAGACCTCATTACAGCCTTGGTCCAAACATGGACAAAAGAGCTGAATTCCAGAG
Organism: Heptranchias perlo; assembly: GCF_035084215.1. Classification (NCBI taxonomy): domain Eukaryota; kingdom Metazoa; phylum Chordata; class Chondrichthyes; order Hexanchiformes; family Hexanchidae; genus Heptranchias; species Heptranchias perlo. The sequence goes on from NC_090348.1 coordinate 870,418, forward strand.
GTGAGGTGAGAGTGACTGCCCTTGACATCAAGGCAGCATTTGACCAAGTGTGGCACCAAGGAGCCCTCGTAAAATTGAAGTCAATGGGAATCGGGGAAAACTCTCCAGTGGCTGGAGTCATACCTGGCACAAAGGAAGATGGTAGTGGTTGTTTGAGGCCAATCATCTCAGCCCCAGGGCATTGCTGCAGGAGTTCCTCAGGGCAGTGTCCTAGGCCCAACCATCTTCAGCTGCTTCATCAATGACCTTCCCTCCATCATAAGGTCAGAAATGGGGATGTTCGCTGATGACTGCACAGTGTTCAGTTCCATTCGCAACCCCTCAGATAACGAAGCAGTCTGAGCCCACATGCAGCAAGACCTGGACAACATCCAGGTTTGGACTCATAAGTGGCAAGTAACATTCGCGCCAGATAAGTGCCAGGCAATGGACATCTCCAACAAGAGAGAGTCTAACCACCTCCCCTTGACATTCAACGGCATTACCATCGCCGAATCCCCCACCATCAACATCCTGGGGGTCACCATTGACCAGAAACTTAACTGGACCAGCCATATAAATACTGTGGCTACGAGAGCAGGTCAGAGGCTGGGTATTCTGCGGCGAGTGACTCACCTCCTGACTCCCCCAAAGCCTTTCCACCATCTACAAGGCACAAGTCAGGAGTGTGATGGAATACTCTCCACTTGCCTGGATGAGTGCAGCTCCAACAACACTCAAGAAGCTCGACACCATCCAAGATAAAGCAGCCCGCTTGATTGGCACCCCATCCACCACCCTAAACATTCACTCCCTTCACCACCGGCGCACTGTGGCTGCAGTGTGTACCATCCACAGGATGCACTGCAGCAACTCGCCAAGGCTTCTTCGACAGCACCTCCCAAACCCGCGACCTCTACCACCTAGAAGGACAAGAGCAGCAGGCGCATGGGAACAACACCACCTGCACGTTCCCCTCCAAGTCACACACCATCCCGACTTGGAAATATATCGCCGTTCCTTCATCGTTGCTGGGTCAAAATCCTGGAACTCCCTTCCTAACAGCACTGTGGGAGAACCTTCACCACACGGACTGCAGCGGTTCAAGAAGGCGGCTCACCACCACCTTCTCAAGGCAATTAGGGATGGGCAATAAATGCCGGCCTCGCCAGCGACGCCCACATCCCATGAACGAATATTTTTTTTTTAAAAATGAATAATCACTGCACACTCTCACTGTCACTAATACACTCACCCCACCCTCACACTTCCATTACTGCACTTTCTTTAGCCACATATTACCATTAACACACTTCGTCCACACTCACACTGTGCTTAACACACTCACTCCACCCTCACAGGGCCATTAACACACTCACACCACTATTAACACACTCACCCACCCTCACACCATCATTAACAAACTCACTCCACACTCAAACCACCACTAACACACTCATTCTACCCACACAGCACCATTTACACACTCACTCCACCCTCACACCACCATTAACACACTCACTCCACCCTCACACCGCCACTAACACACTCACTCCACCCTCACTCCACCATTAACACACTCACTCCACCCTCACTCCACCTTTAACAAACTCACTCCACCCTCACTCCACCATTAACACACTCACTCCACCCTCACTCCACCATTAACAAACTCACTCCACCCTCACTCCACCACTAACACACTCACTCCACCCTAACTCCACCATTAACACACTCACTCCACCCTCACTCCACCATTAACACACTCACTCCACCCTAACTCCACCATTAACACACTCACTCCACCCTCACTCCACCATTAACACACTCACTCCACCCTCACTCCACCTTTAACAAACTCACTCCACCCTCACTCCACCATTAACACACTCACTCCACCCTCACTCCACCATTAACAAACTCACTCCACCCTCACTCCACCATTAACACACTCACTCCACCCTAACTCCACCATTAACACACTCACTCCATCCTCACTCCACCATTAACACACTGACTCCACCCTCACCACCACTAACACACTCACTCCACCCTAACACCACCATTAACACACTCACTCCACCCTCACTCCACCATTAACACACTCACTCCACCCTCACTCCACCATTAACACACTCACTCCACCCTCACTCCACCATTAACACACTCACTCCACCCTAACTCCACCATTAACACACTCACTCCATCCTCACTCCTCCATTAACACACTCACTCCACCCTAACTCCACCATTAACACACTCACTCCATCCACACTCCTCCATTAACACACTCACTCCAACCTCACCACCACTAACACACTCACTCCACCCTCACTCCACCATTAACACACTCACTCCATCCACACTCCTCCATTAACACACTCACTCCATCCTCACTCCTCCATTAACACACTCACTCCACCCTCACTCCACCATTAACACACTCACTCCACCCTAACTCCACCATTAACACACTCACTCCATCCACACTCCTCCATTAACACACTCACTCCAACCTCACCACCACTAACACACTCACTCCACCCTCACACCACCACTAACACACTCACTCCACCCTCACTCCTCCATTAACACACTCACTCCACCCTCACCACCACTAACACACTCACTCCACCCTCACACCAACACTAACACACTCACTCCACCATTAACACACTCACTCCACCCTAACTCCACCATTAACACACTCACTCCACCCTCACTCCACCATTAACACACTCACTCCACCCTCACTCCTCCATTAACACACTCACTCCACCCTCACTCCACCATTAACACACTCACTCCACCCTCACACTGCCATTAACACACTCACTCCACCCTCACACTGCCATGAACAAACTCACTCCACCCTCACACCGCCATTAACACACTCACTCCACCCTCACACTGCCATTAACACACTCACTCCACCCTCACACTGCCATTAACACACTCACTCCACCCTCACACTGCCACTAACACACTCACTCCACCCTCACACCACCATTAACACACTCACTCCACCCTCACACTGCCATTAACACACTCACTCCACCCTCACACTGCCATTAACACACTCAGTCCACCCTCACACTGCCATTAACACACTCACTCCACCCTCACACCGCCACTAACACACTCACTCCAACATCACACCACAATTAACACACTCACTCCACCCTCACACTGCCATTAACAAACTCACTCCACCCTCACACCACCCTTAACACAATTACTCTACCCTCACAGCACCATTAACACCCTCACACCACCATTAACACACTCACCCACCCTCACACCATCATGAACACACTAACTCCACCCTCACACTGCCATTAACACACTCATTCCACCCTCACTCCACTATTAACAAACTCACTCCACACTCAAACCACCACTAACACACTCATTCTACCCACACAGCACCATTAACACACTCACTCCACCCTCACACCGCCATTAACACACTCACTCCACCCTCACACTGCCATTAACACACTCAGTCCACCCTCACACCGCCACTAACACACTCACTCCAACTTCACACCACAATTAACACACTAACTCCACCCTCACTCCACCATTAACACACTTACTACACCCTCACACTACCACTAACACACTCACTCCACCCTCACACTGCCACTAACACACTCACTCCACCCTCACTCCACCATTAACACACTCACTCCACCCTCACTCCACCATTAACACACTCACTCCACCCTCACTCCACCATTAACACATTCACTCCACCCTCACACTGCCATTAACACACTCACTCCACCCTCACACCACCCTTAACACAAATACTCTACCCTCACAGCACCATTAACACCCTCACACCACCATTAACACCCTCACACCACCATTAACACACTCACCCACCCTCACACCATCATTAACACACTCAATCCACCCTCACACCACCATTAACACACTCACTCCACCCGCACACTGCCATTAACACACTCATTCCACCCTCACAGCACCATTAACACACTCACACCAAATTAACACACTCATTCCTCCCTCACTCCACTATTAACAAACTCACTCCACACTCAAAACACCACTAACACACTCATTCTACCCACACAGCACCATTAACACACTTACTCTAACCTCACACCACAATTAACACACTCACTCCACCCTCACACTGCAATTAACACACTCACTCCACCCTCACACCACCATTAACACACTCACTCCACCCTCACACCACCATTAACACACTCACTCCACACTCACACCACCATTAACACACTCACTCCACCCTCACACCACCACTAACACACTCACTCCACCCTCACTCCACCATTAACACACTCACTCCACCCTCACACCACCATTAACACACTCACTCCACCTTTAACACAATCACTCCACCCTCACACCGCCACTAACACACTCACTCCACCCTCACTCCACCATTAACACACTCACTCCACCCTCACTCCACCATTAACACACTCACTCCACCCTCACTCCACCATTAACACACTCACTCCACCCTCACTCCACCATTAACAGACTCACTCCACCCTCACTCCACCATTAACACACTCACTCCACCCTAACTCCACCATTAACACACTCACTCCATCCTCACTCCTCCATTAACACACTCACTCCACCCTCACCACCACTAACACACTCACTCCACCCTCACACCACCACTAACGCACTCACTCCACCCTCACTCCACCATTAACACACTCACTCCACCCTCACTCCACCATTAACACACTCACTCCACCCTCACTCCACCATTAACAGACTCACTCCACCCTCACACCACCACTAACACACTCACTCCACCCTCACTCCACCATTAACACACTCACTCCACCCTCACTCCACCATTAACACACTCACTCCACCCTCACTCCACCATTAACACACTCACTCCACCCTCATTCCACCATTAACACACTCACTCCACCCTCACTCCACCATTAACACACTCACTCCACCCTCACTCCACCATTAACACACTCACTCCACCCTCACTCCTCCATTAACACACTCACTCCACCCTCACTCCACCATTAACACACTCACTCCACCCTCACTCCTCCATTAACACACTCACTCCACCCTCACTCCACCATTAACATACTCACTCCACCCTCACTCCACCATTAACACACTCACTCCACCCTCACTCCACCATTAACACACTCACTCCACCCTCACTCCACCATTAACACACTCACTCCACCCTCACTCCACCATTAACACACTCACTCCACCCTCACTCCACCATTAACACACTCACTCCACCCTCACTCCACCATTAACACACTCACTCCACCCTCACTCCACCATTAACACACTCACTCCACCCTCACTCCACCATTAACACACTCACTCCACCCTCACTCCACCATTAACACACTCACTCCACCCTCACACTGCCATTAACACACTCACTCCACCCTCACACTGCCATTAACACACTCACTCCACCCTCACACTGCCACTAACACACTCACTCCACCCTCACACTGCCATGAACACACTCACTCCACCCTCACACTGCCATTAACACACTCACTCCACCCTCACACCACCATTAACACACTCACTCCACCCTCACACTGCCACTAACACACTCACTCCACCCTCACACCACCACTAACACACTCACTCCACCCTCACACCACCATTAACACACTCACTCCACCCTCACACTGCCATTAACACACTCACTCCACCCACACTCCACCATTAACACACTCACTCCACCCTCACTCCACCATTAACACACTCACTCCACCCTCACTCCACCATTAACACACTCACTCCACCCTCATTCCACCATTAACACTCTCACTCCACCCTCACTCCACCATTAACACACTCACTCCACCCTCACTCCACCATTAACACACTCACTCCACCCTCACTCCTCCATTAACACACTCACTCCACCCTCACTCCACCATTAACACACTCACTCCACCCTCACTCCACCATTAACACACTCACTCCACCCTCACTCCACCATTAACACACTCACTCCACCCTCACTCCACCATTAACACACTCACTCCACCCTCACTCCACCATTAACACACTCACTCCATCCTCACTCCACCATTAACACACTCACTCCACCCTCACTCCACCATTAACACACTCACTCCACCCTCACTCCACCATTAACACACTCACTCCACCCTCACTCCACCATTAACACACTCACTCCACCCTCACTCCACCATTAACACACTCACTCCACCCTCACTCCACCATTAACATACTCACTCCACCCTCACTCCTCCATTAACACACTCACTCCACCCTCACTCCTCCATTAACAGACTCACTCCACCCTCACTCCTCCATTAACACACTCACTCCACCCTCACTCCACCATTAACATACTCATTCCACCCTCACTCCTCCATTAACAGACTCACTCCACCCTCACTCCTCCATTAACACACTCACTCCACCCTCACTCCTCCATTAACACACTCACTCCACCCTCACTCCACCATTAACATACTCACTCCACCCTCACTCCACCATTAACATACTCACTCCACCCTCACTCCACCATTAACACACTCACTCCACCCTCACTCCTCCATTAACACACTCACTCCACCCTCACTCCACCATTAACACACTCACTCCACCCTCACTCCTCCATTAACACACTCACTCCACCCTCACTCCTCCATTAACACACTCACTCCACCCTCACTCCACCATTAACACACTCACTCCACCCTCACTCCTCCATTAACACACTCACTCCACCCTCACTCCTCCATTAACACACTCACTCCACCCTCACTCCACCATTAACACACTCACTCCACCCTCACTCCACCATTAACACACTCACTCCACCCTCACTCCTCCATTAACACACTCACTCCACCCTCACTCCACCATTAACACACTCACTCCACCCTCACTCCACCATTAACACACTCACTCCACCCTCACTCCACCATTAACACACTCACTCCACCCTCACTCCACCATTAACACACTCACTCCACCCTCACTCCACCATTAACACACTCACTCCACCCTCACTCCACCATTAACACACTCACTCCACCCTCACTCCACCATTAACAGTGCCTTCAGGAGAGGATGGGACCTGATCCCCAGTGAGAGTTCGCACCTTCAGGAGATTTGGGAGAAATCTGCCTTTGTAAAGGTCAAATTGTGAACTTTAACGAACTTTTCAACAGCTTAATAAATTGGTTGATTTAACATTGTTTACTTAACTATAAAATAAAGATGAAAATGGATTAACTGAATTGGGTCGTTCTTTCGCAGAGCTGACACGAAGAGCCTCCTATTGTGCTGTCTGATTCTTTGAGCAACCCTAATTAGAAGCACGTTAAAAATAACTCAGGATGCCTCTTATCAGCTTTACTTTATTGGTGTTGTCCTATGTTCCATTGTTTGATGGTTTTTATTCAAGACAAGATGATCTTTGAAATCTGATATTGAAGAGATAATAACTGAGGACAATTTCTCTCCTCCAAGGCCATCACATGTCAGTTTATGATGTTACTAAAACGAACTCAGTGCTGGCAGGAACATTAACCGTTTACCATCAGCCTTCTAATTAGGCTGGAAACAACACACCTGGATTTTGAGAACAAAGTACTACTTTCTGTAACAATCTTTCTACATGATTGAGTCACGTGGAGCCAATTTGCCCAGGACAGTACCTTGTAGGACACTGACGAGTCCAGTACTGACTCCGGACACAATGTCACTGAGCAGCCATTCTTTCACATTATACGCTGGCAGCCAAGATACGACAGGAAAGAATGTGACGACAATCTTCTTTGCTTTTGCAGTTGAACATCTGAAAAAGATTATTTAACGATACTTTTTAATTAAGGCAGAGAGGCATCCGGTCGGCAAGTTTGTCCAGTACCTGCTCTGTGCTGAGTGAGTGACCTCAGCTGAGGAGCAGTTGGGGGCTACAATTGTCCTCCATGCCCTCAGGTCAGTCATTGGCCCTACTTGTAAGGCCCATCCAGCAGGCCCTGTTGACAGTTTGTGTGGGTGTTCGAGTTTTGAACTCTACAAGATTGCCCTGGAGTCTCCAAGAATTGAAGATTAATCTCTGGACATGACTGCGAGCAAAACCAAGAGAAAAAAATCATAGGGGCACTAAAAATTTGAGGATTTTTTTTGAACACTTCTGTTTATTAGTTATAAAAATATTGGAGATGGAAAAAAAGGCTGTTTGACTAACAGTCAAGAATCATCCACTTGGGTAATGACGAGCTTTTTCACTTTCCAATTGACTGTGGGACAGAGGAGCACTGTGAGGATAGATGTGTTGGGTGACTAATGGCGCGAGTGTGGGGCCAGAGCAAGAGGTCATGTGATGAAACTGCCAGGAATACGTCCAACCAGAGTTAGTGACCCTAGTGTTGGGTGGTGTGTGTTTCTGATGCCCCCCAGAGTTCAATAGTCTGACAACATTCACTCTCCTGTTGCCATGTGAAAAATGGACACTTAGGTTAGTTACAGGCAGGTGACAAGTGATGTAACACTGTACTGCACAAGGATTCAAAACGGCCAAGAGAGGGCAAAAATTAGCAGAAAAAAGCACAAACAGGCGACTTATTATATTGTGCAAAACATCATTGGATTCTCGTTCCTCCATTCATTCTTTGCACTGTTCATTTTACTTTTAAAATTAAATAGTTTATGCAATTGCACCTGTTTTATCAATCAGTATTCGCAGCAGATCATAATGTGTTGAAACCAGTTCTTGCTGTTAAAATTCCCATTAAATACCTTGAAACTATCTCTGAGGAGACAAAACCTGTGAACTTCCAGCAAAATGTTGATGTATATATTTTCATGTTATGGATTTTTTTAATTAATTCTATCTCATCCTATTTTTAATAAACAAATAAAGTTTGCTGCACTTTTGATTGTGGTGAGCAGTTCGAGTGCAGCAAGTGCACAGGATATTTATGGACTTTTATTTCCATTGTGCTCTGAAAGACCTTTTGAAATCTTTAGACAAAAATTGGATTCCATGTTGTGATTTCCTGTTCTTCAAGCATGGTCTTATAACTCATCGTAATCTGTAATGTCTGTTGTTATTCAACACATTGTCAGTGAATAAAAGTAAATTGTCACATTCAGCCATCAAAAAGAGCTGTTCTGTCAACATCAAGTACATGGTCATGTTTAGTCTCAGTGCGAAGCAGATTAACCATTCAGTGTCACTACATCATAAACTGTTGTTAAAAACTGGTCCCCATTAATAAAACGATTGCAAAGGTTCCCTCTTTTCATTCCTGGCTATAACTGAGTGGGCGATAGTGGATGGAAACATGAAAAGTAATTTCTTGCTACGATGCCGGAATGAGATGAAATAAAGGGCTCGTTGCCTGTTTGAAGCTTCCTTCACCATTTTTGTTTCCCCTGAACCAGCAGCCAGCACCGGGTCAGGCTAAGCAGGAACCGCTGCAGGCCGCCAGCAACAAGATGAGTCTTTAAAATATACTCACCTGAATGTGGAACCAGGAGGAGCAGGAGCATGAATGCTCGTCCTGACTCCACATTCAAACCGGGGACCGCTGATGGCCACTGCTCCCACCCCATCGCGACCTCTATACCCCGCCATCGCCATCACTACCCCCTTCCCAATCTCCACCTCATCCCCCTCCCCCCCGATCACCCCTCTCCCCCTGATCACCCCTCTCCCCCTGATCACCCCTCCCCCCGATCACCCCTCCCCCCGATCACCCCTCCCCCCCGATCATCCCTCACCCCCGATCATCCCTCTCCCCCCGATCACCCCTCTCCCCCTGATCACCCATCTCCCCCTGATCACCCTCCCCCCGATCCCCCTCCCCCTGATCACCCCTCTCCCCCCGATCACCCCTCCCCACCCGATCACCCATCTCCCCCCGATCACCCTCCCCCCGATCCCCCTCCCCCTGATCACCCCTCTCCCCCCGATCACCCCTCCCCACCCGATCACCCATCTCCCCCCGATCACCCTCCCCCCGATCCCCCTCCCCCTGATCACCCATCTCCCCCCGATCACCCATCTCCCCCCGATCACCCCTCTCCCCCCGATCACCCCTCCCCACCCGATCCCCCTCCCCCCGATCCCCCTCCCCACCCGATCACCCCTCTCCCCCCGATCACCCTCCCCCGATCCCCCTCCCCACCCGATCACCCCTCTCCCCCCAATCACCCTCCCCCGATCCCCCTCCCCACCCGATCCCCCTCCCCCCGATCACCCATCTCCCCCCGATCACCCCTCTCCCCCCGATCACCCCTCCCCACCCGATCCCCCTCCCCCCGATCCCCCTCCCCACCCGATCACCCCTCTCCCCCCAATCACCCTCCCCCCGATCACCCTCCCCCCCGATCCCCCTCCCCCCCGATCACCCCCCCGATCGCTCCTCTCCCCCCAATCACCCTCCCCCCGATCCCCCTCCCCCCGATCCCCCTCCCCCGATCACCCCCCCGATCGCCCCTCTCCCCCCGATCACCCTCCCCCCGATCCCCCTCCCCCCCGATCCCCCTCCCCCGATCACCCCCCCGATCCCCCTCCCCCCCGATCACCCCCCCGATCGCTCCTCTCCCCCCAATCACCCTCCCCCCGATCCCCCTCCCCCCGATCCCCCTCCCCCGATCACCCCCCCGATCGCCCCTCTCCCCCCGATCACCCTCCCCCCGATCCCCCTCCCCCCCGATCCCCCTCCCCCGATCACCCCCCCGATCGCCCGTCTCCCCCCGATCACCCTCCCCCCGATCCCCCTCCCCCCCGATCACCCCCCCGATCGCCCCTCTCCCCCAATCACCCTCCCCCCGATCCCCCTCCCCCCGATCACCCCCCCGATCACCTCTCTCCCCCCGATCACCCCTCCCCCCGATCACCCCTCCCCCCGATCACCCTCCCCCCGATCCCCCTCCCCCCCGATCACCCCCCCGATCACCTCTCTACCCCTGATCGCCCCTCTCCCCCTGATCACCCCTCCCCACCCGATCACCCCTCCCCCCGATCACCCTCCCCCTGATCACCCCTCCCCCCCGATCACCCCTCCCCCCCTGATCACCCCTCCCCACCCGATCACCCCTTCCCCCGATCACCCATCTCCCCCCCCGATCACCCCCCCCGATCACCTCTCCCCCCCCATCCCCCCCCCATCCCAATCGCCCCCCCTCCTGATTGCCCCCCTTTCCAAAGTCCTACCTGAGGGCCGCTGCCTGTGACACAGGGGCCCGGAATTGCAATGCTGTTTGTCGATAAGTTGTCCGGGGAGACCAATAGATGTCTGCAGCTCGCCGGTCTGATGTAAATGAGGCCCAAGGCCCAATATCAGGTGGGCCCTTGACTGATCTATTCTGCCGCAGGGATTGTTGGCTGTGCCCTGTTCGCACAGGCAGGATGGTGAGAACCAATTCCTTGACCTTTATTTGAGATGTGACGTGTTGAGTGTAACAGGCTCGGGAGGAACAGGTGACTTTGGACCTCTGAATCCCAAAGCTCTCCATCACTGGGGGTTTTCCTCACCTCATGTCTGTTGTAGACTAATCAATGGAGATTGATCACTATGATTAGTCAACAACTCCATTATCATTGGATCATGTGATTACAGAGATGGTAGAAGGGGAATGAGATGGCCCTGGTCCTTTCTCGTCCAGTAAATCCTATTTTCATGTGTAAGTATTAGGGTGACTTGAAAGTGACGTAGGATTGGATTATTCCCGAGTTGACCCCTTTTTGAGACGGTTTAGTTATTTCACATTACTTACCCGAAATACATCCTCAAATGGTCGAGGGCCGTTTTGTGATATCTCTCCACTTGCTGATTTTCTTCTTTAAAGCTGATTTCCGAGTAGGCCGGCCTGGCCACAATGTAATGCTGGTTCCCAGAATGCATGCTGCCTGTGACCTGTGACCTGGGATAGGTTCAGATCTGATCAAGATCCGTCTGGAAAGCAAGTTACTGGGTGAGGGAACAATTCAACAACAGATGGGAAAAGAACAATTCCTATTAACAGAAAATCTTAATCCTTACCCTGCTGAATAAATGTGTAACTGTGAAATACAGAATTGATTCTACGAGCAGATAATGCAAGGGTGACCATCACAAGTGAGATCTGAAGGACATTCTTACGGATGCAGTGGTTTCGATGTCGAGTATTGTTAAACACTCAATTTCATTTTTCTTCCAAAACAATTTAATTTTAAACAATTTATTATCCAACTACAATCAGAACCATCAAAGATGTGAAGGACCCTTTTCTAGTCTCAACAAATGCTACAGACTGTCTCTCACCTGTCTCCAAAACTAAGCTGGAAATACTTTTAGCAAAAGAGAGAAATTGACAGGACCAATTTAGCCAAATCTACAGACTGAGGGTTCTCCTGGTAACCTTGGTTTTTCTGGGGTTCTGAGCAGGAGATTCACCCCATGGATTTGGAGCTTGGACAATAGAACGTAGGGAAAGATTTAACTCCCTTTGATCTGATACAAAGACAAAATAGACTCAAACACCTTTGGTAAATCAGTGAACAGAATGAAAACCTGTGGCACTGCTTGAAGTGGGGTTCACTCTTTGATTTTCAGTCACTGACTGACCCTGTCCAGCACTCGGACTCCATGAGGGAGAACATTCAACCTTTGGCTCAAGACAAACAGTGGATTTTATTTATTTTTGTGATGATATTTAGGGGCAGGGGCTGGCTGATCTTTTATTTCACATCTGTGAAACAAGATCCACATTTTCTGCACAGTTTCTAAGATTTTAGATTCCAATATTACCTGTGTCCGACACAGATAAAGGGAGGGTTTAAACTAAAGTGGCAGGGGGTTGGGAACCTGAGCAGGGAGAGAGAGGAAAGCGTAACAGGAAGGGACAGAAGGTATGAAGTAATAGGTAAAGTGTTAAAAAAGGAAAAAGCAGGAACTAAGCGTCACAAAACAGATTTGAAAGTTCTTTATCTGAATGAACGTAGCATTCGTAATAAAATGGACGAGTTAACGGCACAAATAACTACGTATGGGTATGATCTTGTGGCCATTACAGAAACATGGCTGCAGGGTGACAACGACTGGGAATTAAATATGCCAGGGTATTTAACAATCAGGAAGGACAGGCAGGAAGGAAGGGGAGGTGGGGTGGCTATGTTAATAAAGGAAGGAATCACTGTAATACAGAGAAATGATATTGGGACAAAGCATCAAGATAATGAAACAGTTTGGGTGGAGATAAGGAATAATAAGGGAAAAAAAACATTAGTGGGCGTAGTATATAGGCCTCCTAATAGTTGCAACTCTGCTGGAAGAAGTATTAATCAGGAGATAGTCGGGGCATGTAATAAGGGAACAGCCATAATTATGGGGGATTTTAATTATCATATTAACTGGACAAATCAAATTGGGCAGAGCAGCCTTGAGGACGAGTTCATTGAGTGCATCAGGGATGGATTTCTTGAGCAGTATGTAACTGATCCTACAAGGGGGCAGGCAACCTTGGACCTGGTCCTGTGTAATGAGTCAGGATTAATTAATAATGTCCTAGTTAAGGATCCCCTTGGAACGAGCGACCACAACATGGTTGAATTCCATATCCAATTAGAGGGTGAGAAGGTTGATTCTCAAACAAGAGTACTGAGCTTGAATAAAGGAGACTATGATGGTATGAGAGCGGAATTGATTAAAGTGGACTGGGAAAATAGATTAAAGGGTAAGACGGTACATGAGCAGTGGTGTTCATTTAGGGAGTTATTTTACAACTTTCAAAATAAATATATTCCACTGAGGAAAAAAGGGTGTAAAAGAAATGACAGCCATCCGTGGCTAAGTAAAGAAATCAAGGATAGTATCCGACTAAAAACAAGGACATATAAGGTAGCCAAACTTAGTGGGAGGATAGAAGATTGGGAATTCTTCAAAAGACAGCAAAAAGTAACTAAAGGATTGATTAAGAAAGGGAAGTTAGATTATAAAAAGAAATTAGCAAAAAATATAAAAACAGATAGCAAGAGTTTCTATAGTTATATAAAAAGAAAAAGGGTGGCTAAGGCAAACATAGGTCCCTTAGAGGATGAGACCGGGAAATTAATGGTGGGAAACATGGAGATGGCAAAAATGCTGAACAAATATTTTGTTTCAGTCTTTACAGTAGAGGACACTAAGAATATCCCAACACTGGACAAACAGGGGACTCTCGGGGGGGAGGAGCTAAATACGATTAAAATCACTCAGGAGATGGTACTCAGTAAAATAATGGGACTCAAGGCGGATAAATCCCCTGGACCTGATGGCTTCCATCCTAGGGTCTTGAGGGAAGTGGCAGTAGGGATTGTGGATGCTTTGGTGATAGTTTTCCAAAATTCCCTGGACTCAGGAGAGGTCCCGGCAGATTGGAAAACTGCTAATGTAACACCGTTATTTAAAAAGGGTAGTAGGCAGAAGGCTGGAAATTATAGGCCAGTTAGCTTAACATCTGTGGTGGGTAAAATTTTGGAGTCTATTATTAAGGAGACAGTAACGGAACATTTAGATAAGCATAATTTAATAGGACAAAGTCAGCATGGCTTTATGAAGGGGAAGTCATGTCTGACAAATTTGCTTGAGTTCTTCGAGGATATAACGTATAGGGTGGATAAAGGGGAACCAGTGGACGTAGTGTATTTAGACTTCCAGAAGGCATTCGACAAGGTGCCACATAAAAGATTATTACTTAAGATAAAAAATCACGGGATTGGGGGTAATATTCTGGCATGGGTGGAGGATTGGTTATCGAACAGGAAGCAGAGAGTTGGGATAAATGGTTCATTTTCGGACTGGCAACCAGTAACCAGTGGTGTTCCACAGGGGTCGGTGCTGGGTCCCCAACTCTTTACAATCTATATTAACGATTTGGAGGAGGGGACCGAGTGCAACATATCAAAATTTGCAGATGATACAAAGATGGGAGGGAAAGTAGAGAGTGAGGAGGACATAAAAAACCTGCAAGGGGATATAGACAGGCTGGGTGAGTGGGCGGAGATTTGGCAGATGCAATATAATATTGGAAAATGTGAGGTTATGCACTTTGGCAGGAAAAATCAGAGAGCAAGTTATTTTCTTAATGGCGAGAGACTGGAAAGTACTGCAGTACAAAGGGATCTGGGGGTCCTAGTGCAAGAAAATCAAAAAGTTGGTATGCAGGTGCAGCAGGTGATCAAGAAAGCCAACGGAATGTTGGCTTTTATTGCTAGGGGGATAGAATATAAAAACAAGGAGGTATTGCTGCAGTTATATAAGGTATTGGTGAGACCGCACCTGGAATACTGCATACAGTTTTGGTCTCCATACTTAAGAAAAGACATACTTGCTCTCGAGGCAGTACAAAGAAGGTTCACTCGGTTAATCCCGGGGATGAGGGGGCAGACATATGAGGAGAGGTTGAGTAGATTGGGACTCTACTCATTGGAGTTCAGAAGAATGAGAGGCGATCTTATTGAAACATATAAGATTGTGAAGGGTCTTGATCGGGTGGATGCAGTAAGGATGTTCCCAAAGATGGGTGAAACTAGAACTAGGGGGCATAATCTTAGAATAAGGGGCTGCTCTTTCAAAACTGAGATGAGGAGAAACTTCTTCACTCAGAGGGTGGTCGGTCTGTGGAATTTGCTGCCCCAGGAAGCTGTGGAAGCTACATCATTAGATAAATTTAAAACAGAAATAGACAGTTTCCTAGAAGTAAAGGGAATTAGGGGTTATGGGGAGCGGGCAGGAAATTGGACATGAAGCTGAGTTCGGATCGGTCAATGCCCTGTGGGTGGCGGAGAGGGCCCAGGGGCTATGTGGCCGGGTCCTGCTCCGACTTCTTGTGTTCTTTAGATTTGTGGTTGGGATCAGATCAGCCATGATCTTATTGAATGGCGGAGCAGGCTCGAGGGGCCGACTGGCCTACTCCTGCTCCAATTTCTTATGTTCTTATAATTAGAACAAGCTCGGAGTGCAATTTGAAGGATTAGAAAAGATGTTTTAATAGAAGTGAATAAATATTTCCATTGGTTCTTCTCCTCTGGATTAGCTTTTGTAAATTACAGTGGGAGCAGTGTGTACAGTGGGAATACTGTGTACAATGGGAGTAGTGTGTACAGTGGGAATAGTGTGTACAGTGGGAATAGTGTGTACAGTGGGAGTAGTGTGTACAGTGGGAGTAGTGTGTACAGTGGGAGTAGTGTGTACAGTGGAAGTAATGTGTACAGTGGGACTAGCGTGTATAGTGGGAATACTGTGTACAGTGGGAGCAGTGTGTACAGTGGGAGCAGTGTGTACAGTGGGACTAGCGTGTATAGTGGGAATACTGTGTCCAGTGGGAGCAGTGTGTACAGTGCGAATAGTGTGTACAGTGGGAATACTGTGTACAGTGCGAATAGTGTGTACAGTGGGAATACTGTGTACAGTGGGTGTAGTGTGTACAGTGGGAGTAGTGTGTACAGTGGGAGTAGTGTGTACAGTGGGAGTAGTGTGTACAGTGGGAATACTGTGTACAGTGGGAGTAGTGTGTACAGTGGGAATACTGTGTACAGTGGAAGCAGTGTGTACAGTGGGTATACTGTGTACAGTGGGAATAGGTGTACAGTGGGAGTAGTGTGTACAGTGGGTATACTGTGTACAGTGGGAATACTGTGTACAGTGGGAGTAGGTGTACAGTGGGAGTAATGTGTACATTGGGAGTAGTGTATACAGTGGGAATACTGTGTACAGTGGGAATACTGTGTACAGTGGGAATACTGTGTACAGTGGAAGCAGTGTGTACAGTGGGTATACTGTGTACAGTGGGAATAGGTGTACAGTGGGAGTAGTGTGTACAGTGGGTATACTGTGTACAGTGGGAATACTGTGTACAGTGGGAGTAGGTGTACAGTGGGAGTAATGTGTACATTGGGAGTAGTGTATACAGTGGGAATACTGTGTACAGTGGGAGCAGTGTGTACAGTGGGAGTAATGTGTACATTGGGAGTAGTGTATACAGTGGGAATACTGTGTACAGTGGGAGTAGTGTGTACAGTGGGAATACTGTGTACAGTGGGAGTAGTGTGTACAGTGGGTATACTGTGTACAGAGGGAATACTGTGTACAGTGGGAATACTGTGTACAGTGGGAGTAGTGTGTACAGTGGGTATACTGTGTACAGTGGGAATACTGTGTACAGTGGGAGTAGTGTGTACAGTGGGAGTAATGTGTACATTGGGAGTAGTGTGTATAGTGGGAATACTGTGTACAGTGGGAGTGGTGTGTACAATGGGAGCAGTGTGTACAGTGGGAATAATGTGTACAGTGGGAGTGGTGTGTACAATGGGAGCAGTGTGTACAGTGGGAATAATGTGTACAGTGGGAATACTGTGTACAGTGGGAATACTGTGTACAGTGGGAGTAATGTGTACAGTGGGAATAATGTGTCCAGTGGGAGTAATGTGTACAATGGGAATACTGTGTACAGTGGGAATACTGTGTACAGTGGGAATACTGTGTACAATGGGAATACTGTGTACAGTGGGAATACTGTGTACAGTGGGAATACTGTGTACAGTGGGAGTAGTGTGTACAGTGGGAATACTGTGTACAGTACAGTGGGAGTCGTGTGTACAGTGGGAGCAGTGTGTACAGTGGGAGCAGTGTGTACAGTGAGAGCAGTGTGTGTAGTTTTGGGCCCCACACTATAGGAAGGATGTTGAGACAATAGAGAGGGTACAACACAGATTCACCAGGAAGCTGCCTGATATGAGGAAATACAAATACAAAGAGTGACTTGAAAATTGGGGCTGTTTCATCAGAAAAGCGGAGATTAAGAGGTGATTTGATTGGGGTGTTTGTAATTATGAAGAGTCGATAAAAACAGTTGTTTCCAACGATTGAGGGGGCTTAGATCGAAGCTTGACTGTAAGAGTTTTAGGAGAGGGAGCAGGAGAGACTATTTTACAGCCAGGGTTCTGAGGATGTGGAAAGTACGACCGGAGTTAGTGATTGAAGCAGAGACCATGTCAACATTCAGGAATAGATTAGACAGGTGAGTGAAGGAACTGTGAATAAAGGGATATGGGAACAGGACTACTGTTCATGTGGAGGATAAATAGCAACGTGGACTGGTTAGGCTGAAGGCCTCTTTCCGTGTTGTCATTTCTATGTCTATCTAAGTCCTCTGACTTGTGCTGGCCGATAGCCCCAAGTACCTCACCCAAGTCGTCACTTTTCCTGTGTGAACCTGCACATCGAACATTCACAGACCCAGGAAACAAATGTGTTGAATCCAGTCGGAACCTCGTGCACACAGGGGCCTGTGGACAGGGAGCGGAAGCGAGATCCTGAGCAATGTTTCCTCCCCCAACCTGGGAATACTGAGGACAGTCGTATCATCCCCTCCACTGCCATCCTGGCTGGTGTCACCACAGACAATACACTGGAGAGGCCCCAGACCTGTACGATTCATGACCAACCCATACAGCGACAGGGTCATTATATTATTTTACATTTACAATGGGATGTTTGAAGAACACAGCATGTCAAACAGGAGAGAATTAGACAAATAGTAAGAGCTGAATCTAACATTTTGTAATATTATAGATTTGTTGCTATAAATCAATTCTTCGCACTGCACAGAATGAAATCTTCGTACGGTATAATAAAGATTTTACCTCTGAGAGTCCCAGTCGATACAGGTGAGGCAGGTTCGAAGGATGGACAGCTTCAGATTCTCGATTTTGCAGTGGCTTTAAGTGAAACTGGTTGGACTCTTTTATAGCATTTAGTCCCAAACCCTTTTCACTACAGTTGTAATAATTAACCACAACCAGATTTCGATTGTGATTCAGGCGAGGTCTTCAATGCTCCAAGGAGGGAGCAAGCTTGTCTCTCGGTTTATTGAACAATCTCTCAGCAACACCCATTGTTTTATGACAAGGGGAAAGAAAATCAGATTAAGTAAACAGAAAAGGAACTGATCACCTTAATTGGACAGAAGTGAGGAAACAAGGAATGTTGATAGAGATAGTGAGAGAGAGAAGGGTGAATCAGCAGGTTTTATCAATAGCAATTGGAAATTTGGGACCTTGCTGATAAGAGAGGAGATTTCATTTAACATTGTTATTTTCAGTCTTGGAAATTGCCCCATTCTTTCAGTGGATGATCCAGTGAGAAACGATGCCAAATACACGGGAGCGTGACAGTCCGGGTGCACAGTCCACACTGAGATAGGTTATTTTAACCCCAAACCACTCGCACTCAGTTCACATCAAGGAGCAAAACCATGAGTCAGAGTTCACACTCCCGATCGACACCAACCAACTAAAGCCTGGGGGATGGTCAAAATTCAAATATAGGACAGAAATTCCACATGATACAGGCCCCACTCAGAAATAGATCACAGTCTGCTCATCATAAGTTGTTGTGGGAATGTAACTGAGTGATGGAGAGTGTGTTTTGGGAATGTAACTCAGTGATGGAGAGTGTGTTTTGGGAATGTAACTCAGTGATGGAGAGTGTGTTTTGGGAATGTAACTCAGTGATGGAGAGTGTGTTTTGGGAATGTAACTCAGTGATGGAGGGTGTGTTGTGGGAATGTAACTCAGTGATGGAGAGTGTGTTGTGGGAATGTAACTCAGTGATGGAGAGTGTGTTGACAGAATGTAACTCAGTGATGGAGGGTGTGTTGTGGGAATGTAACTCAGTGACGGAGGGTGTGTTGTGGGAATGTAACTCAGTGATGGAGGGTGTGTTGTGGGAATGTAACTCAGTGATGGAGAGTGTGTTTGTAGAATGTAACTCAGTGATGGAGGGTGTGTTGTGGGAATGTAACTCAGTGATGGAGAGTGTGTTTGTAGAATGTAACTCAGTGATGGAGAGTGTGTTGTGGGAATGTAACTCAGTGATGGAGGGTGTGTTGTGGGAATGTAACTCAGTGATGGAGAGTGTGTTGTGGGAATGTAACTCAGTGATGGAGAGTGTGTTTGTAGAATGTAACTCAGTGATGGAGAGTGTGTTGTGGGAATGTAACTCAGTGATGGAGAGTGTGTTTGTAGAATGTAACTCAGTGATGGAGAGTGTGTTGTGGGAATGTAACTCAGTGATGGAGAGTGTGTTGTGGGAATGTAACTCAGTGATGGAGGGTGTGTTGTGGGAATGTAACTCAGTGATGGAGGGTGTGTTGTGGGAATGTAACTCAGTGATGGAGAGTGTGTTTGTAGAATGTAACTCAGTGATGGAGAGTGTGTTGTGGGAATGTAACTCAGTGATGGAGAGTGTGTTGTGGGAATGTAACTCAGTGATGGAGAGTGTGTTGTGGGAATGTAACTCAGTGATGGAGAGTGTGTTGTGGGAATGTAACTCAGTGATGGAGAGTGTGTTGTGGGATTTTAACTCAGTGATGGAGAGTGTGTTGATAGAATGTAACTCAGTGATGGAGAGTGTGTTGTGGGATTTTAACTCAGTGATTGAGAGAGTGTTGATAGAATGTAACTCAGTGATGGAGAGTGTGTTGATAGAATGTAACTCAGTGATGGAGAGTGTGTTGTGGGAATGTAACTCAGTGATGGAGAGTGTGTTGTGGGAATGTAACTCAGTGATGGAGAGTGTGTTGTGGGAATGTAATTCAGTGATGGAGAGTGTGTTGTGGGAATGTAATTCAGTGATGGAGAGTGAGTTGATAGAATGTAACTCAGTGATGGAGAGTGTGTTGTGGGAATGTAACTCAGTGATGGAGAGTGTGTTGTGGGAATGTAACTCAGTGATGGAGAGTGTGTTGTGGGAATGTTACTCAGTGATGGAGAGTGTGTTGTGGGAATGTAATTCAGTGATGGAGAGTGAGTTGATAGAATGTAACTCAGTGATGGAGAGTGTGTTGTGGGAATGTAACTCAGTGATGGAGAGTGTGTTGATAGAATGTAACTCAGTGATGGAGAGTGAGTTGATAGAATGTAACTCAGTGATGGAGAGTGTGTTGTGGGAATGTAATTCAGTGATGGAGAGTGAGTTGATAGAATGTAACTCAGTGATGGAGAGTGTGTTGTGGGAATGTAACTCAGTGATGGAGAGTGTGTTGATAGAATGTAACTCAGTGATGGAGAGTGTGTTGTGGGAATGTTACTCACTGATGGAGAGTGTGTTGTGGGAATGTAACTCAGTGATGGAGAGTGTGTTGTGGGAATGTTACTCAGTGATGGACAGTGTGTTGTGGGAATGTAACTCAGTGATGGAGAGTGTGTTGTGGGAATGTAACTCAGTGATGGAGTGTGTGTTGTGGGAATGTAACTCAGTGATGGAGGGTGTGTTGTGGGAATGTAACTCAGTGATGGAGGGTGTGTTGTGGGAATGTAACTCAGTGATGGAGAGTGTGTTTGTAGAATGTAACTCAGTGATGGAGAGTGTGTTGTGGGAATGTAACTCAGTGATGGAGAGTGTGTTGTGGGAATGTAACTCAGTGATGGAGAGTGTGTTGTGGGAATGTAACTCAGTGATGGAGGGTGTGTTGTGGGAATGTAACTCAGTGATGGAGAGTGTGTTGTGGGAATGTAACTCAGTGATGGAGGGTGTGTTGTGGGAATGTAACTCAGTGATGGAGGGTGTGTTGTGGGAATGTAACTCAGTGATGGAGGGTGTGTTGTGGGAATGTAACTCAGTGATGGAGAGTGTGTTTGTAGAATGTAACTCAGTGATGGAGAGTGTGTTGTGGGAATGTAACTCAGTGATGGAGAGTGTGTTGTGGGAATGTAACTCAGTGATGGAGAGTGTGTTGTGGGAATGTAACTCAGTGATGGAGAGTGTGTTGTGGGAATGTAACTCACTGATGGACTGTGTGTTGTGGGAAAGTGACTCAGTGATGGAGAGTGTGTTGTGGGATTTTAACTCAGTGATTGAGAGAGTGTTGATAGAATGTAACTCAGTGATGGAGAGTGTGTTGATAGAATGTAACTCAGTGATGGAGAGTGTGTTGTGGGATTTTAACTCAGTGATGGAGAGTGTGTTGATAGAATGTAACTCAGTGATGGAGAGTGTGTTGTGGGATTTTAACTCAGTGATTGAGAGAGTGTTGATAGAATGTAACTCAGTGATGGAGAGTGTGTTGATAGAATGTAACTCAGTGATGGAGAGTGTGTTGTGGGAATGTAACTCAGTGATGGAGAGTGTGTTGTGGGAATGTAACTCAGTGATGGAGAGTGTGTTGTGGGAATGTAACTCAGTGATGGGGTGTGTGTTGTGGGAAAGTGACTCAGTGATGGAGAGTGTGTTGTGGGAATGTAACTCAGTGATGGAGAGTGTGTTGTGGGAATGTAATTCAGTGATGGAGAGTGTGTTGTGGGAATGTAATTCAGTGATGGAGAGTGTGTTGTGGGAATGTAATTCAGTGATGGAGAGTGTGTTGATAGAATGTAACTCAGTGATGGAGAGTGTGTTGTGGGAATGTTACTCAGTGATGGAGAGTGTGTTGTGGGAATGTAATTCAGTGATGGAGAGTGAGTTGATAGAATGTAACTCAGTGATGGAGAGTGTGTTGTGGGAATGTAACTCAGTGATGGAGAGTGTGTTGATAGAATGTAACTCAGTGATGGAGAGTGTGTTGTGGGAATGTTACTCACTGATGGAGAGTGTGTTGTGGGAATGTAACTCAGTGATGGAGAGTGTGTTGTGGGAATGTTACTCAGTGATGGACAGTGTGTTGTGGGAATGTAACTCAGTGAT
Organism: Heptranchias perlo; assembly: GCF_035084215.1. Classification (NCBI taxonomy): domain Eukaryota; kingdom Metazoa; phylum Chordata; class Chondrichthyes; order Hexanchiformes; family Hexanchidae; genus Heptranchias; species Heptranchias perlo. Next base: position 893,112 of record NC_090348.1, read on the forward strand.
GGAGAGTGTGTTGTGGGAATGTAACTCAGTGATGGAGTGTGTGTTGTGGGAATGTAACTCAGTGATGGAGAGTGTGTTTGTAGAATGTAACTCAGTGATGGAGAGTGTGTTGTGGGAATGTAACTCAGTGATGGAGAGTGTGTTGTGGGAATGTAACTCAGTGATGGAGGGTGTGTTGTGGGAATGTAACTCAGTGATGGAGAGTGTGTTGTGGGAATGTAACTCAGTGATGGAGGGTGTGTTGTGGGAATGTAACTCAGTGATGGAGGGTGTGTTGTGGGAATGTAACTCAGTGATGGAGGGTGTGTTGTGGGAATGTAACTCAGTGATGGAGAGTGTGTTTGTAGAATGTAACTCAGTGATGGAGAGTGTGTTGTGGGAATGTAACTCAGTGATGGAGAGTGTGTTGTGGGAATGTAACTCAGTGATGGAGAGTGTGTTGTGGGAATGTAACTCAGTGATGGAGAGTGTGTTGTGGGAATGTAACTCACTGATGGACTGTGTGTTGTGGGAAAGTGACTCAGTGATGGAGAGTGTGTTGTGGGATTTTAACTCAGTGATTGAGAGAGTGTTGATAGAATGTAACTCAGTGATGGAGAGTGTGTTGTGGGATTTTAACTCAGTGATTGAGAGAGTGTTGATAGAATGTAACTCAGTGATGGAGAGTGTGTTGTGGGAATGTAACTCAGTGATGGAGAGTGTGTTGTGGGAATGTAACTCAGTGATGGAGAGTGTGTTGTGGGAATGTAACTCAGTGATGGGGTGTGTGTTGTGGGAACGTGACTCAGTGATGGAGAGTGTGTTGTGGGAATGTAACTCAGTGATGGAGAGTGTGTTGTGGGAATGTAATTCAGTGATGGAGAGTGTGTTGATAGAATGTAACTCAGTGATGGAGAGTGTGTTGTGGGAATGTTACTCAGTGATGGAGAGTGTGTTGTGGGAATGTAATTCAGTGATGGAGAGTGTGTTGATAGAATGTAACTCAGTGATGGAGAGTGTGTTGTGGGAATGTAACTCAGTGATGGAGTGTGTGTTGTGGGAATGTAATTCAGTGATGGAGTGTGTGTTGTGGGAATGTAATTCAGTGATGGAGTCTGTGTTGATACAATGTAACTCAGTGATGGAGAGTGTGATGTGGGAATGTGACTCAGAGATGGAGAGTGTGTTGTGGGAATGTTACTCAGTGATGGAGAGTGTGTTTGTAGAATGTAACTCAGTGATGGAGAGTGTGTTGTGGGAATTAAACTCAGTGATGGAGAGTGTGTTTGTAGAATGTAACTCAGTGATGGAGAGTGTGTTGTGGGAATGTGACTCAGTGATGGAGAGTGTGTTGTGGGAATGTAACTCAGTGATGGAGAGTGTGTTGTGGGAATGTAACTCAGTGATGGAGAGTGTGTTGTGGGAATGTGACTCAGTGATGGAGAGTGTGTTGTGGGAATTAAACTCAGTGATGGAGAGTGTGTTGATAGAATGTAACTCAGTGATGGAGAGTGTGTTGTGGGAATTAAACTCAGTGATGGAGAGTGTGTTGATAGAAATTTACTCAGTGATGGAGAGTGTGTTGTGGGAATGTAACTCAGTGATGGAGTGTGTGTTGTGAGAATGTAACTCAGTGATGGAGAGTGTGTTGTGGGAATGTAACTCAGTGATGGAGAGTGTGTTGATAGAATGTAACTCAGTGATGGAGAGTGTGTTGTGAGAATGTAACTCAGTGATGGAGAGTGTGTTGTGAGAATGTAACTCAGTGATGGAGAGTGTGTTGTGGGAATGTATCTCAGTGATGGAGAGTGTGTTGTGGGAATGTAACTCAGTGATGGAGAGTGTCTTGTGGGAATGTAACTCAGTGATGGAGAGTGTCTTGTGGGAATGTGAGTCACTGATGGAGAGTTTGTTGTGGGAATGTAACTCAGTGATGGAGAGTTTGTTGATCGAAAGTAACTCAGTGATGCAGAGTGTGTTTCCAGAATGTAACTCAGTGATGGAGAGTGTGTTGATATAATGTTACTCAGTGATGGAGAGTGTGTTGTGGGAATGTAACTCAGTGATGGAGTGTGTGTTGTGGGAATGTAACTCAGTGATGGAGAGTGTGTTGTGGGAATGTAACTCAGTGATGGAGAGTGTGTTGTGGGAATGTAACTCAGTGATGGAGAGTGTGTTGTGGGAATGTAACTCAGTGATGGAGAGTGTGTTGTGGGAATGTAACTCAGTGATGGAGAGTGTGTTGTGGGAATGTAACTCAGTGATGGAGAGTGTGTTGACAGAATGTAACTCAGTGATGGAGAGTGTGTTGTGGGAATGTAACTCAGTGATGGAGAGTGTGTTGATAGAATGTAACTCAGTGATGGAGAGTGTGTTGTGGGAATGTAACTCAGTGATGGAGAGTGTGTTGTGGGAATGTAACTCAGTGATGGAGAGTGTGTTGTGGGAATGTAACTCAGTGATGGAGAGTGTGTTGTGGGAATGTAACTCACTGATGGAGAGTGTGTTGACAGAATGTATCTCAGTGATGGAGAGTGTGTTGTGGGAATGTAACTCAGTGATGAAGAGTGTGTTGATAGAATGTAACTCAGTGATGGAGAGTATGTTGTGGGAATGTAACTCAGTGATGGAGAGTTTGTTGATCGAAAGTAACTTAGTGATGGAGAGTGTGTTGACAGAACGTAACTCAGTGATGGAGATGGTGTTGATAGAATGTAACTCAGTGATGGAGAGTGTGTTGTGGGAATGTAACTCAGTGATGGAGAGTGTGTTGATAGAATGTAACTCAGTGATGGAGAGTTTGTTGATCGAATGTAACTCAGTGATGGAGAGTGTGTTGATAGAATGTAACTCAGTGATGGAGAGTGTGATGACAGAATGTAACTCAGTGATGGAGAGTGTGTGGTGCAAATGTAACTCAGTGATGGAGAGTGTGTTGACAGAATGTAACTCAGTGATGGAGAGTTTGCTGATCGAAAGTAACTCAGTGATGGAGAGTGTGTTGTGGGAATGTAACTCAGTGATGGAGAGTTTGTTGATCGAAAGTAACTCAGTGATGGAGAGTGTGTTGACAGAATGTAACTCAGTGATGGAGAGTTTGTTGATCGAAAGCAACTCAGTGATGGAGAGTGTGTTGACAGAATGTAACTCAGTGATGGAGAGTGTGTTTACAGAATGTAACTCAGTGATGGAGAGTGTGTTGACAGAATGTAACTCAGTGATGGAGAGTGTGTTGACAGAATGTAACTCAGTGATGGAGAGTGTGTTGATATAATGTAACTCAGTGATGGAGAGTGTGTTGTGGGAATGTAACTCAGTGATGGAGAGTGTGTTGTGGGAATGTAACTCAGTGATGGAGAGTGTGTTGTGGGAATGTGACTCAGTGATGGAGAGTGTGTTGTGGGAATGTAACTCAGTGATGGAGAGTTTGTTGATAGAATGTAACTCAGTGATGGAGGGTGTGTTGTGGGAATGTAACTCAGTGATGGAGAGTATGTTGATAGAATGTAACTCAGTGATGGAGAGTGTGTTGATAGAAAGTTACTCAGTGATGGAGAGTGTGTTGTGGGAATGTAACTCAGTGATGGAGAGTATGTTGTGAGAATGTAACTCAGTGATGGAGAGTGTGTTGTGGGAATGTAACTCAGTGATGGAGAGTGTGTTGACAGAATGTAACTCAGTGATGGAGAGTTTGTTGATAGAAAGTAACTCAGTGATGGAGAGTGTGTTGACAGAATGTAACTCAGTGATGGAGAGTGTCTTGTGGGAATGTAACTCAGTGATGGAGAGTGTCTTGTGGGAATGTGAGTCACTGATGGAGAGTTTGTTGTGGGAATGTAACTCAGTGATGGAGAGTGTGTTGTGGGAATGTTACTCAGTGATGGAGAGTTTGTTGATCGAAAGTAACTCAGTGATGGAGAGTGTGTTGACAGAATGTAACTCAGTGATGGAGAGTTTGTTGATATAATGTAACTCAGTGATGGAGAGTGTGTTGTGGGAATGTAACTCAGTGATGGAGTGTGTGTTGTGGGAATGTAACTCAGTGATGGAGAGTGTGTTGATATAATGTTACTCAGTGATGGAGAGTGTGTTGATATAATGTTACTCAGTGATGGAGAGTGTGTTGTGGGAATGTAACTCAGTGATGGAGTGTGTGTTGTGGGAATGTAACTCAGTGATGGAGAGTGTGTTGTGGGAATGTAACTCAGTGATGGAGAGTGTGTTGTGGGAATGTAACTCAGTGATGGAGAGTGTGTTGTGGGAATGTAACTCAGTGATGGAGAGTGTGTTGTGGGAATGTAACTCAGTGATGGAGTGTGTGTTGTGGGAATGTAACTCAGTGATGGAGTGTGTGTTGTGGGAATGTAACTCAGTGATGGAGAGTGTGTTGTGGGAATGTAACTCAGTGATGGAGAGTGTGTTGTGGGAATGTAACTCAGTGATGGAGAGTTTGTTGATCGAAAGTAACTCAGTGATGGAGAGTGTGTTTCCAGAATGTAACTCAGTGATGGAGAGTGTGTTGACAGAACGTAACTCAGTGATGGAGATGGTGTTGATAGAATGTAACTCAGTGATGGAGAGTGTGTTGTGGGAATGTAACTCAGTGATGGAGAGTGTGTTGTGCGAATGTAACTCAGTGATGGAGAGTGTATTGTGGGAATGTAACTCAGTGATGGAGAGTGTGTTGTGGGAATGTAACTCAGTGATGGAGAGTGTGTTGTGGGAATGTAACTCAGTGATGAAGAGTGTGTTGATAGAATGTAACTCAGTGATGGAGAGTATGTTGTGGGAATGTAACTCAGTGATGGAGAGTTTGTTGTGGGAATGTAACTCAGTGATGGAGAGTGTGTTGTGGGAATGTAACTCAGTGATGGAGAGTTTGTTGATCGAAAGTAACTCAGTGATGGAGAGTGTGTTTCCAGAATGTAACTCAGTGATGGAGAGTGTGTTGACAGAACGTAACTCAGTGATGGAGAGTGTGTTGATAGAATGTAACTCAGTGATGGAGAGTGTGTTTCCAGAATGTAACTCAGTGATGGAGTGTGTGTTGACAGAACGTAACTCAGTGATGGAGAGTGTGTTGATAGAATGTAACTCAGTGATGGAGAGTATGTTGTGGGAATGTAACTCAGTGATGGAGAGTTTGTTGATAGAATGTAACTCAGTGATGGAGAGTGTATTGTGGGAATGTAACTCAGTGATGGAGAGTGTGTTGATAGAATGTAACTCAGTGATGGAGAGTGTGTTGATAGAATGTAACTCAGTGATGGAGAGTGTGTGGTGCGAATGTAACTCAGTGATGGAGAGTGTGTTGACAGAATGTAACTCAGTGATGGAGAGTTTGCTGATCGAAAGTAACTCAGTGATGGAGAGTGTGTTGTGGGAATGTAACTCAGTGATGGAGAGTTTGTTGATCGAAAGTAACTCAGTGATGGAGAGTGTGTTGACAGAATGTAACTCAGTGATGGAGAGTGTGTTGACAGAATGTAACTCAGTGATGGAGAGTTTGTTGACAGAATGTAACTCAGTGATGGAGAGTGTGTTGACAGAATGTAACTCAGTGATGGAGAGTGTGTTGATAGAATGTAACTCAGTGATGGAGAGTGTGTTGTGGGAATGTAATTCAGTGATGGACTGTGTGTTGATAGAATGTAACTCAGTGATGGAGAGTGTGATGTGGGAATGTAACTCAGAGATGGAGAGTGTGTTGTGGGAATGTTACTCAGTGATGGAGAGTGTGTTGTGGGAATGTAACTCAGTGATGGAGAGTGTGTTGTGGGAATGTAACTCAGAGATGGAGAGTGTGTTGTGGGAATGTTACTCAGTGATGGAGAGTGTGTTGTGGGAATGTAACTCAGTGATGGAGAGTGTGTTGTGGGAATGTAACTCAGTGATGGAGAGTATGTTGTGGGAATGTAACTCAGTGATGGAGAGTGTGATGTGGGAATGTTACTCAGAGATGGAGAGTGTATTGTGGGAATGTTACTCAGTGATGGAGAGTGTGTTGTGGGAATGTAACTCAGAGATGGAGAGTGTATTGTGGGAATGTTACTCAGTGATGGAGAGTGTGTTGTGGGAATGTAACTCAGTGATGGAGAGTGTGTTGTGGGAATGTAACTCAGAGATGGAGAGTGTGTTGTGGGAATGTTACTCAGTGATGGAGAGTGTGTTGTGGGAATGTAACTCAGTGATGGAGAGTGTGTTGATAGAATGTAACTCAGTGATGGAGAGTGTGTTGATAGAATGTAACTCAGTGATGGAGAGTGTGTTGTGGGAATGTAACTCAGTGATGGAGAGTGTGTTGATAGAATGTAACTCAGTGATGGAGAGTGTGTTGTGGGAATGTAACTCAGAGATGGAGAGTGTGTTGTGGGAATGTAACTCAGAGATGGAGAGTGTGTTGTGGGAATGTAACTCAGAGATGGAGAGTGTGTTGTGGGAATGTAACTCAGTGATGGAGAGTGTGTTGTGGGAATGTAACTCAGAGATGGAGAGTGTGTTGTGGGAATGTAACTCAGTGATGGAGAGTTTGTTGATAGAAAGTAACTCAGTGATGGAGAGTGTCTTGTGGGAATGTAACTCAGTGATGGAGAGTGTGTTGACAGAATGTAACTCAGTGATGGAGAGTGTCTTGTGGGAATGTAACTCAGTGATGGAGAGTGTCTTGTGGGAATGTGAGTCACTGATGGAGAGTTTGTTGATATAATGTTACTCAGTGATGGAGAGTGTGTTGTGGGAATGTAACTCACTGATGGAGAGTGTGTTGACAGAATGTATCTCAGTGATGGAGAGTGTGTTGTGGGAATGTAACTCAGTGATGGAGAGAATGTTGTGGGAATGTAACTCAGTGATGGACTGTGTGTTGACAGAATGTAACTCAGTGATGGAGAGTGTGTTGTGGGAATGTAACTCAGTGATGGAGAGTTTGTTGATCGAAAGTAACTCAGTGATGGAGAGTGTGTTTCCAGAATGTAACTCAGTGATGGAGAGTGTGTTGACAGAATGTAACTCAGTGATGGAGATGGTGTTGATAGAATGTAACTCAGTGATGGAGAGTTTGTTGTGGGAATGTAACTCAGTGATGGAGAGTATGTTGATAGAATGTAACTCAGTGATGGAGAGTGTGATGACAGAATGTAACTCAGTGATGGAGAGTGTGTGGTGCGAATGTAACTCAGTGATGGAGAGTGTGATGACAGAATGTAACTCAGTGATGGAGAGTGTGTGATGACAGAATGTAACTCAGTGATGGAGAGTGTGTTGACAGAATGTAACTCAGTGATGGAGAGTGTGTTTTGGGAATGTAACTCAGTGATGGAGAGTTTGTTGATCGAAAGTAACTCAGTGATGGAGAGTGTGTTGTGGGAATGTAACTCAGTGATGGAGAGTTTGTTGATCGAAAGTAACTCAGTGATGGAGAGTGTGTTGACAGAATGTAACTCAGTGATGGAGAGTGTGTTGACAGAATGTAACTCAGTGATGGAGAGTTTGTTGATCGAAAGCAACTCAGTGATGGAGAGTGTGTTGACAGAATGTAACTCAGTGATGGAGAGTGTGATGTGGGAATGTAACTCAGTGATGGAGAGTGTGTTGACACAATGTAACTCAGTGATGGAGAGTGTGTTGATAGAATGTAACTCAGTGATGGAGAGTGTGTTGTGGGAATGTAACTCAGTGATGGAGAGTGTGTTGACACAATGTAACTCAGTGATGGAGAGTGTGTTGATAGAATGTAACTCAGTGATGGAGTGTGTGTTGACAGAATGTAACTCAGTGATGGAGAGTGTATTGTGGGAATGTAACTCAGTGATGGAGAGTGTCTTGTGTGAATGTAACTCAGTGATGGAGAGTGTGTTGTGGGAATGTAACTCAGTGATGGAGAGTGTGTTGTGGGAATGTAACTCAGTGATGGAGAGTGTGTTGTGAGACTGTAACTCAGTGATGGAGAGTGTCTTGTGGGAATGTGAGTCAGTGATGGACAGTTTGTCGTGGGAATGTAACTCAGTGATGGAGAGTGTGTTGATAGAATACATAAAGGGCAAAAGGGTAACAAGGGAGAGAGTAGGGCCTCTTAAGGATCAACAAGGTCATCTATGTGCGGAACCACAAGAGATGGGTGAGATCCTGAATGAATATTTCACATCGGTATTTACGGTTGAGAAAGGCATGGATGTTAGGGAACTTGGGGAAATAAATAGTGATGTCTTGAGGAGTGTACATATTACAGAGAGGGAGGTGCTGGAAGTCTTAACGCGCATCAAGGTAGATAAATCTCCGGGACCTGATGAAATGTATCCCAGGACGTTATGGGAGGTTAGGGAGGAAATTGCGGGTCCCCTAGCAGAGATATTTGAATCATCCACCGCTACAGGTGAGGTGCCTGAAGATTGGAGGGTAGCAAATGTTGTGCCTTTGTTTAAGAAGGGCGGCAGGGAAAAGCCTGGGAACTACAGACCAGTGAGCCTGACATCTGTAGTGGGTAAGTTGTTAGAGGGTATTCTGAGGGACAGAATCTACAGGCATTTGGAGAGGCAGGGACTAATTAGGAACAGTCAGCATGGTTTTGTGAGAGGAAAATCATGTCTCACGAATTTGATTGAGTTTTTTGAAGGGGTAACCAAGAAGATAGATGAGGGCTGTGCAGTCGACGTGGTCTACATGGACTTCAGCAAAGCATTTGACAAGGTACCGCATGGTAGGTTGTTACATAAGGTTAAATCTCATGGGATCCAAGGTGAGGTAGCCAATTGGATACAAAATTGGCTTGACGACAGAAGACAGAGGGTGGTTGTCGAGGGTTGTTTTTCAAACTGGATGCCTGTGTCCAGCGGTGTGCCTCAGGGATCGGTGCTGGGTCCGCTGTTATTTGTTATTTATATTAATGATTTGGATGAGAATTTAGGAGGCATGGTTAGTAAGTTTGCAGATGACACCAAGATTGGTGGCATTGTGGACAGTGAAGAAGGTTATCTAGGATTGCAATGGGATCTTGATAAATTGGGCCAGTGGGCCGATGAATGGCAGATGGAGTTTAATTTAGATAAATGTGAGGTGATGCATTTTGGTAGATCGAATCGGGCCAGGACCTACTCCGTTAATGGTAGGGCGTTGGGGAGAGTTATAGAACAAAGAGATCTAGGAGTACAGATTCATAGCTCCTTGAAAGTGGAGTCACAGGTGGATAGGGTGGTGAAGAAGGCATTCAGCATGCTTGGTTTCATTGGTCAGTACATTGAATGCAGGAGTTGGGATGTCTTGTTGAAGTTGTACAGGGCATTGGTGAGGCCACACTTGGAGTACTGTGTACAGTTCTGGTCACCCTATTATAGAAAGGATATTATTAAACTAGAAAGAGTGCAGAAAAGATTTACTAGGATGCTACCGGGACTTGATGGTTTGACTTACAGGGAGAGGTTAGACAGACTGGGACTTTATTCCCTGGAGAGTAGGAGGTTAAGGGGTGATCTTATAGAAGTCTATAAAATAATGAGGGGCATAGATAAGATCGATAGTCAAAATCTTTTCCCAAAGGTAGGGGAGTCTATAACGAGGGGGCACAGATTTAAGGTGAGAGGGGAGAGATACAAAAGGATCCAGAGGGGCAATTTTTTCACTCAAAGGGTGGTGAGTGTCTGGAACGAGCTGCCAGAGGCAGTAGTAGAGGCGGGTACAATTTTGTCTTTTAAAAAGCATTTGGACAGTTACATGGGGAAGATGGGTATCGAGGGATATGGGCCAAGTGCAGGCAATTGGGACTAGCTTAGTGGTATAAACTGGGCGACATGGACATGTTGGGCCGAAGGGCCTGTTTCCATGTTGTAACTTCTATGATTCTATGAATGTAACTCAGTGATGGAGAGTGTCTTGTGGGAATGTTACTCAGTGATGGAGAGTTTGTTGATCGAAAGTAACTCAGTAATGCAGAGTGTGTTTCCAGAATGTAACTCAGTGATGGAGAGTGTGTTGACAGAATGTAACTCAGTGATGGAGAGTGTGTTGTGGGTATGTAACTCAGTGATGGAGAGTGTGTTGTGGGAATGTAACTCAGTGATGGAGAGTGTGTTGTGGGAATGTAACTCAGTGATGGAGAGTGTGTTGTGGGAATGTAACTCAGTGATGGAGAGTGTGTTGTGGGAATGTAACTCAGTGATGGAGATTGTGTTGATAGAATGTAACTCAGTGATGGAGAGTTTGTTGACAGAATGTAACTCAGTGATGGAGAGTTTGTTGACAGAATGTTACTCAGTGATGGAGAGTGCGTTGACAGAATGTAACTCAGTGATGGAGAGTGTGTTGTGGGAATGTAACTCAGTGATGGAGTGTGTGTTGTGGGAATGTAACTCAGTGATGGAGAGTGTGTTGACAGAATGTATCTCAGTGATGGAGAGTGTGTTGACAGAATGTAACTCACTGATGGAGAGTGTGTTCATAGAAGTTACAACATGGAAACAGGCCCTTCGGCCCAACATGTCCATGTCGCCCAGTTTATACCACTAAGCTAGTCCCAATTGCCTGCACTTGGCCCATATCCCTCGATACCCATCTTCCCCATGTAACTGTCCAAATGCTTTTTAAAAGACAAAATTGTACCCGCCTCTACTACTGCCTCTGGCAGCTCGTTCCAGACACTCACCACCCTTTGAGTGAAAAAATTGCCCCTCTGGATCCTTTTGTATCTCTCCCCTCTCACCTTAAATCTGTGCCCCCTCGTTATAGACTCCCCTACCTTTGGGAAAAGATTTTGACTATCGACCTTATCTATGCCCCTCATTAATTTATAGACTTCTATAAGATCACCCCTTAACCTCCTACTCTCCAGGGAATAAAGTCCCAGTCTGTCTAACCTCTCCCTGTAAGTCAAACCATCAAGTCCCGGTAGCATCCTAGTAAATCTTTTCTGCACTCTTTCTAGTTTAATAATATCCTTTCTATAATAGGGTGACCAGAACTGTACACAGTACTCCAAGTGTGGCCTCACCAATGCCCTGTACAACTTCAACAAGACATCCCAACTCCTGCATTCAATGTTCTGACCAATGAAACCAAGCATGCTGAATGCCTTCTTCACCACCCTATCCACCTGTGACTCCACTTTCAAGGAGCTATGAATCTGTACTCCTAGATCTCTTTGTTCGATAACTCTCCCCAACGCCCTACCATTAACGGAGTAGGTCCTGGCCCGATTCGATCTACCAAAATGCATCACCTCACATTTATCTAAATTAAACTCCATCTGCCATTCATCGGCCCACTGGCCCAATTTATCAAGATCCCGTTGCAATCCTAGATAACCTTCTTCACTGTCCACAATGCCACCAATCTTGGTGTCATCTGCAAACTTACTAACCATGCCTCCTAAATTCTCATCCAAATCATTAATATAAAATCCCTGAGGCACACCGCTGGTCACAGGCCTCCAGTTTGAAAAACAACCCTCTACAACCACCCTCTGTCTTCTGTCGTCAAGCCAATTTTGTATCCAATTGGCTACCTCACCTTGGATCCCATGAGATTTAACCTTATGTAACAACCTACCATGCGGTACCTTGTCAAATGCTTTGCTGAAGTCCATGTAGACCACGTCTACTGCACAGCCCTCATCTATCTTCTTGGTTACCCCTTCAAAAAACTCAATCAAATTCGTGAGACATGATTTTCCTCTCACAAAACCATGCTGACTGTTCCTAATTAGTCCCTGCCTCTCCAAATGCCTGTAGATCCTGTCCCTCAGAATACCCTCTAACAACTTACCCACTACAGATGTCAGGCTCACTGGTCTGTAGTTCCCAGGCTTTTCCCTGCCGCCCTTCTTAAACAAAGGCACAACATTTGCTACCCTCCAATCTTCAGGCACCTCACCTGTAGCGGTGGATGATTCAAATATCTCTGCTAGGGGACCCGCAATTTCCTCCCTAACCTCCCATAACGTCCTGGGATACATTTCATCAGGTCCCGGAGATTTATCTACCTTGATGCGCGTTAAGACTTCCAGCACCTCCCTCTCTGTAATATGTACACTCCTCAAGACATCACTATTTATTTCCCCAAGTTCCCTAACATCCATGCCTTTCTCAACCGTAAATACCGATGTGAAATATTCATTCAGGATCTCACCCATCTCTTGTGGTTCCGCACATAGATGACCTTGTTGATCCTTAAGAGGCCCTACTCTCTCCCTAGTTACCCTTTTGCCCTTTATGTATTTGTCGAAGCTCTTTGGATTCACCTTTGCCTGATCTGCCAAAGCAATCTCATATCCCCTTTTTGCCCTCCTGATTTCTCTCTTAACTCTACTCCGGCAATCTCTATACTCTTCAAGGGATCCACTTGATCCCAGCTGCCTATGCATGTCATATGCCTCCTTCTTATTTTTGACTAGTGCCTCAATCTCCCGAGTCATCCAAGGTTCCCTACTTCTACCAGCCTTGCCCTTCACTTTATAAGGAATGTGCTTACCCTGAACCCTGGTTAACACACTTTTGAAAGCCTCCCACTTACCAGACGTCCCTTTGCCTGCCAACAGACTCTCCCAATCAACTTCTGAAAGTTCCTGTCTAATACCATCAAAATTGGCCTTTCCCCAATTTAGAATTTTAACTTTTGGGCCAGACCTATCCTTCTCCATAGCTATCTTAAAACTAATGGAATTATGATCACTGGTCCCAAAGTGATCCCTCACTAACACTTCTGTCACCTGCCCTTCCTTATTTCCCAAGAGGAGGTCAAGTTTTGCCCCCTCTCTAGTCGGGCCATCCACATACTGAATGAGAAATTCCTCCTGAATACACTCAACAAATTTCTCTCCATCCAAGCCCCTAATGCTATGGCTGTCCCAGTCAATGTTGGGAAAGTTAAAGTCCCCTACTATTACCACCCTATTTTTCTTGCAGCTGTCTGTAATCTCCTTACATATTTGCTCCTCACTTTCCCGTTGACTATTTGGGGGTCTGTAGTACAATCCTATCAAAGTGATCTCTCCCTTCTTATTTTTCAGTTCTACCCATATGGACTCAGTGGGCGAACCCTCGGATATATCCCCTCTCACTACTGCCGTGATGTTCTCCCTAATCAAGAACGCAACTCCCCCTCCTCTCTTACCTCCTGCTCTATCTTTCCTATAGCATCTGTACCCTGGAACATTGAGCTGCCAGTCCTGCCCCTCCCTTAGCCATGTTTCAGTAATAGCTATAACATCCCAGTCCCATGTACCCATCCATGCCCTGAGTTCATCTGCCTTGCCCATCAGACTTCTTGCATTGAAATAAATGCAGTTTAATCTAGACTTCCCTTGGTCTTTGCCCTGCTTTCTCAGACCATCTGTCCGGTCATGTTCTGTACACTCTCCCTTACTGCCTTTTGTTTCTGTCACCACTTTATTTCCCACTGACTTCCTGCATCGGTTCCCATCCCCCTGCCACATTAGTTTAAACCCTCCCCAACAGCACTGGCAAACACTCCCCCTAGGACATTGGTTCCAGTCCTGCCCAGATGCAGACCGTCCAATTTGTACTGGTCCCACCTCCCCCAGAACCGGTTCCAATGGCCCAGGAATTTGAATCCCTCCAGCTTGCACCATCTCTCAAGCCACGTATTCATCTTAGCTATCCTGTCATTCCTACTCTGACTAACCCGTGGCACTGGTAGCAATCCTGAGATTACTACCTTTGAGGTCCTACTCTTTAGTTTAACTCCTAACTCCCTAAATTCAGCTTGTAGGACCTCATCCTGTTTTTTACCTATATCGTTGGTGCCTATATGCACCACGACAACTGGCTGTTCACCCTCCCCCTCCAGAATGTCCTGCAGCCGCTCCGAGACATCCTTGACCCTTGCACCAGGGAGGCAACATACCATCCTGGAGTCTCGGTTGCGTCCGCAGAAACGCCTGTCTATTCCCCTTACTATCGAGTCCCCTATCACTATAGCTCTGCCACTCTTTTTCCTGCCCTCCTGTGCAGCAGAGCCAGCCACGGTGCCATGAACCTGGCCACTGCCACCTTCCCCTCGTGAGTCATCTCCGCCAACAGTATCCAAAACGGTATACCTGTTTTGGAGGGAGATGACCGCAGGGGACCCCTGCACTGCCTTCCTACTCTTCCTCTGTCTGTTGGTCACCCATTCACTATCTCCCTCAGTAATTTTTATCTGCGGTGTGACCAACTCACTGAACGTGCTATCCACGACTTTCTCAGCATCGCGGATGCTCCAAAGTGAGTCCATCCGCAGCTCCAGAGCCGTCAAGCGGTCAAACAATAGCTGCAGCTGGACACACTTCCCGCAGGTGAAGGAATCAGGGATACAGGAAGGAGCCCTGAATTCCCACATCCCACAAGAGGAACATGACACGGCCCTGGGATCTCCTGCCATGACTTAACCCTTAAATTAGCTTAAGAACAACGACAATGTCAAGAGAAAAAAAAAGGAAAGAAAAACTACTTACCACTCCCTTTAAGGAGTTTACTCCTTTAAATTGTTCTCAATTTAGAGAATGTTAACGACACTAGGGACCTTGATTCACTAAAAAATAAACGCTACTTCCTATAAGACCTGCAGACCTTCCCTTTCCTTTTACTTTAGTTACTGCAGATAAGGAGAAATACTCACCTGAACCTACTCACCAATCAGGTGCCTCCCCTGTGTCGCGTCCCGATCTGATTCCTGACGTCACTTCGAACTCGGTCGCAGCTCCGCTCGGCTCCTCTCAGCTGTTCTCAGCGCTCTGAAATCCCGCCTTTTATCGGACGCTCCCTCCGCTCGGCTCGGCTCCTCTCAGCTGTTCTCAGCGCTCTGAAATCCCGCCTTTTATCGGACGCTCCCTCCGCTCGGCTCGGCTCCTCTCAGCTGTTCTCAGCGCTCTGAAATCCCGCCTTTTATCGGACCCTCCCTCCGCTCGGCTCGGCTCCACTCAGCAGTGTTGTGGGAATGTAACTCAGTGATGGAGAGTGTGTTGACAGAATGTAACTCAGTGATGGAGAGTGTGTTGTGGGAATGTAACTCAGTGATGGAGAGTGTGTTGACAGAATGTAACTCACTGATGGAGAGTGTGTTGATAGAATGTAACTCAGTGATGGAGAGTTTGTTGATAGAAAGTAACTCAGTGAAGGAGAGTGTGTTGACAGAATGTAACTCAGTGATGGAGAGTGTGTTGACAGAATGTAACTCACTGATGGAGAGTGTGTTGTGGGAATGTAAAGGCGGGATTTCAGAGCGCTGAGAACAGCTGAGTGGAGCCCAGCCGAGCGGAGGGAGCGTCCGATAAAAGGCGGGATTTCAGAGCGCTGAGAACAGCTGAGAGGAGCCGAGCGGAGCGGAGGGAGCGTCCGAGAAAAGGCGGGATTTCAGAGCGCTGAGAACAGCTGAGTGGAGCCGAGCCGAGCGGAGGGAGCGTCCGATAAAAGGCGGGATTTCAGAGCGCTGAGAACAGCTGAGTGGAGCCGAGCCGAGCGGAGGGAGCGTCCGATAAAAGGCGGGATTTCAGAGTGCTGAGAACAGCTGAGAGGAGCGGAGCCGAGCGGAGGGAGGGTCCGATAAAAGGCGAGATTTCAGAGCGCTGAGAACAGCTGAGAGGAGCCGAGCCGAGCGGAGGGAGGGTCCGATAAAAGGCGGGATTTCAGAGCGCTGAGAACAGCTGAGAGGAGCCGAGCCGAGCGGAGGGAGCGTCCGATAAAAGGCGGGATTTCAGAGCGCTGAGAACAGCTGAGAGGAGCCGAGCGGAGGGAGGGTCCGATAAAAGGCGGGATTTCAGAGCGCTGAGAACAGCTGAGAGGAGCCGAGCGGAGCGGAGGGAGCGTCCGATAAAAGGCGGGATTTCAGAGCGCTGAGAACAGCTGAGAGGAGCCGAGCGGAGGGAGCGTCCGATAAAAGGCGGGATTTCAGAGCGCTGAGAACAGCTGAGAGGAGCCGAGCCGAGCGGAGGGAGCGTCCGATAAAAGGCGGGATTTCAGAGCGCTGAGAACAGCTGAGAGGAGCCGAGCCGAGCGGAGGGAGCGTCCGATAAAAGGCGGGATTTCAGAGCGCTGAGAACAGCTGAGAGGAGCGGAGCCGAGCGGAGGGAGCGTCCGATAAAAGGCGGGATTTCAGAGCGCTGAGAGGAGCCGAGCGGAGCTGCGACCGAGTTCGAAGTGACGTCAGGAATCAGATCGGGACGCGACACAGGGGAGGCACCTGATTGGTGAGTAGGTTCAGGTGAGTATTTCTCCTTATCTACAGTAACTGAAGTAAAAGGAAAGGGAAGGTCTGCAGGTCTTATAGGAAGTAGCGTTTATTTTTTAGTGAATCAAGGTCCCTAGTGTAGTTAACATTCTCTAAATTGAGAACAATTTAAAGGAGTAAACTCCTTAAAGGGAGTGGTAAGTAGTTTTTCTTTCCTTTTTTTTTCTCTTGACATTGTCGTTGTTCTTAAGCTAATTTAAGGGTTAAGTCATGGCAGGAGATCCCAGCGCCGTGTCATGTTCCTCTTGTGGGATGTGGGAATTCAGGGCTCCTTCCTGTATCCCTGATTCCTTCACCTGCGGGAAGTGTGTCCAGCTGCAGCTATTGTTTGACCGCTTGACGGCTCTGGAGCTGCGGATGGACTCACTTTGGAGCATCCGCGATGCTGAGAAAGTCGTGGATAGCACGTTCAGTGAGTTGGTCACACCGCAGATAAAAATTACTGAGGGAGATAGTGAATGGGTGACCAACAGACAGAGGAAGAGTAGGAAGGCAGTGCAGGGGTCCCCTGCGGTCATCTCCCTCCAAAACAGGTATACCGTTTTGGATACTGTTGGCGGAGATGACTCACCAGGGGAAGGTGGCAGTGGCCAGGTTCATGGCACCGTGGCTGGCTCTGCTGCACAGGAGGGCAGGAAAAAGAGTGGCAGAGCTATAGTGATAGGGGACTCGATTGTAAGGGGAATAGACAGGCGTTTCTGCGGACGCAACCGAGACTCCAGGATGGTATGTTGCCTCCCTGGTGCAAGGGTCAAGGATGTCTCGGAGCGGCTGCAGGACATTCTGGAGGGGGAGGGTGAACAGCCAGTTGTCGTGGTGCATATAGGCACCAACGATATAGGTAAAAAACAGGATGAGGTCCTACAAGCTGAATTTAGGGAGTTAGGAGTTAAACTAAAGAGTAGGACCTCAAAGGTAGTAATCTCAGGATTGCTACCAGTGCCACGGGTTAGTCAGAGTAGGAATGACAGGATAGCTAAGATGAATACGTGGCTTGAGAGATGGTGCAAGCTGGAGGGATTCAAATTCCTGGGCCATTGGAACCGGTTCTGGGGGAGGTGGGACCAGTACAAATTGGACGGTCTGCATCTGGGCAGGACTGGAACCAATGTCCTAGGGGGAGTGTTTGCCAGTGCTGTTGGGGAGGGTTTAAACTAATGTGGCAGGGGGATGGGAACCGATGCAGGAAGTCAGTGGGAAATAAAGTGGTGACAGAAACAAAAGGCAGTAAGGGAGAGTGTACAGAACATGACCGGACAGATGGTCTGAGAAAGCAGGGCAAAGACCAAGGGAAGTCTAGATTAAACTGCATTTATTTCAATGCAAGAAGTCTGATGGGCAAGGCAGATGAACTCAGGGCATGGATGGGTACATGGGACTGGGATGTTATAGCTATTACTGAAACATGGCTAAGGGAGGGGCAGGACTGGCAGCTCAATGTTCCAGGGTACAGATGCTATAGGAAAGATAGAGCAGGAGGTAAGAGAGGAGGGGGAGTTGCGTTCTTGATTAGGGAGAACATCACGGCAGTAGTGAGAGGGGATATATCCGAGGGTTCGCCCACTGAGTCCATATGGGTAGAACTGAAAAATAAGAAGGGAGAGATCACTTTGATAGGATTGTACTACAGACCCCCAAATAGTCAACGGGAAATTGAGGAGCAAATATGTAAGGAGATTACAGACAGCTGCAAGAAAAATAGGGTGGTAATAGTAGGGGACTTTAACTTTCCCAACATTGACTGGGACAGCCATAGCATTAGGGGCTTGGATGGAGAGAAATTTGTTGAGTGTATTCAGGAGGAATTTCTCATTCAGTATGTGGATGGCCCGACTAGAGAGGGGGCAAAACTTGACCTCCTCTTGGGAAATAAGGAAGGGCAGGTGACAGAAGTGTTAGTGAGGGATCACTTTGGGACCAGTGATCATAATTCCATTAGTTTTAAGATAGCTATGGAGAAGGATAGGTCTGGCCCAAAAGTTAAAATTCTAAATTGGGGAAAGGCCAATTTTGATGGTATTAGACAGGAACTTTCAGAAGTTGATTGGGAGAGTCTGTTGGCAGGCAAAGGGACGTCTGGTAAGTGGGAGGCTTTCAAAAGTGTGTTAACCAGGGTTCAGGGTAAGCACATTCCTTATAAAGTGAAGGGCAAGGCTGGTAGAAGTAGGGAACCTTGGATGACTCGGGAGATTGAGGCACTAGTCAAAAATAAGAAGGAGGCATATGACATGCATAGGCAGCTGGGATCAAGTGGATCCCTTGAAGAGTATAGAGATTGCCGGAGTAGAGTTAAGAGAGAAATCAGGAGGGCAAAAAGGGGATATGAGATTGCTTTGGCAGATCAGGCAAAGGTGAATCCAAAGAGCTTCTACAAATACATAAAGGGCAAAAGGGTAACTAGGGAGAGAGTAGGGCCTCTTAAGGATCAACAAGGTCATCTATGTGCGGAACCACAAGAGATGGGTGAGATCCTGAATGAATATTTCACATCGGTATTTACGGTTGAGAAAGGCATGGATGTTAGGGAACTTGGGGAAATAAATAGTGATGTCTTGAGGAGTGTACATATTACAGAGAGGGAGGTGCTGGAAGTCTTAACGCGCATCAAGGTAGATAAATCTCCGGGACCTGATGAAATGTATCCCAGGACGTTATGGGAGGTTAGGGAGGAAATTGCGGGTCCCCTAGCAGAGATATTTGAATCATCCACCGCTACAGGTGAGGTGCCTGAAGATTGGAGGGTAGCAAATGTTGTGCCTTTGTTTAAGAAGGGCGGCAGGGAAAAGCCTGGGAACTACAGACCAGTGAGCCTGACATCTGTAGTGGGTAAGTTGTTAGAGGGTATTCTGAGGGACAGGATCTACAGGCATTTGGAGAGGCAGGGACTAATTAGGAACAGTCAGCATGGTTTTGTGAGAGGAAAATCATGTCTCACGAATTTGATTGAGTTTTTTGAAGGGGTAACCAAGAAGATAGATGAGGGCTGTGCAGTAGACGTGGTCTACATGGACTTCAGCAAAGCATTTGACAAGGTACCGCATGGTAGGTTGTTACATAAGGTTAAATCTCATGGGATCCAAGGTGAGGTAGCCAATTGGATACAAAATTGGCTTGACGACAGAAGACAGAGGGTGGTTGTCGAGGGTTGTTTTTCAAACTGGATGCCTGTGTCCAGCGGTGTGCCTCAGGGATCGGTGCTGGGTCCGCTGTTATTTGTTATTTATATTAATGATTTGGATGAGAATTTAGGAGGCATGGTTAGTAAGTTTGCAGATGACACCAAGATTGGTGGCATTGTGGACAGTGAAGAAGGTTATCTAGGATTGCAACGGGATCTTGATAAATTGGGCCAGTGGGCCGATGAATGGCAGATGGAGTTTAATTTAGATAAATGTGAGGTAATGCATTTTGGTAGATCGAATCGGGCCAGGACCTACTCCGTTAATGGTAGGGCGTTGGGGAGAGTTATAGAACAAAGAGATCTAGGAGTACAGATTCATAGCTCCTTGAAAGTGGAGTCACAGGTGGATAGGGTGGTGAAGAAGGCATTCAGCATGCTTGGTTTCATTGGTCAGAACATTGAATGCAGGAGTTGGGATGTCTTGTTGAAGTTGTACAGGGCATTGGTGAGGCCACACTTGGAGTACTGTGTACAGTTCTGGTCACCCTATTATAGAAAGGATATTATTAAACTAGAAAGAGTGCAGAAAAGATTTACTAGGATGCTACCGGGACTTGATGGTTTGACTTACAGGGAGAGGTTAGACAGACTGGGACTTTATTCCCTGGAGAGTAGGAGGTTAAGGGGTGATCTTATAGAAGTCTATAAAATAATGAGGGGCATAGATAAGGTCGATAGTCAAAATCTTTTCCCAAAGGTAGGGGAGTCTATAACGAGGGGGCACAGATTTAAGGTGAGAGGGGAGAGATACAAAAGGATCCAGAGGGGCAATTTTTTCACTCAAAGGGTGGTGAGTGTCTGGAACGAGCTGCCAGAGGCAGTAGTAGAGGCGGGTACAATTTTGTCTTTTAAAAAGCATTTGGACAGTTACATGGGGAAGATGGGTATCGAGGGATATGGGCCAAGTGCAGGCAATTGGGACTAGCTTAGTGGTATAAACTGGGCGACATGGACATGTTGGGCCGAAGGGCCTGTTTCCATGTTGTAACTTCTATGATTCTATGATTCTATGATGGAGAGTTTGTTGTGGGAATGTAACTCACTGATGGAGTGTGTGTTGATAGAATGTAACTCAGTGATGGAGAGTGTGTTGTGGGAATGTAACTCAGTGATGGAGAGTATGTTGTGAGAATGTAACTCAGTGATGGAGAGTGTGTTGGGGGAATGTAACTCAGTGATGGAGTGTGTGTTGTGGGAATGTAACTCAGTGATGGAGAGTGTGTTTACAGAATGTAACTCAGTGATGGAGAGTGTGTTTACAGAATGTAACTCAGTGATGGAGAGTGTGTTGTGGGAATGTAACTCAGTGATGGAGAGTGTGTTTACAGAATGTAACTCAGTGATGGAGAGTGTGTTTACAGAATGTAACTCAGTGATGGAGAGTGTGTTGTGGGAATGTAACTCAGTGATGGAGAGTTTTTTGTCAGAATGTAACTCAGTGATGGAGAGTGTGTTGTGGGAATGTAACTTAGTTATGGAGAGTGTGTTGTGGGAATGTAATTCAGTGATGAAGAGTGTGTTGTGGGAATGTAATTCAGTGATGGCTAGAGTGTTGTCAGAATGTAACTCAGTGAGGGAGAGTGTGTTGTCAGAATGTAACTCAGTGAAGGAGAGTGTGTTTTGGGAATGTAACTCAGTGATGGAGAGTGTGTTGTGGGAATGTAACTCAGTGATGGAGAGTGTGTTTTGGGAATGTAACTCAGTGATGGAGAGTGTGTTGTGGGAATGTAACTCAGTGATGGAGAGTGTGTTGTGGGAATGTAACTCAGTGATGGAGAGTGTGTTGTGGGAATGTTACTCAGTGATGGAGGGTGTGTTGTGGGAATGTAACTCAGTGATGGAGAGTTTTTTGTCAGAATGTAACTCAGTGATGGAGAGAGTGTTGTCAGAATGTAACTCAGTGATGGAGAGTGTGTTGTGGGAATGTAACTCACTGATGGAGTGTGTGTTGATAGAATGTAACTCAGTGATGGAGAGTGTGTTGTGGGAATGTAACTCACTGATGGAGTGTGTGTTGATAGAATGTAACTCAGTGATGGAGAGTGTCTTGTGGGAATGTAACTCAGTGATGGAGAGTGTGTTGACAGAATGTAACTCAGTGATGGAGAGTGTGTTGTGGGAATGTAACTCAGTGATGGAGAGTGTGTTGTGGGAATGTAACTCAGTGATGGAGAGTGTGTTGTGGGAATGTAACTCAGTGATGGAGAGTGTGTTGTGGGAATGTAACTCAGTGATGGAGAGTGTGTTGATAGAATGTAACTCAGTGATGTAGAGTTTCTTGTGGGAATGTAACTCAGTGATGGAGAGTGTCTTGTGGGAATGTAACTCACTGATGGAGAGTGTGTTGTGGGAATGTACCTCAGTGATGGAGAGTGTGTTGACAGAATGTAAATCAGTGATGGAGAGAGTGTTGATCGAAAGTAACTCAGTGATGGAGAGTGTGTTGATCGAAAGTAACTCAGTGATGGAGAGTGTGTTGACAGAATGTAACGCAGTGATGGAGAGTGTGTTGACAGAATGTAACGCAGTGATGGAGAGTGTGTTGTGGGAATGTAACTCAGTGATGGAGAGTTTGTTGATAGAAAGTAACTCAGTGAAGGAGAGTGTGTTGTGGGAATGTGAGTCAGTGATGGAGAGTTTGTTGTGGGAATGTATCTCAGTGATGGAGAGTTTGTTGTGGGAATGTAACTCACTGATGGAGTGTGTGTTGATAGAATGTAACTCAGTGATGGAGAGTGTGTTGTGAGACTGTTACTCAGTGATGGAGAGTGTGTTGTGGGAATGTAACTCAGTGATGGAGAGTGTGTTGTGGGAATGTAACTCAGTGATGGAGAGTGTGTTGTGGGAATGTGAGTCAGTGATGGAGAGTGTGTTGTGGGAATGTAACTCAGTGATGGAGTGTGTGTTGTGGGAATGTAACTCAGTGATGGAGAGTGTGTTGTGGGAATGTAACTCAGTGATGGAGAGTGTCTTGTGGGAATGTAACTCAGTGATGGAGAGTGTGTTGACAGAATGTAACTCAGTGATGGAGAGTGTGTTGTGGGAATGTAACTCAGTGATGGAGAGTGTGTTGTGGGAATGTAACTCAGTGATGGAGAGTGTGTTGTGGGAATGTAACTCAGTGATGGAGAGTGTGTTGTGGGAATGTAACTCAGTGATGGAGAGTGTGTTGATAGAATGTAACTCAGTGATGTAGAGTTTCTTGTGGGAATGTAACTCAGTGATGGAGAGTGTCTTGTGGGAATGTAACTCACTGATGGAGAGTGTGTTGTGGGAATGTACCTCAGTGATGGAGAGTGTGTTGACAGAATGTAAATCAGTGATGGAGAGAGTGTTGATCGAAAGTAACTCAGTGATGGAGAGTGTGTTGATCGAAAGTAACTCAGTGATGGAGAGTGTGTTGACAGAATGTAACGCAGTGATGGAGAGTGTGTTGACAGAATGTAACGCAGTGATGGAGAGTGTGTTGATAGAATGTAACTCAGTGATGGAGAGTGTGTTGTGGGAATGTAACTCAGTGATGGAGAGTTTGTTGATAGAAAGTAACTCAGTGAAGGAGAGTGTGTTGTGGGAATGTGAGTCAGTGATGGAGAGTTTGTTGTGGGAATGTATCTCAGTGATGGAGAGTTTGTTGTGGGAATGTAACTCACTGATGGAGTGTGTGTTGATAGAATGTAACTCAGTGATGGAGAGTGTGTTGTGAGACTGTTACTCAGTGATGGAGAGTGTGTTGTGGGAATGTAACTCAGTGATGGAGAGTGTGTTGTGGGAATGTAACTCAGTGATGGAGAGTGTGTTGTGGGAATGTGAGTCAGTGATGGAGAGTGTGTTGTGGGAATGTAACTCAGTGATGGAGTGTGTGTTGTGGGAATGTAACTCAGTGATGGAGAGTGTGTTGTGGGAATGTAACTCAGTGATGGAGAGTGTGTTGACAGAATGTAACTCAGTGATGGAGAGTGTGCTAACAGAATGTAACTCAGTGATGGAGAGTGTGTTGTGGGAATGTAACTCAGTGATGGAGAGTGTGTTGACAGAATGTAACTCAGTGATGGAGAGTGTGCTAACAGAATGTAACTCAGTGATGGAGAGTGTGTTGTGGGAATGTAACTCAGTGATGGAGAGTGTGTTGACAGAATGTAACTCAGTGATGGAGAGTGTGCTAACAGAATGTAACTCAGTGATGGAGAGTGTGTTGTGGGAATGTAACTCAGTGATGGAGAGTGTATTGACAGAATGTAACTCAGTGATGGAGAGTGTGTTGACAGAATGTAACTCAGTGATGGAGAGTGTGTTGACAGAATGTAACTCAGTGATGGAGAGTGTGTTGACAGAATGTAACTCAGTGATGGAGAGTGTGTTGACAGAATGTAACTCAGTGATGGAGAGTGTGTTTTGGGAATGTAACTCAGTGATGGAGAGTGTGTTGACAGAATGTCACTCAGTGATGGAGAGTGTGTTGTAGGAATGTGACTCAGTGATGGAGAGTGTGTTGTGGGAATGTAATTCAGTGATGGAGAGTGTGTTTTGGGAATGTAACTCAGTGATGGAGAGTGTGTTGTGGGAATGTAACTCAGTGATGGAGAGTGTGTTGTGGGAATGTAACTCACTGATGGAGAGTGTGTTGTGGGTATGTAACTCAGTGAGGGAGAGTTCGTTGTGGGAATGTAATTCAGTGATGGCTGGAGTGTTGTCAGAATGTAACTCAGTGAGGGAGAGTGTGTTGTGGGTATGTTACTCAGTGATGGAGAGTGTGTTGTGGGAATGTAACTCAGTGATGGAGAGTGTGTTGAGAGAATGTAACTCAGTGATGGAGAGTGTGTTGTGGGAATGTAACTCAGTGATGGAGAGTGTGTTGTGGGAATGTAACTCAGTGATGGAGAGTGTGTTGACAGAATGTAACTCAGTGATGGAGAGTGTGTTGTGGGAATGTAACTCAGAGATGGAGAGTGTGTTGATAGAATGTAACTCAGTGATGGAGAGTGTGTTGTGGGAATGTAACTCAGTGATGGAGAGTGTGTTGTGGGAATGTAACTCAGTGATGGAGAGTGTGTTGTGGGAATGTAACTCAGTGATGGACAGTGTTTTGTGGGAATGTGACTCAGTGATGGAGAGTGTGTTGTGGGAATGTTACTCAGTGATGGAGAGTGTGTTGTGGGAATGTAACTCAGGGATGGACAGTCTGTTGTGGGAATGTGACTCAGTGATGGAGAGTGTGTTGCAGGAATGTAACTCAGTGATGGAGAGTGTGTTGTGGGAATGTAACTCAGTGATGGAGAGTGTGTTGTGGGAATGTAACTCAGTGATGGAGAGTGTGTTGTGGGAATGTAACTCAGTGATGGAGAGTGTGTTGTGGGAATGTAATTCAGTGATGGAGAGTGTGTTTTGGGAATGTAACTCAGTGATGGAGAGTGTGTTGTGGGAATGTAATTCAGTGATGGAGAGTGTGTTGAGAGAATGTCATTCAGTGATGGAGAGTGTGTTGTGGGAATGTAACTCAGTGATGGAGAGTGTGTTGTGGGAATGTAACTCAGTGATGGAGAGTGTGTTGTGGGAACGTGACTCAGTGATGGAGAGTGTGTTGTGGGAATGTAACTCAGTGATGGAGAGTGTGTTTTGGGAATGTAACTCAGTGATGGAGTGTGTGTTGTGGGAATGTAACTCAGTGATGGAGAGTGTGTTGTGGGAACGTGACTCAGTGATGGAGAGTGTGTTGTGGGAATGTAACTCAGTGATGGAGAGTGTGTTTTGGGAATGTAACTCAGTGATGGAGTGTGTGTTGTGGGAATGTAACTCAGTGATGGAGAGTGTGTTTTGGGAATGTAACTCACTGATGGAGAGTGTGTTGTGGGTATGTAACTCAGTGAGGGAGAGTTCTTTGTGGGAATGTAATTCAGTGATGGCTAGAGTGTTGTCAGAATGTAACTCAGTGAGGGAGAGTGTGTTGTGGGTATGTTACTCAGTGATGGAGAGTGTGTTGAGAGAATGTAACTCAGTGATGGAGAGTGTGTTGTGGGAATGTAACTCAGTGATGGAGAGTGTGTTGAGAGAATGTAACTCAGTGATGGAGAGTGTGTTGAGAGAATGTAGCTCAGTGATGGAGAGTGTGTTGTGGGAATGTCATTCAGTGATGGAGAGTGTGTTGTGGGAATGTAACTCAGTGATTCAGAGTGTGTTGTGGTTATGTAACTCAGTGATGGAGAGTGTGTTGTGGGAATGTAACTCAGTGATGGAGAGTGTGTTGAGAGAATGTAACTCAGTGATGGAGACTGTGTTGATAGAATGTAATCAGTGATGGAGTGTGTTTTGTGGGAATGTAACTCAGTGATTGTGAGTGTGTTGTGGGAATGTAACTCAGTGATGGAGAGTATGTTGTGGGAATGTAACTCAGTGATGGAGAGTGTGTTGATAGAATGTAACTCAGTGATGGAGAGTGTGTTGTGGGAATGTAATTCAGTGATGGAGAATGTGTTGACAGAATGCAACTCAGTGATGGAGAGTGTGTTGTGGGAATGTAACTCAGTGATGGAGACTGTGTTGACAGAATGTAACTCAGTGATGGAGAGTGTGTTGTGGGAATGTAATTCAGTGATGGAGAGTGTGTTGACAGAATGCAACTCAGTGATGGAGAGTGTGTTGTGGGAATGTAACTCACTGATGGAGAGTGTGTTGATAGAATGTAACTCAGTGATGGAGAGTGTGTTGATAGAATGTAACTCAGTGATGGAGAGTGTGTTGTGGGAATGTAACTCAGTGATGGAGAGTGTGTTGTGGGAATGTAACTCACTGATGGAGAGTGTGTTGATAGAATGTAACTCAGTGATGGAGAGTGTGTTGACAGAATGTAACTCAGTGATGGAGAGTGTGTTGTGGGAAAGTAACTCAGTGATGGAGAGTGTGTTGACAGAATGTAACTCAGTGATGGAGAGTGTGTTGTGGGAATGTAACTCAGTGATGGAGAGTGTGTTGACAGAATGCAACTCAGTGATGGAGAGTGTGTTGTGGGAATGTAACTCAGTGATGGAGAGTGTGTTGACAGAATGCAACTCAGTGATGGAGAGTGTGTTGTGGGAATGTAACTCAGTGATGGAGAGTGTGTTGACAGAATGTAACTCAGTGATGGAGAGTATGTTGTGGGAATGTAACTCAGTGATGGAGAGTGTGTTGTGGGAATGTAACTCAGGGATGGACAGTCTGTTGTGGGAATGTGACTCAGTGATGGAGAGTGTGTTGCAGGAATGTAACTCAGTGATGGAGAGTGTGTTGTGGGAATGTAACTCAGTGATGGAGAGTGTGTTGTGGGAATGTAACTCAGTGATGGAGAGTGTGTTTTGGGAATATAACTCAGTGATGGAGAGTGTGTTGTGGGAATGTAACTCAGTGATTGTGAGTGTGTTGTGGGAATGTAACTCAGTGATGGAGAGTATGTTGTGGGAATGTAACTCAGTGATGGAGAGTGTGTTGATAGAATGTAACTCAGTGATGGAGAGTGTGTTGAGAGAATGTCATTCAGTGATGGAGAGTGTGTTGTGGGAATGTAACTCAGTGATTGAGAGTGAGTTGTGGGAAAGTAACTCAGTGATGGAGAGTGTGTTTTGCGAATGTAACTCAGTGATGGAGTGTGTGTTGATAGAATGTAACTCAGTGATGGAGAGTGTTTCTTGGGAATGTAATTCAGTGATGGAGAGTGTGTTGTGGCAATGTAACTCAGTGATGGAGAGTGTGTTGTGGGAATATAACTCAGTGATGGAGAGTGTGTTGTGGCAATGTAACTCAGTGATGGAGAGTGTGTTGTTGGAATGCAACTCAGTGATGGAGAGTGTGTTGTGGCAATGCAAATCAGTGATGGAGAGTGTGTTGTGGGAATGTAACTCAGTGATGGACAGTGTGTTGTCAGAATGTTACTCAGTGATGGAGAGTGTGTTGTGGGAATGTAACTCAGTGATGGAGTGTGTGTTGTTGGAATGCAACTCAGTGATGGAGAGTGTGTTGTGGGAATGTAACTCAGTGATGGAGAGTGTGTTGTTGGAATGCAACTCAGTGATGGAGAGTGTGTTGTGGGAATGTAACTCAGTGATGGAGAGTGTGTTGTGGGAATGTAACTCAGTGATGGAGAGTGTGTTGTCAGAATGTTACTCAGTGATGGAGAGTGTGTTGTGGGAATGTAACTCAGTGATGGAGAGTGTGTTGTTGGAATGTAACTCAGTGATGGAGAGTGTGTTGTGGGAATGTAACTCAGTGATGGAGGGTGTGTTGTGGGAATGTAACTCAGTGATGGAGAGTGTGTTGTGGGAATGTAACTCAGTGATGGACAGTGTGTTGTCAGAATGTTACTCAGTGATGGAGAGTGTGTTGTGGGAATGTAACTCAGTGATGGAGGGTGTGTTGTGGGAATGTAACTCAGTGATGGAGAGTGTGTTGTGGGAATGTAACTCAGTGATGGAGAGTGTGTTGTGGGAATGTAACTCAGTGATGGAGAGTGTGTTGTGGGAATGTAACTCAGTGATGGACAGTGTGTTGTCAGAATGTTACTCAGTGATGGAGAGTGTGTTGTGGGAATGTAACTCAGTGATGGAGGGTGTGTTGTGGGAATGTAACTCAGTGATGGAGAGTGTGTTGTGGGAATGTAACTCAGTGATGGACAGTGTGTTGTCAGAATGTTACTCAGTGATGGAGAGTGTGTTGTGGGAATGTAACTCAGTGATGGAGTGTGTGTTGTGGGAATGTAACTCAGTGATGGAGAGTGTGTTGTGGGAATGTAACTCAGTGATGGAGGGTGTGTTGAGAGAATGTAACTCAGTGATGGAGAGTGTGTTGTGGGAATGTAACTCAGTGATGGAGAGTGTGTTGTGGGAATGTAACTCAGTGATGGAGAGTGTGTTGTGGGAATGTAACTCAGTGATGGAGAGTGTGTTGTGGGAATGTAACTCAGTGATGGAGAGTGTGTTGTGGGAATGTAACTCAGTGATGGACAGTGTGTTGTCAGAATGTTACTCAGTGATGGAGAGTGTGTTGTGGGAATGTAACTCAGTGATGGAGAGTGTGTTGTGGGAATGTAACTCAGTGATGGAGGGTGTGTTGTGGGAATGTAACTCAGTGATGGAGAGTGTGTTGTCAGAATGTAACTCAGTGATGGAGATTGTGTTGTGGGAATGTAACTCAGTGATGGAGAGTGTGTTGATAGAATGTAACTCAGTGATGGAGGGTGTGTTGTGGGAATGTAACTCAGTGATGGAGTGTGTGTTGATAGAATGTAACTCAGTGATGGAGGGTGTGTTGTGGGAATGTAACTCAGTGATGGAGAGTGTGTTGTGGGAATGTAACTCAGTGATGGAGAGTGTGTTGTGGGAATGTAACTCAGTGATGGAGAGTGTGTTGTGGGAATGTAACTCAGTGATTGAGTGTGTGTTGATAGAATGTAACTCAGTGATGGAGGGTGTGTTGTGGGAATGTAACTCAGTGATGAAGAGTGTGTTGTGGGAATGTAACTCAGTGATGGAGAGTGTGTTGTGGGAATGTAACTCAGTGATGGAGAGTGTGTTGTGGGAATGTAACTCAGTGATGGAGAGTGTGTTGATAGATTGTAACTCAGTGATGGAGAGTGTGTTGTGGGAATGTAACTCAGTGATGGAGAGTGTGTTGTGGGAATGTAACTCAGTGATGGAGAGTGTGTTGTGGGAATGTAACTCAGTGATGGAGAGTGTGTTGTGGGAATGTAACTCAGTGATGGAGAGTGTGTTGTGGGAATGTAACTCAGTGATGGAGAGTGTGTTGTGGGAATGTAACTCAGTGATGGAGAGTGTGTTGATAGATTGTAACTCAGTGATGGAGAGTGTGTTGTGGAAATGTAACTCAGTGATGGAGAGTGTGTTTTTGGGAATGCAACTCAGTGATGGACAGTGTTTTGTGGGAATGTGACTCAGTGATGGAGAGTGTGTTGTGGGAATGTAACT
Source organism: Heptranchias perlo (assembly GCF_035084215.1). Taxonomy (NCBI): domain Eukaryota; kingdom Metazoa; phylum Chordata; class Chondrichthyes; order Hexanchiformes; family Hexanchidae; genus Heptranchias; species Heptranchias perlo. The sequence continues at coordinate 922,434 of NC_090348.1, forward strand.
CAGTGATGGACAGTGTTTTGTGGGAATGTGACTCAGTGATGGAGAGTGTGTTGTGGGAATGTAACTCAGTGATGGAGAGTGTGTTGTGGGAATGTAACTCAGTGATGGAGAGTGTGTTGACAGAATGCAACTCAGTGATGGAGAGTGTGTTGTGGGAATGTAACTCAGTGATGGAGAGTGTGTTGACAGAATGTAACTCAGTGATGGACAGTGTTTTGTGGGAATGTGACTCAGTGATGGAGAGTGTGTTGTGGGAATGTTACTCAGTGATGGAGAGTGTGTTGTGGGAATGTAACTCAGGGATGGACAGTCTGTTGTGGGAATGTGACTCAGTGATGGAGAGTGTGTTGCAGGAATGTAACTCAGTGATGGAGAGTGTGTTGTGGGAATGTAACTCAGTGATGGAGAGTGTGTTGTGGGAATGTAACTCAGTGATGGAGAGTGTGTTGTGGGAATGTAACTCAGTGATGGAGAGTGTGTTGTGGGAATGTAATTCAGTGATGGAGAGTGTGTTTTGGGAATGTAACTCAGTGATGGAGAGTGTGTTGTGGGAATGTAATTCAGTGATGGAGAGTGTGTTTTGGGAATATAACTCAGTGATGGAGAGTGTGTTGTGGGAATGTAACTCAGTGATGGAGAGTGTGTTGAGAGAATGTCATTCAGTGATGGAGAGTGTGTTGTGGGAATGTAACTCAGTGATGGAGAGTGTGTTGAGAGAATGTCATTCAGTGATGGAGAGTGTGTTTTGCGAATGTAACTCAGTGATGGAGAGTGTGTTGTGGGAATGTAACTCAGTGATGGAGAGTGTGTTGTGGGAATGTAACTCAGTGATGGAGAGTGTGTTTTGCGAATGTAACTCAGTGATGGAGTGTGTGTTGGTGGAATGTAACTCAGTGATGGAGAGTGTGTTGTGGGAATGTAACTCAGTGATGGAGAGTGTGTTTTGCGAATGTAACTCAGTGATGGAGAGTGTGTTGGTGGAATGCAACTCAGTGATGGAGAGTGTGTTGTGGGAATGTAATTCAGTGATGGAGTGTGTGTTGATAGAATGTAACTCAGTGATGGAGAGTGTTTCTTGGGAATGTAATTCAGTGATGGAGAGTGTGTTGTGGGAATATAACTCAGTGAATGAGAGTGTGTTGTGGCAATGTAACTCAGTGATGGAGAGTGTGTTGTGGGAATATAACTCAGTGATGGAGAGTGTGTTGTGGCAATGTAACTCAGTGATGGAGAGTGTGTTGTTGGAATGCAACTCAGTGATGGAGAGTGTGTTGTGGGAATATAACTCAGTGAATGAGAGTGTGTTGTGGCAATGTAACTCAGTGATGGAGAGTGTGTTGTTGGAATGTAACTCAGTGATGGAGAGTGTGTTGTTGGAATGCAACTCAGTGATGGAGAGTGTGTTGTCAGAATGTTACTCAGTGATGGAGAGTGTGTTGTGGGAATGTAACTCAGTGATGGAGAGTGTGTTGTGGGAATGTAACTCAGTGATGGAGAGTGTGTTGTCAGAATGTTACTCAGTGATGGAGAGTGTGTTGTGGGAATGTAACTCAGTGATGGAGAGTGTGTTGTGGCAATGTAACTCAGTGATGGAGAGTGTGTTGTGGGAATGTAACTCAGTGATGGAGAGTGTGTTGTGGGAATGTAACTCAGTGATGGAGAGTGTGTTGTGGGAATGTAACTCAGTGATGGAGGGTGTGTTGTGGGAATGTAACTCAGTGATGGAGAGTGTGTTGTCAGAATGTAACTCAATGATGGAGGGTGTGTTGTGCGTATGTAACTCAGTGATGGAGAGTGTGTTGAGGGAATGTAACTCAGTGATGGAGAGTGTGTTGTGAGAATGTAACTCAGTGATGGAGGGTGTGTTGTGCGTATGTAACTCAGTGATGGAGAGTGTGTTGAGGGAATGTAACTCAGTGATGGAGTGTGTGTTGTGGGAATGTAACTCAGTGATGGAGAGTGTGTTGTGGGAATGTAACTCAGTGATGGAGAGTGTGTTGTGGGAATGTAACTCAGTGATGGAGAGTGTGTTGTGAGAATGTAACTCAGTGATGGAGGGTGTGTTTTGGGAATGTAACTCAGTGATGGAGAGTGTGTTGTGAGAATGTAACTCAGTGATGGAGAGTGTGTTGATAGAATGTAACTCAGTGATGGAGAGTGTGTTGTGGGAATGTAACTCAGTGATGGAGAGTGTGTTGATAGAATGTAACTCAGTGATGGAGAGTGTGTTGTGGGAATGTAACTCAGTGATGGAGTGTGTGTTGTGGGAATGTAACTCAGTGATGGAGAGTGTGTTGTGGGAATGTAACTCAGTGATGGAGAGTGTGTTGTGGGAATGTAACTCAGTGATTGAGTGTGTGTTGATAGAATGTAACTCAGTGATGGAGGGTGTGTTGTGGGAATGTAACTCAGTGATGGAGAGTGTGTTGATAGAATGTAACTCAGTGATGGAGAGTGTGTTGTGGGAATGTAACTCAGTGATGGAGTGTGTGTTGATAGAATGTAACTCAGTGATGGAGGGTGTGTTGTGGGAATGTAACTCAGTGATGGAGAATGTGTTGTGGGAATGTAACTCAGTGATGGAGAGTGTGTTGTGGGAATGTAACTCAGTGATGAAGAGTGTGTTGTGGGAATGTAACTCAGTGATGAAGAGTGTGTTGTGGGAATGTAACTCAGTGATGGAGAGTGTGTTGTGGGAATGTAACTCAGTGATGGAGAGTGTGTTGATAGATTGTAACTCAGTGATGGAGAGTGTGTTGTGGAAATGTAACTCACTGATGGAGAGCGTGTTGTGAGAATGTAACTCAGTGATGGAGAGTGTGTTGTGGGAATGTAACTCAGTGATGGAGAGTGTGTTGATAGATTGTAACTCAGTGATGGAGAGTGTGTTGTGGAAATGTAACTCACTGATGGAGAGCGTGTTGTGAGAATGTAACTCAGTGATGGAGAGTGTGTTGTGGGAATGTAACTCAGTGATGGAGAGTGTGTTTATAGAATGTAACTCAGTGATGGAGAGTGTGTTTTGCGAATGTAACTCAGTGATGGAGAGTGTGTTGATAGAATGTAACTCAGTGATGGAGAGTGTGTTGATAGAATGTAACTCAGTGATGGAGAGTGTGTTTTGCGAATGTAACTCAGTGATGGAGAGTGTGTTGTGGGAATGTATCTCACTGATGGAGAGCGTGTTGTGAGAATGTAACTCAGTGATGGAGAGTGTGTTGTGGGAATGTAACTCAGTGATGGAGAGTGTGTTTATAGAATGTAACTCAGTGATGGAGAGTGTGTTTTGCGAATGTAACTCAGTGATGGAGAGTGTGTTGATAGAATGTAACTCAGTGATGGAGAGTGTGTTGTGGGAATGTAACTCACTGATGGAGAGCGTGTTGTGAGAATGTAACTCAGTGATGGAGAGTGTGTTGTGGGAATGTAACTCAGTGATGGAGAGTGTGTTTATAGAATGTAACTCAGTGATGGAGAGTGTGTTTTGCGAATGTAACTCAGTGATGGAGAGTGTGTTGATAGAATGTAACTCAGTGATGGAGAGTGTGTTGATAGAATGTAACTCAGTGATGGAGAGTGTGTTTTGCGAATGTAACTCAGTGATGGAGAGTGTGTTGTGGGAATGTAACTCAGTGATGGAGAGTGTGTTGATAGAATGTAACTCAGTGATGGAGAGTGTGTTTTGCGAATGTAACTCAGTGATGGAGAGTGTGTTTTGCGAATGTAACTCAGTGATGGAGAGTGTGTTGATAGATTGTAACTCAGTGATGGAGAGTGTGTTGTTAGAATGTAATTCAGTGATGGAGAGTGTTTTGTGGGAATGTAACTCAGTGATGGAGAGTGTGTTTTGCGAATGTAACTCAGTGATGGAGAGTGTGTTGATAGAATGTAACTCAGTGATGGAGTGTGTGTTGTGGGAATGTAACTCAGTGATGGAGAGTGTGTTGTGAGAATGTAACTCAGTGATGGAGGGTGTGTTGAGGGAATGTAACTCAGTGATGGAGAGTGTGTTGTGAGAATGTAACTCAGTGATGGAGGGTGTGTTGTGCGTATGTAACTCAGTGATGGAGAGTTTGTTGAGGGAATGTAACTCAGTGATGGAGAGTGTGTTGTGAGAATGTAACTCAGTGATGGAGGGTGTGTTTTGGGAATGTAACTCAGTGATGGAGAGTGTGTTGTGAGAATGTAACTCAGTGATGGAGAGTGTGATGTGGGAATGTAACTCAGTGATGGAGAGTGTGTTTTGCGAATGTAACTCAGTGATGGAGTGTGTGTTGTGGGAATGTAACTCAGTGATGGAGAGTGTGTTGAGAGAATATAACTCAGTGATGGAGAGTGTTTTGTGGGAATGTAACTCAGTGATGGAGAGTGTGTTGTGGGAATGTGACTCAGTGATTGAGAGTGTGTTGTGGGAATGTGACTCAGTGATGGAGTGTGTGTTGAGAGAATGTAACTCAGTGATGGAGAGTGCGTTTTGCGAATGTAACTCAGTGATGGAGTGTGTGTTGTAGGAATGTAACTCAGTGATTGAGAGTGTGTTGTGGGAATACAACTCAGTGGCAGGGGGTTGGGAACCTGAGCAGGGAGAGAGAGGAAAGCGTAACAGGAAGGGACAGAAGGTATGGAGTAATAGGTAAAGTGTTAAAAAAGGAAAAAGCAGGAACTAAGCGTCACAAAACAGATTTGAAAGTTCTTTATCTGAATGCACGTAGCATTCGTAATAAAATGGACGAGTTAACGGCACAAATAACTACGTATGGGTATGATCTTGTGGCCATTACAGAAACATGGCTGCAGGGTGACAACGACTGGGAATTAAATATGCCAGGGTATTTAACAATCAGGAAGGACAGGCAGGAAGGAAGGGGAGGTGGGGTGGCTATGTTAATAAAGGAAGGAATCACTGTAATACAGAGAAATGATATTGGGACAAAGCATCAAGATAATGAAACAGTTTGGGTGGAGATAAGGAATAATAAGGGAAAAAAAACATTAGTGGGCGTAGTATATAGGCCTCCTAATAGTTGCAACTCTGCTGGAAGAAGTATTAATCAGGAGATAGTCGGGGCATGTAATAAGGGAACAGCCATAATTATGGGGGATTTTAATTATCATATTAACTGGACAAATCAAATTGGGCAGAGCAGCCTTGAGGACGAGTTCATTGAGTGCATCAGGGATGGATTTCTTGAGCAGTATGTAACTGATCCTACAAGGGGGCAGGCAACCTTGGACCTGGTCCTGTGTAATGAGTCAGGATTAATTAATAATGTCCTAGTTAAGGATCCCCTTGGAACGAGCGACCACAACATGGTTGAATTCCATATCCAATTAGAGGGTGAGAAGGTTGATTCTCAAACAAGAGTACTGAGCTTGAATAAAGGAGACTATGATGGTATGAGAGCGGAATTGATTAAAGTGGACTGGGAAAATAGATTAAAGGGTAAGACGGTACATGAGCAGTGGTGTTCATTTAGGGAGTTATTTTACAACTTTCAAAATAAATATATTCCACTGAGGAAAAAAGGGTGTAAAAGAAATGACAGCCACCCGTGGCTAAGTAAAGAAATCAAGGATAGTATCCGACTAAAAACAAGGACATATAAGGTAGCCAAACTTAGTGGGAGGATAGAAGATTGGGAATTCTTCAAAAGACAGCAAAAAGTAACTAAAGGATTGATTAAGAAAGGGAAGTTAGATTATGAAAAGAAATTAGCAAAAAATATAAAAACAGATAGCAAGAGTTTCTATAGTTATATAAAAAGAAAAAGGGTGGCTAAGGCAAACATAGGTCCCTTAGAGGATGAGACCGGGAAATTAATGGTGGGAAACATGGAGATGGCAAAAATGCTGAACAAATATTTTGTTTCAGTCTTTACAGTAGAGGACACTAAGAATATCCCAACACTGGACAAACAGGGGACTCTCGGGGGGGAGGAGCTAAATACGATTAAAATCACTCAGGAGATGGTACTCAGTAAAATAATGGGACTCAAGGCGGATAAATCCCCTGGACCTGATGGCTTCCATCCTAGGGTCTTGAGGGAAGTGGCAGTAGGGATTGTGGATGCTTTGGTGATAGTTTTCCAAAATTCCCTGGACTCAGGAGAGGTCCCGGCAGATTGGAAAACTGCTAATGTAACACCGTTATTTAAAAAGGGTAGTAGGCAGAAGGCTGGAAATTATAGGCCAGTTAGCTTAACATCTGTGGTGGGTAAAATTTTGGAGTCTATTATTAAGGAGACAGTAACGGAACATTTAGATAAGCATAATTTAATAGGACAAAGTCAGCATGGCTTTATGAAGGGGAAGTCATGTCTGACAAATTTGCTTGAGTTCTTCGAGGATATAACGTATAGGGTGGATAAAGGGGAACCAGTGGACGTAGTGTATTTAGACTTCCAGAAGGCATTCGACAAGGTGCCACATAAAAGATTATTACTTAAGATAAAAAATCACGGGATTGGGGGTAATATTCTGGCATGGGTGGAGGATTGGTTATCAAACAGGAAGCAGAGAGTTGGGATAAATGGTTCATTTTCGGACTGGCAACCAGTAACCAGTGGTGTTCCACAGGGGTCGGTGCTGGGTCCCCAACTCTTTACAATCTATATTAACGATTTGGAGGAGGGGACCGAGTGCAACATATCAAAATTTGCAGATGATACAAAGATGGGAGGGAAAGTAGAGAGTGAGGAGGACATAAAAAACCTGCAAGGGGATATAGACAGGCTGGGTGAGTGGGCGGAGATTTGGCAGATGCAATATAATATTGGAAAATGTGAGGTTATGCACTTTGGCAGGAAAAATCAGAGAGCAAGTTATTTTCTTAATGGCGAGAGACTGGAAAGTACTGCAGTACAAAGGGATCTGGGGGTCCTAGTGCAAGAAAATCAAAAAGTTGGTATGCAGGTGCAGCAGGTGATCAAGAAAGCCAACGGAATGTTGGCTTTTATTGCTAGGGGGATAGAATATAAAAACAAGGAGGTATTGCTGCAGTTATATAAGGTATTGGTGAGACCGCACCTGGAATACTGCATACAGTTTTGGTCTCCATACTTAAGAAAAGACATACTTGCTCTCGAGGCAGTACAAAGAAGGTTCACTCGGTTAATCCCGGGGATGAGGGGGCGGACATATGAGGAGAGGTTGAGTAGATTGGGACTCTACTCATTGGAGTTCAGAAGAATGAGAGGCGATCTTATTGAAACATATAAGATTGTGAAGGGTCTTCATCGGGTGGATGCAGTAAGGATGTTCCCAAAGATGGGTGAAACTAGAACTAGGGGGCATAATCTTAGAATAAGGGGCTGCTCTTTCAAAACTGAGATGAGGAGAAACTTCTTCACTCAGAGGGTGGTAGGTCTGTGGAATTTGCTGCCCCAGGAAGCTGTGGAAGCTACATCATTAGATAAATTTAAAACAGAAATAGACAGTTTCCTAGAAGTAAAGGGAATTAGGGGTTATGGGGAGCGGGCAGGAAATTGGACATGAAGCTGAGTTCGGATCGGTCAATGCCCTGTGGGTGGCGGAGAGGGCCCAGGGGCTATGTGGCCGGGTCCTGCTCCGACTTCTTGTGTTCTTTAGATTTGTGGTTGGGATCAGATCAGCCATGATCTTATTGAATGGCGGAGCAGGCTCGAGGGGCCGATTGGCCTACTCCTGCTCCAATTTCTTATGTTCTTATGTTCTAATATAACTCAGTGATGGAGAGTGTTTTGTGGGAATGTAACTCAGTGATGGAGAGTGTGTTTTGCGAATGTAACTCAGTGATGGAGTGTGTGTTGTGGGAATGTAATTCAGTGATGGAGAGTGTGTTGATAGAATGTAACTCAGTGATGGAGAGTGTGTTGTGGGAACGTGACTCAGTGATGGAGAGTATGTTAGAATGTAATTCAGTGATGGAGAGTGTGTTGATAGAATGTAACTCAGTGATGGAGAGTGTGTTGTGGGAATGTAACTCAGTGATGGAGAGTGTGTTGTGGGAACGTGACTCAGTGATGGAGAGTATGTTAGAATGTAACTCAGTGATGGAGAGTGTGTTGATAGAATGTAACTCAGTGATGGAGAGTGTGTTGTGGGAATGTAACTCAGTGATGGAGAGTGTGTTAGAATGTAATTCAGTGATGGAGAGTGTGTTGATAGAATGTAACTCAGTGATGGAGAGTGTGTTGTGGGAATGTAAGTCAGTGATGGAGAGTGTGTTGTGGGAATGTAACTCAGTGATGGAGAGTGTGTTGTGGGAATGTAACTCAGTGATTGAGAGTGTGTTGTGGGAATGTAACTCAGTGATGGAGAGTGTGTTAGAATTTAATTCAGTGATGGAGTGTGTGTTGATAGAATGTAACTCAGTGATGGAGAGTTTGTTGTGGGAATGTAAGTCACATCGTTTCACATCGTTCACCTGACGAAGGAGGAAGCCTCCGAAAGCTTGTAAATTTAAAATAAAATTGCTGGACTATAACTTGGTGTTGTAAAATTGTTTACAATTGTCAACCCCATTCCATCACCGGCATCTCCACATCAGTGATGGAGAGTGTTTTGTGGGAATGTAACTCAGTGATGGAGAGTGTGTTGTGGGAATGCGACTCAGTGATGGAGAGTGTGTTGTGGGAATGTAACTCAGTGATGGAGAGTGTGTTGTGGGAATGTAACTCAGTGATGGAGAGTGTGTTGTGGGAATGTAACTCAGTGATGGAGAGTGTGTTGTGGGAATGTAACTCAGTGATGGAGAGTGTGTTGTGGGAATGTAACTCAGTGATGGAGAGTGTGTTTGTAGAATGTAACTCAGTGATGGAGAGTGTGTTGTGGGAATGTAACTCAGTGATGGAGAGTGTGTTGTGGGAATGTAACTCAGTGATGGAGAGTGTGTTGTGGGAATGTAACTCAGTGATGGAGGGTGTGTTGTGGGAATGTAACTCAGTGATGGAGGGTGTGTTGTGGGAATGTAACTCAGTGATGGAGAGTGTGTTGTGGGAATGTAACTCAGTGATGGAGAGTGTGTTGTGGGAATGTAACTCAGTGATGGAGAGTGTGTGTGGGAATGTAACTCAGTGATGGAGAGTGTGTTGTGGGAATGTAACTCAGTGATGGAGAGTGTGTTGTGGGAATGTAACTCACTGATGGAGAGTGTGTTGTGGGAATGTAACTCAGTGATGGAGAGTGTGTTGTGGGAATGTATCTCATTGATGGAGAGTGTGTTGATAGAATGTACCTCAGTGATGGAGAGTGTGTTGTGGGAATTTAACTCAGTGATGGAGAGTGTGTTGATAGAATGTACCTCAGTGATGGAGAGTGTGTTGTGGGAATGTATCTCAGAGATGGAGAATGTGTTCTGGGAATGTATCTCTGTGATGGAGAGTGTGTTAGATGTGGGAATATAACTCAGTGATGGAGATAGTGTGTTCGATGTGGGAATGTTAACCAGTTGGGCCTTTTTCTGCTTCCCTTTTAGGTAATATTTTTATGAATACCAGGATTCCTGGCCACCAAGATCAAGTTTGAAGATTTTTGTCTATTTTCCAAGAAGGGTCTTGGTTTTAATCAATATTTTGATGTTCCCATGTAGTCACAGTTTGGTCAATAGATGTTTAACTGGCAGGAACACACATGCTCCCTGGGAGATTGGAGTACAACCCATTGCAGCATTGTATTTCTCACATATTAGATTAGTTTGAGAAATTCGGACTAATCTTCCACCTCCGAGACATTTGTACCTGTAATGTTGGATTGGTTTCATTCATTGAGCACAGCAGGAGGCCGAGAAACACTGAGGTGAGTCTTATTCAAGGTAGTAGTTTTGATATGTAGCCCAGCAAGTAAATTCTCAACACGGGGAGTAGAGGGAGGGGTGGGGGTTCATGTTTTGGCTTTCCCTCTCTAAGTAGAAAACAAAAGTCTGCAGCAGGTTTGAATTTGCTAGAATGAGTGAGTGAGGTAAAAAGAGAGAGAGAGAGAGAGAGAGAGAGACGGAAAGAGGTCTTCATTCATATGCTGCATGTAAAATAAACCAGTTTGTTGTTTTATAATCGACTTATGAGAATGTTTATCAGTGCGGCTCACGAAATCTAGGAGAAGTGCACATGTGGATTTGTGCGGGATGACAATTAATAACTCAATACTCGACAGTAAATGTATACGCCAGATCACAGGGGACCTGAGCTCTGCGTATTTCAGTGTCTGATATTGCCGAACCCAAGAATATCCAGTGCAAAGCCAAAATGTGTATTAGCCATAAGCATTAATACAATAAATAAATCGACGTGTTGCTGATCATCACAAACTGACTTTCACAAGAAAGGGACGACAGAGAATAAATCTAAATAAACATGTCTTTATATTATCTACTGACTCGGAGAAGCTCATTGGTTTGTGTTAAGCCAGTTGATAGTTGCTATCTATCAATAAATGTTTTAAACTCAGGCAAAGCTGTGCAGAGATAACTGTTCGTGAGTTATGATTTGGTCCAAACCTGTAAACAAAATAAATCTGTGTGGGGGATATTATATCAGTCAAGAGAAACCCCACACCTTCTCTGATGAGTTATTATAGGACAGAAGACTAAATCTTTGTTGCATTCTCCCTGAATTAACTTTGAATTGAAGTTATAAGTGTCTTTGCTCAGAGAGACTTTCCAATCAGTGTTGACTGAACCAGTAGGAAGGGCTTAGCTTGAGACTCAAAACTGTAAAACAAAGTGAGGTGAAGAGATAGAGTGACCTTCTCATGATGCCAGCCATCTTGCTAAAGTTCCCAAAGATGGGAATTTCATCCTCATTTTTACTTAATTGTCAGCTAGTTCAATTCTTTGAAGTTTGTTCTGAGGCAAATTCCCTGTTGTTCACACCCCTCGCAGATGAGACTGAAAGTGATGTTAGAATTGTGGAAAGTCTTCAGTGTAAATGGGCAACACATGACCTCGATAAGGAAAGAGAAATGTCTTACAATCAATAATATGGAGGCCATGTATTGGTGGTTGATTAGAATCCTCCAGGATAACCCTTGAGAGAAACATGATAGAATCACAGAACCATAGAAGTTTCCGGCTCCGAGGGAGGCCACACAGCCCATCTAGCTTTTTGCTGGAACAATCAAAATATATTCCCGCTGCTCTGCTCTCTCTCATAGCAACAGGAGGAAGCCATTCAGCCCCCTCGAGCCTGTTTCACCCTTCAGTTAGATCATGGCTGATCTGTATCCTCAACTCCATTTACACATCTTTGCTCCATATCCCTTTTTCTTTATTCATTCATGGGATGTGGGCGTCGCTGGCAAGGCCGGCATTTATTGCCCATCCCTAATTGCCCTTGAGAAGGTGGTGGTGAGCCGCCTTCTTGAACCGCTGCAGTCCGTGTGGTGACGGTTCTCCCACAGTGCTGTTAGGATGGGAGTTCCAGGATTTTGACCCAGCGATGATGAAGGAACGGCGATATATTTCCAAGTCGGGATGGTGTGTGACTTGGAGGGGAATGTGCAGGTGGTGTTGTTCCCATGTGCCTGCTGCCCTTGTCCTTCTAGGTGGTAGAGGTCGCGGGTTTGGGAGGTGCTGTCGAAGAAGCCTTGGCGAGTTGCTGCAGTGCATCCTGTGGATGGTACACACTGCAGCCACTGTGCACCGGTGGTGAAGGGAGTGAATGTTTAGGGTGGTGGATGGGGTGCCAATCAAGTGAGCTGCTTTGTCCTGGATGGTGTCGAGCTTCTTGAGTGTTGTTGGAGCTGCACTCATCCAGGCAAGTGGAGAGTATTCCATCACACTCCTGACTTGTGCCTTGTAGATAGTGGAAAGGCTTTGGGGAGTCAGGAGGTGAGTCACTCACCACAGAATACCCAGCCTCTGACCTGCTCTCATAGCCACAGTATTTATGGTCCAGTTAAGTTTCTGGTCAATGGTCACCCTCAGGATGTTGATGGTGGGGGATTTGGCGATGGTAATGCCGTTGAATGTCAAGGGGAGGTGGTTAGACTCTCTCTTGTTGGAGATGGTCATTGCCTGGCACTTGTCTGGCGCGAATGTTACTTGCCACTTATAAGCCCAAGTCTGGATGTTGTCCAGGTCTTGCTGCATGCGGGCTCAGACTGCTTCATTATCTGAGGGGTTGCGAATGGAACTGAACACTGTGCAATCATCACCGAACATCCCCATTTCTAACCTTATGATGGAGGGAAGGTCATTGATGAAGCAGCAGAAGATGGTTGGGTCAAGGACACTGCCCTGAGGAACTCCTGCAGCAATGTCCTGGGGCTGAGATGATTGGCCACCAACAACCACTACCATCTTCCTTTGTGCCAGGTATGACTCCAGCCACTGGAGGGTTTTCCTCCTGATTCCCATTGACGTCAATTTTACTAAGGCTCCTTGGTACCACACTCGGTCAAATGCTGCCTTGATGTCAAGGGCAGTCACTCTCACCTCACCTCTGGAATTCAGCTCTTTTGTCCATGTTTGGACCAAGGCTGTAATGAGGTCTGGAGCTGAGTGGTCCTGGCAGAACCCAAACTGAGCATCGGTGAGCAGGTTATTGGTGAGTAAGTGCCGCTTGATAGCACTGTCGACGATACCTTCCATCACTTTGCTGATGATTGAGAGTAGACTGATGGGGCGGTAATTGGCTGGATTAGATTTGTCCTGCTTTTTGTGGACAGGACATATGTGGGCAATTTTCCACATTGTCGGGTGATTACTCTTAACCAACAAAAATCTATCAATCGCAGTCTTGAACATTTCAATTGGCTCCCAGCATCCACAGACTTTTGGGGGAGAGAGCTCCCCCAGATTTCAACTACCTTTTGTGTGAAGAAATGCTTCCTGACATCACTCCTGAACGGCCGAGCTCTAATTTTAAGGTTCTGCCCCCTTGTTCTGGACTCTCCCACCAGAGGAAATAGTTTCTCTCTATCTACCCTATCAAATCCTTTAATCATCTTAAACACCTCGATTACATCACCCCTTAATCTTCTATACTCGAGGGAATACAAGCCTAGTCTGTGCAACCAGTCCTCATTATTTTAACCCTTTTAGCCCTGATATCATTCTGGTGAATCTCTGCTGCACCCCCTTCCATGGCCAATATATCCTTCCTGAGGTGCGGTGCCCAGAACTGAACTCCAGATAAGGTCTATCCAAGGCTCTGTACAGCTGAAGTGTAAGTGTGTCAGTTGGACTGCTCACGTTAGCCTAAGCAAGACCAGGTCAAAGTCCCTGAGAGGCTTCTCAGGCTCATATCTTTACAGGGTTAATTACATCTTCCTAGTGTGAAGCTGTTATGTCAATGGGTTGTGCCTAAGTCTGGTTGATACCTGAGTATGCTAATTTAGTTACCCACCATCTCAAGTGACATTCCTGTTTCTCCTTTCAATGGGTCTGTGCAATGCCATCGATCTTTTGCTCATTGTTCTCTCTGCCTGAGAAACCAGTCATGGCCTTCACCTCCTTATCTCCTATTGGTATATCTCAAACCTGGCTCTATTCAGTCTTTGTCTCCTGACTATCTGGCCTTAAGCCCAGAACATTTCTCATCTCTTCCCATAAACAGTTAGTGATTAATGTCTGTTATGCACCAGGTCCTGGCCCCGTCCTGTGTATGACCTCCGACAACTACTGCAGAGTTAGTTTAATCTGTGTGTGTTTTACATTAGCAAATGCTTATTCGGGTAATTCTTACTGGTATGCCTAGTCTTACAATCCCTTTATCCCTGCTTTCTATCTCCTATCTTCCAATTAATTACTGATCCATCTCAGTTTTGCCAATAATCTCTTGTACGGTACCTTATCAAATGCCTTCTGGAAGTCCATATAGACAACATCCACAGACACTCCCCCATCCACCATGCTGGTAACCGCCTCAAAATATTCAACTAGATTAGTCAGACTCAGCCCTGCATCTTACTCAACTACGAATATTTAGCCAGTCTTCACTTAAAAGATGCAATGGTCTCTGCCTCAAACACTTCCTGTGGTAAACCAGTCCCCGTGGTAAACCAGTCCCCGTGGTAAACCATTCCCTGTGGTAAACCAGTCCCCGTGGTAAACCATTCCCTGTGGTAAACCAGTCCCCGTGGTAAACCATTCCCTGTGGTAAACCATTCCCTGTGGTAAACCAGTCCCCGTGGTAAACCATTCCCTGTGGTAAACCAGTCCCCGTGGTAAACCAGTCCCCGTGGTAAACCAGTCCCCGTGGTAAACCATTCCCTGTGGTAAACCATTCCCCGTGGTAAACCAGTCCCCGTGGTAAACCATTCCCTGTGGTAAACCAGTCCCCGTGGTAAACCATTCCCTGTGGTAAACCAGTCCCCGTGGTAAACCATTCCCTGTGGTAAACCATTCCCTGTGGTAAACCAGTCCCCGTGGTAAACCAGTCCCCGTGGTAAACCATTCCCTGTGGTAAACCATTCCCTGTGGTAAACCAGTCCCCGTGGTAAACCATTCCCTGTGGTAAACCAGTCCCCGTGGTAAACCAGTCTGTGCTCCAACACCATCTAAAGGAATGTTTAACAACTCTCCTCACTGGCAGAGTGTGGTCAGATATCAGAGTGGCCGCAGTGATGGGGAATTGGCAGGTGCAGCTGTTTGAGGCGATCTTCTCTGTGAAGTATTGTAACCTTGAGTATAATGAATAGAATCATAGAATCATGGAAGTTACAACATGGAAACAGGCCCTTCGGCCCAACATGTCCATGTCGCCCAGTTTATACCACTAATCTAGTCCCAATTGCCTACACTTGGCCCATATCCCTCTATACCCATCTTACCCATGTAACTGTCCAAATGCTTTTTAAAAGACAAAATTGTACTCGCCTCTACTACTGCCTCTGGCAGCTCGTTCCAGACACTCACCACCCTTTGAATGAAAAAATTGCCCCTCTGGACCCTTTTGTATCTCTCCCCTCTCACCTTAAATCTGTGTCCCCTCGTTATAGACTCCCCTACATTTGGGAAAAGATTTTGACTATCTACCTTATCTATGCCCCTCATTATTTTATAGACTTGTATAAGATCACCCCTCAACCTCCTACTCTCCAGGGAAAAAAGTCTCAGTCTATCTAACCTCTCCCTATAAGTCAAACCATCAAGTCCCGGTAGCATCCTAGTAAATCTTTCCTGCACTCTTTCTAGTTTAATAATATCCTTTCTATAATAGGGTGACCAGAACTGTACACAGTATTCCAAGTGTGGCCTTACTAATGTCTTGTACAACTTCAACAAGACATCCCAACTCCTGTATTCAATGTTCTGACCAATGAAACCAAGCATGTTGAATGCCTTCTTCACCACCCTATCCACCTGTGACTCCACTTTCAAGGAGCTATGAACCTGTACTCCTAGATCTCTTTGTTCTATAACTCTCCCCAACGCCCTACCATTAACGGAGTAGGTCCTGGCCCGATTCGATCTACCAAAATGCATCACCTCACATTTATCTAAATTAAACTCCATCTGCCATTCATCGGCCCACTGGCCCAATTTATCAAGATCCCGTTGCAATCCTAGATAACCTTCTTCACTGTCCACAATGCCACCAATCTTGGTGTCATCTGCAAACTTACTAACCATGCCTCCTAAATTCTCATCCAAATCATTAATATAAATAACAAATAACAGCGGACCCAGCACCGATCCCTGAGGCACACCGCTGGTCACAGGCCTCCAGTTTGAAAAACAACCCTCTACAACCACCCTCTGTCTTCTGTCGTCAATCCAATTTTGTATCCAATTGGCTACCTCACCTTCGATCCCGTGAGATTTAACCTTATGTAACAACCTACCATGCGGTACCTTGTCAAAGGCTTTGCTAAAGTCCATGTAGACCACGTCTACTGCACAGCCCTCATCTATCTTCTTGGTTACCCCTTCAAAAAACTCAATCAAATTCGTGAGAAATGATTTTCCTCTCACAAAACCATGCTGACTGTTCCTAATTAGTCCCTGCCTCTCCAAATGCCTGTAGATCCTGTCCCTCAGAATACCCTCTAACAACTTACCCACTACAGATGTCAGGCTCACCGGTCTGTAGTTCCCAGGCTTTTCCCTGCCGCCCTTCTTAAACAAAGGCACAACATTTGCTACCCTCCAATCTTCAGGCACCTCACCTGTAGCCGTCGATGATTCAAATATCTCTGCTAGGGGACCCGCAATTTCCTCTCTAACCTCCCATAACGTCCTGGGATACATTTCATCAGGTCCCGGAGATTTATCTACCTTGATGCGCGTTAAGACTTCCAGCACCTCCCTCTCTGTAATATGTACACTCCTCAAGACATCACTATTTATTTCCCCAAGTTCCCTAACATCCATGCCTTTCTCAACCGTAAATACCGATGTGAAATATTCATTTAGGATCTCACCCATCTCTTGTGGTTCCGCACATAGATGACCTTGTTGATCCTTAAGAGGCCCTACTCTCTCCCTAGTTACTCTTTTGCTGATAGTTTTTGATTGTGCTACAAGTAATGAACAGAGAAGATATTCTCCCCGAATGTTACTTGGGAGCATGTGTTTTTTGTTCTGTGACTTGCCTCTAATACCAGGGGGCCCTGGCTAAGGTGGGCCTCCATTCCAGTGTAGGGTTACTCACACCTGTCACCTCAGCTTTGTCACATTATTGCTGCTCGCTCTTTCTCTCGTTCTCTCTCCATCTCGTGCTCTCTCTCTCTCGCTCTCTCTCATTCTCTCTCTATCTCTCTCCATCTCGTGCTCTCTCTCTAGCTCTTTCTCTTGTTCTCTCTCCATCTCGTTCTCTCTCTATCTCTCTCGTGCTCTCTCTCTCTCACTCGCTCTCGTGCTCTCTCTCTCTCACTCTCTCTCATGCTCTCTCTCTCTCACTCTCTCTCGTGCTCTCTCTATCACTCTTCTCTTGTTCTGTCTCTATATCTTGTGCTCTCTATCTTGCTATCTCTCTCTATTGCTCTCTCTTTCTCTCTCTCTATCACTCTCTATCACTCTCTCTCTCTCTCTCTCTCACTCATTCTCTCTCTGGCCCAGATAATAACGGGGAGCGGGGGAGGGAGCCGGCCGGGGGGGGCGGGGGGGGGGATGATTTAGCAGCCGGCAAACCTGGAAATCCCAGTAACGTGGAAGTCCTGCCGAATTTAACAGCAGGTCCTGCTTTAAATTTTCAAATTGGTTTCCTGACCACAGCCAGATTGAGAGGAGACGGGGAGCAGTGCGGAGGTGAGTCATACATGGGGGGAGGTTGGGCTTGGGGGGAGGGGTTCAGGCATGAGTGGGGGAGTCAGACATTGGGGGTCCAATTGTGGGGAGGGAAGCAGATTAGCTTGGGGGGCCAGGGGGGGCATCAATCCTGCTTCTCATGGCCCACAAGCTGTGCTGGAAAGGCACTCACCTGCTGGATCTGGCCATTCTCGCCTCCCATCAGCAGTCAGGTTTCCTGAGGCCTGGAGTTAAATGCGAAACAGAGGTTAAATTTGAGGCATGGAGCCTCATTAAAATATTTTAAGGACGGTGGCACGTCCCTCCCTCCAATCCGATCCATTCAACTGGAAGTGGGCGTGTTGGACGCTGGTTTGCCATTTTTCTATTTTTAACCCCCCACCTGTCCTGGGGTTAAAATTACTCCCTCTCTCCCTCTCTCTCTCTCTCACTCTATGTCCCTCTCACTCTCTGTCCCTCTCTCACTCTCACTCTCTGTCCCTCTCACTCTCTGTCCCTCTCCCTCTCTCTCTCTCTCTCACTCTCTGTCCCTCTCACTCTCTGTCCCTCTCTCACTCCCACTCTCTGTCCCTCTCACTCTCTGTTCCTCTCTCACTCTCACTCTCTGTCCCTCTCACTCTCTGTCCCTCTCTCACTCTCACTCTCTGTCCCTCTCCCTCTCTCTCTCTTGCATCTCTCTCTCTCTTGCTCTCTCTTTCTCTCCCTGTCACTCTCCCCCTTCTCCCTCTCTCTCTATCTCTGTCCCTCTCCCTCTCTCTCTCCTGCTCTCTCTCTCTGTCCCTCTCTCTCTCCCACTCTCTATCTCTATCTCTCTCTGTCCCTCTCCTGCTCTATCTGTGTCCCTCTACCTCTCTCTCTCCTACTCTCTCTCTCTGTCTCTTTCTCCTGCTCTATCTCTGTCTCTATCTCTCCCTCTCTCTCTCCCACTCTCTGTCTCTATCTCTCTCTGTCCCTCTCCTGCTCTATCTCTCTACCTCTCTCTCTCCTACTCTCTCTCTCTGTCTCTTTCTCCTGCTCTATCTCTCTCTATCTCTCCCTTTCTGCCACTCCCTGTCTCTATCCCTCTCTCCTGCTCTATCTCTGTCTCTCTCCCTCTCTCTCTCCTACTCTCGCTCTGTCTCTTTCTCCTGCTCTATCTCTGTCACTATCTCTCCCTCTCTCTCTCTCCCACTCTCTGTCTCTATCTCTCTCTGTCCGTCTCCTGCTCTCTCTCTCTCCCTCTCTCTCTCCTACTCTCTCCCTCCCTCTCTCTCTCCTACTCTCTATCTGTCTCTTTCTCCTGCTCTATCTCTGTCTCTATCTCTCCCTCTCTCTCTCCCACTCTCTGTCTCTATCTCTCTCTGTCCCTCTCCTGCTCTATCTCTCTCCCTCTCTCTCTCCTACTCTCTCTCTGTCTCTTTCTCCTGCTCTATCTCTGTCTCTATCTCTCCCTCTCTCTCTCTCTCCCACTCTCTGTCTCTATCTCTCCCTCTCTCTCTCTCTCTCCCACTCTCTGTCTCTATCTCTCCCTCTCTCTCTCTCTCCCACTCTCTGTCTCTATCTCTCCCTCTCTCTCCCACTCTCTGTCTCTCTCTTTCTCCTGCTCTATCTGTCTCTATCTCTCCCTCTCTCTCTCCCTCTCTCTCTCCTACTCTCTATCTGTCTCTTTCTCCTGCTCTATCTCTGTCTCTTTCTCTCCCTCTCTCTCTCTTCCACTCTCTGTCTCTATCTCTCCCTCTCTCTCTCTCCTACTCTCTGTCTCTATCTCTCCCTCTCTCTCCCACTCTCTGTCTCTCTCTTTCTCCTGCTCTATCTCTGTCTCTATCTCTCCCTCTCTCTCTCTCTCACTCTCTGTCTCTCTCTCTCTCTCTCTCTCACTCTCTGTCTCTCTCTCTCTCCCACTCTCTCCCTCTCTCTCTCCCACTCTCTGTCTCTATCTCTCCCTCTCTCTCTCTCCCACTCTCTGTCTCTCTCTTTCTCCTGCTCTATCTCTGTCTCTATCTCTTCCTCTCTCTCTCTCCCACTCTCTGTCTCTATCTCTCCCTCTCTCTCTCTCCCACTCTCTGTCTCTCTCTTTCTCCTGCTCTATCTCTGTCTCTATCTCTCCCTCTCTCTCTCCCACTCTCTCCCTCTCTCTCTCTCCCACTCTCTGTCTCTATCTCTCCCTCTCTCTCTCTCTCTCCCACTCTCTGTCTCTATCTATCCCTCTCTCTTTCTCCCACTCTCTGTCTCTCTCTCTCCCACTCTCTCCCTCTCCCACTCTCTGTCTCTCTCTCTCCCACTCTCTCTCTCTCTCTCTCCCACTCTCTGTCTCTATCTCTCCCTCTCTCTCTCTCCCACTCTCTATCTCTCTCTTTCTCCTGCTCTATCTCTGTCTCTATCTCTTCCTCTCTCTCTCTCCCACTCTCTGTCTCTATCTCTCCCTCTCTCTCTCTCCCACTCTCTGTCTCTCTCTTTCTCCTGCTCTATCTCTGTCTCTATCTCTTCCTCTCTCTCTCTCCCACTCTCTGTCTCTATCTCTCCCTCTCTCTCTCTCCCACTCTCTGTCTCTCTCTCTCCCACTCTCTCCCTCTCCCACTCTCTGTCTCTCTATCTCTCTCTCTCTCTCTCTGTGTCTCTCTCTGTCTCCCACTCTCTCCCTCTCTCTCTCTCCCACTCTCTGTCTCTCTCTGTCCCCCACTCTCTCCCTCTCTCTCTCTCCCACTCTCTGTCTCTCTCTCTCTTCCACTCTCTGTCTCTCTCTGTCTCCCACTCTCTCCCTCTCTCTCTCTCTCCCACTCTCTCTCTCCCACTCTCTGTCTCTCTCTGTCTCCCACTCTCTGTCTCTCTCTCTCTCTCTCTCCCACTCTCCCTCTCTCTCTCTCTCTCCCACTCTCTCCTGCTCTCTCTATGTCACTGTTACAGGCTGCTAACTAAGTGAGATTACTTGATATTTAAGTCTCAGGTCTAGCTTCTAGACAGATATGGACTGATATTCTGTTGAAGAATATTCTCTGACCAAGTGCGGACCTGTGGGGTCTCAGGGCGTGCTGTGCATTGCATTTGTGTTCAAAGCCCAACCTGAGCAAGAGCAGTGCTGGAAGCAGAATGCAGAACCCACCCTCTCCCAATGTGATAGTTATGATGTGGAGATGCCGGTGATGGACTGGGGTTGACAATTGTAAACAATTTTACAACACCAAGTTATAGTCCAGCAATTTTATTTTAAATTCACAAGCTTTCGGAGATTTTCTCCTTCCTCAGGCAAATGTTTCAAGATCTCCTTGAAGCGTAAATGCGTAGGCTTCAAGGAGATCTTGAAACATTTGCCTGAGGAAGGAGAAAATCTCCGAAAGCTTGTGAATTTAAAATAAAATTGCTGGACTATAACTTGGTGTTGTAAAATTGTTTACAAATGTGATAGTTAACACTTCTCTTCATTGATGAAATGATGGGATATAAAATTCTTTCTTATGTTACCTGAGTGATCTCACTGACCTTACCCTGCACCAGTGATATAAACAACTAAATGTAACTACCCACTGATCAAAGTCTAGGGCCTAACTCACAAAGGTCACTTGCCTATTGTGTCGGTTGTAACTATATAAATTATTATTTGATGTGCTGCCTAAAGTTTCATAGACAAGAGGTGAAGACTGGTGAACAGTGATTTACCACAGTGAGGCAGTGACTGCAGACAGGATCATTTGTCGCACATGGTAAATTATTACTGGCTCTCGAATCCTTTATCTAAATGAAGACATTTATTGCATTGGGCAGGTAGAGATACAAACACTGAGATTGCTGCGGGCACTTGGAAGCTGTTTCCAGTTAGTACTCAGTGTTTACTCAGCACACACCCTCTCAGGACTCCCCGTTTCACTCGAAGCACTGGGCCACCTTCTCCACTTAGTTATAGCTATAAAGTACACAATTGTATCATATTTCACAATTTAATGTTCACTCTGTCTCAGTGGACAGGTTGTGGCAGGGTTCCATTATACACAAAGATCTCAGAGCAATTATTCCAAACCTGAAGAATCCACCCTGTTTAATGTTTCCCAATCTTGATCCTTCAGGGAAATGTATCAGTGCCTCTCAAACAATGGGAACAAATATAAAGATCGCAGCTACTCACAGGATGATGTGAATTGTATGTTTTATAGCGGGGGTAAACGAGATAACAAAGTGTGCTCGAGGAGTGTAGGATTCACAAGTCCTGTGATTTCCATGTTTCTAATTCAGTCGCTTATACTCAGAATGTAAACAATTTTGCAACACCAAGTTATAGTCCAGCAATTTGATCTCCACACTCAGAATGTAAATAGAGGTCAGTTTTTCAGTACACAAACAGCGGCAGAATGTGTTAACAAGGTTCACAAAGGTTGTTTTGATGTCACCAGTTATTCGACCTTTGGTATTGGTAAGTTAAATTGTTGATTAATTCATTAATTCATTCACACTTAAATTGCAATTTCTTTAAAGGTGCTGCCCTTTATTTTTAACTACGTTTAACCTGCAAACCACAAAATGTGGAGCACAAGAGCTATGCAGAAAGTGCCACACAGCTCCTGCAACTAGTCCCACCGCCCGATCCACTTTCACATCTCATCTTCCCATTACCCTGGGGTTTCTGCCTTTTCGAATAGTTTTATGTAGGTTAGTCCAAACATTTATCATTGTGTAAAATCCTATTTCCTGATATCCATGCTTGCTTTTCACCAATTTCCATTTATGACCCTGGTTTTATTTGGTGTATTTTAAAGTAACAGGCTGGTGTCACCGTATCAACCCATTTGAGAGTTGATGTACTTTGAGATGTCCATTTAACTGCCTTCATATTCAGCAAGATATAAACTTTCATCATCTTTTTTTATCCATTCTCGGGATGTGGGCATCGCTGGCGAGGCCGGCATATATTGCCCATCCCTAATTGCCCTTGAGAAGGTGGTGGTGAGCCGCCTTCTTGAACCGCTGCAGTCCGTGTGGTGACGGTTCTCCCACAGTGCTGTTAGGAAGGGAGTTCCAGGATTTTGACCCAGCGACGATGAAGGAACAGCGATATATTTCCAAGTCGGGATAGTGTGTGACTCGGAGGGGAACGTGCAGGTGGTGTTGTTCCCATGTGCCTGCTGCTCTTGTCCTTCTAGGTGGTAGAGGTCGCGGGTTTGGGAGGTGCTGTCGAAGAAGCCTTGGTGAGTTGCTGCAGTGCATCCTGTGGATGGTACACACTGCAGCCACAGTGCGCCAGTGGTGAAGGGAGTGAATGTTTAGGGTGGTGGATGGGGTGCCAATCAAGCGAGCTGCTTTATCTTGGATGGTGTCGAGCTCCTTGAGTGTTGTTGGAGCTGCACTCATCCAGGCAAGTGGAGAGTATTCCATCACACTCCTGACTTGTGCCTTATAGATGGTGGAAAGGCTTTGGGGAGTCAGGAGGTGAGTCACTCGCCGCAGAATACCCAGCCTCTGACCTGCTCTTGTAGCCACAGTATTTATATGGCTGGTCCAGTTAAGTTTCTGGTCAATGGTGACCCCCAGGATGTTGATGGTGGGGGATTTGGCGATGGTAATGCCGTTGAATGTCAAGGGGAGGTGGTTAGACTCTCTCTTGTTGGAGATGGTCATTGCCTGGCACTTGTCTGGTGTGAATGTTACTTGTCACTTATCAGCCCAAGCCTGGATGTTGTCCAGGTCTTTCTGCATGCGGGCTCGGACTGCTTCATTATTTGAGGGGTTGCGAATGGAACTGAACACTGTGCAGTCATCAGCGAACATCCCCATTTCTGACCTTATGATGGAGGGAAGGTCAGATTTCCAATGGTGCCAATCTGGATTTCAAAGACTGCGAGATGGATTTGGAGAGGAAGTGGCGCCACCTGCTCGTGAATAAATGTAGTGCAGGTAAGCTAACCCAAAGTGAAATTTGTGCTATTGTCCTTTGGTTGCATTGCAGTAGGGAGCAGCCGAATGTAACAAAAACAAGGCCTGGCATCTGATTCATTTCAACCTGGTGGGTAATAAACAGTGAGGAGGATAGTGATAGACTTCAAGAGGATATAGACAGGCTGGTGGAATGGGCGGACACGTGGCAGATGAAATTTAACGCAGAGAAATGCAAAGTGATACATTTCAGTCGGAAGAACGAGGAGAGGCAATATAAACTAGAGGGCACAACTCTAAAAGGGGTACAGGAACAGAGAGATCTGGGGGTATATGTACACAAATCGTTGAGGGTGGCAGGGCAGGTTGAGAAAGTGGTTAAAAAAGCATACGGGATCCTGGGCTTTATAAATAGAGGCATAGAGTACAAAAGCAAGGAAGTCATGATGAACCTTTATAAAACACTGGTTCGACCACAACTGGAGTATTGTGTCCAATTCTGGGCACCGGACTTTAGGAAAGATGTGAAGGCCTTAGAGAGGGTGCTGAAGAGATTTACTAGAATGATTCCAGGGATGAGGGACTTTAGTTACGTGGATAGACTGGAGAAGCTGGGGTTGTTCTCCGTGGAACAGAGAAGGTTGAGAGGAGATTTAATCGAGGTGTTCAAAATCATGAAGGGTCTGGACAGAGTAGATAGAGAGAAACTGTTCCCATTGGCGGAAGGGTCAAGAACCAGAGGACATAGATTTAAGGTGATTGGCAAAAGAACCAAAGGTGACACAGTGAGTGGTTAGGATCTGGAATGCACTGCCCGAGGGGGTGGTGGAGGCAGATTCAATCATGGCCTTCAAAAGGGAACTGGATAAGTACTTGAAAGGAAAAAAATTGCAGGGCTACGAGAATTGCTCTTGCATCGAGCCAGCACGGACTCGATGGGCCGAATGGCCTCCCTCCGTGCTGTAACATTTCTGTGATGCTATGGTGCTTTCTTAGAACAGAGAAAAATATAAGATTCGAGGAGTGCTGCGGGCTGCAGGCACACAGTCCTCCTGCTATTGATATAAACATCCCAAGCTCAGGGAATCAGTGGCATTGGAGCTCCAGTAAAATGTTCATTTCCAATGTCCATCGAATGACAGCCGTCTGCTCCAACAAACTGAAGTCAGGTAACTGTATTTACAGCATTCTGGTCTTCATATGTTGCACTGAAGCCCAACAAACATATTTAAAAGAGAGAGCGCAGCACGCATGGGTCAGAGCATTCACCCGCCCAACACCAAGGGAAATTAACCACCTTTGGAGTCATCGTACTGGGCAACCAGCGGCCTTGTCACACATCTCCCACACTTCAACTCACCCAGCAGCAGGCCTGCTCCAGGAGTCGGTTAAATCTGCTTACAACTTTCTGAATTCAATATTCCACAACCAGGACGAGCAAGTCTGGAAAACTTTGCACCGGTTTTCTGCACACTTTTTGGAATAGGAACATAGGAGGAGGCCATTCAGCCCGTCAGGCCTATTCTGTTATTCAATTCGATTCTGGCTGATCTGTATCTGAACGCCGTCTACCTGCCCTGGTTCCATAACCCTTAATACCCTTAACCCAACAAAAATCGATCAATCTCAGTTTTAAAATTTTCAATTGACCCCCAGCCTCAACAGCTTTTCGGGGGAGAAAGTTCCAGATTTCCACTCCCCTTTGTGTGAAGAAGTGCTTCCTGACATCACCCCTGAACGCCTGGCTCTAATTTTAAGGTTCTGCCCCCTTGTTCTGGACTCCCCCCACCAGAGGAAATAGTTTCACTCTCTCTACCCTATCAAATCCTTTAATCACCTTAAACACCTCAATGAGATCACCCCTTAATCTTCTATACTCGAGGGAATACAAGCCCAGTCTATTGATACAGAATGCTCATTACTACTTTCAGTCCCTGATTGGAGTCCACAGATTACTCCTCCAGAAGTTACACATTGAATCACAATCTTCCTGTCCAGCCAGGGCTGAGGTCAAACTGATTGATATCTTCAGTGCATCACTGAGGATCTCAAAACTCACACTCCCAAAGATGGTCTGTTCACATCTGCTGCACCTTCAATGGTGGCTGGCTGGACATACGCAGCTCTAAGGCAAGCTGGTCAACTCCTGCATTTGGTGGGAGTCTCATGCATGAGATCAAAGTCTCATTCCTCTTTTAATGGTACTACTAATTCCAGGCATGTTACTCTGGAGAATGAGAGAAAGCAAGAGAACATTATCAAGGTAAGTTTATCCCAGCATCCATAGAGGAAATGAACGTTCCCTATTAAAGCTACAGGCTGTTACTTGCTACATCCTGTAAAAAGAAGCAAGAGAAACCCCTTGTACATTCCTGACGCAGATAGTTTGTCAAAAGAGAAAGAAAAAGGAGAGTGAGAAAAAGGATAGAGGGAAAGAGAAAAGGTCATAAGAAAAAAAGAGAGAAAAGGAAGACAGAGAGAACCAGAACCAGAACCAGAACCAGAGAGAGAACCAGAACCAGAACCAGAAAAGAGACTGAGAGAAGAGGGAATATATTAATACCCCCTGAGGTAGGGGTGAGATGGTGGAGAAGATATGGGGTCTGAAACTCAGATCAGGTTAAACAGAAGACATGGTTGCAGTCTACTTGAGCGCGAGACTGTGGCCAAGAAATGGGGTGGAATCATTGGCAAGAGAGTAGATTTTATATTGGAGACCAAAAGCAATGTCTTTAGTCTTCCAAATGTTTAGATGGATAAAGTTGTGACTTAACTTGATGTTGGACAAGCAGTCGGACAGTACAAGGGCAGTTAAGGTGTTCAGAGAGGTGATGGAGAGGTAGAGTTAGCTGCCATCAGCGTACATGTGGAAACTGACCCTATGTCTGTGTGTGATGTGGCCAAGGGGCAGCATGTAGATGAGAAATTAGCGAGGGCCAAGGATGGAGCCTTGGGGGATGTGGGAGGTGACAATGCAGGTTGGCAGAGAAGCCATTTCTAGGATCAGATAGTTTGGAATAGAACTATGTGAGGGAATTCCCAGGGAGCTGGAGAACAAAGCCAAGACATTAGAGGACGATGGAGGGAGAGAGAAAATAGGGAACTACAGACCAGTTAGCCTGAAATCAGTTGTCAGAAAAATGCTGGAATATCCTGGAAGTGGTAACAGGACGCTTAGAGAATCATAATATGATGAGGCAGAGTCAACATGGTGTTATGAAAGGGAAATCATGTTTGACAAATTTATTAGAGTTTTTTGAGGGTGTAATTAGCAGATAAAGGGGAACCAGTGGATATTTGGATTTTCAAAAGGCATTCGATAAGGTGCCACATGAAAGGTTGTTACACAAGGTAAGGGCTCATGGGGTTGGGGGTAATATATTAGCATGGATAGAGGATTGGTTAACGGACAGAAAACAGAGAGTAGGGATAAACGGGTCATTCTCAGGTTGTCAGGCTGTAACTAGTGGGGTACCAAAGGGATCAGTGCTTGGGCCTCAGCTATTTACAATCTATATTAATGACTTAGATGAAGGAACCGAGTGTAATGTATCCAAATTTGCTGACGATACAAAGCTAGGTGGGAAAGTAAGCTGTGAGGAGGACACAAAGTCTGAAAAGGGATATAGACACGTTAAGTGAGTGGGCAAGAAGGTGGCAGATGGAGTATAATGTGGGGAAATGTGAGGTTATTCACTTTGGTAGGAAGAATAAAAAGCAGAATATTTTTTAAATGGTGAGAAACTGTTAAATGTTGATGTTCAGAGGGATTTGGGTGCCCTTGTACATGAAACACAGAGAGTAAACATACAGGAACAGCAGGCAATTAGAAAGGCAAATGGCATATTAGCCATTTTTGCAAGGGGGTTGGAGTACAAGACTAAGGAAGTCTTACTACAGTTGTACAGGGCTTTGGTGAGACCTCACCTGGAGTACTGTGTACAGTTTTGGTCTCCTTATCTAAGGAAGGATATACTTGCCTTAGAGGTGGTGCAACCAGATTGATTCCTGGGATGAGAGGGTTGTCCTATGAGGAGAGATTGAGTAGAATGGGCCGATACTCTCTGGAGTTTAGAAGAATGAGAGGTGATCTCATTGAAACATATAAGATTCTGAGGGGACTTGACAGGGTAGATGCTGAGAGGCTGTTTCCCCGGCTGGAGAGTCTAGAACTAGAGGACATAGTCTCAGGATAAGGGGTCGGCCATTTAGGAACGAGATGAGGAGGAATTTCTTCACTCAGAAGGTTGTGAATCTTTGGAATTCTTTACCCCAGAGGGCTGTGGATGTTCAGTCAGTGAATATATTCAAGACTGAGATCGATAGATTTTTGGACTCTAAAGGAATCAGGGATATGGGGATCGGGCGGGAAAGTGGAGTTGAGGTCGAAGATCAGCCATGATTTTATTGAATGGAGGAGCAGGCTCAAGGGGCCTACTCTTGCTCCTATTTCTTATGTTCTTATGGTGTGGTCGACCATCTCAAACACTTGGCAGAAATGGAGAAGGACGATGAGGAATAAGGCCACGGAGGATGTTATTTATATAAAACAAAATACTCCAAATGTTAGAAATCTGAAACATGCATGGAAAAATACAAGAGGTCAGTCAGCACCTGTGAGGAGAAGAGATGGTCAGTGTGTCAGGGCTTTATCCTTCATCAGAGGTGAAAAATAAAAGATGGACAGACATAATAATAGAATCATAAGAAGGGGAGGGGAGAGGATGAGAGTGGAGGGGAGGGGAGGGAAGGGGAGGAGATGGGAATTATAAACACAGAGGAGGTATGAGTGGGATGATGTAGCGGGGCCTCCCATTACCCCCACTATTCACAGGTCGTGTTTCTTTAATGTCTTTTATTTCTTTAAAGCTTCTGGACGCTAAATTGGGCCGTGGACCCCCCTTGTTTTGGCGCTACACGGCCCCTCCGACATCCAAGATGGCGTCTTGCACGCGCACGCACATTTCCTGCGTGACGTGCGCCAGACGCCATCTTGGTATAGGAGTTTGCTCAGGCGCAGATAACGAACGCTGGAATCATGTAAAGTAGGAAGAAAATGGCTTCAATCAGTGAGCAACACTGATTTAAAGTGATAGACACCATTTTGGGACTTAACGCTCAACTCAACACACAGTCTTAAGCCCGACCATCTGAACGTGACTCAGAGTGCCTGGAGGACCCCCCACCGGTGCTATTTAAAGGGACCACGCACCGAACACCCGCAAAGGCTGGCTCCTCGGGGACAAGGGATACCCCCTGCACACGTGGCTCATGACACCTCAGAGGAACCCCACACCGAGCAACAGCATCAATACAACGACAGCCACATCGCCACCAGGTCTACAATTGAGCAGGCTATAGGGCTGCTCAAGATGCGCTTCAGGTGCCTTGATCGTTCTGGGGGAGCTCTTCAATACGCGCCACACAGAGTGGGACGCATTATAGTCATCTGCTGTGCCCTGCACAACGTGGCACAACAGAGAGGGGTGCCGCTGGAGGAGGCCCCATCCACATCTGCCACCCATATTGAGGAGGAGGAGGAAGAGGACGAGGAGGCAGAGGAGGAGCAGCCCATGGGCAGAACAGCGGCTCACCTGGCTGCTCGTGAGGCTAGGGAATCACTGATATGTGAACGGTTCTCCTAACATCAGGCAGTGTGAAGAGTCCAGTCCTCAGCACCTGGACAGAGGAGCGCCCACACCAGCCCCCTCCCCCGCCCACCCACTGTAGAGTGACTCAATGGGTGGCATCAAGTGTGCGTGTTCATGGTGAACCTCATGAAAGGGACTTATTGCACAAGCCAGTCAAGAATGGCCAAGACGTGGCAGTAGTGGTGACAATAATAATATTTAATGTGCCATTAACAAAAATCAAATATAAATAAAAAACATGACAAACCGTCAAACACCCTTGTGCATCCCCTTTGTGCTCACAAAACCTTCGCCTTATGATTACGACTACTCCTACATGGTGCTTCCCCTGTGGCTGCAACAGAGGTAGTGGCAGGTTGTTCATGCCCTGACCGATTAGATACTTTGGGCCTACGCCCCCTACGCCCGTGAGGGCCCCTCCAAAGACTGTTCCACCTGCTCCTGTGCAGGGGCAGACTCAGCCACCTGGAGAGGAGGCAGCATTGCAGGTACTGGTTGAGAGGGGGGCAACGAGTGAGACGTGGGAGACTCTTTGAGTGGTGTCCCCACTTCCATGTCCCCTTTCACCATCATCCCTCTCCTGGGCCAGGCCCACATCACTCCTACCACCCTCTGGATGACAGTTTGGAGGACATGTGTGAAGCCTGGTAAGACCAGTGCCTGTTTAAGGTGGCAGAAAGTTGCACACCCTGAGTCCAAAGGGCCATTGTTAGGGCCTCAATGGACTCATTGTTGAGCCATGCTTGAAGCTCGATGGAGGCTAGCCTGCAGACATTCCCGCACTTACCCGCGACACTATCTCAGAGATGCCCTCACGTCCCTGTGACAGTATCTCGGAGATCCCCTCCTTTACCTGTGCCACCATTCCACTCATGCAGGAGTTGGACTCCTCCATCCTCTGCGTGATTGTAGAGAGTGCGCCTGGCACCTGTTCCAGCATCTCGCAAATGTGCTGCTGCCCCTCGATCATTCTCCTTTTAAAGGATGGCCCCCAGGGTTCAGGATCTGTGTCCAGCTGAGCAGAGCCTGGAGAAGAGTGCTCCCACCGACACGGACTCTCCACAGCTGCCCCTGCCACCAGTGTCTGCTCGTGCTCACGTGTGTGTGGTGACTCACCATGTGCAACTAACTGGGGACGGGGACCCACCGAGGTGTGTGTATCTGCGCTGGTGAATGGCTCGCTCAGATGTGACGGTGCCCCCTCAGAAGCCGGCAGGCCCTCCGAGGAATCGCCCTCCGCTGAAGGCCCTGTAACAGAACAAAAGGCAATATTAAGCATGATGACAGATATTGAGGTGCTGAAGATTTGCTAAGGTGAGTGCTGAATGTTAACGATCTGTCGGGTGTTTCCGATCGTGTGAGGGTCATCCAGCCTTGCTGGTCACAACCAAACTCACTTATTTACGGTCGAAGGTTTGAGCTTATCCTCAGGAATCACACTGAAGGATGATGGGTAATGCAATCGAGACAGGTTTCAGATTTTGAACAGTAAAAGTATGTTTAATATTTACAGCAAATCTCAATATGGTCAAACCGATGCTAACGTTTCGAGAGGACGAGGAACAAACAGATTACTTCCCATTGGACTTGTTAAACTAAGCCCCTCGTGTTCCCTCACTCATGGCTGTTAACTCCCAACACCACACTGCTGAGGTTTGGTCGGGACATGCAGAGGGAACTCTCCACACAGCTGTGAGTTGAGTATTCTACAGGCTGCGGTTGATATTCTCATCCTGCTGACTTTGGCTGCCGGGTCGTGTCTTTTACGATCGAAGTCCTTGGGGCCGTACCCGTTCCTTGGGGCATGTGACTTCCTGCGGTCCTGGTTGCAGAGAGAGCGGCCTGCTCTGATCTTCTGATACTGTAGAGGTGTGTGGCTGGTGTCCCTTTGACATCCGCTGTTCGACCCCCTCCTTCCTGAGCCTGCAACAGTTATATTGTTTTCTGGCTGATCTAGTCAGACGGTGCAAAATGCTACGATTGGTCCCTGGAGAGAAAGCTTTGTTTGAATGTGTATTATTTTCCCGCCTCTCATCTAGCTGGTTTTGGGGGACGATGGGAACTGCTGACCTTGCGCACTACATGAGGTGTGAACTGTTTCCAGATAGTTTCTGTTGTCCCGACCGATAGAATTGAGTCAATCAACTGGTGGATTTCATTGTCTCCTTAGCCAACTTGGAGCCGGTGATGATGTACGGCAATGTCTCTGTTGGATGGGGTGGGTTTAGCTTGTCCTTTCTGGTCTGGGAATTGTGTTTTAAACAGGGTCCTTTTCACAGCCATTTTCCCAAAACTGGGGTTTTCCCCGGCGAATAAAATCTTGGATTAAAAATGATAATCCTTCATTCTGTCACCAGCCGTTTGTCGGGTGGCAGTCTCGACGTCCCCGATGGACAGGCACTCGAGGATTTGACTCACTTCAAGAGCCTCCTGCTCCGCGTCTGTGAGGACGACCTGATGTTGCGGCCCCCTCCGGTCTGCACCCTCTCCCGTGCATTCTGGGCTCTCTTCTCCTATAAGGGGAGAAAGTAGAGAGGCGTGAGTGAGGGATGGTGACATAAGAACATAAGAACATAAGAACATAAGAAATTGGAGCAGGAGTAGGCCAATCGGCCCCTCGAGCCTGCTCCGCCATTCAATAAGATCATGGCTGATCTGATCCCAACCACAAATCTAAAGAACACAAGAAGTCGGAGCAGGACCCGGCCACATAGCCCCTGGGCCCTCTCCGCCACCCACAGGGCATTGACCGATCCGAACTCAGCTTCATGTCCAATTTCCTGCCCGCTCCCCATAACCCCTAATTCCCTTTACTTCTAGGAAACTGTCTATTTCTGTTTTAAATTTATCTAATGATGTAGCTTCCACAGCTTCCTGGGGCAGCAAATTCCACAGACCTACCACCCTCTGAGTGAAGAAGTTTCTCCTCATCTCAGTTTTGAAAGAGCAGCCCCTTATTCTAAGATTATGCCCCCTAGTTCTAGTTTCACCCATCTTTGGGAACATCCTTACTGCATCCACCCGATCAAGACCCTTCACAATCTTATATGTTTCAATAAGATCGCCTCTCATTCTTCTGAACTCCAATGAGTAGAGTCCCAATCTACTCAACCTCTCCTCATATGTCCGCCCCCTCATCCCCGGGATTAACCGAGTGAACCTTCTTTGTACTGCCTCGAGAGCAAGTATGTCTTTTCTTAAGTATGGAGACCAAAACTGTATGCAGTATTCCAGGTGCGGTCTCACCAATACCTTATATAACTGCAGCAATACCTCCTTGTTTTTATATTCTATCCCCCTAGCAATAAAAGCCAACATTCCGTTGGCTTTCTTGATCACCTGCTGCACCTGCATACCAACTTTTTGATTTTCTTGCACTAGGACCCCCAGATCCCTTTGTACTGCAGTACTTTCCAGTCTCTCGCCATTAAGAAAATAACTTGCTCTCTGATTTTTCCTGCCAAAGTGCATAACCTCACATTTTCCAATATTATATTGCATCTGCCAAATCTCCGCCCACTCACCCAGCCTGTCTATATCCCCTTGCAGGTTTTTTATGTCCTCCTCACTCTCTACTTTCCCTCCCATCTTTGTATCATCTGCAAATTTTGATATGTTGCACTCGGTCCCCTCCTCCAAATCGTTAATATAGATTGTAAAGAGTTGGGGACCCAGCACCGACCCCTGTGGAACACCACTGGTTACTGGTTGCCAGTCCGAAAATGAACCATTTATCCCAACTCTCTGCTTCCTGTTCGATAACCAATCCTCCACCCATGCCAGAATATTACCCCCAATCCCGTGATTTTTTATCTTAAGTAATAATCTTTTATGTGGCACCTTGTCGAATGCCTTCTGGAAGTCTAAATACACTACGTCCACTGGTTCCCCTTTATCCACCCTATACGTTATATCCTCGAAGAACTCAAGCAAATTTGTCAGACATGACTTCCCCTTCATAAAGCCATGCTGACTTTGTCCTATTAAATTATGCTTATCTAAATGTTCCGTTACTGTCTCCTTAATAATAGACTCCAAAATTTTACCCACCACAGATGTTAAGCTAACTGGCCTATAATTTCCAGCCTTCTGCCTACTACCCTTTTTAAATAACGGTGTTACATTAGCAGTTTTCCAATCTGCCGGGACCTCTCCTGAGTCCAGGGAATTTTGGAAAACTATCACCAAAGCATCCACAATCCCTACTGCCACTTCCCTCAAGACCCTAGGATGGAAGCCATCAGGTCCAGGGGATTTATCCGCCTTGAGTCCCATTATTTTACTGAGTACCATCTCCTGAGTGATTTTAATCGTATTTAGCTCCTCCCCCCCGAGAGTCCCCTGTTTGTCCAGTGTTGGGATATTCTTAGTGTCCTCTACTGTAAAGACTGAAACAAAATATTTGTTCAGCATTTTTGCCATCTCCATGTTTCCCACCATTAATTTCCCGGTCTCATCCTCTAAGGGACCTATGTTTGCCTTAGCCACCCTTTTTCTTTTTATATAACTATAGAAACTCTTGCTATCTGTTTTTATATTTTTTGCTAATTTCTTTTCATAATCTAACTTCCCTTTCTTAATCAATCCTTTAGTTACTTTTTGCTGTCTTTTGAAGAATTCCCAATCTTCTATCCTCCCACTAAGTTTGGCTACCTTATATGTCCTTGTTTTTAGTCGGATACTATCCTTGATTTCTTTACTTAGCCACGGATGGCTGTCATTTCTTTTACACCTTTTTTTCCTCAGTGGAATATATTTATTTTGAAAGTTGTAAAATAACTCCCTAAATGAACACCACTGCTCATGTACCGTCTTACCCTTTAATCTATTTTCCCAGTCCACTTTAATCAATTCCGCTCTCATACCATCATAGTCTCCTTTATTCAAGCTCAGTACGCTTGTTTGAGAATCAACCTTCTCACCCTCTAATTGGATATGGAATTCAACCATGTTGTGGTCGCTCGTTCCAAGGGGATCCTTAACTAGGACATTATTAATTAATCCTGACTCATTACACAGGACCAGGTCCAAGGTTGCCTGCCCCCTTGTAGGGGGCAGCCACTGAATGCATTGGTTTGGGTGAGGCTGACCGTCAAAGAGATGCATCAGAGGGTGAGTATGAGACAGAGCCATGACATTGTATGAGGATTGGGTTGAGTGGTAGTGGTGGGATGAGTACTGGGGTGGTGAGGAAGTGCAGGTAAGTTGAGGATGAGGTTTGAGTGGGTGTGAGGAGTGATGTGATAGAGTAGTGTTGGCAGTGCAGAAGGAGTTGTGGGGTGGGGGCGGTGATGTGGAAGATGGAATGTAGGAGAATGAGTAAGTGTACTCACTTTGACTGACCTGGTTAGGTCACTGAAGTGCTTCCTGCACTGGATCCATGTACGGGAGATGTTGCTGCTGCTGGTGACCTCCTCTCCCACCTATAGCCAGGCCTTCTTGTTGGCAGAAACAGGCCACTTCCTCCCTGCCGCCGAGTAGAAAATCTCCCTCCTCCTCCTCACCCCATCCAGTCGGACCTGGAGTGAGGCATCAGTAAATCTGGGGGCAGCCTTTCCCCTGGTCTGCTCCATGCTGTAATTTTGGTTGTTTGCTGCAGGAGCAACATTGGAGGACTGCCCCTTTAAATAGGGCACCTCCAGCTGACAGCCTGTGATGGGGGTGTGCAGTCCGCCCGCTGCGCAGGTTGACGCCGGGAAACCCGGAAGCCACGGTGAGTGGTTTCAATTTACCCGCGATCGCGTGGGGAACGGACGGATTTCACTGGACAGGTTACCCACACACCCAGTCACCCACGCACCCAGTCGCCCCCCCCCACCCCGCTGCCATCCCGCCTCCCTGGTAATATCGGGGCCAACGTATAATTTACCGTTTGATTTACCGTTTGATTTTACTGTTAGATTTTCCTGTGTGATTTTCCTGATTGATTTTCCTGTATGATTTTCCTGATTGATTTTCCTGATTGATTTTCCTGATTGATTTTCCTGATTGATTTTCCTGTTTGATTTTCCTGATTGATTTTCCTGATTGATTTTCCTGATTGATTTTCCTGTATGATTTTCCTGTTTGATTTTCCTGTATGATTTTCCTGATTGATTTTCCTGTATGATTTTCCTGTTTGATTTTCCTGATTGATTTTCCTGTTTGATTTTCCTGTATGATTTTCCTGATTGATTTTCCTGTATGATTTTCCTGTTTGATTTTCCTGTATGATTTTCCTGTTTGATTTTCCTGTTTGATTTTCCTGTATGATTTTCCTGATTGATTTTCCTGTTTGATTTTCCTGTATGATTTTCCTGATTGATTTTCCTGTATGATTTTCCTGTTTGATTTTCCTGTTTGATTTTCCTGTATGATTTTCCTGATTGATTTTCCTGTTTGATTTTCCTGCATGATTTTCCTGTTTGATTTTCCTGTATGATTTTCCTGTTTGATTTTCCTGATTGATTTTCCTGTATGATTTTCCTGTTTGATTTTCCTGTATGATTTTCCTGTTTGATTTTCCTGTTTGATTTTCCTGTATGATTTTCCTGATTGATTTTCCTGTTTGATTTTCCTGCATGATTTTCCTGATTGATTTTCCTGTTTGATTTTCCTGTATGATTTTCCTGATTGATTTTCCTGTATGATTTTCCTGTATGATTTTCCTGTTTGATTTTCCTGATTGATTTTCCTGATTGATTTTCCTGTATGATTTTCCTGTATGATTTTCCTGATTGATTTTCCTGTTTGATTTTCCTGTATGATTTTCCTGATTGATTTTCCTGTATGATTTTCCTGTTTGATTTTCCTGATTGATTTTCCTGATTGATTTTCCTGTTTGATTTTCCTGTATGATTTTCCTGTTTGATTTTCCTGTATGATTTTCCTGTTTGATTTTCCTGTTCAATTATTTGTTTGATTTTGCTGTTTGATTTACTGTTTGATTTACCGTTGGATTTTGCTGTTTAGTTTTCCTCTTTGATTTTCCTGTTTGATTCGCTGCTTAATTTTGCTGTTTGATTTTGCTGATGAATTTGCTGTCAAATGAGAGACAGTGGAGGGGTCGAGGGAGGCGGTGGTGAGGTAGAGCTGGACGTCGTCAGTGTACATGTGGAGCCTGATGTTGTGTTTTCAGATGATGTCACCAAGGGGGAGCATGTAGATGAGAAATAGGAGGGGCCAAGGATAGATCCTTGGGGGACTCCAGAGGTAACTGTGCATTAGCAGGAAGAGAAGCCATTGTAGGTGTTTCTCTGGATAGTATCGGTGTGAGTATCAGTGTGACCATCAGTGTGAGGATCAGTGAGTAATAGTGTGAGGATCAGTATTATTACAAAGATCAGTGATGCATTAGTGTGAGGATCATGAGTATTAGTGTGAGAATTAGTGAGTAATAGTGTGAGTATTAGTGTATCAGTGAGTATCAGTATGAGTATCATGAGTATTAGTGTGCGTGAGTATAAGTGTGTGTATTAGTGTGAGTGTTAATGTGTATTGGTGTGAGTATCAGTGAGTATCAGTGTATAAGTGTGGGTATTAGTGTGAGTATTAATATGTATTAGTGTGAGTATCGTTTTGAGCATTAGTATATAAGTGTGAGTATCAGTTTGAGTATTAATGTGTATTAGTGTGAGTATCAGTTTGAGTAATCTGTATTAGTTTGAGTATTAATGTGTATGAGTGTGAGCATCAGTTTGAATATTAATGAGTATTAGTGTATCATTTTGAGTATTAATGAGTATTAGTGTGAGTTTCAGTTTGAGTATTAATGAGTATTAGTGTATCATTTTGAGAATTAATGAGTATTAGTGTGAGTATCAGTTTGAGTATTAAGGTATATTAGTGTATCAATTTGAGTATTAATGAGTGTTAGTGTGAGTGTCGGTTTGAGTATTAATGAGTGTTAGTGTGAGTGTCGGTTTGAGTATTAATGAGTATTAGTGTATCAATTTCAGTATTAATGAGTATTAGTGTATCAGTTTCAGTATTAATGAGTATTAGTGTATCAGTTTCAGTATTAATGAGTATTAGTGTATCAGTTTCAGTATTAATGAGTATCAGTTTGAGTATTAATGAGTATTAGTGTGAGTATCAGTTTGAGTATTAATGAGTATTAGTGTGAGTGTCGGTTTGAGTATTAATGAGTATTAGTGTATCAGTTTGAGTATTAATGAGTATCAGTTTCAGTATTAATGAGTATTAGTGTGAGTATCAGTTTGAGTATTAATGAGTATCAGTTTGAGTATTAATGAGTATTAGTGTGAGTATCAGTTTGAGTATTTATGAGTATTAGTGTGAGTATCAGTTTGAGTATTTATGAGTATTAGTGTGAGTATCAGTTTGAGTATTAATGAGTATTAGTGTATCAGTTTGAGTATTAATGAGTATTAGTGTGAGTATCAGTTTGAGTATTAATGGGTATTAGTGTGAGTATTGGTTTGAGTATTAATGACTATTAGTGTGAGTATCGGTTTGAGTATTAATGAGTGTTAGTGTATCAGTTTGAGTATTAATGTGTATTAATGAGTATCAGTTTGAGTATTTATGAGTATTAGTGTGAGTATCAGTTTGAGTATTAATGGGTATTAGTGTGAATATCAGTTTGAGTATTAATGAGTATTTATGTGAGTATCGGTTTGAGTATTAATGATTATTAGTGTGATTATCGGTTTGAGTATTAATGAGTATCAGTTTGAGTATTAATGAGTATTAGTGTATCAGTTTCAGTATTAATGAGTATTAGTGTGAGTATCAGTTTGAGTATTAATGAGTATTAGTGTGAGTATCAGTTTGAGTATTAATGAGTATCAGTTTGAGTATTAATGAGTATTAGTGAATCAGTTTCAGTATTAATGAGTATTAGTGTATCAGTTTCAGTATTAATGAGTATTAGTGTATCAGTTTCAGTATTAATGAGTATCAATTTGAGTATTAATGAGTATTAGTGTATCAGTTTGAGTATTAATGAGTATCAGTTTGAGTATTAATGAGTATTAGTGTATCAGTTTCAGTATTAATGAGTATTAGTGTGAGTATCAGTTTGAGTATTAATGAGTATTAGTGTGAGTATCAGTTTGAGTATTATTGAGTATCAGTTTGAGTATTAATGAGTATTAGTGTATCAGTTTCAGTATTAATGAGTATTAGTGTATCAGTTTCAGTATTAATGAGTACCAGTTTCAGTATTAATGAGTATTAGTGTATCAGTTTGAGTATTAATGAGTATCAGTTTGAGTATTAATGAGTATTAGTGTATCATTTTCAGTATTAATGAGTATTAGTGTATCAGTTTGAGTATTAATGAGTATCAGTTTGAGTATTAATGAGTATTAGTGTATCAGTTTGAGTATTAATGAGTATCAGTTTGAGTATTAATGAGTATTAGTGTATCAGTTTGAGTATTAATGAGTATTAGTGTATCAGTTTGAGTATTAATGAGTATCAGTTTGAGTATTAATGATTATTAGTGTATCAGTTTGAGTATTAATGAGTATTAGTGTATCAGTTTCAGTATTAATGAGTACCAGTTTCAGTATTAATGAGTATTAGTGTATCAGTTTGAGTATTAATGAGTATCAGTTTGAGTATTAATGAGTATTAGTGTATCATTTTCAGTATTAATGAGTATTAGTGTATCAGTTTGAGTATTAATGAGTATCAGTTTGAGTATTAATGAGTATTAGTGTATCAGTTTGAGTATTAATGAGTATCAGTTTGAGTATTAATGAGTATTAGTGTATCAGTTTGAGTATTAATGAGTATTAGTGTATCAGTTTGAGTATTAATGAGTATCAGTTTGAGTATTAATGATTATTAGTGTATCAGTTTGAGTATTAATGAGTATTAGTGTATCAGTTTGAGTATTAATGAGTATCAGTTTGAGTATTAATGAGTATCAGTTTCAGTATTAATGAGTATTAGTGTATCAGTTTCAGTATTAATGAGTATTAGT
Source organism: Heptranchias perlo (assembly GCF_035084215.1). Classification (NCBI taxonomy): domain Eukaryota; kingdom Metazoa; phylum Chordata; class Chondrichthyes; order Hexanchiformes; family Hexanchidae; genus Heptranchias; species Heptranchias perlo. Next base: position 961,024 of record NC_090348.1, read on the forward strand.
GTATCAGTTTCAGTATTAATGAGTATTAGTGTATCCATTTGAGTATTAATGAGTATTAGTGTATCAGTTTGAGTATTAATGAGTATCAGTTTCAGTATTAATGAGTATCAGTTTGAGTATTAATGAGTATCAGTTTGAGTATTAATGAGTATTAGTGTATCAGTTTGAGTATTAATGAGTATCAGTTTCAGTATTAATGAGTATCAGTTTGAGTATTAATGAGTATTAGTGTATCAGTTTGAGTATTAATGAGTATTAGTGTATCAGTTTGAGTATTAATGAGTATTAGTGTATCAGTTTGAGTATTAATGAGTATTAGTGTGAGTATCAGTTTGAGTATTAATGAGTATTAGTGTATCAGTTTGAGTATTAATGAGTATTAGTGTATCAGTTTGAGTATTAATGAGTATTAGTGTATCAGTTTGAGTATTAATGAGTATCAGTTTGAGTATTAATGAGTATCAGTTTGAGTATTAATGAGTATTAGTGTATCAGTTTGAGTATTAATGAGTATTAGTGTATCAGTTTGAGTATTAATGAGTATCAGTTTCAGTATTAATGAGTATTAGTGTGAGTATCAGTTTGAGTATTAATGAGTATTAGTGTATCAGTTTGAGTATTAATGAGTATTAGTGTATCAGTTTGAGTATTAATGAGTATCAGTTTGAGTATTAATGAGTATTAGTGTATCAGTTTGAGTATTAATGAGTATTAGTGTATCAGTTTGAGTATTAATGAGTATTAGTGTATCAGTTTGAGTATTAATGAGTATTAGTGTATCCGTTTGAGTATTAATGAGTATTAGTGTATCAGTTTGAGTATTAATGAGTATTAGTGTATCAGTTTGAGTATTAATGAGTATCAGTTTGAGTATTAATGAGTATCAGTTTGAGTATTAATGAGTATTAGTGTATCAGTTTGAGTATTAATGAGTATTAGTGTATCAGTTTGAGTGTTAATGAGTATTAGTGTATCAGTTTGAGTGTTAATGAGTATTAGTGTATCAGTTTGAGTGTTAATGAGTATTAGTGTATCAGTTTGAGTGTTAATGAGTATTAGTGTATCAGTTTGAGTGTTAATGAGTATTAGTGTATCAGTTTGAGTGTTAATGAGTATTAGTGTATCAGTTTGAGTGTTAATGAGTATTAGTGTATCAGTTTGAGTGTTAATGAGTATTAGTGTATCAGTTTGAGTGTTAATGAGTATTAGTGTATCAGTTTGAGTATTAATGAGTATTAGTGTATCAGTTTGAGTATTAACGTTGACTCCATACACCTATCATTACGTCACTGGACCTGGCCCAATCGCAGTCGCTGTGGGTAGAGGTCACGGCGCAGGCGCGGTGCCGAGTGTTTGCGGTGCGGTGAGGGAGCGGGAACGATGCGGAGCTGGAGCTCGGTGTACCGGCAGCTGGTGAAGGTCAGGCGGGCCGGGGGGGCCGGGAGCAGCGGCCCGCGGGAGGGGCGGCCCTCACTCCGGGCCCTGTAACCTTGGGAAGGCCGCGGCTCCGCCTGGGCCCGACCGCTGTGGACGCCGAGCCGCCGGGCCGAGGTTGCAGGAGGCGGCGGGGTGCGGCTCAGCGCCCAGTCCCCCCGGGGGTCGGGCCTGTGTCCCACTGACTCTCACTGTTGGTGGTGCAGTGATTTACCGCTTTACTCGCTCACTGTCGGGCAGTTGTAAAAGTTTGAAAACACTAAGGATTATTATATTTCATGATTTCGTTAGCTGAATAATTTTTGAATTTATAAAGTTAAATATTTGAAAAAAATGTGTATAATAAAACAAACAGTGCTCAAATAAAATGTCAAATATTTTAATGAATATCCTAAAATCTTCAGGTCACAGACCCAGTGTGAATTTGCAGAAATATGTACAGTTTTAAATTATACAATTGGTTTTGTTGATTTTTTGTAGTTATATATAAACATACAGATTTAATCAATCCCACCTCTGACAGGTGCAGCATCTGAACTCAGAGATTGGACAGTGGGAATAACTGGGACACGAGCCAGAGTCTGCTCTGATCCTGCCTGGTGCAGTTGTTGACCGAGGTTATCTTGGTGGATTTTATATAAGAGGGAGTCTAGAACCTAGAAGATGGTGTATGGGATGATGGCAGAACTCTGAACATATACTGACTTATTCACCTTGTTTCTAATTTTACTGATATGGTGAGAAATTGTTTTTCCTAATGCAGAATGGACACGCTCGTCACAGGCTCCGAGGGCTTTCAGCAGTCACGCTGCGGACCTATGGTGATGTTACACCAGGTATGGTATGTGCTGTTAAACCCTGTTGGGTGCAAATTTCTCGCCCTCCATGTATTCAGAGGTGCTGACTCTCCTGTCATTTTTCAACCTTTGTAACTTCAAGCTGTGATAGTTCACCAAATGACTTTTACTAGGGACCTCGTGACCCTGATTGGAAAATGATTAGGTTTGCAAAGGAGACAGAAAAATAATGTGGACATGTAAAGAGTGTGTGTGTTGGGGGGGTTGTGTACTGGGAATTAAGTGTTGACTGGTAGAAGTAAAGATGTAAGCACAGTTCCATTAGTGCTATTCTTTTTTTAAAAAAACAAAATAGTTTGCAAGAACATTTCTCAGTTTTTTTTTATTCGTTCATGGGATGTGGGCGTCGCTGGCGAGGCCGGCATTTATTGCCCATCCCTAATTGCCCTTGAGAAGGTGGTGGTGAGCCGCCTTCTTGAACCGCTGCAGTCCGTGTGGTGACGGTTCTCCCACAGTGCTGTTAGGAAGGGAGTGCCAGGATTTTGACCCAGCGACAATGAAGGAACGGCGATATATTTCCAAGTCGGGATGGTGTGTGACTTGGAGGGGAACGTGCAGGTGGTGTTGTTCCCATGCGCCTGCTGCCCTTGTCCTTCTAGGTGGTAGAGGTCGCGGGTTTGGGAGGTGCTGTCGAAGAAGCCTTGGCGAGTTGCTGCAGTGCATCCTGTGGATGGTGCACACTGCAGCCACAGTGCGCCGGTGGTGAAGGGAGTGAATGTTTAGGGTGGTGGATGGGGTGCCAATCAAGCGGGCTGCTTTATCTTGGATGGTGTCGAGCTTCTTGAGTGTTGTTGGAGCTGCACTCATCCAGGCAAGTGGAGAGTATTCCATCACACTTCTGACTTGTGCCTTGTAGATGGTGGAAAGGCTTTGGGGAGTCAGGAGGTGAGTCACTCGCCGCAGAATACCCAGCCTCTGACCTGCTCTCGTAGCCACAGTATTTATATGGCTGGTCCAGTTAAGTTTCTGGTCAATGGTGACCCCCAGGATGTTGATGGTGGGGGATTCGGCGATGGTAATGCCATTGAATGTCAAGGGGAGGTGGTTAGACTCTCTCTTGTTGGAGATGGCCATTGCCTGGCACTTGTCTGGCGCGAATGTTACTTGCCACTTATGAGCCCAAGCCTGGATGTTGTCCAGGTCTTGCTGCATGCAGGCTCGGACTGCTTCATTATCTGAGGGGTTGCGAATGGAACTGAACACTGTGCAGTCATCAGCGAACATCCCCATTTCTGACCTTATGATGGAGGGAAGGTCATTGATGAAGCAGCTGAAGATGGTTGGGCCAAGGACACTGCCCTGAGGAACTCCTGCAGCAATGCCCTGGGGCTGAGATGATTGGCCTCCAACAACCACTACCTTTGTGCTAGGTATGACTCCAGCCACTGGAGAGTTTTCCCCCTGATTCCCATTGACTTCAATTTTACTAGGGCTCCTTGGTGCCACACTCGGTCAAATGCTGCCTTGATGTCAAGGGCAGTCACTCTCACCTCACCTCTGGAATTCAGCTCTTTTGTCCATGTTTGGACCAAGGCTGTAATGAGGTCTGGAGCCGAGTGGTCCTGGCGGAACCCAAACTGAGCATCGGTGAGCAGGTTATTGGTGAGTAAGTGCCGCTTGATAGCACTGTCGACGACACCTTCCATCACTTTGCTGATGATTGAGAGTAGACTGATGGGGCATTAATTGGCCGGATTGGATTTGTCCTGCTTTTTGTGGACAGGACATACCTGGGCAATTTTCCACATTGTCGGGTGGATGCCAGTGTTGTAGCTGTACTGGAACAGCTTGGCTAGAGGCGCAGCTAGTTCTGGAGCACAAGTCTTCAGCACTACAGCTGGGATGTTGTCGGGGCCCATAGCCTTTGCTGTATCCAGTGCACTCAGCCGTTTCTTGATATCACGTGGAGTGAATCGAATTGGCCGAAGACTGGCTTCCGTGATGGTGGGGATATCGGGAGGAGGCTGAGATGGATTATCCACTCGGCACTTCTGGCTGAAGATGGTTGCAGGCTAGAAAGCAGAGAGCAGTTTAGGAAGGATGTGAAGGCCTTAGAGAGGGTGCAGAAAAGATTTACTAGAATGATTCCAGGGACGAGGGACTTCAGTTACATGGATAGACTGGAGAAGCTGGGTGGTTGTTCTTAGAGCAGAGAAGGTTGAGAGGAGATTTGATTGAAGTGTTTAAAATCATGAAGGGTTTAGATAAAGTAAATAAAGAGAAACTGTTCCCATTGACGGAAGAGTCGCGAACCAGAGGACACAGATTTAAGGTGATTGGTGAAAGAGCCAAAGGTGACATGAGGAAGAGCTTTTTTATGCAGCGAGAGGTTCTGATCTGGAATGCTCTGCCTGACAGGGTGGTGGAAATAGATTTAATCGTGGCTTTCAAAAAGGAATTTGATAAATACTTGAAGGGAAAAAATTTTCAGGGCTACGGGGAAAGAGCGGGGAAGCGGGGCTAACTGGACTGCTCTTACAAAGAGCTGGCACGGGCTTAATGGGCCGAATGGCCTTTTGTGTTGTAACCAATCTATGATTCTATCCTGTGAATCTGCTGCCAGCTTACTTTGCAATCCCTGTAAGAGAATAAATTGCTTGGAATCAGGCAACATTTGAAGTCCGAGGTAAAGTGTCAGGCCCCAAGTTATCCAACAAAGTTATTTATTTGAACCGAGTTTAATTTATTGGCTGACTACACTTGTTCCTCCTGTATCAGAGGGTCTTTAGTTGTGAGAATCCGTTAGGGCTCCAGTGGTTAATATGACCCTTCTACCCTCCCTCATTCTCCGATCTAGGGGTAAACCTAGAGTGTGGAATTGATGCTAATCCAGGTGTGACTTCGGGGATACCCAGTGATGGGGGGGGGGGGGGGTCATGGGGTCACTGGCTGGGGAGGTCACAGGTTACAGTTTTGGGGGGTGAGTCACGGGGAGGGGGGGGTCGAGATATGCAGGGCCCCTTTTATTATTGGCACAGTACCGGCACATTCCCTGATTGCTCCACCCAGTAATATTTCGAGAGCATAGGGCTAACAAACACCCTTGTCATTATCCTAAAGTGTGGTTTATACATTGAGGTGATGGCTCAGTTCTGCCCCATTTGTGTAAACGTACTTGTCTAGCATGAAATACTTGTTATCTTCCTAGTTAACTGTAGTGGTGACACCTGAGCACGCACTGACTGCAGCATTGACCTATTCCCCTGAGCTGCTTCATGCTTAGCAACAGAGGGCATTTCAAAATTATAAAATATGTGAAACTGCAGGCACTGATTTAGACAAGTTACTTCCATCAAAAATTTTATCACTTAGCAGGTACTTCAAAGTAAGTTATTCCTCAGAAGGAATCTTCAAAGAAGCATAATAACAATAAGTAAATAATTTTAATTATTCAGCGATAACTTGATATGCGTATGTCAGGAGTCATAAATGTGATTTGTTTTGGAGAATGGGGAAACATGATTTCTATCTTACTGAATTTCAGTTTACATTTTACAGCAGAGGAGGTTTAAGATCGGTTGACCCTGATTACCTCTAGATTTAGTTTACCTATAGATTATTACACAGATCCTTATTGTACTTAACTCTAACCCACAGAAGTGTGTGCTGTTAAATAGCGTTCTGTTCATTTTGCCGTGCTTTAAAGTTCTTGTCCTGTTCCTGCTTCCTGTGGACTAGATCCCACCCTCCCTCATGATGCACTCCACGGCCGTGCTTTTGATGCTGCCATTATGTCCAAGATTGTGTCTGATGCACAAAGCTTTGTGTGCTCTGTCGAAGAGTGTTTGAGTAATGTTGGTTTGTTGTATCTGTTTAAAACGGCAGTGATGAAAGCTTCTGTTGAAAGGATTGTGTTTTTCATTCCAGTTGATGCAGATGTCACGGTTGTCGGCTCGGGCCCAGGAGGATATGTTGCTGCCATTAAGGCTGCACAGTTGGGCTTTAAGGTAAGTAAACGAATGGCTAGCTGAATATGAATTGGCATCATCTTTAATAGGAATTAAATGTGCAGTGTCTTGGAAAAACAACCAAATATGTATTTACGTTAATATCTAATATCTGACCTCTTCCAACTGCACTGTGGTACATTAAAGTCCTGTGAATATATAACCAGGAAGTTCCTCCTGGCTAGTTTAGCACCTGGAGTGCAGACTAAACATGATGGTGCTGTGGTGAATAGGGAGCCTTGGTCACATTTATAATAGTCTGTATGTTTTAAAATCTTGGTACAGGAGACCTGCAGCTCCTTGAAATGTTAGTTTTGAGGACACTAGTCGTGCCCTCGGGCTGCAGAGAATGCATGTTACAGTCTCCAAGTGAAAGGCCATTTCAGAGAGACATACACGAATCTTTACTGCTACCATCATTCCAAGATAACAGAACATGTTTCATTCAAAGTGTTTCTGGATCAGAAAAGGCAGAAGTACTACTGATATGGCCTTCAATGCTAGACAATTTCAAGAATAGAGTCGAGAACAAAACTTGGACCTTTCCCCTGTCTCTGGTGTTCCTCCTGGCTCGATTTGCACCTGGAGTGGAGATTAAACGTGAGTGGAAAATTGTACATTCTCTGCAGTCCAAACCTCAGACTTCTGGCGACCTTGATTGGGATCTCTTGTTTGCTGATGACTGTTCCCTTATTGCCCACAAAGGAGAGGACCATCAGGTTATCATGGACCATTTCTTGGATGCCTGTAAGAAATTTGGCCTCAATAGTAGCCTGAAGAAGACGGATGTTATATATCAGCCTGCTGCTGGAAAAACTTGTATCCCATTCATTATTACTGTGGAAGGCCACAGGCTGCCTGCAGTGGATGCCTACCTAGGATGGACCATGTCATGTGATGAGGTGACCCACAGATTGATTAAAGCCAGTGGTGCTTTTGGAAGGCTCTGTGTGAGGTTATGAGATAACGGGAGCATTAAACTGGCAACAAAACTTAATGTCTACGAGGCAATAGTTCTAACATCCTTACTGTATGTGTGCAGTAGCTGGACCACTTAGTGTCTACATCAGAAAACTCAATCACTTCCACAGGCTGCCTCAAAGATCATGAAAATTCGATGGTAGCACAAGGTTCAGGACACAGGTCCCCAGAAGAGTAAATGATAATAAAGGGGCAGCTAAGGTGAAAGAAAGAAAGACCTGCATTTCTATAGCACTTTTCACCACCTCAGGACATCCCAAAGCGCTTTACAGCCACTGAAGTATTTTTTGAAGTGTAGTCACGCTTGTAATATAGGACGGTGAGGTGGTCACTTAGTACGAATGCCTGATACAAGACGACTTGAGAAGGTGTTCTCCGGTGGGCTGAAGCTTGGGAAATGCTCTCATGGTGGTCAGTTCAAAAGATATACGGATTGCCTAAAGACTATTCTAATAAAATGAGGCGTCTCAACTGACACATGAGAGCATGATGCTTGTGGGAGGAAAAAGTGTCAAAAGATCATTCACGATGGCACAACAAAGATTGAAGCAAGTCGTATCCAGCTGGCCTACCATCGCTGGATGGAGCGTTCAGCCATCTTTGCCCCACCCTCAAACACTCTCCCAACACCCCCCCCCTTACAATATCTTTCCTCACCTTCAAAAGCCTCTTTAAAACCTGTGACTTTGGCCAGCTCCCTCTAATTTCCCACCTACTCCAGCTCTGACCCCAACAGTGAGGCACTTTGGGATGTGTCCCTACATTAAAGGCCCTGTATAAATAGAAATTATTGTCCCCCTGAATGTTTCAGTTACATTCATAGTGGTAATTGAAATATTTTAATGATGTGAAGGAGATGTTGGTCAAATCTGGCAGGGTCATAGAGACTTGATGCAATAGCTGAAGGTCACTACTTCCCAAGCAGGCCGAGGGAATGAGAGCAAATTAATCTGTCTACATTTTTAAATTATAAAATATTTTGGAAAATTGAATAAAACAGTCTTAAAAGACTATTCACTTCCACAGGTACTGGTATCATGCTCATAATTACAACCAGATCCTAAAAGTGATTGACAGAAACAGCTTAACAAAGGGGAATGGTTGTCATAACATTGTGTAGTTACAGGCTAAGGGCTGATGTTACTCCAACTCACATTTTTAAAATACTTTCAATATGTTAACATTTATTTTTAAACCTTTTAGACTGTCTGCGTGGAGAAGAACGATACATTGGGTGGAACGTGTTTGAATGTGGGGTGTATCCCCTCCAAAGTAAGTCCTCGCTCAATGTGTGACATACTGCGCATTTTTAATTAATGCTGTATTGACGGGCCGCCGTGCGGGGCCGTGCGTTGGTACTTTATATATTGCCTGTAAGTTTAGCTGCTTAATGAAAGTTGTGGTTATTGTTCTAAGGCTTTATTGAATAACTCCCATCTCTATCACTTGGCCCATGGGAAAGACTTCGCCAGCAGAGGAATTGAAAGTAAGTAGATTTCTCATTCATTGCCCTCTGTCTTCCCTTCCCCTACCTTCTCCTGGAAAGTTAATAACTATTAGTTTTAGTACAATATTGAGATAGTAATTGAAAGTGAGTAGATGGAGTAAGTTGGGCTCAGTCCCAGCTCATCCTGTCCCTCACCCACTAATGGTTCCTCTTTATCATTGCTCTGTTTTATGTCAAATTTGGAGAACAACTTATTTTTTTCTTTAAGTGTTTCTTGCTATGTTACCCTGTCTCCCTGATTCTAAAACATAAATGAAAAGATTGAAGCCAGACATCTCATGGGTTACTTCATCACCATTGTTGTTAACTGGGAATGAGTGATGTGAGGGAGCTGATTTTGAACAGTGGAGGATGTCGAGGCAGGGACTGAGTTTTATTCGCATCCAGTTTGTTCAATTGAGGCAGATGTAGTTTGACAATATTGCTGACATCATGCAAGTATTTGCCATGGGAAATGCACCCCCAAACATCCCCTCCCTTGCAAGTTATGGTCTGGAAGTGTCAGTGGGAGGGGGATATTTTCAAACGTAACAGTTAAGCAGTGCAGAGTAGTTATTTATTTCATTCCTTACAATCTGTTTCATATTCACGTGCATTTGATAAAATATAGCTTAATGCACAATATTGAAGGTGTGTGAGAAGTGTTATTTTGATCTTTTAAATTACTTCATTTTGTTCTAAAGTCACCGGAATGAATCTTAATCTGGAGAAGATGATGGAACAAAAGAGCAGTGCGGTGAAGTCATTGACTGGTGGTATTGCTCATTTATTTAAACAAAATAAGGTTAGTTTCTGATAGCTGGCCTATAGATTCTCCAACTGTGGATTTTGTTTGTATAATTAGGCCCTCTACAGACAGTGTTTGGGGCGAGTCCCTGATCGGCCTGCTCCCCCGCCCCGTATTTCACCAACGAGTCGTGTAATAGAGAAGGCCACCCACTGTCGACCAGGGAGTTGTGACACAACATGTCTGAGTTTGATTAACTGCAACTTTTATATTTTCAATACCTCTGGTCTTTGTGTCCCTTGAGCACAGAACAAAATTATGCCTTTTAAAGATCAGAATTCAAGTTTTGTTTTTTACATTTTGGAATATATTTTAAAAATTCTTATTTCTAATTGGAGGAAATTCTGGCTGTTAAATTTTGCAATATTTGCAAATTTTAAATTTACCATAAAAGTTTTGGGCATGAGTGCAGAGAAACTCAGGTTTGTACATTTATTTGTACTAATATTCCCAGATCTGTACTGTATGATGCTTCATTGCAGTGGGGCAGTCTGAAATCTCGAGCATGCTGTCTGCCTTATTTTCATTCACTGCACCTCATCCACACACAGACCATTCTTGCTGCAATTTTAGTGAGTATGATTGGCCAACTAGGAGAAGGAAAAGCACATCCGAATGATTGCTTCCAATGCTTCACTGTCCCAGACCAAACACAAACCTTTTAACTTGGATTATCAAATATGCTTTCTTTCTTTGTCACTAGGCAGCCATTAATAAATTGATCCTCCCACTCCCTACAAGGGGATGACGTTTTAAGCTTTGCTTATTTGAAAAGTTTTGACTCGCGTTTGGATAGAAGAATGAAGTGTCTTGATATTTGTCTGCGTCTTTCCATTTCTCCACAAGGTGACACATGTACAAGGGCACGGTAAGATTACCGGGAAAAACCAGGTCACAGCTCACTGCAACGATGGCAGCACACAAATCATCAACTCCAAGAATATCCTCATCGCCACGGGCTCGGAGGTTACACCATTCCCTGGGATCCAGGTACGTCTATCAGCTCTTCAACTAAAGGGAAAGAAAAACCTTTTCTTGAGTTGGTTTGAAAAGTTATAGAATCATAGAAGGTTACAGCACGGAATGAGGCCATTCGGCCCATCGAGTCCGCGCCGGCTCTATGCAAGAGCAATCCAGCTAGTCCCACTGCCCCACCCTATTCCCATAGCCCTGCACGTTTTTTTGTTTCAAGTACTTATCCAGTTCCATTTTGAAGGCCATGATTGAATCTGCCTCCACCACCCCCTCGGGCAGTGCATCCAGATCATAAACACTCACTGTGTGTAAAAAAAAACAGTTTTTCCTCATATCACCTTTGGTTCTTTTGCCAATCACCTTAAATCTATGTCCTCTGGTTCTTGATCCTTCCACCAATGGGAACAGTTTCTCTCTATCTACTCTGTCTGGACCCTTCATGATTTTGAACACCTCGATCAAATCTCCTCTCAACCTTCTCTGTTCCAAGGAGAACAACCCCAGCTTCTCCAGTCTATCCACGTAACTGAAGTCCCTCATCCCTGGAATCATTCTAGTAAATCTCCTCTGCACCCTCTCTAAGGCCTTCACATCCTTCCTAAAGTGCGGTGCCCAGAATTGGACACAATACTCCAGCTGTGGTCGAACCAGTGTTTTATAAAGCTTCATCATGACTTCCTTGCTTTTGTACTCTATGCCTCTGTTTATAAAGCCCAGGATTCTGTATGCTTTTTTAACCACTTTTTCAACCTGCCCTGCCACCTTCAACAATTTATACACATATACCCCCAGATCTCTCTGTTCCTCCACCCCTTTTAGAGTTGTGCCCTCTAGTTTATATTGCCTCTCCTCATTTTTCCTACCGCAATGCATCACCTTGCATTTTTCTGTGTTAAATTTCATCTGCCACGTGTCCGCCCATGTCACCAGCCTGTCTATATCCTCTTGAAGTCTATCACTATCCTCCTCACTGTTCACTACCCTTCCAAGTTTTGTGTCATCCACAAATTTTGAAATTGTGCCCTGTACACCCAAGTCCAAGTCATTAATATATATCAAGAAAAGCAGTGGTCACCGACCCCTGGGGCACACCACTGTACACCTCCCTCCAGTCTGAAAAACAACTGCTCACCACTACTCTGTTTCCTGTCACTTAGCCAATTTTGTATCCATGTTGCTATTGCCCCGTTTATTCCATGGGCCGCAATCTTGATGATAAGCCTACCGTGCGGCACTTTATCAAACGCTTTTTGGAAGTCCATATATACCACATCAACTGCATTACCCTCATCGACCCTCTCTGTTACCTCATCAAAAAACTCCATTAAGTTGGTTAAACACGATTTGCCTTTAACAAATCCGTGCTGACTTTCCCCAATCAATCCACACTTGTCCAAGTGACTTAATTCTGTCCCGGATTATCGTTTCCAAAAGTATCCCCACCACCGAGGTTAAACTGACTGGCCTATAGTTGCTGGGTTTATCCTTACACCCTTTTTTGAACAAGGGTGTAACATTTGCAATTCTCCAGTCCTCTGGCACCACCCCCATATCTAAGGATGTTTGGAAGATTTATGGCCAATACCTCCGCAATTTCCCTCCTTACTTCCCTCAGCAACCTAGGATGCATCCCATCCAGACTGGGTGACTTATCTACTTTAAGTACAGCCAGCCTTTCTAGTACCTCCTCTTTCTCGATTTTTAGCCCATCCAGTATCTTAACTATATCTTCCTTTACTGAGACTCTGGCAGCATCATCTTCCTTGGTAAAGACAGATGCAAAGTACTCATTTAGTACCTCGGCCATCCCCTCTGCCTCCATGAGTAGATCTCCTTTATGGTCCCTAATCGGCCCCACCCCTCCTCTTACTACCCGTTTACTGTTAACATGTCTGTAGAAGACTTTTGGATTCCCTTTTATGTTGGCCGCCACTTTATTCTCATACTGTCTTTGCCCCTCTTACTTTCTTTTTCACTTCCCCTCTGAACTTTCTATATTCAGCCTGGTTCTCAATTGTGTTATCAACCTGACATCTGTCATATACCCCCTTTTTTCTGCTTCATCTTACTCTCTGTTTCCTTTGTCATCCAGGGAGCTCTGGCTTTAGTTGCCCTACCTTTCTCCCCCATTGGAATGAACCTTGTCTGTACCCGAATCATCTCCTTAAAGGCCGCCCACTGTTCACTTACAGTTTTGCCTGCCAATCTTTGATTCCAATTTACCCGGGCCAGATCTGTTCTCAAACCACTGAAATTGACCCTCCTCCAATTGAGTATTTTTACAAGTTTTTCTTGTTTTGACAGTTGATACTAAGTGCAGCATGCTGATCTGATAAAAAGCCCAGAAGGTGGCCATTCAGCCCATTGTGCTGGTACTGGCTGGAGTTGGCACTATCTACACTAACCCCGTTTCTCTGCCCATTCCCCAAGTTTAAGCCATCCTGTCCACTTTGAAGACTTGTGCTTGTATGTGTGGAGCCTGTTCATGTTCTTTACCTGAAAGTAAATTTCTTAAGAGTCTAAATTAACGATATAATATGTCGTACCCACAGATTGATGAAGAAACTATTGTGTCTTCGACGGGAGCCTTATCGTTGAAGCAGGTTCCTGAGAAGATGGTGGTTATTGGCGCTGGTGTTATTGGTGTGGAGTTGGTAAGAAACTGAAAACGGAATAGATGAAATGTATTCTTTAAATGATGTCAGTGCACATGGAAACTGCAGAAATGAGGGCCCTCTGTTTAAGAATGTTTAACCATAGAATCATACAGCACAGGTGGAGGCCATTCGGCCTATCGTGCCTATGCTGGCTCTTCGAAAGAGCTGTCCAATTAGTCCCAATCCTAGCCCTGAGCTTTCCAATTATTCCCACTCCCATAGCTCTGCAATTTTTTCCCCTTCAACTATTTATCCAATTCCCTTTTGAAAGTTATTATTGAATCTGATTTCACCGTCCTTTCAGGCAACACATTCCAGATCATCATAACTCGCTGCGTAAAAAAATTTCTTCCAATCTCCCCTCTGGTTCTTTTGCCAATTACTTTAAACCTGTGTCGTCTGGTTACCGAGCCTCCTGCCAGTGGAAAAAGTTTCTCCCTATTTATTCTATCAAATCCCCTAATAATTTTGAACACTTCTATTAAACTGCCCATTAACCACCTTTCCTCTAAGGAGAACAACCCCAGCTTCTCCAGTCTCTCCACATAACTGAAGTCCCTCATCCCTGGAATCATTCCAGTAAATCTCTCTGCACCCTCTCCAAGGCCTCGACATCCTTCCTAAAGTGTGGTGTCCAGAATTGGTCACAATACTCCAGCTGAGGCCTAACCAGTGATTTATAAAGGTTTAGCATAACTCCCTTGCTTTTGTACTCTATGCCATTTATTAATGGAAGTAGAGTGTGGCAAAACGGTGTTTTGACCAAGACACTAATGTTAAAAATGCTGGTTGTCTGTCAGTAACCCCCTTTAATAATGGTTCATGTCAGCATAGTGTGATTCCCAGCCCCTGTGGGACAATGTTAATCTGCAAATCAAAACCACTCCTGGTCTCATGGATACTGGTATTCTGAAAATCCCAGTCTGGAATCTTTGAAACAGATATCCAGGCAAACAGTCATTGGTGTCATGGGTTTTGTCGGCAAGCTCCCACATTTAATAAAGGTGTGAATAATACGGAAAGTAAATCAGTAAATTGATGAAAACCTATTTAATGATTTAAAATAATGTATCAGGAGATCAATTTTTTAAAAAAAAATCTGTGCCCCTAAACACCAGGAGACAACATGTAAACTTTCACTTGTAAATTGAATGCTTTTAGAATCATCGAAAGGTTACAGCACGGAAGGAGGCCATTTGGCCCATCAAGTCCGTACCGGCTCTGTGCGAGAGCAATCCAGCCACTCCCCCGCCCCATCCCCGTAGCCCTGCAAATTTTTTCTTTCAAGTACTTATCCAGTTCCCTTTCGAAAGCCATGATTGAATCTGCCTCCACCACCCCCTCGGGCAGTGCATTCCAGATCACAACCACTCGCTGTGTAAATAAGTTTTTCCTCGTGTCACCTTTGGTTCTTTTGCCAATCACCTTAAATCTACGTCCTCTGGTTCTTGACCCTTCCACCAATGGGAACAGTTTCTCTCTATCTACCCTGTCTAAGACCCTTCATGATTTTGAATACCTCTATCAAATCTCCTCGCAACCTTCTCTGTTCCACGGAGAACAACCCCAGCTTCTCCAGTCTATACAGGTAACTAAAGTCCCTCATCCCTGGAATCATTTTAGTAAATCTCTTTTGCACCCTCTCTAAGGCCTTCACATCTTTCCTAAAGTGCGGTGCCCAGAACTGGACACAATACTCCAGTTGTGGCCGAACTAGTATTTTGTAAAGGTTCATCATGACTTCCTTGCTTTTGTACTCTATGCCTCAATTTATAAAGCCCGGAATCCCGTATGCTTTTTTAACCGCTTTCTCAACCTGCCCTGCCACCTTCAACGATTTGTGTCCATATACCCCCAGATCTCTCTGTTCCTGTACCCCTTTTAGAGTTGTGCCCTCTAGTTTATATTGCCTCTCCTTGTTCTTCCTACCGAAATGTATCACCTCACATTTCTCTGTGTTAAATTTCATCTGCCATGTGTCCGCCCATTCCACCAGCCTGTCTATATCCTCTTGAAGTCTATCACTATCCTCCTCACTGTTCACTACACTTTCAAGTTTTGTGTCATCTGCAAATTTTGAAATTGTGCCCTGTACACCCAAGTCCAAGTCATTAATATATATCAAGAAAAGCAGTGGTCCCAGCACCGACCCCTGGGGAACACCACTGTACACCTCCCTCCAGTCCGAAAAACAACTTCACCACTTCTCTCTGTTTCCTGTCCCTTAGCCAATTCTGTATCCATGCTGCCACTGCCCCCTTTATTTCACGGGCTTCAGTCTTGATGACAAGCCTATTATGCGGCACTTCAGCAAACGCCTTTTGAAAGTCCATATTCACCACATCAACTGCATTGCCCTCATCGATCCTCTCTGTTACCTCATCAAAAAACTCAATCAGGTTAGTTAAACACGATTTGCCTTTAACAAAACCGTGCTGACTTTCCCCATTCAATCCACACTTGTCCAAGTGACTGTTAATTCTGTCCCGGATTATCATTTGTAAAAGATTCCCCACCACTGAGGTTAAACTGACTGGCCTGTAGTTGCTGGGTTTATCCTTACACCCTTTTTTGAACAAGGGTGTAACATTTGCAATTCTCCAGTCCTCTGGCACCACCCCCGTATCTAAGGATGTTTGGAAGATTATGGCCAGTACCTCCGCAATTTCCATCCTTACCTCCCTCAGCAACCTAGGATGCATCCCAACCGGACCGGGTGACTTATCTACTTTAAGTACAGCTAGCCTTTCAAGTACCTCTTCTTCATCAATTTTTAGCCCATCCAGTATCTCAACTATGTCTTCCTTTACTGAGACTCTGGCAGCATCTTCTTCCTTGGTGAAGACAGATGCAAAGTACTCATTTAGTACCTCGGCAGTCCCCTCTGCCTCCATGTGTAGGTCTCCTTTATATTCCCGAATCGGCCCAACCCCTCCTCTTACTACCCGTTTACTGTTTACATGCCCATAGAAGACTTTTGGATTCCCTTTTATGTTGGCCGCCAGTCTATTCTCATACTCTCCCTTTGCCCCTCTTATTTCCTTTTTCACTGAACTTTCTATATTCAGCCTTGTTCTCACTTGTGTTATCAATTTGACATCTGTCATACACCCCTTTTTCTGCTTCATCTTACCCACTATCTCTTTTGTCATCCAGGGAGCTCTGGCTTTAGTTGTTCTACCTTTCTGCCTCATGGGAATGTACCTGGACTGTACCTGAACCATCTCCTCTTTAAAGGCCGCCCACTGTTCAATTACAGTTTTGCCTGCCAATTTTTGATTCCAATTTACCCGGGCCAGATCCATTCTCATCCCATTGAAATTGGTCCTCCTCCAATTGAGTTTTTACTTTAGAGTGGTCTGCGTCCTTTTCCATAGCTATTCTAAACCTTATGATACTATGATCGCTGCTCCCTAAATGTTCCCCCACTGACACTTGCTCCACTTGGCCCATCTCATTCCCTAAAACCAAGTCCAGCAATGCCTCCTTCATCACTGGGCCGGAAACGTACTGGTCGAGAAAGTTATCCTGAACACAGTTCAAAAATTCCTCTCCCTCTGTGCCCCTTATTATTACTATTGCAGTCTGTGTTAGGATAATTGAAATCCCCCGTTATCACTACCCTGACTTCTGCACCTCTTTGTAATTTCCCTGCAAATTTGCTCCTCGATATCCTTCCCACTAGTTAGTGGCCTATAGAATACACCCAGTAGTGTAATGGCACCTCTATTGTTTCTTAACTCTAACCAAATAGATTCTGTCCTTGACCCCTCCAGGACATCCTCTCTCTCCGGCACTGCAATATTTTCCTTAATCGATACTGCCACTCCCCCTCCTTTCTTTCCTTCCCTTTCTTTCCTGAACACCTTGTATCCAGGAATATTTAGTACCCAATCCTGCCCTTTTTTGAGCCAGGTCTCCGTTATCACCATGACATCATATTCCTATGTAATTTTTTGCGCCTGCAGCTCACTATCCTTGTTCACGTTTTGTGCGTTTACACACATGCACCGCAAACCTAGACTTTCTTGTACTCTCTTAATCTGATCCCACCTAATACTGTACTATTTTTTACTCTAGTGCTATCTGTCTCTCCTGATCCTTTGTGCCCCTTGTTTCTCCTTTCCAGAGCTACATCCTGGTGCCCATCCCCTGCTAAATTAGTTTAACCCCCCCCCCCCACAGCACCAGCGAACCTCCCCACGAGGCTTCGTTGTGATGCAACCCGTCCGGCCTGTACAGGTCCCACCTCCCCCAGAACCTGTCCCAATGCCCCAGGAATCTAAAGCCCTCCCTCCTGTACCATCTCTCCAGCCACGCATTCATCTGCTCTATCCTCCTACTTCTATACTCACTAGCATGTGGCACCAGGAGTAATCCGGAGAGGTCCTGCTTATTAATCTCTTTCCTAACTCCTTAAGATCTTCCTGCAGGATCTCATCCCTCTATCTATGTCATTGGTACCGATATGGACCATGACCTCTGGCTGTTCACCCTCCCCCCTCCAGAATGTTCTGCAGTCGTTTGGTAACATCCTTGACCCTGGCACCAGGGAGGCAACATACCATCCTGGAATCACGTCTGCGGCTGCAGAAAAGCCTGTCTAATCCCCTAACTATAGAATCCCCTATCAGAATCGCTCTCCTGACCTTTCACCTTTCTCCTCTCTCCCCCCCCCCCCCCCCCCCCCCCCACCAACGTACAGCTGAGCCACCCATGGTGCTGTGGTCTTGGCTGTGGCTGCACTCCCCAGAGGAACCCTCTCCCTCACCAATATTCAGAGCTAATTACCAGTTAGAGGGTGAGATACCCTCGGGGGACTCCTGCACTACCTGCCTGGTCCTACTTGTCTGTCTGGGGTCACCTAGTCCCTCTCTGCCTGCACTCTCTTAAACTGCGGGGTGACCACCTCCTGAAACATGCTTTCCACGAAACTCTCAGCCTCGCAGATGTACTGCAGTGACGCCAGCTACTGCTCAAGCTCCGAGACCCGGAGCTCGAGCTCCTCCAGCTGACGACACTTCCTGCACCTGTGGTTGTCCAGGACACGGGGAGCGTCCTGGAGTTCCCACATGGCACAGGCCATGTATTCGACGGGTCTGAGGTGCCCTGCCATGCCTCGATTTATTAGATTATTAACTAAACTTAACAAAAATAAACTAAAGACTTAAAAAAAAAAATCACTCACCAGAATAAAAACCACTCAGCTCCTTCCCTTGTGCTGATGTCACTTTAGGTGTTTTTTCACCTCTCTCTCTCTCTCTCATTGCCGATCCTGTGCTCGCTCTCGCTCTCGCTCGCTCTCTCTCTCTCTCTCTCCTCCTTTAATCGCCGCTCCCGTGCTCCGCTCTCTCTCTCTCTCGCTCCTCTTTATTCTCTTCAATGATTGTCTGTGTATCGCTTTGTGTTTTTTCACTTGCTCATTCCAAATTGTACCACAAATCACCTTTGCTGAGCAAAATATCACGTGTCCTCAACAAAAACATGTTCAGAAACTCGGTGCATGTCAAAAAGTGGCAAATGCTCAGATCAGCTGTTGAATGAAGAGTCTAACAGGCCAAGCCTGGTGATGCAGGTTAATGCTCGCAAATTTATAAATAATATTCCAACTGATGGATGTGCGACTGACATCACTTACCCTGCAGGTACTCCTGTAAAGATTTCAGGTTTGCAAACAAAATGATTCCTGGACCTAGGAACTTAGGAACAGGAGTAGGCCATTCAGCCCCTCGTGCTGCTCCGCCATTTGATAAGATCATGGCTGTTCTGTGATCCAGCTCCGTATACCTGCTGTAGTAATTTATAGGCAGGTTTACTCGCAGTAGTTTTCCAACACACTAGTTAAACCTTCTGAAAAAAACACACTCCATACTGTGTTTGAAAGTTGTTTTCTGAAAGCTCGACCATTTGAGCAAGAGAAAATCTGCTGTATTTAAATTTCCCACCTGCCCACAGACCTCGAGACACACTTGTAAAGATTGTATTCTCCCCACCTGTTCCGGCACTGACCTGTGCCTGCTTCAGTCCGATGGGGCTAGCAGCCCTCTGGTACATTGCCCTCTGGCCCAAACAGTGAGTGTCAGCAGACTGTCAGAGCCAGCCCTGGTCTGGTCCCCAATAAACAAGCACACTGATGCCCTTTCCAGCAGGGCTGACTGCATGTCTATCAGGAGCAGGAACCTGGCTGTTGTTCTTTCTCCCACACAGCTGCCCAGCTGAGACCAGCTAACTCAGTGCAGACTGGAACTCACAGGGTGCCTTCTAACCCGTGTGGTTTAACTGTTGGCCGTGTTGAGGTGCTGGAACATTTGAAGAAATATCCGGATCTCGGAGTGATCCCAAGCATTGCTCCTAAAGTTGGCCCAACACTTGACTGGTCTCTCAGCTTCCAGACACTTGGGCCTAGGATTCTTTAGACCCCTCTTGTTTGCACTGACTGTTCTGACAGAATGGTGTCCCTGTCCTGTGAGGCAGCCCCACAAAAGAGTCAAACATTCTGCAGCATCTGCCTCCCACCCTCGCAATAAGATTCCACCAGTGTACAAAATGTCAGCTACCATCCATCACTGGCAGGGCGCCTTCACCGGAAAGGGGGAATGAAGCCTTGCTCTTGCTGCAGTGTCTGTTACAGTATTGAATGCGAGTCTGTGTGTATCTGGCAGTAGTGGGTGTTTGGTGGAAGCTGTAATGTTTCACTGTCTTCAGGGTTCTGTGTGGCAGCGCCTTGGTTCTGAGGTGACAGCTGTTGAATTCCTGGGACATGTCGGAGGGATAGGGATTGACATGGAGATCGCAAAGAATTTTCAGCGCATTCTTCAGAAACAGGGTCTGAAGTTCAAACTGAACACGAAAGTTACTGCGGCAACTAAGAGGCCCGATGGAAAGATTGATGTATCGTGAGTATGAAATGAGAATGTGTCTGGATTGGATTGATTTGGAATGTGTTGGAAGGAGGAGTCACTGTAAAACCTGTTTATATTTCTATGTACAGAAAAGTGCATTGAGCTCACGTCAGACACACTTTGAAGTGTTTCATCTATTTCTCCAGTATTGAGGCTGCGGCTGGTGGGAAGTCGGATCTGATCACTTGTGACGTGCTCCTGGTGAGTATCGGGCGCCGTCCCTTCACTGGCAATCTGGGACTGCAGGAGATGGGAATTGAACTGGATAAGAAAGGTCGGATACCAGTCAACAATCGGTTCCAGACAAAAATTCCAACGTAAGTGGTCCTTGTGAATAGCTGTGGAAGTGTTACTGAATTCTCTGCACTACAGCAAACTTATCCCAGTAATTGTATCATCGTTGTGCACAGTTCAGTGTGTGTGAGAGTGTGTTACCGAGCTGTGCACAGTTCAGTGTGTGTGAGAGTGTGTTACCGAGCTGTGCACAGTTCAGTGTGTGTGTGTTACCGAGCTGTGCACAGTTCAGTGTGTGTGTGTTACCGAGCTGTGCACAGTTCAGTGTGAGTGTGTTACCGAGCTGTGCACAGTTCAGTGTGTGTGTGTTACCGAGCTGTGCACAGTTCAGTGTGAGTGTGTTACCGAGCTGTGCACAGTTCACTGAGTGTGTTACCGAGCTGTGCACAGTTCACTGAGTGTGTTACCGAGCTGCTTTTGAATTGAAGTCTCTGCATTAACTTCACATTCATGCCACTACACCATTTTCATAATTAAAGTAAGGTTCTGATTTATCCAGAGAACAAGGGCTGTTTTTTCTTATGTCACGTGGTCGGCCCTTCGTCCTTTGCCCATCTGATCTTTGCTTGTGGCCTTATTCGCTGCTCACAGAGTGTCGGAAGCCTGAGACAACTGAGAAATGGGGCTTGTGGCTTCAGGATCCAGTAGACGTTTGGCGGGAGCAGATTAGAGCAAGGGAGAAGGGGGCAATAGTTCTGTGCATTGGGGGCGTGGAGATTAAATATTTTCCCCAAATTAATTATTTTTGCCTTACTTTTATTCTGTTCTCTTTGGGACATGCACACCTGCAGATGAGTGAGCTGCTCTTGAACTGGCTGATAGAAGAGCAGTCCATTCCCTACGTTCTCTCCCTCACTGCCGCCCCTGATCCTAGCTGGGCTGTCTCTGGGGGACAGGTCATGATAAAGAGAATGAGTGCACGTGTCTGCCTTATTGTCGTAAATCTGTTGAGGGGTTTTATAGAATGGATTTTTAGTATGATTGACAAATAGTTCTAAAGGGCGCATTACAAGGGATCTGTGCTTAACAATTCCCATTAAACCATCCAACTTTACAGTCAAATTAATTTTAATATATGCTCTTTTTGAAAGACTTGTGTTTCATACGTTCACTTGTATGAAAGTTTTAAACTGATCTTTCTCTATGGTTAACATCACCCGAGTATTCCCACTCTGAGATTGGTACAGTTTACAATGTTGCTAAGCTTGTACTAATTTAGAGTAAATATCCATGCACCATGTTAATAGACTGAAGAGACTGTGAAAGGTGATGGAACTGTTTTTCCGTTCCCAGGATGTATTAGACCACTGTTGTACAGAGCAAAGATACGGCTGATCCCTCGGAGGGAGGCGACAAGGAATTTAAATCTAAATGGGGTCGGAACATTTATAAAATAGAGGGGTACCTGAAATAACAACTTTATTATAGTTAGAAGTTTTACAAAATATATTATCGGATACTTTTAATAGCATATATTAATATACAATATAGTATATATGTAGCATATGAATTGTGCTTCAGTACATGAAACCTCACTCTTGGACAATCACATCGAAAGTTGTCTCTTCCTTTCCACAGAATCTTTGCCATTGGGGATGTTATCGCCGGCCCCATGCTGGCCCACAAGGCTGAAGATGAGGGGATAATCTGTGTGGAAGGAATGGCTGGAGGAGCTGTTCACATCGACTATAACTGCGTCCCATCTGTTGTATACACTCACCCTGAGGTTGCTTGGGTTGGCAAATCTGAAGAGCAGTTGAAAGAGGAGGTAGATTCCCACTAGTTCTAAATCTTTGCACTATTGGCTCGCATCAGTGCATTCGACCCCAGCTCAGCTCCTGTCACCAAAAATGGATGTATTAAATCTGTACATTTATTCATTTCCCTAAAAACACTAAAGTGGTTGCTGATTAGTTTTTAAGCAAATTCAAGTAAATCCTGAACCCACCAGAATCATGAAGGAAGATTTGATCGTGGTGTTTGTCGAGTTGGGTAATCTCAGCGAGGGGGAGCAGACCACGGTCTGGGTCATCGAGGGGGGGCTGACTGAGGGGCGACTGACGGTGGTCCGGATCGTCGAGGGGGACTGACGGTGGTCCGGATCGTCGAGGGGGGACTGACGGTGGTCCGGATCGTCGAGGGGGGACTGACGGTGGTCCGGATCGTCGAGGGGCGACTGACGGTGGTCCGGATCGTCGAGGGGAGACTGACGGTGGTCCGGATCGTCGAGGGGGGACTGACGGTGGTCCGGATCGTCGAGGGGGGACTGACGGTGGTCCGGATCGTCGAGGGGGGACTGACGGTGGTCCGGATCGTCGAGGGGCGACTGACGGTGGTCCGGATCGTCGAGGGGGGACTGACGGTGGTCCGGATCGTCGAGGGGGGACTGACGGTGGTCCGGATCGTCGAGGGGGGACTGACGGTGGTCCGGATCGTCGAGGGGGGACTGACGGTGGTCCGGATCGTCGAGGGGGGACTGACGGTGGTCCGGATCGTCGAGGGGCGACTGACTGTGGTCCGGATCGTCGAGGGGGGACTGACGGTGGTCCGGATCGTCGAGGGGGACTGACGGTGGTCCGGATCGTCGAGGGGGGACTGACGGTGGTCCGGATCGTCGAGGGGGGACTGACGGTGGTCCGGATCGTCGAGGGGGGACTGACGGTGGTCCGGATCGTCGAGGGGGGACTGACGGTGGTCCGGATCGTCGAGGGGGGACTGACGGTGGTCCGGATCGTCGAGGGGGGACTGACGGTGGTCCGGATCGTCGAGGGGGGACTGACGGTGGTCCGGATCGTCGAGGGGGGACTGACGGTGGTCCGGATCGTCGAGGGGGGACTGACCACGGGTTCCATGCTTGACTGCTGTCTAGCTGGAAGTTTACATGTGAGGACATTGGGTGAGAACAGCACTGGGCTGAGTTGTGATTTTCCTCCATCCCCCTTGGAAGAACCACCAGCCAGTGCTGGCAAATCAAGGCTCACCCTTGAGCAATGACTGGTGCCTGTGGGACTCTGCCCTCATATAAGGAGAGAAATGGCCACGGAGGGGGTGGGGCGTGCACGGAGGGGGTGGGGCGTGCACGGAGGGGGTGGGGCGTGCACGGAGGGGGAGGGAGGGTGGACTGCAGATCTGGAAGGATGTAGCCTACACATCGGGAAGGCTGTAGGGTGCGGA
Organism: Heptranchias perlo; assembly: GCF_035084215.1. Classification (NCBI taxonomy): domain Eukaryota; kingdom Metazoa; phylum Chordata; class Chondrichthyes; order Hexanchiformes; family Hexanchidae; genus Heptranchias; species Heptranchias perlo. The sequence continues at coordinate 984,539 of NC_090348.1, forward strand.
CTGTGGATCGGGAGGGCTGTGGGGTGCAGGGACTGTGGATCGGGAGGGCTGTGGGGTGCAGGGACTGTGGATCGGGAGGGCTGTGGGGTGCAGGGACTGTGGATCGGGAGGGCTGTGGGGTGCAGGGACTGTGGATCGGGAGGGCTGTGGGGTGCAGGGACTGTGGATCGGGAGGGCTGTGGGGTGCAGGGACTGTGGATCGGGAGGGCTGTGGGGTGCAGGGACTGTGGATCGGGAGGGCTGTGGGGTGCAGGGACTGTGGATCGGGAGGGCTGTGGGGTGCAGGGACTGTGGATCGGGAGGGCTGTGGGGTGCAGGGACTGTGGATCGGGAGGGCTGTGGGGTGCAGGGACTGTGGATCAGGAGGGCTGTGGGGTGTGGTTTGGAGAGACTCCTCCTTAAACAGCTCCTGTGTGTGAACCAGGAAGCCTCTGCATGTGGTTTGTGTCCACTCCACTGATATCGGAATAAATGGAGGAATCAGTAATGGAAATGCCGGAAACGAACAGTGGGTCAGTCAGCCTCTGCCCCTTTCTTCGTTAAATGATGAAAGGGTCCGTACCGCTGGGTCCGTTTGTCTCTGCCGAGACTGACTGGATGTTTCCAATATTTTGGGTCTTTATTTCACTGCTATATAAAACTGGTGATTGAACATTGAAAATGTAAGTTTAAATAATTAAGATGTGTTGTTTTGTGTTTGGCATTTAAAGTAAAGATAAACAAGGCCTGTGACTTAGAACCAGATATTATTGGCTTGAGGTTTCATTTCTGTTTCAGGTCAAAAGCTGAATTTGGTCCCTCTGGTTATAACTGACTGTCGTTTAGCCCCAGGTTCGGGAACTTTGTCTATTTATTTTCCCCATGGTGTAGGTCACTTGGTACTGGGGGCAGGTTAGGGCCCCAGACATCTCCCCAGCTGGGAGTTACCTGTGAAGCTGGGAGAGCCTCTCCCTGAAGCTGGTCTCCCCTCTCGGTCTTAGTCGCCTTGGCCAATACCAACAGATTGTAGCCAGCTGATGCCCACCAATCAGTGATTGCTTACTGTACAGAGTAACCCAAGAACTGCCACATTCAGAGCCAAGTGCACAAATGCTTGTGATACATTTATCAGGCTGCTGTATTGTTCAGTTCCTTCAATCATATGTCTGCCTTACATGTGAAGGGTTAATCCGAAGTGTGTTGCACTGTGTAGTTCACTTTATTCACTTCCCCCTCATAGGGGATTCCCTACAAGATCGGCAAATTTCCATTTGCTGCCAACAGCAGAGCGAAGACCAACAATGATACTGACGGTCTAGTGAAGATCCTTAGTCATAAAGAAACAGACAGAATGCTGGGAGCGCACATTCTTGGCTCAGTAAGTAGCGAAACCTGCTGTGTATCGAAGAATATATCCTGTGGATGCTGATTTTATCCTGTAGTTATACATGTGGCTTTCTTTATTTCAAGGGCGCTGGTGAAATGATCAATGAAGCAACCCTCGCTATGGAGTATGGAGCATCATGTGAAGATGTTGCCCGAGTGTGTCACGCCCATCCAGTAAGTGACACTGGGAAAGTAGGGAGTGGCAGGCGGGTATCGCGGGGCGACAGGGGCGGGCGGGTATCGCGGGGCGACAGGGGCGGGCGGGTATCGCGGGGCGACACGGGCGGGCATCGCGGGGCGACACGGGCGGGCGGGTATCGCGGGGCGACACGGGCGGGCGGGTATCGCGGGGCAGGCGGGTATCGCGGGGCGACACGGGCGGGCGGGTATCGTGGGGCGGGCGGGTATCGCGGGGCGACAGGGGCGGGCGGGTATCGCGGGGCGACAGGGGCGGGCGTTAGAAAGTGATCTTGCCCAGGTGGATTGGAATCAAGAATTGGTGGGCAAAACAGTAAATGAACAATGGGAGGCCTTCAAGGAGGAGATGGTTCGGGTACAGAGTAGATACAGTCCCACGAGGGGGAAAGGAAGTACATGCAAAGCTAGAGCTCCCTGGATGACTAAAGGTATAGAGATTAAAATGAAACAGAAAAAGGAGGCTTATGATAAATGTAAAGTTCATAATAAAGTAGAGAACCAGGCTGAATATAGAAAGTACAGAGGAGATCTAAAAAAGGGAATAAGAGGGGCAAAGAGACAGTATGAGAATAGATTAGCCAGTAACACAAAAGGGAAAGTCTTTTATAAACATATAAGTAATAAAAGGATTGTCAAAGGAAGGGTGGGACCGATAGGGACAAAAAAATCTTCTTGTGGAGGCATAGGGAATGGCTGAGACACTAAATGAATACCTCACATCGGTCTTCACTAGGGAAGAGGATGCTGCCACTGTAACAGTAAAGGAGGGGGTAATAGTGATATTGGAGAGGATAAAAATAGATAAAGAGGGGGTATTTAAAAGATTGGCAGTACTCAAAGTCGAAAAGTCACCTGGTCCAGATGAGATGCATCTTCGGTTACTGAGGGAAGTGAGGGTGGAAATTGCGGAGTCTCTGGCCACAATCTTCCAAACCTCCTTAGATATGGGGACGGTGCCGGAGGACTGAAGGATTACAAATATTACACCCCTGTTCAAAAAAGGGGAGAGGGATAAACCCAGCAATTACAGGCCAGTCAGTCTAATGTCAGTGGTGGGGAAACTTTTAGAGACAATAATCCGAGACAAAATTAATTGGCACTTGGAAAAGTCTGGGCTAATAAATGAAAGTCAGCATGGATTTGTTAAAGGAAAATCGTGTTTGCCTAACTTGATTGAGTTCTTTGATGAAGTAATGGAGAGGGCTGATGAGGGTAGTGCAGTAGATGTTGTGTATATGGACTTTCAAAATGCATTTGATAAAGTATCACATAATAGACGTGTTAGCAAAATTAAAGCCCACAGGATTAAAGGGACAGTGGCAGCGTGGATACAAAATTAGCTAGGGGACAGAAAACAGACTGTAGTGGTAAATGGTTGTTTTTCAGACTGGAGGGAAGTATACAGTTTTGTTCCCCAGGGGTCAGTATTAGGACCACTGCTCTTTTTGATATATATATATTAATGACCTGGACTTGGGTATAGAGGGTATAATTTCAAAGTTTGCAGATGATACAAAACTCGGAAATGTAGTAAACAATGTGGAGGATAGTAACAGACTTCAGGAGGACACGGACTGATGAAATGGGCAGACACATGGCAGATGAAATTTAACACAGAGAAGTGTGTAGTGATATTTTTTGATAGGAAGAATGAGGAGAGGCAATCTAAATGAAATGGTACAATTCTGAAAGGGGGTGCAGAGAGATCTGGGGATGTACGTACACAAATCTTTGAAGGTGGCAGACAAGTTGAAAAGGCTGTTAAAGCATACGGGATCCTGGGCTTTATTAATAGAGGCATAGAGTACAAAAGCAAGGAAGTTATGCTGAACCTTTATAAAACACTGGTTAGGCCTCAGCTGGAGTATTGTGTTCAATTCTGGGCACCGCACTTTAGGAAGGATGTGAAGGCCTTAGAGAGGGTGCAGAGGAGATTTACTAGAATGGTTCCAGGGATGAGGGACTTCAGTTCTGTGGAGAGACTGGGAAGCTGGGGTTGCTCTCCATAGAGTAGAGAAGGTTAAGGTGAGATTTATTGAATCATAGAAAGGTTACAGCACGGAAGGAGACCATTCAGCCCATCGAGTCCATGCCGGCTCTATGCAAGAGCAATCCAGCTAGTGCCACTCCCCCGCCCTATCCCCGTAGCCCTGCAAATTATTTCCTTGTATGTATCCCAGGATGTTAAAAGAAGCAAGGGAGGAAATAGCGGAGACTTTGACCATCATTTTCCAGTCCTCCCTGGATACAGTGTGGTGCCAGAGGATTGGAGGACTGTTAACGTTGTACCGTTGTTTAAAAAGAGAGCGAGGGGTAGACAGAGTAATTACAGGCCAGTCAGTCTAACCTCGGTAGTGGGAAAATTATTGGAATCAATTCTGTGGCACAGGATAAACCGTCACTTGGAAAGGCACGGAGTAATCAAGGACAGTCAGTATGGATTGAATTTTTTGAAGAGGTAACAAGAAGTGTTGATGAAGATAGTGCATTTGATGTAGTGTAGATGGACTTTAGCAAGGCTTTTGACAAGATCCCACATGGCAGACTGGTCGAAAAAGTAAAAGCCCATGGGATCCAAGGGAATGTGGCAAATTGGATACAAAATTGACTCCGTGGCAGGAAGCAAAGGGTAATGGTTGATGGGTGTTTTTGTGACTGGAAGGCTGTTTCCAGTGGGGTCCCGCAGGGCTCAGTACTAGGTCCTTTGCTTTTTTGATATATATTAATGATTTGGTCTTAAGTGTAGAGGGCACGATTAAGAAGTTTGCAGATGATACAAAAATTGGCCATGTGATTGATAGTGAGGAGGAAAGCTGTAGACTGCAGGAAGATATCAATGGACTGGTCAGGTGGGCAGAAAAGTGGCAAATGGAATTCAATCCGGAGAAGTGTGAGGTAATGCATTTGGGGAGAGCAAACAAGGCAAGGGAATACACAATAAATGGGAGGATACTGAGAGGAGTAGAGGAAGTGAGGGACCTTGGAGTGCATGTCCACAGATCCCTGAAGGTAGCAGGACAGGTCGATAAGGTGGTTAAAAAGGCACATGGGATACTTTCGTTTATTAGCCGAGGCACAGAATATAAGAGCAGGGAGGTTATGCCCGAACTGTATAAAACACTGGTTAGGCCACAGCTTGAGTACTGCGTACAGTTCTGGTCACCACATTACAGGAAGGATATAATTGCACTAGAGAGGGTGCAGAGGAGATTTCCGAGGATGTTGCCAGGACTGGAGAATTTTAGCTGAGGAAAGATTGGATAGGCTGGGGTTGTTCCCTTTGGAACAGAGGAGGCTGAGGGGAGATTTAATTGTGGCATATAAAATTATGATGGGACTAGATGGAGTGGATAGGGAGGACCTATTTCCCTTCGCAGACAGGTCAATAACTAGGGGGCATAGATTTAAAGTGATTGGTAGAAGGATTAGAGGGGAGCTGAGGAGAATTTTTTTCACCCAGAGGGTGGTGGGGGTCTGGAACTCACTGTCTGAAAGGGTGGGAGAGGCAGAAACCCTCAACTCATTTAAAAAGTAGCTGGATGTGCATCTGAAGTGCTGTAACCTACAGGGCTACGGACCAAGTGTTGGAAAGTGGGATTAGGCTGGGTGGCTCATTTTCGGCCAGCAAGGACACGGTGGGCCGAATGGCCTCCCATTATTCTATATCACAGGGCGATAGTGATGGGCGGGTGTCACGGAGCGGTGGCGGTGGGCGGGTGTCACGGGGCGACGTTCGCAGGTTTTGTGGAACGGGGCGGTGGGCGGGTGTCACGGGGCGGTGGGCGGGTGTCACGGGGCGGTGGGCGGGTGTCACGGGGCGGTGGGCGGGTGTCACGGGGCGGTGGGCGGGTGTCACGGGGCGGTGGGCGGGTGTCACGGGGCGGTGGGCGGGTGTCACGGGGCGGTGGGCGGGTGTCACGGGGCGGTGGGCGGGTGTCACGGGGCGGTGGGCGGGTGTCACGGGGCGGTGGGCGGGTGTCACGGGGCGGTGGGCGGGTGTCACGGGGCGGTGGGCGGGTGTCACGGGGCGGTGGGCGGGTGTCACGGGGCGGTGGGCGGGTGTCACGGGGCGGTGGGCGGGTGTCACGGGGCGGTGGGCGGGTGTCACGGGGCGGTGGGCGGGTGTCACGGGGCGGTGGGCGGGTGTCACGGGGCGGTGGGCGGGTGTCACGGGGCGGTGGGCGGGTGTCACGGGGCGACATTCGCAGGTTTTGTGTCACGGGGCGGTGGGCGGGTGTCACGGGGCGGTGGGCGGGTATCACGGGGCGACGGCGGTGGGCGGGTGTCACGGGGCGGTGGGCGGGTATCACGGGGCGACGGCGGTGGGCGGGTGTCACAGAGTGGTGTTCGCAGGTTGTGTGGAACGGGGCCCAGTTGTGTTCATGTTTAATTGCTAACTTACCTGTCCATTGAAGCCCTGCTGTTAGAGGTGGGAAGTCCAAGTCATTGTGACTGGTTATAAACTGCTGCAGTGATTCACGGGCAATTGCTTGTAACCTTCATGTTCCAGGTAAATGACTGGCATTCTCTTTGGTTAATGGTAGAGACAAGGCATCTGGTAGAGACAAGGCATTTTTAATCTATTCTCCTGTGGCAGTGCTGACAGTAAGTCAGGTGATGTGCCCGTTTTATAAGGGCCATGTTAAACTGTGCAGTGTATTATTCTGCTGCTGCTGATGTCTAATTGCTTTTACACAAACACAGGGTGAGGTGTGAGTTATTTGCTGCTGTCATGACCCTAGCTTCCTTTATTTAACATATTCGGTCAGATCAGTCCGAGGTTACAGGAATTCTGGTTCCTGTCACATGACTGCCTTTGTTTCTTTAAAGTGTGACACATTGGAGTGCAATACTTGGTGTGTGACGTACTGTGTACCAGACATACCATTTTTAACAGGTTTCCACAGACAGGGCAGATCATATTACCTTCGGGCGGGGCGGTGACCGTGCGGGGCCGTCCGGGGGCGGTGACCGTGCGGGGCCGTCCGGGGGCGGTGACCGTGCGGGGCCGTCCGGGGGCGGTGACCGTGCGGGGCCGTCCGGGGGCGGTGACCGTGCGGGGCCGTCCGGGGGCGGTGACCGTGCGGGGCCGTCCGGGGGCGGTGACCGTGCGGGGCCGTCCGGGGGCGGTGACCGTGCGGGGCCGTCCGGGGGCGGTGACCGTGCGGGGCCGTCCGGGGGCGGTGACCGTGCGGGGCCGTCCGGGGGCGGTGACCGTGCGGGGCCGTCCGGGGGCGGTGACCGTGCGGGGCCGTCCGGGGGCGGTGACCGTGCGGGGCCGTCCGGGGGCGGTGACCGTGCGGGGCCGTCCGGGGGCGGTGACCGTGCGGGGCCGTCCGGGGGCGGTGACCGTGCGGGGCCGTCCGGGGGCGGTGACCGTGCGGGGCCGTCCGGGGGCGGTGACCGTGCGGGGCCGTCCGGGGGCGGTGACCGTGCGGGGCCGTCCGGGGGCGGTGACCGTGCGGGGCCGTCCGGGGGCGGTGACCGTGCGGGGCCGTCCGGGGGCGGTGACCGTGCGGGGCCGTCCGGGGGCGGTGACCGTGCGGGGCCGTCCGGGGGCGGTGACCGTGCGGGGCCGTCCGGGGGCGGTGACCGTGCGGGGCCGTCCGGGGGCGGTGACCGTGCGGGGCCGTCCGGGGGCGGTGACCGTGCGGGGCCGTCCGGGGGCGGTGACCGTGCGGGGCCGTCCGGGGGCGGTGACCGTGCGGGGCCGTCCGGGGGCGGTGACCGTGCGGGGCCGTCCGGGGGCGGTGACCGTGCGGGGCCGTCCGGGGGCGGTGACCGTGCGGGGCCGTCCGGGGGCGGTGACCGTGCGGGGCCGTCCGGGGGCGGTGACCGTGCGGGGCCGTCCGGGGGCGGTGACCGTGCGGGGCCGTCCGGGGGCGGTGACCGTGCGGGGCTGTGCGGGGCCGTCCACTGATGGGAGCTGCAGGGATGACGGTCCCAGGCCGTGCAGCACACAGAGCATGTTTAACATCATCTAGACGTATGTTGGCAGATCTCGCGTGGTGCTGCTCATGGTCGCCTGGAGAATAGACTATTTGCCCAGGACTGGAGTATGATATTATACATCATACTGTTAGGTCAGGAGGTGTGATGCTGTGATCAATTGGAGCCTGATTGCTCTGATCAGATACTTGGCCAATTGGAGGTCAGACTGGCTATTTTTAAGCAGCTTTTTTAAACGTCCCGGAAGTATAATGTGGGGAAATGTGAGGTTATTCACTTTGGTAGGAAGAATAGAAAAACAGAATATTTTTTAAATGGTGAGAAAATATTCAATGTTGGTGTTCAGAGATTTGGGTGTCCTCGTACACGAAACACAGAAAGTTAGTATGAAGGTACAGTAAGCAATTAGGAAGGCAAATGGCATGTTGGCCTTTATTGCAAGGGGGTTGGAGTACAAGACTAAGGAAGTCTTGCTACAGTTGTACAGGGCATAGTGAGACCTCACCTGGAGTACTGAGTACAGTTTTGGTCTCCTTATCTAAGGAGGGATATACTCGCCTTAGACGGGGTGCAACGAAGGTTCACTGGATTGATTCCTGGGATGAGAGGGTTGTCCTATGAGGAGAGAGTGAGTAGAATGGGCCGATACTCTCTGGAGTTTAGAAGAATGAGAGGTGATCTCATTGTAACATATCAGATTCTGAGGGGGCTTGAACAGGGTAGATGCTGAGAGGTTGTTTCCCCGGCTGGAGAGCCTAGGACTGGGGGCACAGTCTCAGGATAAGGGGTCGGACATTTAGGACTGAGATGAGGAGAAATTTCTTCACTGAGGGTTGTGAATCTTTGGAATTCCCTACCCCAGAGGGCTGTGGATGCTGAGTCGTTGAATATATTCAAGGCTGAGAGCAATAGATTTTTGGACTCTAGGGGAATCAAGGGATACGGGGATTGGGCAGGAAAGTGGAGTTGAGGTTGAAGATCAGCCATGATCTTACTGAATGGCGGAGCAGGCTCGAGGGACCGTATGGCCTACTCCTGCTCCTATTTCTTATGTTCTTAAATCAGAGCTGAACATGTAGGGAATTTTTAATTAGCAATTAGTAACTAGGATTGAAAACCAATGATCGTGCAGTTTAAAAAAGCCACAAATCAAAAATGGGCAATCGACAAAAAATTGCTCAAAATTCTTTGAAAATCCTTTCAGCTGACATCTTGGATTCTCACCAAGCTGTTTGGATAGTTTTGCTGTTTTAGGAATATGATATTTGAACCAAACAGGTATTTTAATCCACAATTTTATTACCCTACGTGAATTGGTGGCACTGCTTCCTACATTTCAGAAGTATTTCATTGGCTGTTAAGTGCTTTGTGGTGTCCTGAGCTTGTGAAAGTCTTTGTGTTTAAAAAAAAAATGTCCCTGACATCCCTTCTCACTCCTAACTTTCAAATTCTGCCTCCTGTTATTTATATCCTTTGCTGTAATGATCAATTTGTCCCAATCAGTGTCTCTCTCTTTAAAAACAAGTCCAAATTACTTAACCTTTCCTCATCACTGAATATTCCTGATCCGAGGAACCACCTTGATTACAAGACTAACGTTTCAAAGGCCGTAATAACCTTTCAATGATTAGATCACAAGGGCAACAGTAAACTGCCCACAGCGTTCAGTGGAGGTGCTTGTGAGCTCTACTCTCCCCATTTATAGGGCATCCCTTCACTAATGCTGACCATTACCTTATTTGCCATTTTTATTGCTGTTTGAAGTGTTTCCAATTTCACAGACTAATCCTCAAAAACCCTGGATTGTTCTTGCTGTGGCACTGTTCCATTTAATACACACTCCCTTTTGGTTCTTTACTTTCATTTTGCATTTTATATACATCTGAATCTTCCCTTCTGCCCAGATTCCCCGCCCTCCCTCCCTCCCTCCCGCCCGCCCTCCCATTTCGACACTTGCAATGACTGTTCCCTCAGTCACTGAGCCATGTTGATGAAAACAATCTTTTTAAACAGTCTCATGTCTGCATTATTTCCACGATATTCCTCCGTTCCTTTTCTGGGCTTTCCTTTCTTTGCTAGTTTGTTTAGTCTGGGAAAGGATGACAAACGATATACTGATGTCATTGTAAATCCAGCTCCAGGTGTTCACCAAGTCTGTGCTCTAACTGTCGGAGAGACCTGATCAAGTCCGATTCATTGTTTTTCTTTTCTCTTGCAGACGGTCTCGGAAGCTTTCAGGGAGGCAAACTTGGCAGCTTCATTTGGCAAAGCCATTAACTTCTAACGAGATTCAGGATTTGTACATAGATTGTAACTGGGCATTTGGACTGTTGGAACTTGACATTGTGACAAAGAATGATGTTAACTGTTGTCTTTAAGCGGAAGTGTATAAACAGTTTGTTTGTGTAATGATGGCACATCACTTGTATTTTAACAGTAATAAAACTGAGGGAATGATGCACAGATTTCAGTTTTAATAATTGCCAATTTTTGATCCAAAAGCGACAGTACCCCATTGCCCAGGTGTTCAAACTGATTAGCTCCGTGCACTGAGCGTATTGTGGATTTAATTTAACCTTTGCCAAACTTACTGAGTGGGGCCCTCAGCAGATGGAGCTCTGAGCTGGAGGCAGGGCTCCAAGCTAATTTTTAGAACTGCAATTTGTACAGAAGAATCTCCTTGGTCCCCTGGGGACTTTAAGATGCAAACCCTCAGCTCTGGCCAACTTGATGTACAGTCTGTCACCCTTTTCGAGAGAGGCAGACTTCCTTTCAAACAAGGATGACTTACTGCAAGATTCTGATGTAACCCTCGAGATGGACTGGAGTTAACAGGAGAAGGGCGGGGATGCAGATTATAAGTGGAACCTTGTATATACAGTGTGGATTGGGAGATTGTGCTGGGAATGGTTATTTCCAGCGAGCAGGTCCCTCAGATTGGATAACGGCTTTTTTATTGGTACAAGGAGAATAACTGAGGGAAGGTAAAACAAATGGGAAATCAGGTCAGCTTATTGCTATGTTCATAGAATCATCGAATAATTACTGCACAGAAGAGGCCATTTGGCCCATCATACCTGTGCCGGCTCTTTGAAAGAGCTATCCAATTAGTCTCATTTCCCCCGCTCTTTCCCCATAGCTCTGCAGATTTTTCCACTTCAAGTATTTATCCAATTCCCTTTTGAAAGCTACTATTGAATCTGCTTCCACCTCCACCAGGCAGTGCATGGGACTCAGTACTCTTATTACCCATTCTGATCAATTTTCACATTGTACCAGGGTTTCCTGGCCCTGTAAAATCTGTTAATAATTATAACGCTGCCTCATTAAATACATGCCACTCTAAAATCTCAATACATTTTGATACCATTGGTGGGACTAACTTTCAGGCACTGATCTGTTGGTTGTTTCAGTGATATTATCTTCATCGAGTCTACACTGGATTGATGAAGTGCATCAACTCAGCTTTCTGGTAGAAATAAGCATCCTTGAAAGTTCTCTCATTGACATCTCGCTATCACTGAGGAAAGACTGATTTGTGTTGCTGAGTAAAAAGCTCTTAACGTCTGCAGGTGGAGCTGTTTGCTTTGAGCATCCTGTCCCTCTCGTAATTTCAGGCCAGTATTTTTCTCTCCTGATGTAACGAGGTCAGACTGGAGATGTTTGGCAGCGAGTGTTGCCCCTTTGTTCTCGTACATGGCTCACTCTGTTCTGGCCATTCCCACACATTCCTACTCTGGTTTAGGATGGCAGTGGGTGTGTATGAACCGCATACAGTGCAACCAGCCCATAGTAGGCAGATTCTCGGTGATCAGGGGATCGATAGCCCTTATCACTACTTCCTGTTGTAGCAGAGTCCTTGGGTCCAGTTCAAGGCTGTCTGTAACACTTGGGCCTCGGACTCCCAGATCAGTGAGTTTGGTTTGTGCACCTCACAGATTGGGAACCTGTGCTGAACGAGACATTCCACTTCTGAATTGAGCATCCAACAGAAATAGTCATATCTATCAAACAAGTAGGAACGTTGTTTACACATTTATTATTATATAACGGGAAAAATGCTCATTGTGTTGCACATAGACTAAGGTCTCTATTTTCTGTTTCTGGTGTCTTCCTGTTTTACTCTTTACTCTCCCCAGATTGTAATAATACACCCCACCCCAAGGAGTTGCTGTCCGCCCTCTGACCCCACCCTGGTCCAATTTGACCCCGCCCTTTGACCCCGTTTCACCTGAAGACGACATTTGGTTGTGACACCAATTGAAACTCAGCTACAGAAATATTCACCCACTGGATTAACATTCTCTAAATATGCCTGAACTGGTGCACCTTGAACACAGCAACTGAACAGAGAGCTTACGATTTGCACGTCAGACGGTATCTCAGTATCTATAGAGAGAAGAGATAAGTTAATGATTCGGGCCCTAAGGACTGAAAAAAGTGAAAGATGAACATTACTCTCTCACCCTGGTTATTCCCCCTGGTACCCGCCCCCATCTCTGCTCCCTTAAAACCAAGGAACCCGGATTTAAATGTTTATGGCGGACAACTGGTTTAGCTATTCATTGTCAGATCTGGCTGGACCACATAAAACACTATCGGGTCCTGCTCTCCTCTGCCAAAACTGCTCACTATTCCAGGATCATCCTGAAATGCAAAAATAACCCCCGGCTTCTCCACTACAAACCATCTTCTTACCCCTCTCCCCGCCTCACCTCCAACAAGTGCGAGGAGCTCATGGACTTTTTTTGTCACTAAGATTGAGACCATCCATTCAGCTGCCTCTGCCACACCCCTCCCTTCACTTAAGGTTCCCCTCTGCCCTAGCCCTGAACTTGCATCTTTCTCTAGTTTCTCTCCTATCTCCCCTCACGCCCTCTCCAAGCTCATCTTGACCATGAGACTCATCTTGACCATGAGACCCATCTCCTGCTCCCTTGACCCTATTCCCATCACACTACTGACCACCCAATTTCCCTTCCATGTGAGCTGATAGTTAACTGTTCCTTCTCCTCAGGTACTGTCCCCCTCCCCTTCAAATCTGCCTTCATCAACCACGCTCAAAAATCCCACCCTTGACCCCCTCTCTCCTTGCAAACTACCACCCTGTCTCCAACCTCCCTTTCCTCTCCAGCCTCCCTTTCCTCTCCAGCCCTACAACCCTCCGAGATCTCTGCACTCCTCCTATTCTGGCCTCTTTCGCATCCCTGATTTTCGCTTCACCATTGGCGGCCGTGCCTTCAGCTGCTTAGGCCCTAAGCTCTGGCATTCCCTCCCTAAACCTCTCCGCCTCTCTCTCCTCCTTTAAGACGCTCCTTAAAACCTACCTCTTTGACCATGCTTTTGGTCACCTGTCCTAATATCTCCATATGCAGCTTGGTGTCAAATTTTGTTTGATAATCGCTCCTGTGAAGCACCTTGGGCCGTTTTACTAGTTAAAGGTGCTTTATAAATGCAAGTTGCTGTTGCTGAACAAGCATTTAAGTACACATGGAACAAAGTGGAGGGAAACAACACATGGGCATCGCTGGCAAGGCCACATTTATTGCCCATTCATAGTTTCCCGGAGAAGTTGGTGATGGGCCGTCTTCTTGAACCACAGCAGTCCATGTGGAGATGATGCTCCCACAGTAGGAATTCCAGGATACCGAACCAGTGATGATGAAGTAACTGTAATTATGTCCATGTCAGGATGAATGGTGACGCAGAGGTGACAGTGTTCCTGTGAAATTGCTGCTCTCAATGCTAGAGGTCGTTGGTGAGGGAGGTGCTGTCCAGGTAATACTGTAGATTGCACATACTGCAGCCACAGTGAACTGATAAAGAATGGGGTGGGTATTGGGTCCAATGGCTTAAATGAAGTGAATGGCTCTGTCCTGGATGGCATTGATTTTCTTGCAGCTGCAATCATCCCGATGAGTGGTGAGAATTCCATCAATGGTGGAGTGGAGGGTCAGGTGATGAGCTACTTGTCACAGAGTAACCCGCCTCTGCCCTGCTCCTGTATCCACAAGTGTTGATGTGGCTCGTCCAGCTCAGCTTCTGCTCAATGGGCAAGGAGATGGTGGTCGGGCTTTTTCTTGTTGGAGATGTGGTGGGAACGTTACCGGTCACTGCCGGCCCGGCCGGGGTGGGGTCCGGCCCCGGTGTCCGGCCCGGCCGGGTGGGGTGGGGGTGGGGTCCGGCCCCGGTGTCCGGCCCGGCCGGGGTGGGGTGGGGTCCGGCCCCGGTGTCCGGCCCGGCCGGGGTGGGGTGGGGTCCGGCCCCGGTGTGAGCTGCTTCATTACCGTCAGATTGTGAATGGAGCTGAACCCTGGGGAATTGTCAATGAGCTGAGGATGGAGGAAGGTCATTGATGGGCGGGTGGAGGAGACCGGGGAAAGGAGTCCTCTGACCAGAATCCACCCCCCCCCCATCGAGACCCCCTGACCCTGTGACCCCCCTGACCCTGTGACCCCCCCTGACCCTGTGACCCCCTGACCCTGACCCTGAGACCCCCCCCCTGACCCTGTGACCCCCTGACCCCTCCCCCTGACCCTGGCCGGGTTTCCAGGGGTCTCCGGGTTGGGCTCCCGGCGGGGGGAGAGTCCCGGGGCCCGGGCCCGGTGTGGCGGCTCCTCCGGCCGGGAGGGGGCGGCCTGTCGCTCACACACCGCGGGTGGGAGGCCTCGGCCTCGGCCTCACACGGATGGCGGCCAGCGGCAGCGGCGCGGCTCCGGCCGGGAGACGGGAGGCGAGGCGGTCGGCGGAGCTGCTGAGGGCGGGAAGCGGGCCCGGTGAGTGCGGGGAGGCCTCGGGCTCGGGCCCGGTGAGTGCGGGGAGGCCTCGGGCTCGGGCCCGGTGAGTGCGGGGAGGCCTCGGGCTCGGGCCCGGTGAGTGCGGGGAGGCCTCGGGCTCGGGCCCGGTGAGTGCGGGGAGGCCTCGGGCTCTCCCTGACGGCCGCCGGATTCCGCTACCCGGCGCCGCTCTCCCGTCCTCGGGTTTGCTGCTGAGGAGCCGCCTCGTGGGTCCGTGTCTGAGGGAAACTCGGCGGCTCCTCCCGCCCGCGGCCCGGCCCCCGGCCCCCCCCCTCACCGGGGCCCCCCCCCCTCACCGGGGCCCCCCCCCATGTTGATGTCCCCCCCCCCCATGTTGATGTCCCCCCCCCCCCATGTTGATGTCCCCCCCCCCCCCATGTTGATGTCCCCCCCCCATGTTGATGTCCCCCCCCCCCCCCATGTTGATGTCCCCCCCCCCCCCATGTTGATGTCCCCCCCCCCCCCCATGTTGATGTCCCCCCCCCCCCCATGTTGATGTCCCCCCCCCCCATGTTGATGTCCCCCCCCCCCCCATGTTGATGTCCCCCCCCCATGTTGATGTCCCCCCCCCCCCCATGTTGATGTCCCCCCCCCCCCCCATGTTGATGTCCCCCCCCCCCCCCCATGTTGATGTCCCCCCCCCCCCCCCATGTTGATGTCCCCCCCCCCCCCCATGTTGATGTCCCCCCCCCCCCATGTTGATGTCCCCCCCCCCCCATGTTGATGTCCCCCCCCCCCATGTTGATGTCCCCCCCCCCCCATGTTGATGGTCCCCCCCCCCTCATGTTGATGTCCCCCCCCCCCCCATGTTGATGGTCCCCCCCCCCATGTTGATGGTCCCCCCCCCATGTTGATGGTCCCCCCCCCCATGTTGATGTCCCCCCCCATGTTGATGTCCCCCCCCATGTTGATGTCCCCCCCCCATGTTGATGTCCCCCCCCCATGTTGATGTCCCCCCCCCATGTTGATGTCCCCCCCCCCATGTTGATGTCCCCCCCCCCCCCCATGTTGATGTCCCCCCCCCATGTTGATGTCCCCCCCCCCATGTTGATGTCCCCCCCCCCCATGTTGATGTCCCCCCCCCATCTTGATGTCCCCCCCCCCCATGTTGATGTCCCCCCCCCCATGTTGATGTCGTCCCCCCCCCCCCCATGTTGATGTCCCCCCCCCCCCCCATGTTGATGTCCCCCCCCCCCCCATGTTGATGTCCCCCCCCCCATGTTGATGTCCCCCCCCCATGTTGATGTCCCCCCCCCCCATGTTGATGTCCCCCCCCCCCCCCCCCATGTTGATGTCCCCCCCCCCCATGTTGATGTCCCCCCCCCCATGTTGATGTCCCCCCCCCCCATGTTGATGTCCCCCCCCCCCCATGTTGATGTCCCCCCCCCCATGTTGATGTCCCCCCCCCATGTTGATGTCCCCCCCCCCCATGTTGATGTCCCCCCCCCATGTTGATGTCCCCCCCCCCCCCATGTTGATGGTCCCCCCCCCATGTTGATGTCCCCCCCCCATGTTGATGTCCCCGATGCCCTTTGTCCTGATGGACAGACCGTGTACTTTGTGTCCTTCGGTGAGATGTCACATTTAAACTCTGCTCTTTTCTGTCCCCAGGTTTTAACCAGAAGCTTCTGATCAATGCAGGAAGTCCCAGCACCTCTGCCCCTCCCCGGATGGTGAGGGTGCCCCGGAGTGGGGGTGAGTCTATCAGCTGCAGCTCCTGCCTCTATACTGGGACTGAGTCAAACTCCACAGCACGAGGAGTGACTGACGTTAAAGTTCTTGCTACAATCACATACTTTCCTGACACATCCTGTGTTTTATTAACAGATTATTTCACCTTAAACTGTATTGGTAGAGTTAGTGTTCGAGTGGGTTTAGACATGAACAAAATGATCACTGTGGGAATTACTGAACTGAATTATTAACTCTTCAGTCACTGAGAAGCTGGAACTTGGGGACTGAGGGATATAAACCAGAAGGTGGGGAGACCACAGGCCCTACAGTATCGAGGGGTTCAGGAACCGGACCAGCAGCCCAGAGGCTGAGAGTGTGAATCCCACCGTGTCAAAGTGTGAGCTTGGTGGGACTGGCACCAGGAAATCACAACTGGCCCCCGCCCCCAGGTCTGACCCCCGCCCCCAAGTCTCGCCCCCGCCCCCAGGTCTGGCCCCCGCCCCCAGGTCTGGCCCCCGCCCCCGCCCCCAGGTCTGGCCCCCGCCCCCGCCCCCAGGTCTGGTCCCCGCCCCCGCCCCCAGGTCTGGTCCCCGCCCCCGCCCCCAGGTCTGGTCCCCGCCCCCAGGTCTGACCCCCGCCCCCGCCCCCAGGTCTGGTCCCCGCCCCCGCCCCCAGGTCTGGTCCTGCTCCCGCCCCCAGGTCTGGCCCCCGCCCCCGCCCCCAGGTCTGGCCCCCGCCCCCGCCCCCAGGTCTGGCCCCCGCCCCCGCCCCCAGGTCTGGTCCCCGCCCCCGCCCCCAGGTCTGGCCCCCGCCCCCAGGTCTGGTCCTGCTCCTGCCCCCAGGTCTGGCCCCCGCCCCCACCCCCAGGTCTGGTCCCCGCCCCCCGCCTCCGCCCCCAGGTCTGGTCCCCGCCCCCAGGTCTGGTCCCCGCCCCCAGGTCTGACCCCCGCCCCCAGGTCTGGTCCCCGCCCCCGCCCCCGCCCCCGCCCCCGCCCCCAGGTCTGGTCCTGCTCCCGCCCCCAGGTCTGGCCCCCGCCCCCAGGTCTGGTCCTGCTCCACACCATGTGCTCAGCTGCTCAGTTCAGGTGACCCACCAACAAGCAATGGGAAATAACTGCAGCTTTACCACTGTCTGCCACAAATAAAAACAAATCCACAAGTTAAATCATTCCGCGATCTCTGGACAGACTCCGTGTGTTAAAATCTCGTGTGGCTGTGCTGCTTTGCTTCTAGTGTTGGACAAACTGCAGAGTTTCCTGCCACAGATGGCCAAAGCCAACGAGGAGCTCAGGAAACAAATGGAGACAACAGATGCTCGTCAGTTTGATATTGAGAACATCGAGAACTGTCCAAAGATCATTGAAATGGTGAGTGAGGAGCTCGGTCAGATCACACAGCGAGGTGCTGCTCATACTCCCTCATGGATTCCCTGTGAATTGCTGGTAGTCATAGTCCCACTGCCCCCCCACCCCGCTCGCTCGCCCCCCCGTCCCTCTCGCCCTCGCCCACCCCCCCCGGCCCTCTCTTCCCCCCCCCCCAGGCCCTCTCTCCCCCCCCCCCCCCCCAGGCCCTCTCTCCCCCCCCCCCCCCCCAGGCCCTCTCTCCCCCCCCCCCCCCCCCCCAGGCCCTCTCTCCCCCCCCCCCCCCCCCAGGCCCTCTCTCCCCCCCCCCCCCAGGCCCTCTCTCCCCCCCCCCCCCCCCCCAGGCCCTCTCTCCCCTCCCCAGGCCCTCTCTTCTCCCCCCCCCCCCCCCAGGCCCTCTCTTCCCCCCCCCCAGGCCCTCTCTCCCCCCCCCCCCCCCCAGGCCCTCTCTCCCCCCCCCCCCCCCCAGGCCCTCTCTCCCCCCCCCCCCCCCCCCCCAGGCCCTCTCTCCCCCCCCCCCCCCCCAGGCCCTCTCTCCCCCCCCCCCCCCCCAGGCCCTCTCTCCCCCCCCCCCCCCCCAGGCCCTCTCTCCCCCCCCCCCCCCCCCCCAGGCCCTCTCTCCCCCCCCCCCCCCCCCCCCCCAGGCCCTCTCTTCCCCCCCCCCCCCCCCCCAGGCCCTCTCTCCCCCCCCCCCCCCCCCCCCAGGCCCTCTCTTCCCCCCCCCCCCCCCCCCAGGCCCTCTCTCCCCCCCCCCCCCCCCCCAGGCCCTCTCTCCCCCCCCCCCCCCCCCAGGCCCTCTCTCCCCCCCCCCCCCCCCCCCCCAGGCCCTCTCTCCCCCCCCCCCCCCCCCCAGGCCCTCTCTCCCCCCCCCCCCCAGGCCCTCTCTCCCCCCCCCCCCCAGGCCCTCCCCTCATGACTTCCTCTCTCTCCATTCTCCCATTAACCCCCCCAAAGATCTATCGAATGGCAAGTTGTTGCTGTAGAAGTTCTCTCTGACCCTTTCCATATCCATTGCCCCTTTCAGAACGTGTCTCTATTTGAAATGAGCGGCTCTGATGAAGGTGGAGCGGACGAGGTGATGTCTGAGTGTGAGAGTGTTCACTCCGACAGTGAGCAGTTTGGGGAAGTGACAGAAGTGAATCTCAAACTACCCAGAACCCAGGGACAGCGGAGAAGTAAAATCGAAGTTGTGTCAGGCGATGACACTGAGTAACTGCCTGAGGGGCAGGACTTGGGACATTTATTTACTGCTGTATAAAGGGGGTGGGAGGACACGGATGTGATATCAGCTGAATTATGTCCGAGAATAGAATTGTATTGTTCAGTCCACAGTTTCACAGGTAAGGATCACATTGGATTCAGCAGCAAACAAATACCATCCCTGAATGGATCAATGCTGATCACTAACACCAGCAGGGCAATCCCAGGAGATGAAGGTACTGGTTTCTAACCAATCATCTTGCAAAAGGATGGAAATTAATAAGCAGCTGTCGGGCAAAGCAGCTCATCCCAGATGTTATTTTATGTCTTATATCAGCCTCTGCACTTTCAACAACTGAGCAGAGCAGATTGCCACTGGAAGCGGAGCGGGGCGTTCCCGGGCGGAGCGGGGCGTTCCCGGGCGGAGCAGGGCGTTCCCGCTTTTCTCTCTTTTGCTAATCATATTCGAATTGGATCGGCGACAGGGCCTCCCTTTAATCCGATGAAGCTTGGATTCAGAGTTAAACTCAGCAATGACCAGGAAATAGGTGGGTTCCACTTCAGTAATTGCTGCCCATTTAAGGGAGTCTGATGGTTCTTTCTGGCTGGAATTAGAAAGTGTTGTAAACAGATCGACAATAAGTGTCCTTATTAGATGAAAACTGAATCAATGAAAAGAGTTGAAACTTTAGAAAAAAGTGACATTAAAGTGATAACCAACAGCACATCACAGCTCACACTGCTGGAGGGAGTGTTGCAGCAAATGAACCCACTGTTCTTCAGAGACAATGATCTGTGAAATCTCACCTTGCTAAGCAGTCTGAGGCATCCCGTAATGTTACGAGCTGGTAGATAATTTAATTCATTCCTACAGGTCGTGGATGCAAATTCCTGTAAGTTCTCAAAAAATGTACTAGCTGTATTTAATACATTGTGCAAACTGATTTAACATTCACAATAATGTGTCCTGTAATTATTCCAAACCATCGTACTGCTCAGTGTGGCCTGAAGTGTGGGACCAAAGGCCAATTACCCGGCACTCTGGATAGTGCAGCGTTATTGCAGCGTACACAGCCAGTGAGTAAACGGGATTCCAGCACAGGCAATCCTACCCCATTTCATTTCTTAACTTCCAAGGATTAAGTGGCCTTATTCCACCTACCACACTCGCCGTATTGAATTTCATTTGCCATTTATCTGCCCACTCTATAAGCCTGTTTGTGTTTTCCTGTATTTTTGTGCATTCTCCACATTATTTGATATTTCCCCAATTTAGTATCATCAGCAAATTACTACACCATACCTTCAATTCCTGAGTCCAAATCATTTATGTATATGGCGCACAGCAGTGGTCCTATCCCAGGACTCGAAGACTCTGAGATACCTGTTTAATGGTGGTCTTTGTGTCACGTGTCCTGGAGCTGGATAACAAGGTGGGGACAGGATTTACTTCTCCCCTGTACCCTCCACATCGTCACCTCCTCCTCCTCCTCCTGCTGCTGTGTTGAAGGTTCTTTTGGCCCTTTGAACAGCTGTCACAGGTTTCAGGTTTTGTGCTGGATGTTCTCTCGTGTTCTGTAGGCAGACCTCAAGTTCTCTGTGATCCAGAGTGTGCCTTTTACTGCCTACCATCTGTTTACATGATAGCATAACCCAGGAATTGTAAAATACATGAAGGGGGTGAATTTCCTCAGGGCGTCTCTGATTCCTTATCCAGAACTTTTCTCATGGTTTAATTAACCCAGAATAGCCACCTATCAACAATGAATGAATCGAAACATTCTTTGTTGCTAGCAACGGATCTTTAAAATCAGTTTTTACCAGACTGTCAGGCCGTGCATTCCAGATCATAGAATGATTACAGCAGGAGGCCATTCGGCCCATTGAGCCTTTGTAAGAGCTATCTAGTTAGCATAGCTCTGCAATATTTTTCCCTTCAAGTATTTATCTAATTCCGTTTTGAAAGCCATGATTGAATCTGCCTCCACCACCCCCTCAGGCAGTGCATTCCAGATCCTAACCACTCGCTGTGTAAGAAAGCTTTTCTTCACATCACCTTTGGTTCTTTCTGCCAATCACCTTAAATCTGTGTCCTCTGGTTCTTGACCCTTCCGCCGATGGGAATAGTTTCTTTTTATTTACTTAATCTAAACCAGTCATGATTTTGAACACTTCTATCAAATCTCCTCTCAACCTTCTCTGTTCAAAGGAGAACAAACCCAGCTTCTTCAGTCTATCCACGTAACTGAAGTCCCTCATCTCTGGAATCATTCTAGTAAATCTCTTCTGCACCCTCTCTTAGGCCTTCACATCCTTCCTAAAGTGCGGTGCCCAGAATTGGACACAATACTGCAGTTGTGGCAGAACCAATGTTTTATAAAGGTTCATCATAACGTCCTTGCTTTTGTACTCTATGCCTTTATTTATAAAGCCCGGGATAACGTATGATTTTTTTCACCACTTTCTTAACCTGCCCTGTCACTTTCAATGATTTGTGTACATATACCCCCAGATCTCTCTGTTCCTGTACCCCTTTTAAAATTGTACCATTTAGTTTATATTGCCTCTCCTCGTTCTTCCTGCCAAAATGTATCACTTTGCACTTCTCTGCATTAAATTTCATCTGCCACGTGTCCGCCCATTCCACCAGCCTGTCTATATCCTCTTGAAGTCTATCACTATCCTCCTCACTGTTCACTGTCCTTCCAAGTTTTGTGTCATCTGCAAATTTTGAAATTGTGCCCTGTACACCCAAGTCCAAGTCATTAATATATATCAAAAAAAGCAGTGGTCCCAGCACTGACCCCTGGGGAACATCACTGTACACCTCCCTCCAGTCCAAAAAACAACCGGTCACCACTACTCTCTGTTTCCTGTCACTTAGCCAATGTCTTGCTGTGTGTAAAAAAAATTCTCATTTCTTTTGCCAATTATCTTTAATCTGTGTCCTCTGGTGACTGACCTTTTTGCCAGGAAACAGTTTCTCTTTATTTATTCTATTAAACCCCCTCCTAACCTTCTCTGCTCGAAGGAGAACAATCTTTGCTTCTCTACTCCCGCCACATAACTGAAGGCCCTCATCCATCAGTTTCCATGATGGCTGTTTGAAAGTTTTTTTCTTTGTTCTGAGGTTGTGGGTGTCGCTGGCAATGCCCCATTTATTGCCCATCCCTCAATGCTCAGGTGGTGGTGTTTGGTGGGGAAGGGCAGAGTGAAGCTGTCTGCTCCTACGCGTCAGGAGTTTGATACCGTTTCCCCGGTGTGCGATGACAAGTCACTGAGCTTGTACTCTGCAGGTGAATTTCAACACCTCTGGGAACGTGAACTTGGAAAACTATTCCTGATAAAGCAACCGCCGGTTCTGTTTAAAACTGATATGAGCAGGAGGCAGAGTCACTCATTGTAACGTTAGGAAAGGCAAAGCTGAGAAAGCATTACTGGGAGATTTATTTATTGAGTCAAAATAAGCTGACAGGACAGTGACCCTTCTCAGTGCCGGCAGTGTGACTGGGAGTTTGGTGCTCCCTGAATTTACACTATAGTCTCAGCATTCCGTAACCAACAATCCTGATACAAGAGCTGAGATATATACTGGTATTTCACTATATTCCCTGCTTCCTTTGTGGAATTATAAATAAATTAAAATGTGCAAACAAGCCATTTGGCCCAATCAGTGCGAGCTGGTGTTTATTCTTCACACGAGCAGTATCCTAATCCCCGGGCCGAGAATACATCAGCTGGGAGGGGAGCCGAGCACAGTCCTTCCAGTGCCCCAGTGCCTCCTCTCCTCACCCTCTCTCCGCAGCACTGAGATGCCAAGCGGCGGTGAGCCTGCCCACCCAGAATCGAGACGCGGAGAACGGGGCTCTCCAAATGACAACCCGCCTCACACAGGCAGTGGAAACCTTTTATTAAACTATAGAGCCGCAATGTAACCGTTTACTTTCCCAATCACTTACCGGCCCCGATGGAGTCAATGATCCACAATTCACTTTAAACTGAAAAGGAAATTACAAACTTCATAGTTTGTAAGGGAAAAATTCGTGCAAAGAATTTAAGTATTATTCAGCTTTAAAATGAATGGGAGGAGAACCACGGTCTGTCCGTCTCCCACAATCACCCCTTATAACTAGTGGGCTTACTCGTGTGGTCAAACAGCCAATGCCGACTGGTGCAAACCATAAGCAGCAACTACCCTGCATTAAAAGCAGTGGAAAGGTGACAGAAAACAGGTTTGACCTCAGTCAGAATGCACAACAAAGCTTTACTCTCACTCAATAAAATCACACAATGCATGTTCAGACTGGGACTGGGAATTTTTACATACATGATGAATAAATTCTTACAAGAGAAATGTGAATACATACATTAAAGGATCTTTAAACTGTGTAAGAGTAGAACAGACTGGATGTTGGGCGGTTCTTCTTTTCCCAGAGAATAGTGAGCCTCTGGAATACACTGCCGGCTGGTGTGGGTGCTGACTCTGCCTTCAAAAGGGAGTTTACACGGCAGTGAGAGGGAGGGAAGACGTTAAAGGATCTGGTCACAATGCTCCGGCCATCTTGAGTGTGGGGCAGGCTTGATGGACCAGCTGGTTTCTCCTGCCCGTCAATTTTGTATGTCCGTTTGTATCTTTTTTATTCATTCATGGGATGTGGGCGTCGCTGGTGAGGCCGGCATTTATTGCCCATCCCTAATTGCCCTTGAGAAGGTGGTGGTGAGCCGCCTTCTTGAACCGCTGCAGTCCGTGTGGTGAAGGTTCTCCCACAGTGCTGTTAGGAAGGGAGTTCCAGGATTTTGACCCAGCGACGATGAAGGAACGGCGATATATTTCCAAGTCGGGATGGTGTGTGACTTGGAGGGGAACGTGCAGGTGGTGTTGTTCCCATGTACCTGCTGCTCTTGTCCTTCTAGGTGGTAGAGGTCATGGGTTTGGGAGGTGCTGTTGAAGAAGCCTTGGCGACAATACCAATAGATTTTACCTTCTCGGGGTTTCCAATCCAAAAACAATTTATTGTCGCACTATAAATCCAAGAACCCCCATCCCAATTTCAAACATTCTGTATTTAGGTTAGTTTTTCTCAATTAATAAAAGTCTGCGATTTTTCGACAGGAAACATAAAAGAGCATTTCGAGATCCTTTCGATGGATCCTTCAGACTGACAGGAAATGGTTATGAGCAAAGCAAATCTATTGCTGGTTTAGGATTTCATGCAAAAGCAAACCTAGTTCATGCATAAAAGAACCAAGTGTTCTTGAATAGACCGTTTGAACAGTATATGTAACATACTTTAGAAACACATGGGAATACTGGATTAACCAAATTGCAGAGCACAATCTTCATACATATGCCTCACTGAGTGGACATACAGCATTCCCCGAGAGCAGGTGTTCGAATTTAGAGGTACAAAATGTTGAAATTATTCTGATTTAAAGCTTATGTGCATAGTTCAAATGCTATGATGGTGACTTCTATCCTCACTGTAAAAAGATCCAAATTAAGGGCACTTCATTGTTATCATCTACAAATAAATCTACAGTGAAACTTGGCGCAGCATTTGGACAAAATAAAGCAACATATGAAAATGTATTTTTGTTACAATTAATGAAATAAAATGCTTATGATTTGATGTCACCACTTCTCAGAGCTATTTAATCCATACCAGATTTTGGTGAACATTGAGAAATTATGTTTTAACTTCATTAAATTTACATAATTATTAAAAATCTTATACTTTTGACAACTTTTAACACTAAGAAGTGATATTTGAGATCCATTTGATAAGACATCGAGGCACATGGAGATGTTAAAGCATCAGCAATGTAACTGTGGACATGTTTTTTGTTTCTCTTTGGGGTGCCATGACTAAGAGGCAGATAAGTTACAGTTGCACTCTAGTGCTGAATCTACGGTTCAGCTGTACCCTAGTGTCCAATCTGTAAGGTTCAGTTGTACCCTAGTGCTGAATCTGTAAGGTTCAGTTGTACCCTAGTGCTGAATCTGTAAGGTTCTGTTGTACCCTAGTGCTGAATCTGTAAGGTTCTGTTGTACCCTAGTGCTGAATCTGTAAGGTTCAGTTGTACCCTAGTGCTGAATCTGTAAGGTTCTGTTGTACCCTAGTGCTGAATCTGTAAGGTTCTGTTGTACCCTAGTGCTGAATCTGTAAGGTTCTGTTGTACCCTAGTGCTGAATCTGTAAGGTTCTGTTGTACCCTAGTGCTGAATACTGGATGAAGCATGGTTGGTGAGAAAGGGATATCATTCTTGTAATGAGGATCTAATACTCCACAGTCACAGCTTTTGTTCGGAGATATTCATGAAGAGCTTCCTCGCCTAAAAACAGAAGAATAGGAAACTTACAAAAATTATTCAGATAAAGGGAATGCAGGTAAACTGGAGGGATGCAGAGTGAATTCACAAACTGCCTATACTTCCCTGGACTAGTTCATTGTACAATTATGGAAAATCTGTAGTTAAAAACAACACCATATCAATATCTCATAGCTACCAGTGCCTCTCCCCTTCCACGAAGCTCATGTCACATTCTTGTTGCACTTTTGTGTGAACTTTTTCCCATTATCAATTCCTATGTTCAGATTTATAATGGGAACTGCCTATGTAAACTTGCACTCTCCTGCCAGTGCTGGCATTGCAGTTTTGCATCTTCCAGCTCCTCAGCCTGTATTGCAGAGAAACTCCTTCCCTCCAACCAACTCTACTCCCCTGCTTCCCAAATTGCCATAACTTTTGCTATTTAACTATAAGCAATAATACAAAGACAAGACAGTATATAAAAATACGGTTAGAACAACCTTGAAGTGTGGACTGGTCCAATTATTTCCCATCATCTTATCCTACTTCACCTGAAGACAATGCTCAGTCCCCCAGGGTCAGTGAGACAATGCTCAGTCCCCCAGGGTCAGTGAGACAATGCTCAGTCCCCCAGGGTCAGTGAGACAATGCTCAGTCCCCCAGGGTCAGTCGGACAATGCTCAGTCCCCCAGGGTCAGTCGGACAATGCTCAGTCCCCCAGGGTCAGTCGGACAATGCTCAGTCCCCCAGGGTCAGTCGGACAATGCTCAGTCCCCCAGGGTCAGTCGGACAATGCTCAGTCCCCCAGGGTCAGTCAGACAATGCTCAGTCCCCCAGGGTCAGTCAGACAATGCTCAGTCCCCCAGGGTCAGTGAGACAATGCTCAGTCCCCCAGGGTCAGTGAGACAATGCTCAGTCCCCCAGGGTCAGTGAGACAATGCTCAGTCCCCCAGGGTCAGTGAGACAATGCTCAGTCCCCCAGGGTCAGTGAGACAATGCTCAGTCCCCCAGGGTCAGTCAGACAATGCTCAGTCCCCCAGGGTCAGTCAGACAATGCTCAGTCCCCCAGGGTCAGTCGGACAATGCTCAGTCCCCCAGGGTCAGTCGGACAATGCTCAGTCCCCCAGGGTCAGTGAGACAATGCTCAGTCCCCCAGGGTCAGTGAGACAATGCTCAGTCCCCCAGGGTCAGTCGGACAATGCTCAGTCCCCCAGGGTCAGTGAGACAATGCTCAGTCCCCCAGGGTCAGTCAGACAATGCTCAGTCCCCCAGGGTCAGTCAGACAATGCTCAGTCCCCCAGGGTCAGTGAGACAATGCTCAGTCCCCCAGGGTCAGTGAGACAATGCTCAGTCCCCCAGGGTCAGTGAGACAATGCTCAGTCCCCCAGGGTCAGTGAGACAATGCTCAGTCCCCCAGGGTCAGTGAGACAATGCTCAGTCCCCCGGGTCAGTCAGACAATGCTCAGTCCCCCAGGGTCAGTCAGACAATGCTCAGTCCCCCAGGGTCAGTCAGACAATGCTCAGTCCCCCAGGGTCAGTCAGACAATGCTCAGTCCCCCAGGGTCAGTGAGACAATGCTCAGTCCCCCAGGGTCAGTGAGACAATGCTCAGTCCCCCAGGGTCAGTGAGACAATGCTCAGTCCCCCAGGGTCAGTGAGACAATGCTCAGTCCCCCAGGGTCAGTGAGACAATGCTCAGTCCCCCAGGGTCAGTGAGACAATGCTCAGTCCCCCAGGGTCAGTGAGACAATGCTCAGTCCCCCAGGGTCAGTCGGACAATACTCAGTCCCCCAGGGTCAGTCAGACAATACTCAGTCCCCCAGGGTCAGTCAGACAATGCTCAGTCTCCCAGGGTCAGTCAGACAATGCTCAGTCTCCCAGGGTCAGTCAGACAATGCTCAGTCTCCCAGGGTCAGTCAGACAATGCTCAGTCTCCCAGGGTCAGTGAGACAATGCTCAGTCCCCCAGGGTCAGTGAGACAATGCTCAGTCCCCCAGGGTCAGTGAGACAATGCTCAGTCCCCCAGGGTCAGTGAGACAATGCTCAGTCCCCCAGGGTCAGTCAGACAATGCTCAGTCCCCCAGGGTCAGTCAGACAATGCTCAGTCCCCCAGGGTCAGTCAGACAATGCTAAGTCCCCCAGGGTCAGTCAGACAATGCTCAGTCCCCCAGGGTCAGTGAGACAATGCTCAGTCCCCCAGGGTCAGTCAGACAATGCTCAGTCCCCCAGGGTCAGTGAGACAATGCTCAGTCCCCCAGGGTCAGTGAGACAATGCTCAGTCCCCCAGGGTCAGTCAGACAATGCTCAGTCCCCCAGGGTCAGTGAGACAATGCTCAGTCCCCCAGGGTCAGTCAGACAATGCTCAGTCCCCCAGGGTCAGTCAGACAATGCTCAGTCCCCCAGGGTCAGTCAGACAATGCTCAGTCCCCCAGGGTCAGTCAGACAATGCTCAGTCCCCCAGGGTCAGTCAGACAATGCTCAGTCCCCCAGGGTCAGTCAGACAATGCTCAGTCCCCCAGGGTCAGTGAGACAATGCTCAGTCCCCCAGGGTCAGTGAGACAATGCTCAGTCCCCCAGGGTCAGTCAGACAATGCTCAGTCCCCCAGGGTCAGTCAGACAATGCTCAGTCCCCCAGGGTCAGTCAGACAATGCTCAGTCCCCCAGGGTCAGTCAGACAATGCTCAGTCCCCCAGGGTCAGTCAGACAATGCTCAGTCCCCCAGGGTCAGTGAGACAATGCTCAGTCCCCCAGGGTCAGTGAGACAATGCTCAGTCCCCCAGGGTCAGTCAGACAATGCTCAGTCCCCCAGGGTCAGTGAGACAATGCTCAGTCCCCCAGGGTCAGTGAGACAATGCTCAGTCCCCCAGGGTCAGTGAGACAATGCTCAGTCCCCCAGGGTCAGTCAGACAATGCTCAGTCCCCCAGGGTCAGTGAGACAATGCTCAGTCCCCCAGGGTCAGTGAGACAATGCTCAGTCCCCCAGGGTCAGTCAGACAATGCTCAGTCCCCCAGGGTCAGTGAGACAATGCTCAGTCCCCCAGGGTCAGTCGGACAATGCTCAGTCCCCCAGGGTCAGTCGGACAATGCTCAGTCCCCCAGGGTCAGTCAGACAATGCTCAGTCCCCCAGGGTCAGTCAGACAATGCTCAGTCCCCCAGGGTCAGTCAGACAATGCTCAGTCCCCCAGGGTCAGTCAGACAATGCTCAGTCCCCCAGGGTCAGTGAGACAATGCTCAGTCCCCCAGGGTCAGTGAGACAATGCTCAGTCCCCCAGGGTCAGTGAGACAATGCTCAGTCCCCCAGGGTCAGTCGGACAATGCTCAGTCCCCCAGGGTCAGTGAGACAATGCTCAGTCCCCCAGGGTCAGTGAGACAATGCTCAGTCCCCCAGGGTCAGTCAGACAATGCTCAGTCCCCCAGGGTCAGTGAGACAATGCTCAGTCCCCCAGGGTCAGTGAGACAATGCTCAGTCCCCCAGGGTCAGTGAGACAATGTTCAGTCCCCCAGGGTCAGTGAGACAATGCTCAGTCCCCCAGGGTCAGTCAGACAATGCTCAGTCCCCCAGGGTCAGTGAGACAATGCTCAGTCCCCCAGGGTCAGTGAGACAATGCTCAGTCCCCCGGGTCAGTCAGACAATGCTCAGTCCCCCAGGGTCAGTCAGACAATGCTCAGTCCCCCAGGGTCAGTCAGACAATGCTCAGTCCCCCAGGGTCAGTCAGACAATGCTCAGTCCCCCAGGGTCAGTGAGACAATGCTCAGTCCCCCAGGGTCAGTGAGACAATGCTCAGTCCCCCAGGGTCAGTGAGACAATGCTCAGTCCCCCAGGGTCAGTCAGACAATGCTCAGTCCCCCAGGGTCAGTGAGACAATGCTCAGTCCCCCAGGGTCAGTGAGACAATGCTCAGTCCCCCAGGGTCAGTGAGTACTCAGTCCCCCAGGGTCAGTCAGACAATACTCAGTCCCCCAGGGTCAGTCAGACAATGCTCAGTCTCCCAGGGTCAGTCAGACAATGCTCAGTCTCCCAGGGTCAGTCAGACAATGCTCAGTCTCCCAGGGTCAGTCAGACAATGCTCAGTGAGACAATGCTCAGTCCCCCAGGGTCAGTGAGACAATGCTCAGTCCCCCAGGGTCAGTGAGACAATGCTCAGTCCCCCAGGGTCAGTCAGACAATGCTCAGTCCCCCAGGGTCAGTCAGACAATGCTCAGTCCCCCAGGGTCAGTCAGACAATGCTCAGTCCCCCAGGGTCAGTCAGACAATGCTCAGTCCCCCAGGGTCAGTGAGACAATGCTCAGTCCCCCAGGGTCAGTGAGACAATGCTCAGTCCCCCAGGGTCAGTGAGACAATGCTCAGTCCCCCAGGGTCAGTGAGACAATGCTCAGTCCCCCAGGGTCAGTGAGACAATGCTCAGTCCCCCAGGGTCAGTGAGACAATGCTCAGTCCCCCAGGGTCAGTGAGACAATGCTCAGTCCCCCAGGGTCAGTGAGACAATGCTCAGTCCCCCAGGGTCAGTGAGACAATGCTCAGTCCCCCAGGGTCAGTCAGACAATGCTCAGTCCCCCAGGGTCAGTCAGACAATGCTCAGTCCCCCAGGGTCAGTCAGACAATGCTCAGTCCCCCAGGGTCAGTGAGACAATGCTCAGTCCCCCAGGGTCAGTGAGACAATGCTCAGTCCCCCAGGGTCAGTGAGACAATGCTCAGTCCCCCAGGGTCAGTCAGACAATGCTCAGTCCCCCAGGGTCAGTGAGACAATGCTCAGTCCCCCAGGGTCAGTGAGACAATGCTCAGTCCCCCAGGGTCAGTGAGACAATGCTCAGTCCCCCAGGGTCAGTCGGACAATACTCAGTCCCCCAGGGTCAGTCAGACAATACTCAGTCCCCCAGGGTCAGTCAGACAATGCTCAGTCTCCCAGGGTCAGTCAGACAATGCTCAGTCTCCCAGGGTCAGTCAGACAATGCTCAGTCTCCCAGGGTCAGTCAGACAATGCTCAGTCTCCCAGGGTCAGTGAGACAATGCTCAGTCCCCCAGGGTCAGTGAGACAATGCTCAGTCCCCCAGGGTCAGTGAGACAATGCTCAGTCCCCCAGGGTCAGTGAGACAATGCTCAGTCCCCCAGGGTCAGTCAGACAATGCTCAGTCCCCCAGGGTCAGTCAGACAATGCTCAGTCCCCCAGGGTCAGTCAGACAATGCTCAGTCCCCCAGGGTCAGTGAGACAATGCTCAGTCCCCCAGGGTCAGTCAGACAATGCTCAGTCCCCCAGGGTCAGTGAGACAATGCTCAGTCCCCCAGGGTCAGTGAGACAATGCTCAGTCCCCCAGGGTCAGTCAGACAATGCTCAGTCCCCCAGGGTCAGTGAGACAATGCTCAATCCCCCAGGGTCAGTCAGACAATGCTCAGTCCCCCAGGGTCAGTCAGACAATGCTCAGTCCCCCAGGGTCAGTCAGACAATGCTCAGTCCCCCAGGGTCAGTGAGACAATGCTCAGTCCCCCAGGGTCAGTGAGACAATGCTCAGTCCCCCAGGGTCAGTGAGACAATGCTCAGTCCCCCAGGGTCAGTGAGACAATGCTCAGTCCCCCAGGGTCAGTGAGACAATGCTCAGTCCCCCAGGGTCAGTCAGACAATGCTCAGTCCCCCAGGGTCAGTCAGACAATGCTCAGTCCCCCAGGGTCAGTGAGACAATGCTCAGTCCCCCAGGATCAGTGAGACAATGCTCAGTCCCCCAGGGTCAGTGAGACAATGCTCAGTCCCCCAGGGTCAGTCAGACAATGCTCAGTCCCCCAGGGTCAGTCAGACAATGCTCAGTCCCCCAGGGTCAGTGAGACAATGCTCAGTCCCCCAGGGTCAGTGAGACAATGCTCAGTCCCCCAGGGTCAGTCGGACAATGCTCAGTCCCCCAGGGTCAGTCGGACAATGCTCAGTCCCCCAGGGTCAGTCGGACAATGCTCAGTCCCCCAGGGTCAGTCGGACAATGCTCAGTCCCCCAGGGTCAGTCAGACAATGCTCAGTCCCCCAGGGTCAGTGAGACAATGCTCAGTCCCCCAGGGTCAGTGAGACAATGCTCAGTCCCCCAGGGTCAGTGAGACAATGCTCAGTCCCCCAGGGTCAGTGAGACAATGCTCAGTCCCCCAGGGTCAGTGAGACAATGCTCAGTCCCCCAGGGTCAGTGAGACAATGCTCAGTCCCCCAGGGTCAGTCGGACAATGCTCAGTCCCCCAGGGTCAGTGAGACAATGCTCAGTCCCCCAGGGTCAGTCAGACAATGCTCAGTCCCCCAGGGTCAGTCAGACAATGCTCAGTCCCCCAGGGTCAGTGAGACAATGCTCAGTCCCCCAGGGTCAGTGAGACAATGCTCAGTCCCCCAGGGTCAGTGAGACAATGTTCAGTCCCCCAGGGTCAGTGAGACAATGCTCAGTCCCCCAGGGTCAGTCAGACAATGCTCAGTCCCCCAGGGTCAGTGAGACAATGCTCAGTCCCCCAGGGTCAGTGAGACAATGCTCAGTCCCCCGGGTCAGTCAGACAATGCTCAGTCCCCCAGGGTCAGTCAGACAATGCTCAGTCCCCCAGGGTCAGTCAGACAATGCTCAGTCCCCCAGGGTCAGTCAGACAATGCTCAGTCCCCCAGGGTCAGTGAGACAATGCTCAGTCCCCCAGGGTCAGTGAGACAATGCTCAGTCCCCCAGGGTCAGTGAGACAATGCTCAGTCCCCCAGGGTCAGTCAGACAATGCTCAGTCCCCCAGGGTCAGTGAGACAATGCTCAGTCCCCCAGGGTCAGTGAGACAATGCTCAGTCCCCCAGGGTCAGTGAGACAATGCTCAGTCCCCCAGGGTCAGTCGGACAATACTCAGTCCCCCAGGGTCAGTCAGACAATACTCAGTCCCCCAGGGTCAGTCAGACAATGCTCAGTCTCCCAGGGTCAGTCAGACAATGCTCAGTCTCCCAGGGTCAGTCAGACAATGCTCAGTCTCCCAGGGTCAGTCAGACAGTGCTCAGTCTCCCAGGGTCAGTGAGACAATGCTCAGTCCCCCAGGGTCAGTGAGACAATGCTCAGTCCCCCAGGGTCAGTGAGACAATGCTCAGTCCCCCAGGGTCAGTGAGACAATGCTCAGTCCCCCAGGGTCAGTCAGACAATGCTCAGTCCCCCAGGGTCAGTCAGACAATGCTCAGTCCCCCAGGGTCAGTCAGACAATGCTCAGTCCCCCAGGGTCAGTCAGACAATGCTCAGTCCCCCAGGGTCAGTCGGACAATGCTCAGTCCCCCAGGGTCAGTGAGACAATGCTCAGTCCCCCAGGGTCAGTGAGACAATGCTCAGTCCCCCAGGGTCAGTCGGACAATGCTCAGTCCCCCAGGGTCAGTGAGACAATGCTCAGTCCCCCAGGGTCAGTCAGACAATGCTCAGTCCCCCAGGGTCAGTCAGACAATGCTCAGTCCCCCAGGGTCAGTGAGACAATGCTCAGTCCCCCAGGGTCAGTGAGACAATGCTCAGTCCCCCAGGGTCAGTGAGACAATGCTCAGTCCCCCAGGGTCAGTGAGACAATGCTCAGTCCCCCAGGGTCAGTGAGACAATGCTCAGTCCCCCAGGGTCAGTGAGACAATGCTCAGTCCCCCAGGGTCAGTGAGACAATGCTCAGTCCCCCAGGGTCAGTCAGACAATGCTCAGTCCCCCAGGGTCAGTCAGACAATGCTCAGTCCCCCAGGGTCAGTGAGACAATGCTCAGTCCCCCAGGGTCAGTGAGACAATGCTCAGTCCCCCAGGGTCAGTGAGACAATGCTCAGTCCCCCAGGGTCAGTGAGACAATGCTCAGTCCCCCAGGGTCAGTCAGACAATGCTCAGTCCCCCAGGGTCAGTGAGACAATGCTCAGTCCCCCAGGGTCAGTGAGACAATGCTCAGTCCCCCAGGGTCAGTGAGACAATGCTCAGTCCCCCAGGGTCAGTCGGACAATACTCAGTCCCCCAGGGTCAGTCAGACAATACTCAGTCCCCCAGGGTCAGTCAGACAATGCTCAGTCTCCCAGGGTCAGTCAGACAATGCTCAGTCTCCCAGGGTCAGTCAGACAATGCTCAGTCTCCCAGGGTCAGTCAGACAATGCTCAGTCTCCCAGGGTCAGTGAGACAATGCTCAGTCCCCCAGGGTCAGTGAGACAATGCTCAGTCCCCCAGGGTCAGTGAGACAATGCTCAGTCCCCCAGGGTCAGTGAGACAATGCTCAGTCCCCCAGGGTCAGTGAGACAATGCTCAGTCCCCCAGGGTCAGTCAGACAATGCTCAGTCCCCCAGGGTCAGTCAGACAATGCTCAGTCCCCCAGGGTCAGTGAGACAATGCTCAGTCCCCCAGGGTCAGTCAGACAATGCTCAGTCCCCCAGGGTCAGTGAGACAATGCTCAGTCCCCCAGGGTCAGTGAGACAATGCTCAGTCCCCCAGGGTCAGTCAGACAATGCTCAATCCCCCAGGGTCAGTGAGACAATGCTCAATCCCCCAGGGTCAGTCAGACAATGCTCAGTCCCCCAGGGTCAGTCAGACAATGCTCAGTCCCCCAGGGTCAGTCAGACAATGCTCAGTCCCCCAGGGTCAGTGAGACAATGCTCAGTCCCCCAGGGTCAGTGAGACAATGCTCAGTCCCCCAGGGTCAGTGAGACAATGCTCAGTCCCCCAGGGTCAGTGAGACAATGCTCAGTCCCCCAGGGTCAGTGAGACAATGCTCAGTCCCCCAGGGTCAGTGAGACAATGCTCAGTCCCCCAGGGTCAGTGAGACAATGCTCAGTCCCCCAGGGTCAGTCAGACAATGCTCAGTCCCCCAGGGTCAGTCGGACAATGCTCAGTCCCCCAGGGTCAGTCGGACAATGCTCAGTCCCCCAGGGTCAGTCGGACAATGCTCAGTCCCCCAGGGTCAGTCGGACAATGCTCAGTCCCCCAGGGTCAGTCGGACAATGCTCAGTCCCCCAGGGTCAGTCAGACAATGCTCAGTCCCCCAGGGTCAGTCAGACAATGCTCAGTCCCCCAGGGTCAGTGAGACAATGCTCAGTCCCCCAGGGTCAGTGAGACAATGCTCAGTCCCCCAGGGTCAGTGAGACAATGCTCAGTCCCCCAGGGTCAGTGAGACAATGCTCAGTCCCCCAGGGTCAGTGAGACAATGCTCAGTCCCCCAGGGTCAGTCAGACAATGCTCAGTCCCCCAGGGTCAGTCAGACAATGCTCAGTCCCCCAGGGTCAGTCAGACAATGCTCAGTCCCCCAGGGTCAGTCAGACAATGCTCAGTCCCCCAGGGTCAGTCAGACAATGCTCAGTCCCCCAGGGTCAGTCAGACAATGCTCAGTCCCCCAGGGTCAGTCAGACAATGCTCAGTCCCCCAGGGTCAGTCGGACAATGCTCAGTCCCCCAGGGTCAGTGAGACAATGCTCAGTCCCCCAGGGTCAGTGAGACAATGCTCAGTCCCCCAGGGTCAGTGAGACAATGCTCAGTCCCCCAGGGTCAGTCGGACAATGCTCAGTCCCCCAGGGTCAGTGAGACAATGCTCAGTCCCCCAGGGTCAGTCAGACAATGCTCAGTCCCCCAGGGTCAGTCAGACAATGCTCAGTCCCCCAGGGTCAGTGAGACAATGCTCAGTCCCCCAGGGTCAGTGAGACAATGCTCAGTCCCCCAGGGTCAGTGAGACAATGCTCAGTCCCCCAGGGTCAGTGAGACAATGCTCAGTCCCCCAGGGTCAGTGAGACAATGCTCAGTCCCCCAGGGTCAGTGAGACAATGCTCAGTCCCCCAGGGTCAGTGAGACAATGCTCAGTCCCCCGGGTCAGTCAGACAATGCTCAGTCCCCCAGGGTCAGTCAGACAATGCTCAGTCCCCCAGGGTCAGTCAGACAATGCTCAGTCCCCCAGGGTCAGTCAGACAATGCTCAGTCCCCCAGGGTCAGTGAGACAATGCTCAGTCCCCCAGGGTCAGTGAGACAATGCTCAGTCCCCCAGGGTCAGTGAGACAATGCTCAGTCCCCCAGGGTCAGTCAGACAATGCTCAGTCCCCCAGGGTCAGTGAGACAATGCTCAGTCCCCCAGGGTCAGTGAGACAATGCTCAGTCCCCCAGGGTCAGTGAGACAATGCTCAGTCCCCCAGGGTCAGTGAGACAATGCTCAGTCCCCCAGGGTCAGTCAGACAATACTCAGTCCCCCAGGGTCAGTCAGACAATGCTCAGTCTCCCAGGGTCAGTCAGACAATGCTCAGTCTCCCAGGGTCAGTCAGACAATGCTCAGTCTCCCAGGGTCAGTCAGACAATGCTCAGTCTCCCAGGGTCAGTGAGACAATGCTCAGTCCCCCAGGGTCAGTGAGACAATGCTCAGTCCCCCAGGGTCAGTGAGACAATGCTCAGTCCCCCAGGGTCAGTCAGACAATGCTCAGTCCCCCAGGGTCAGTCAGACAATGCTCAGTCCCCCAGGGTCAGTCAGACAATGCTCAGTCCCCCAGGGTCAGTCAGACAATGCTCAGTCCCCCAGGGTCAGTGAGACAATGCTCAGTCCCCCAGGGTCAGTCAGACAATGCTCAGTCCCCCAGGGTCAGTGAGACAATGCTCAGTCCCCCAGGGTCAGTCAGACAATGCTCAGTCCCCCAGGGTCAGTCAGACAATGCTCAGTCCCCCAGGGTCAGTCAGACAATGCTCAGTCCCCCAGGGTCAGTCAGACAATGCTCAGTCCCCCAGGGTCAGTCAGACAATGCTCAGTCCCCCAGGGTCAGTCAGACAATGCTCAGTCCCCCAGGGTCAGTCAGACAATGCTCAGTCCCCCAGGGTCAGTGAGACAATGCTCAGTCCCCCGGGGTCAGTGAGACAATGCTCAGTCCCCCAGGGTCAGTGAGACAATGCTCAGTCCCCCAGGGTCAGTCAGACAATGCTCAGTCCCCCAGGGTCAGTCAGACAATGCTCAGTCCCCCAGGGTCAGTGAGACAATGCTCAGTCCCCCAGGGTCAGTCAGACAATGCTCAGTCCCCCAGGGTCAGTGAGACAATGCTCAGTCCCCCAGGGTCAGTCAGACAATGCTCAGTCCCCCAGGGTCAGTGAGACAATGCTCAGTCCCCCAGGGTCAGTGAGACAATGCTCAGTCCCCCAGGGTCAGTCAGACAATGCTCAGTCCCCCAGGGTCAGTCAGACAATGCTCAGTCCCCCAGGGTCAGTGAGACCGTACCCAGTCCCCAGGGTCAGTGAGACCGTACCCAGTCCCCAGGGTCAGTGAGACAATGCTCAGTCCCCCAGGGTCAGTGAGACCGTACCCAGTCCCCAGGGTCAGTGAGACCGTACCCAGTCCCCAGGGTCAGTGAGACCGTACCCAGTCCCCAGGGTCAGTGAGACCGTACCCAGTCCCCAGGGTCAGTGAGACCGTACCCAGTCCCCAGGGTCAGTGAGACCGTACCCAGTCCCCAGGGTCAGTGAGACCGTACCCAGTCCCCAGGGTCAGTGAGACCGTACCCAGTCCCCAGGGTCAGTGAGACCGTACCCAGTCCCCAGGGTCAGTGAGACCGTACCCAGTCCCCAGGGTCAGTGAGACCGTACCCAGTCCCCAGGGTCAGTGAGACCGTACCCAGTCCCCAGGGTCAGTGAGACCGTACCCAGTCCCCAGGGTCAGTGAGACCGTACCCAGTCCCCAGGGTCAGTGAGACCGTACCCAGTCCCCAGGGTCAGTGAGACCGTACCCAGTCCCCAGGGTCAGTGAGACCGTACCCAGTCCCCAGGGTGAGCTATCTCATGCTGAACCCTGCCTGTCGATCAGAGGCAGAGTGAATCTCTAATCTGAAGGCACCAGTGATGTCCAACAAAAAGGGTGAAATCCACCCCATAACCCAGCAACTCCCGCCTGCCAATAAAGGTCTCACACTCGGCACGAGCTGGGATTCTGGATAATGAGGGTACAGGTATGAAGTGTAAACTTACCCAGATCTTTCCCGAATCCGGACTGTTTGAAGCCCCCAAAGGGAGCTGCCACATCGGTTTTATTGTAGGTGTTGATAAACACGGTTCCAGCAGCAAGTCCATCGCTCATATACATTGCTTTCCCAATGTCTCTTGTGAAAACTCCGGACGCTAAACCAAACTCTGTATCGTTTGCCCGATGAAGCACTCCATCAACATCTCTGCAACCAAGTGAACATAAGATTAAAACCAGCACTTCACGCTGGAATATACCTTTCATCCCATATTTACTGAAATATGTTCTTAGCAAACAGATTACAGTACTCTTAAAATTCTACTCTCATTTTATTTGATATGATATGACAAGGGAGATTCTCAGAGAACTACCCAGAGAAATCTTAGACAAAGTTTCCCCATAGACAGAGAAATCTTAAACAAAGTGGGGATTAAATTGGCACGTAACATTCGTGCTGCCTGCTGATTTAAATTTGAGGCAGTAACAAGGAGAGTCGATGAGGGTAGTGCCTTTGATGTAGTCTACATGGATTTTAGCAAGGCTTTTGACAAGGTCTCACATGGCAGACTGATCAAAAGAGTACAAGCCCATGGGATCCAAGGGAGAGTGGCAAGTTAGATACAAAATTGGCTCAGTGGCAGGAAGCAAAGGGTAATGGTTGACGAGTGTTTTTGCGACTGGAAGGCTGTTTCCAGTGGGGTTCCGCAGGGCTCAGTACTCGGTCCCTTGCTTTTTGTGGTATTAATGATTTGGACTTGAATGTGGGCAGCTTGATCAAGAAGTTTGCAGATGATACAAAAATTGGCCGTGTGGTTGATAGTGAGGAGGAAAGCTGTAGACTGCAGGAAGATATCAATGGACTGGTCAGGTGGGCAGAAAAGTGGCAAATGGAGTTCAATCCAGAGAAGTGTGAGGTAATGCATTTGAGGAGGGAAAACAAGGCAAAGGAATACACAATAAATGGGAGGATACTGAGAGGAGTAGAGGAAGTGAGGGACCTTGGAGTGCATGTCCACAGATCCCTGAAGGTAGCAGGACAGGAAGATAAGGTGGTTAAAAAGACATGCGGGATACTTACCTTTAATAGCTGAGGCATAGAATATAAGAGCCGGGAGGTTATGCTGGAACTGTATAAAACACTGGTTAGGCCACAGCTTGAGTACTGTGTACAGTTCTGGTCACCACATTACAGGAAGGATGTAATTGCACTAGAGAGGGTACAGAGGAGATTTATGAGGATGTTGCCAGGGCTGGAGAATTTTAGCTATGAGGAAAGATTGGATAGGCTGGGGTTGTTCTCTTTGGAACAGAGGAGGCTGAGGGGAGATTTAATTGTGGCATATAAAATTATGATGGGACTAGATAGAGTGGATAGGGAGGACCTATTTCCCTTAGCAGAGGGGTCAGTGACCAGGGGGCATAGATTTAAAGTGATTGGTAGAAGGATTAGAGGGGAGCTGAGCAGAATTTTTTTTCACTCAGAGGGTGGTGGGGGTCTGGAACTCACTGCCTGAGAGGGTGGTTCAACTCATTTAAAAAGTACCTGGATGTGCACTTGAAGTGCCGTAACCCACAGGGCTACGGACCAAGTGCTGGAAAGTGGGATTAAGCTGGATAGCTCTTTTTCAGCAGGCGCGGACACGATGGGCCGAATGATCTCCTCCTGTGCCGTAACTCTCTGTGATTCTATGCTAGCTGAGTGCAGCCAGTGCTACCTGCGCTGTTGATTGGCTGCACACACCAGCAGGGGGCCCCAATATCGCGAGTGGTTCACTCTACTTAAAGGCTGCTTGCACCTCTTAAAGGGGAGGTTCACTGTGGCTGCAGGTTGTGGTGGGAGTCATGTGACAAGTGACTGCTTGGACGAATGGCTGCGCCTGCGAGAGAGGGTGCACCAAGTTTGTCTGATGATACAGAGGCCTTGGTGCAAGAGGTGGACAGAAGGAGGGGCATCCTGTATCCGCAGGGGAGCAAGAGGCCGTCCACACATATACTTCCGAGGCAGTGGGAGGAAGTAGTGGACGAGGTCAATGCCAGGAGCATAGCGCCAAGAACATGGATGCAGTACAGGAAGAAGTTCAATGATTTGACAAGAGTGGTTCAAGTGAATAAGATCAAGTTTCAAGTGGTGTCTCCAACCAACTGCACCACTGGCCGCATCCACTGCTCCACACACTACAACCCCCATCACCCACATACCAACAAACTCTTTACATCAGTACTTAATTCTTCAAATCAGATGCTTCATCTCACTCTCACACATTACCACTGTTGCAAGCCGCCCACCCACAACTCACAGACCACGCACAATGGCAGCTACTCAACCATGAGAGCCATATCACTCAAACATTTTACAGGGTACTCACTGACACACTTTCCTCTTTCTTGCAGGAGGAAGTGGCACATACCACACAGCAGCAATAAAGAACTGGAGGAGGACAGACATATCTACAAATTTTAACCCCCATGGAGGAGACAGTGCTGGCCATCATTGGATGGGCTGAGGCCGTGGCCACTGGTGGTGCTGCAGGGATCGATGATGAGGGTCTCTGCATACCTAATCCTCCTTCTCTCTTCCCACTTCTCCCTTATCCCACAATCTTTCCTGACTCGCGTGCTGCAGATGCTGTAAGCACTTCTTACTTTCTCCTCTCCCCTCACCACAACTCAACCCGT
This sequence comes from Heptranchias perlo, assembly GCF_035084215.1. Lineage (NCBI taxonomy): Eukaryota > Metazoa > Chordata > Chondrichthyes > Hexanchiformes > Hexanchidae > Heptranchias > Heptranchias perlo. The sequence continues at coordinate 1,023,965 of NC_090348.1, forward strand.
ATCCTTTTGTCATTTCAGATACCCAAGGACTGGAATCTGCCCAGTCAGAGGAGGCAGAGGAAGATGACAATGATGATGCAGACATACCGTCACTCGATCTGACACTCGCAGCTACCAGCTCAGAGACTGACACTGCGCATCCTTTAAAGGCTAGGTTAGAGGAGGGATCTGCACATGGTGAGACACTGAGCACGACTGCGCAGGAGCCGGGGCGGGGGGAAAGGATACCGCAGGTGCCAGCTTGCTAGAAGGCGAGGTTGCACACTAGTTCTGCTGCAGAGGAGTCAGATGATGACTTCAATGGGCCAGGCTACAGATGGTGGCTGATGGGCGTACACCAACAAATGCTTGGGGCACTGGAAAGCCTGCGCACAATGTCAAGGAGCATGGAGGAGTCCAGCTCCAACATGGCACAGGGCTTTGCGCAGAGCTTGGAGCCCATCCTTTGCCACATGGAACGGGTGGTCACCTCCATCAGCGCACCTGTGGAACCCACCATGATGCAGCGTCTGATGACTGACATCACAGCGTCCATTGCAGCACAAACAGCTGCCACCCAAGGTCTGACTGCTGCATTGGGAGCTCAGGATAGCACGTTTCAGGATGTGGTCACCCAACAGCTTAGGAAAGTGCAAGCAGACAGGGACTGGGTGACTGCCAGACAGACAAGGAGAACCAGGCAGGTAGTGCAGGAGTCCTCTGAGGGCATCTCGCCTTCTAACCGGTATTCAGTTCTGAATACTGGTGAGGGAGAGGGTTCCTCTGGGGAGTGTAGCCAGAGCCAAGACCACAGCACCATGAATAGATCAGCTGTACTGCGGGGGGGGGGGGGGGGGGGGGGGGAAGAGGAGAAATGTTAGGAGAGCAATAGTGATAGGGGATTCTATAGTTAGGGGAACAGACAGGCTTTTCTGTGGCTGCAGACGTGATTCCAGGATGGTATGTTGCCTCCCTGGTGCCAAGGTCAAGGATGTCACTGAACGGCTGTAGAACATTCTGGATGGGGGAGGGTGAACAGCCAGAGGTCGTGGTCCATATCGGTACCAATGACATAGATAGAGGGATGAGATCCTGCAGGAAGATTTTAAGGAGTTAGGAAAGAGATTAATAAGCAGGACCTCAAAGGTAGTAATCTCCGGATTGTTCCCGGTGCCACGCACTAGTGAGAATAGAAATAGGAGGATAGAGCAGATGAATGCGTGGCTGGAGAGATGGTGCAGGAGGGAGGGCTTTAGATTCCTGGGGCATTGGGACCAGTTCTGGGGGAGGTGGGACCTGCACAGGCCGGTTGGGTTGCACCTCAACAGAGGTGGGACCAATGTCCTCGCGGGGAGGTCCGCTAGTGCAGTGTGGAGGGGTTTTAAACTAATTTGGTGGGGATGGGCACCAGGATGTAGCTCTGGAAAGGAGAAACAAGGTGCACAAAGGATTGGGAGAGACAGATAGCACGAGAGTAAAAAATAGTACAGTATTAGGTGGGGTCAGACTGAGAGAGTACAAGCCTAGGACTGGTTTGCGGTGCATGTGTGTAAATACACAAAGTGTGGTAAACAAGGTTGGTGAGCTGCAGGCGCAAATAGCCACATGGGAATATGATAACGGAGACCTGGCTCAAAAAAGGGCAGGATATTCCTGGATACAAGGTGTTCCGGAAAGGTAGGGAAGGAAAGGAAGGAGGGGGGGGGGGGGGTGGGGGGGTGGCAGTATTGATTAAGGAGAATATTGCAGTGCTGGAGAGAGAGGATGTCCTGGTGGGGTCAAAGACAGAATCTCTTTGGTTAGAGTTAGGGAACAATAGAGGTGCCATTACACTACTGGGTGTATTCTATAGGCCACCAACTAGTGGGAAGGATATCGAGGAGTGAATTTGCAAGGAAATTACAGAGAGGTGCAAAAGCCATAGAGTAGTGATAACTGGGGGATTTTAACTATCCTAATATAGACGGGGATAACAATAATAATATAAGGGGCACAGAGGAAGAGGAATTTTTGAAATATTTTCAGGAGAACTTTCTCGACCAGTACGTTTCCGGCCCAGTGATGAAGGAGGCATTGCTGGATCTTGGTTTTGGGGAATGAGATGGGCCAAGTAGAGCAAGTGTCAGTGGGGGAGCATTTAGGGAGCAGCGATCATAGTATCATAAGGTTTAGAATAGCTACCGAAAAGGACACGGACCACTCTAAAGTAAAAATACTCAATTGGAGGAGGGTCAATTTCAGTGGGATGAGAACAGATCTGGCCCGGGTAAATTGGAATCAAAGATTGGCAGGTAAAACTGTAATTGAACAGTGGGTGGCATTTAAAGAGGAGATGGTTCAGGTACAGTCTAGGTACATTCCCACCAAGGGGAAAGGTAGGGCAACTAAAGTCAGAGCTCCCTGGATGACAAAAACACGAATAAGATGAAACGGAAAAAAGGGGCGTATGACAGATGTCAGGTTGATAACAGAAGTGAGAACAAGGCTGAATATAGAAAGTACAGAGGGGAAGTGAAAAAGGAAATAAGAGGGGCAAAGAGAGAGTATGAGAATAGACTGGCGACCAACATAAAAGAGAATCCAAAAGGCTTCTATAGGCATGTAAACATTAAACGGGTAGTAAGAGGAGGGGTGGGACTGATTAGGGACCAAATAGGAGATCTACTCATGGAGGCAGAGGGCATGGTCGAAGTACTAAATGAGTACTTTGCATCTGTCTTTACCAAGGAAGAAGATGCTGCCAGAGTCTCAGTAAAGGAAGATATAGTTGAGATACTGGATGGGCTAAAAGTTGACAATTGTAAACAATTTTACAACACCAAGTTATAGTCCAACAATTTTATTTGAAATTCACAAGCTTTCGGAGGCTTCCTCCTTCCTCAGGTGAATGTTGTGGAAATGAAATCCTCGAACCCTTCGCATTTATAAATCACAGAACAATGCCTGGTGCTTACAGATAGCTATAATTACAGATAGAACACCTCGCTATGGCCATCCCCACACCTCCACTACTCGCCTTTAAACAGCCCCCCAACCTCAAACAGACCATCGTTCGCAGCAAATTACCCAGCTTTCAGGAGAACAGCGTCCACGACACCACACAACCCTGCCACGGTAACCTCTGCAAGACATGCCAGAACATCGACACAGATACCACCATCACACGAGAGGACACCACCCACCAGGTGCATGGTTCATACTCCTGTGACTCGGCCAACGTTGTCCACCTCATACGTTGCAGGAAAGGATGCCCCAGAGCATGGTACATTGGCGAGACCATGCAGACGCTGCGACAACGGATGAACGGACACCGCGCAACAATCGCCAGACAGGAGGGTTCCCTCCCAGTCGGGGAACACTTCAGCAGTCAAGGACATTCAGCCACCGACCTTCGGGTAAGCGTACTCCAAGGCGGCCTTCGAGACACACGACAACGCAAAATCGTCGAGCAGAAATTGATAGCCAAGTTCCGCACCCATGAGGACGGCCTCAACCGGGATCTTGGGTTCATGTCATGCTACACGTAACCCCACCAGCGAACATATGTTATCTGTTTTTAATATAACGGGTCATTTGCTGTCTTTTCTATGTTTCTGCCTCTCTCTCTCTGTTTTTTTTTTGGTGGTTTGTATATTCGGTGGCCTTTTAGGTAACACCTCTCTGTCTGCACACTGTGATTGCCGTGGCAGCGGGCAGTTGGAAAGACTATCTGTAATCACCAGGCATTGTTCTGTGATTTATAAATGCGAAGGGTTCGAGGATTTCATTTCCACAACATTCACCTGAGGAAGGAGGAAGCCTCCGAAAGCTTGTGAATTTCAAATAAAATTGTTGGACTATAACTTGTGTTGTAAAATTGTTTACAATTGTCAACCCCAGTCCATCACCGGCATCTCCACATCAGGGCTAAAAGTTGATAGAGGAGGTACTGGAAAGGCTGGCTGTACTTAAAGTAGATAAATCACCCGGTCCGGATGGGATGCATCCTAGGTTGCTGAGGGAAGGGTGGAAATTGCTAGGTACTGGCCATAATCTTCCAAACATCCTTAGATACGGGGGTGGTGCCAGAGGACTGAAGAACTGCAAATGTTACACCCTTGTTCAAAAAAGGGTGTAAGGATAAACCAGAAACTACAGGCCAGTCAGTTCAACCTCGGTGGTGGGGAAACTTTTAGAAACAATAATCCGGGACAGAATTAACAGTCACTTGGACAAGTGTGGATTGATTAGGGAAAGCCAGCACAGATTTGTTAAAGGCAAATCGTGTTTAACCAACTTGATTGAGTTTTTTGATGAGGTGACAGAGAGGGTCGATGAGGGCAACGTGGTTGATGTGGTGTATATGGACTTTCAAAAGGCATTTGATAAAGTGCTGCATAATAGGCTTGTCAGCAAGATTGAAGCCCATGGAATAAAGGGGGCAGTGGCAGCATGGATACAGAATTGGCTAAGTGACAGAAAACAGAGAGTAGTGGTGAACGGTTGTTTTTCAGACTGGAGGGAGGTGTACAGTGGTGTTCCCCAGGGGTCAGTGCTGGGACCACTGCTTTTCTTGATATATATTAATGACTTGGACTTGGGTGTACAGGGCACAATTTCCAAATGACACACAACTTGGAAGTGTAGTGAGCAGAGAGGAGGATAGTGATAGACTTCAAGAGGATAGAGACAGGCTGGTAGAATGGGGCAGATGAAATTTAATGCAGAAAAATACGAGGTGATACATTTCGGTGGGAAGAACGAGGAGAGGCAATATAATCTAAAGGGCACAATTGTAAAAGGGGTACAGGAACAGGGAGATCTGGGGGTATATGTGCACAAATCGTTGAGGGTGGCAGGGCAGGTTGAGAAAGCAGTTAAAAAAGCATACGGGATCCTGGGCTTTATAAATAGAGGCATAGAGTACAAAAGCAAGGAAGTTATGATGAACCTTTATAAAACACTTGTTCGGCCACAACTGCAGTATTGTGTCCAATTCTGAGCACCGCACTTTAGGAAAGATATGAAGGCCTTAGAGAGGGTGCAGAAGAGATTTACTAAAATGATTCCAGGGATGAGGGACTTTAGTTACGTGGATAGACTGGAGAAGCTGGGGTTGTTCTCCTTGGAACAGAGAAGGTTGAGAGGAGATTTGATCGAGGTGTTCAAAATCATGAAGGGTCTCGACAGAGTAGATAGAGAGAAACTGTTCCCATTGGTGGAAGGGTCAAGAACCAGAGGACATAGATTTAAGGTGATTGGCAAAAGAACCAAAGGTGACATGAGGAAAAACTTTTTTTTTACACACAGTGAGCGGTTAGGATCTGGAATGCACTGCCCGAGGGGGTGGTGGAGGCAGATTCAATCATGGCCTTCAAAAGGGAACTGGATAAGTAATTGAAAGGAAAAAATTTGCAGGGTTATGGGGATAAGGCGGGGGAGTGGGACGAGCTGGATTGCTCTTACATAGAGCTGGTGCGGATTCGATGGGCTGAATGGCCTCCTCCCGTGCTGTAACTTTTCTATGATTCTATAATTCTATGACTGCTGCTATCGTGACTCTGGGAAGGGGCTTCCAGGGCGTCACAGCAGTGCAGCAATCCGTTCTCCAACAGATCTCCAGGATTGCTGAGGCGCTGCCCCGGGAGAGTTGCAGTGGTGCCATGGAACAGGAACCTGCTGTCCTCTCTCTGGACGACAGCATTCCTGCTCCCACCCCTGCCACTCCGCCAGTGCGCTCGCTGTTGCCTGTCAGCCAGCCAGGCCGAGATGGTGCAGTCTGAAGCCGGGCCCTCCCGGCCCAGAGCTGCTCGAGGTCCTCCTCCAAGGCCATCTGCACACTCCTCCATTGAAAGCCAGCAGCCTCCCACCACCCATGCTCCAGCCACTGGGAATGCACCTCGTGGGAGCACTTGGAAAGGTAAAGGCACACGAACAAAAGGCACTGAGGGGATGTACAAGGGTGAATAGTCTCATTCTGTTTGAATTATTACATGAGTTAATTTATAAATGTGTCTTTGAATTTGTATTTGGTGGTGGTTTTTATTTCTATGATGAGCTGAGGGAGGAAGCAATGTGTAATCATAAGGAGGATGTGTTCATGTGGGAGCAGAAAGGTAAGGACTGATGGTGAATGGGGAGGTGTCGTTGAGGTTACTGGTATCGCTCATTAATCATCTGATCACGCAGAGCCTGTCTACGTTGCAGCCTCCCTGCCTCTTCCTCCACTTTCTGCAGCATTTCCTCCTCCACCTCTTCCACTTCCGCCTCTGGCTCTGGCTCAGGTTCTCGCCTGACAGGCGGTGGCAAGGGCTGTTCCCTCACAATGGCGAGGTTGTGCAGCATGCAGTGGAAAATGACAAATCTCGATACCCGCTCAGCTGAGTACTGCAGGGCTCCTTCAGAGAGGTGCAGGCAGCGGAAGTGTTGCTTGAGGATGCCTGGGATGTGCTTGATAATATTCCTTATGGCAGCATGGCTCTCGTTGTAGGCCTGCTATGCATGTGTGTGTGGGTTCCTGACCGGAGTCATGAGCCATTTCATGAGGGGTTAACTCTTGTCGCCCAGTAGCCAGCCTTTGACTTGCTGTGTTGGTTTAAATATAAGTGAAACAGAGGACTGCCTCAGGATGAAGGAATCATGACTGCTGCAAGGATAGCGGGCACTGACCTGCATGATGCACTGCGTGTGGTCGCACACCAGCTGCACATTGAGGGAGTGGAATTCCTTTATTGATTAATATGGCAGAGTTCAGATATGGATCACGCATGGCAATATGTGTGCAGTCAACGACACCCTGCACCATGGGGAAGCCTGCAATGCGAGCTAACCCTCGTGCTCACTCATGCAGCTTGTTTCTAGCAAGTGGGAATGAGATGAACCTGTTTGAGTGTGTACAGAGCCTCAGTGACCTCCCTTATATCGCAGTGCACTGCAAACTGCGATATGTTGCTTATATCTCCAGCAGCAGCCTGAAAGAAGCCAGAGCCGTAAAAATTAAGAGCCACAGTTACCTTGACAGCCACAGGCAATGCTGTTCTTGCCCCGCTTTGAGGCTGCAGTTGTGGCTGCAGCAGTTGACAAATCTCAATCACGACCTCTGCTGCACTGGTTGTCGCTGAAGTTGAGGTAGGAGAATTGGTCCCTGAAGACCCTCCTTGGATATGGCCTCCTGCTGAGTGGCTGCTCCTCCTCCTCCTCCTCCTGCCCCCTCTTCTAGCAATTTGCCCTGCTGTGCATGGCCGCTCTTCATTCTCCCAGTCATGTTCAATTCCCAGAGGAAGCCCTGCCAGGCCACCCATGTCTGGAAGCAACTTTTTTGAGCACAATATTTTAAATGCCACTAAATTACTGCAAGACCAGCCAGACCACTCTCTGTTGAAAATTCACCTGACGAAGGAGGAAGCCTCCGAAAGCTTGTGATTTTCAAATAAAATTGTTGGACTATAACCTGGTGTTGTAAGATTCTTTACATTTGTTGAAAATTTGGCCAAGTAGAGGAAACTTTCAAAAACACCTACAATTGCACCAGCAGCCAGAATAAATAATCTAGCAACTAATCTGTAAGTACTTCATGATCCCTTTAAATAGCACTGGTGGGGGTTCCTCGATGCTGTTTAGGTCCTGTTCAGCTGTGTGAGGTAAAGGCAGTACCATTGGCAGGAGCGGGGAGTTCCAAAATTTCACTGGCTGCTTCCAGTCAGTGTTGTACACTGATTCGTGTCATAATCTCTCTACTCTACAAGCTGTTGGCGGTTGTTAGGCGCACACGCACAAATCCCTTTACCAAAATAGCGTCCTGTGCCAGAAATGTGCATGCACATCTCGGGACTTAGGTGCCCACGAGGCACCTGCAAAATGGGTGCGAAACGGCCCAATTTTGTCCCCAGTATCTCTACAGACAGGGAAATCTTAAATAAAGTCTCTCCACAGACAGGGAAATCTTAAATAAAGTCTCTCCACAGACAGGGAAATCTTAAATAAAGTCTCTCCAGAGACAGGGAAATCTTAAATAAAGTCTCTCCATAGACAGGGAAATCTTAAATAAAGTCTCTCCATAGACAGGGAAATCTTAAATAAAGTCTCTCTTTCTATTGACAATTTCCCTATCCAGAGAGAGAGACTTTATTTACAATTTCCCTGTCTAGAGAGAGACTTTATTTACAATTTCCCTGTAGAGGGAGAGACTTTATTTACAATTTCCCTGTAGAGAGAGAGAATTTATTTACAATTTCCCTGTCCAGAGAGAGAGACTTGAATTACAATTTCCCTGTCGAGAGAGAGAGACTTTATTTACAATTTCCCTGTCCAGAGAGAGAGACTTTATTTACAATTTCCCTGTCCAGAGAGAGAGACTTTATTTACAATTTCCCTGTCCAAAGTCTCTCTCTCCAGACAGGGAAATTGTAAATAAAGTCTCTCTCTCTAGACAGGGAAATTGTAAATAAAGTCTCTCTCGAGACAGGGAAATTGTAAATAAAGTCTCTCTCCAGACAGGGAAATTGTAAATAAAGTCTCTCTCTCTAGACAGGGAAATTGTAAATAAAGTCTCTCTCTAGACAGGGAAATTGTAAATAAAGTCAAGACAGGGAAATTGTAAATAAAGTCTCTCTCTAGACAGGGAAATTGTAAATAAAGTCTCTCTCTCTAGACAGGGAAATTGTAAATAAAGTCTCTCTCCAGAAAGGGAAATTGTAAATCAAGTCTCTCTCTCCAGACAGGGAAATTGTAAATAAAGTCTCTCTCTCTAGACAGGGAAATTGTAAATAAAGTCTCTCTCTCGAGACAGGGAAATTGTAAATAAAGTCTCTCTCCAGACAGGGAAATTGTAAATAAAGTCTCTCTCTCCAGACAGGGAAATTGGAAATAAAGTCTCTCTCTGTAGACAGGGAAATTGTAAATAAAGTCTCTCTCTCTAGACAGGGAAATTGTAAATCAAGTCTCTCTCCAGACAGGGAAATTGTAAATAAAGTCTAGACAGGGAAATTGTAAATAAAGTCTCTCTCTCTAGACAGGGAAATTGTAAATAAAGTCTCTCTCTCTGGACAGGGAAATTGTAAATAAAGTCTCTCTCTGGACAGGGAAATTGTAAATAAAGTCTCTCTCTAGACAGGGAAATTGTAAATAAAGTCTCTCTCTCGACAGGGAAATTGTAAATAAAGTCTCTCTCTCTAGACAGGGAAATTGTAAATAAAGTCTCTCTCTCTAGACAGGGAAATTGTAAATAAAGTCTCTCTCTGGACAGGGAAATTGTAAATAAAGTCTCTCTCTGGACAGGGAAATTGTAAATAAAGTATCTCTCTGGACAGGGAAATTGTAAATAAAGTCTAGACAGGGAAATTGTAAATAAAGTCTCTCTCTCTAGACAGGGAAATTGTAAATAAAGTCTCTCTCTAGACAGGGAAATTGTAAATAAAGTCTCGACAGGGAAATTGTAAATAAAGTCTCTCTCTCTAGACAGGGAAATTGTAAATAAAGTCTCTCTCTCTCGACAGGGAAATTGTAAATAAAGTCTCTCTCTAGACAGGGAAATTGTAAATAAAGTCTCTCTCTCTCGACAGGGAAATTGTAAATAAAGTCTCTCTCTCTAGACAGGGAAATTGTAAATAAAGTCTCTCTCTAGACAGGGAAATTGTAAATAAAGTCTCTCTCTCGACAGGGAAATTGTAAATAAAGTCTCTCTCCAGAAAGGGAAATTGTAAATAAAGTCTCTCTCTCCAGACAGGGAAATTGTAAATAAAGTCTCTCTCCAGACAGGGAAATTGTAAATAAAGTCTCTCTCCAGAAAGGGAAATTGTAAATAAAGTCTCTCTCTCCAGACAGGGAAATTGTAAATAAAGTCTCTCTCCAGAAAGGGAAATTGTAAATAAAGTCTCTCTCTCCAGACAGGGAAATTGTAAATAAAGTCTCTCTCCAGACAGGGAAATTGTAAATAAAGTCTCTCTCTAGACAGGGAAATTGTAAATAAAGTCTCTCTCTCTAGACAGGGAAATTGTAAATAAAGTCTCTCTCTCTCGACAGGGAAATTGTAAATAAAGTCGAGACAGGGAAATTGTAAATAAAGTCTCTCTCTCTAGACAGGGAAATTGTAAATAAAGTCTCTCTCTCCAGACAGGGAAATTGTAAATAAAGTCTCTCTCTCCAGACAGGGAAATTGTAAATAAAGTCTCTCTCTCTAGACAGGGAAATTGTAAATAAAGTCTCTCTCTCTAGACAGGGAAATTGTAAATAAAGTCTCTCTCTCTGGACAGGGAAATTGTAAATAAAGTCTCTCTCTCTCGACAGGGAAATTGTAAATAAAGTCTAGACAGGGAAATTGTAAATCAAGTCTCTCTCTCCAGACAGGGAAATTGTAAATAAAGTCTGGACAGGGAAATTGTAAATAAAGTCTCTCTCTCTTGACAGGGAAATTGTAAATAAAGTCTCTCTCTCTAGACAGGGAAATTGTAAATAAAGTCTCTCTCTAGACAGGGAAATTGTAAATAAAGTCTCTCTCTCTCCACAGGGAAATTGTAAATAAAGTCTCTCTCTCCAGACAGGGAAATTGTAAATAAAGTCTCTCTCTGGACAGGGAAATTGTAAATAAAGTCTAGACAGGGAAATTGTAAATAAAGTCTCTCTCCATTGACAGGGAAATTGTAAATAAAGTCTCTCTCTAGACAGGGAAATTGTAAATAAAGTCGAGACAGGGAAATTGTAAATAAAGACTCTCTCTCTCGACAGGGAAATTGTAAATAAAGTCTCTCTCTCCAGACAGGGAAATTGTAAATAAAGTCTCTCTCTCCAGACAGGGAAATTGTAAATAAAGTCTCTCTCTCTAGACAGGGAAATTGTAAATAAAGTCTCTCTCTCTAGACAGGGAAATTGTAAATAAAGTCTCTCTCTCCAGACAGGGAAATTGTAAATAAAGTCTCTCTCTCTGGACAGGGAAATTGTAAATAAAGTCTCTCTCTCCAGACAGGGAAATTGTAAATAAAGTCTCTCTCCAGACAGGTAAATTGTAAATAAAGTCTCTCTCTCTAGACAGGGAAATTGTAAATAAAGTCTCTCTCGAGACAGGGAAATTGTAAATAAAGTCTCTCTCCAGACAGGGAAATTGTAAATAAAGTCTCTCTCTCTAGACAGGGAAATTGTAAATCAAGTCAAGACAGGGAAATTGTAAATAAAGTCTCTCTCTAGACAGGGAAATTGTAAATAAAGTCTCTCTCTACACAGGGAAATTGTAAATAAAGTCTCTCTCCAGACAGGGAAATTGTAAATAAAGTCTCTCTCTCTAGACAGGGAAATTGTAAATAAAGTCTCTCTCTAGACAGGGAAATTGTGAATAAAGTCTCTCTCTCTAGACAGGGAAATTGTAAATAAAGTCTCTCTCTCCAGACAGGGAAATTGTAAATAAAGACCAGACAGGGAAATTGTAAATAAAGTGTCTCTCTCTCGACAGGGAAATTGTAAATAAAGTCTCTCTCTCTCGACAGGGAAATTGTAAATAAAGTCAAGACAGGGAAATTGTAAATAAAGTCTCTCTCTCCAGACAGGGAAATTGTAAATAAAGTCTCTCTCTCGAGACAGGGAAATTGTAAATAAAGTCTCTCTCCAGACAGGGAAATTGTAAATAAAGTCTCTCTCTCCAGACAGGGAAATTGTAAATAAAGTCTCTCTCTGTAGACAGGGAAATTGTAAATAAAGTCTCTCTCTGGACAGGGAAATTGCAAATAAAGTCCAGACAGGGAAATTGTAAATAAAGTCTCTCTCTCTCGACAGGGAAATTGTAAATAAAGTCTAGACAGGGAAATTGTAAATAAAGTCTCTCTCTCTAGACAGGGAAATTGTAAATAAAGTCTCTCTCTCGAGACAGGGAAATTGTAAATAAAGTCTCTCTCCAGACAGGGAAATTGTAAATAAAGTCTCTCTCTCCAGACAGGGAAATTGTAAATAAAGTCTCTCTCTAGACAGGGAAATTGTAAATAAAGTCTCTCTCTCTGGACAGGGAAATTGTAAATAAAGTCAAGACAGGGAAATTGTAAATAAAGTCTCTCTCTAGACAGGGAAATTGTAAATAAAGTCTCTCTCTCTAGACAGGGAAATTGTAAATAAAGTCTCTCTCCAGACAGGGAAATTGTAAATAAAGTCTCTCTCTCCAGACAGGGAAATTGTAAATAAAGTCTCTCTCTCTAGACAGGGAAATTGTAAATCAAGTCTCTCTCTCCAGACAGGGAAATTGTAAATAAAGTCCAGACAGGCAAATTGTAAATAAAGTCTCTCTCTCTCGACAGGGAAATTGTAAATAAAGTCTAGACAGGGAAATTGTAAATAAAGTCTCTCTCTCTAGACAGGGAAATTGTAAATAAAGTCTCTCTCTCGAGACAGGGAAATTGTAAATAAAGTCTCTCTCCAGACAGGGAAATTGTAAATAAAGTCTCTCTCTCCAGACAGGGAAATTGTAAATAAAGTCTCTCTCTGCAGACAGGGAAATTGTAAATAAAGTCTCTCTCTCCAGACAGGGAAATTGTAAATCAAGTCTCTCTCCAGACAGGGAAATTGTAAATAAAGTCTAGACAGGGAAATTGTAAATAAAGTCTCTCTCTCGACAGGGAAATTGTAAATAAAGTCTCTCTCTCTAGACAGGGAAATTGTAAATAAAGTCTCTCTCTCTAGACAGGGAAATTGTAAATAAAGTCTCTCTCTGGACAGGGAAATTGTAAATAAAGTCTCTCTCTGGACAGGGAAATTGTAAATAAAGTCTCTCTCTGGACAGGGAAATTGTAAATAAAGTCTAGACAGGGAAATTGTAAATAAAGTCTCTCTCTCTAGACAGGGAAATTGTAAATAAAGTCTCTCTCTGGACAGGGAAATTGTAAATAAAGTCTCTCTCTCTCGACAGGGAAATTGTAAATAAAGTCTCTCTCTCTAGACAGGGAAATTGTAAATAAAGTCTCTCTCTAGACAGGGAAATTGTAAATAAAGTCTCTCTCTCGACAGGGAAATTGTAAATAAAGTCTCTCTCCAGAAAGGGAAATTGTAAATAAAGTCTCTCTCTCCAGACAGGGAAATTGTAAATAAAGTCTCTCTCCAGACAGGGAAATTGTAAATAAAGTCTCTCTCTGGACAGGGAAATTGTAAATAAAGTCTCTCTCTCTAGACAGGGAAATTGTAAATAAAGTCTCTCTCTAGACAGGGAAATTGTAAATAAAGTCTCTCTCTCTCGACAGGGAAATTGTAAATAAAGTCTCTCTCTAGACAGGGAAATTGTAAATAAAGTCTAGACAGGGAAATTGTAAATAAAGTCTCTCTCCATTGACAGGGAAATTGTAAATAAAGTCTCTCTCTCTAGACAGGGAAATTGTAAATAAAGTCTCTCTCTGGACAGGGAAATTGTAAATAAAGTCTAGACAGGGAGATTGTAAATAAAGTCTCTCTCCATTGACAGGGAAATTGTAAATAAAGTCTCTCTCTAGACAGGGAAATTGTAAATAAAGTCTCTCTCTCTAGACAGGGAAATTGTAAATAAAGTCTCTCTCCAGAAAGGGAAATTGTAAATAAAGTCTCTCTCTCCAGACAGGGAAATTGTAAATAAAGTCTCTCTCTCTAGACAGGGAAATTGTAAATAAAGTCTCTCTCTCGAGACAGGGAAATTGTAAATAAAGTCTCTCTCCAGACAGGGAAATTGTAAATAAAGTCTCTCTCTCCAGACAGGGAAATTGGAAATAAAGTCTCTCTCTGTAGACAGGGAAATTGTAAATAAAGTCTCTCTCTCTAGACAGGGAAATTGTAAATAAAGTCTCTCTCTCTCGACAGGGAAATTGTAAATAAAGTCTCTCTCTCTCGACAGGGAAATTGTAAATAAAGTCTCTCTCTCTCGACAGGGAAATTGTAAATAAAGTCTCTCTCTAGACAGGGAAATTGTAAATAAAGTCTCTCTCTCTCGACAGGGAAATTGTAAATAAAGTCTCTCTCTCTAGACAGGGAAATTGTAAATAAAGTCTCTCTCCAGAAAGGGAAATTGTAAATAAAGTCTCTCTCTCCAGACAGGGAAATTGTAAATAAAGTCTCTCTCCAGAAAGGGAAATTGTAAATAAAGTCTCTCTCTCTCCAGACAGGGAAATTGTAAATAAAGTCTCTCTCCAGACAGGGAAATTGTAAATAAAGTCTCTCTCTAGACAGGGAAATTGTAAATAAAGTCTCTCTCTCTAGACAGGGAAATTGTAAATAAAGTCTCTCTCTCTCGACAGGGAAATTGTAAATAAAGTCGAGACAGGGAAATTGTAAATAAAGTCTCTCTCTCTAGACAGGGAAATTGTAAATAAAGTCTCTCTCTCCAGACAGGGAAATTGTAAATAAAGTCTCTCTCTCCAGACAGGGAAATTGTAAATAAAGTCTCTCTCTCTAGACAGGGAAATTGTAAATAAAGTCTCTCTCTCTAGACAGGGAAATTGTAAATAAAGTCTCTCTCTCTGGACAGGGAAATTGTAAATAAAGTCTCTCTCTCTCGACAGGGAAATTGTAAATAAAGTCTAGACAGGGAAATTGTAAATCAAGTCTCTCTCTCCAGACAGGGAAATTGTAAATAAAGTCTGGACAGGGAAATTGTAAATAAAGTCTCTCTCTCTTGACAGGGAAATTGTAAATAAAGTCTCTCTCTCTAGACAGGGAAATTGTAAATAAAGTCTCTCTCTAGACAGGGAAATTGTAAATAAAGTCTCTCTCTCTCGACAGGGAAATTGTAAATAAAGTCTCTCTCTCTAGACAGGGAAATTGTAAATAAAGTCTCTCTCTGGACAGGGAAATTGTAAATAAAGTCTAGACAGGGAAATTGTAAATAAAGTCTCTCTCCATTGACAGGGAAATTGTAAATAAAGTCTCTCTCTCTCGACAGGGAAATTGTAAATAAAGTCTCTCTCTAGACAGGGAAATTGTAAATAAAGTCGAGACAGGGAAATTGTAAATAAAGTCTCTCTCTCTAGACAGGGAAATTGTAAATAAAGTCTCTCTCTCCAGACAGGGAAATTGTAAATAAAGTCTCTCTCTCCAGACAGGGAAATTGTAAATAAAGTCTCTCTCTCTAGACAGGGAAATTGTAAATAAAGTCTCTCTCTCTAGACAGGGAAATTGTAAATAAAGTCTCTCTCTCCAGACAGGGAAATTGTAAATAAAGTCTCTCTCTCTGGACAGGGAAATTGTAAATAAAGTCTCTCTCTCTCGACAGGGAAATTTTAAATAAAGTCTAGACAGGGAAATTGTAAATAAAGTCACTCTCTCTTGACAGGGAAATTGTAAATAAAGTCTCTCTCTCCAGACAGGGAAATTGTAAATAAAGTCTCTCTCCAGACAGGTAAATTGTAAATAAAGTCTCTCTCTCTAGACAGGGAAATTGTAAATAAAGTCTCTCTCGAGACAGGGAAATTGTAAATAAAGTCTCTCTCCAGACAGGGAAATTGTAAATAAAGTCTCTCTCTCTAGACAGGGAAATTGTAAATAAAGTCTCTCTCTAGACAGGGAAATTGCAAATAAAGTCTCTCTCTCTAGACAGGGAAATTGTAAATAAAGTCTCTCTCGAGACAGGGAAATTGTAAATAAAGTCTCTCTCTCTAGACAGGGAAATTGTAAATAAAGTCTCTGTCTCTAGACAGGGAAATTGTAAATAAAGTCTCTCTCTAGACAGGGAAATTGTAAATCAAGTCAAGACAGGGAAATTGTAAATAAAGTCTCTCTCTAGACAGGGAAATTGTAAATAAAGTCTCTCTCCACACAGGGAAATTGTAAATAAAGTCTCTCTCCAGACAGGGAAATTGTAAATAAAGTCTCTCTCTCTAGACAGGGAAATTGTAAATAAAGTCTCTCTCTAGACAGGGAAATTGTGAATAAAGTCTCTCTCTCTAGACAGGGAAATTGTAAATAAAGTCTCTCTCTCTAGACAGGGAAATTGTAAATCAAGTCTCTCTCTCCAGACAGGGAAATTGTAAATAAAGTCCAGACAGGGAAATTGTAAATAAAGTCTCTCTCTCTCGACAGGGAAATTGTAAATAAAGTCTCTCTCTCTCGACAGGGAAATTGTAAATAAAGTCAAGACAGGGAAATTGTAAATAAAGTCTCTCTCTCTAGACAGGGAAATTGTAAATAAAGTCTCTCTCTCGAGACAGGGAAATTGTAAATAAAGTCTCTCTCCAGACAGGGAAATTGTAAATAAAGTCTCTCTCTCCAGACAGGGAAATTGTAAATAAAGTCTCTCTCTGTAGACAGGGAAATTGTAAATAAAGTCTCTCTCTCTGGACAGGGAAATTGCAAATAAAGTCCAGACAGGGAAATTGTAAATAAAGTCTCTCTCTCTCGACAGGGAAATTGTAAATAAAGTCTAGACAGGGAAATTGTAAATAAAGTCTCTCTCTCTAGACAGGGAAATTGTAAATAAAGTCTCTCTCTCCAGACAGGGAAATTGTAAATAAAGTCTCTCTCTCCAGACAGGGAAATTGTAAATAAAGTCTCTCTCTCTAGACAGGGAAATTGTAAATAAAGTCTCTCTCTAGACAGGGAAATTGTAAATAAAGTCTCTCTCTCCAGACAGGGAAATTGTAAATAAAGTCTCTCTCTAGACAGGGAAATTGTAAATAAAGTCTCTCTCTCTAGACAGGGAAATTGTAAATAAAGTCTCTCTCTGGACAGGGAAATTGTAAATAAAGTCTAGACAGGGAGATTGTAAATAAAGTCTCTCTCCATTGACAGGGAAATTGTAAATAAAGTCTCTCTCTCTAGACAGGGAAATTGTAAATAAAGTCTCTCTCTAGACAGGGAAATTGTAAATAAAGTCGAGACAGGGAAATTGTAAATAAAGTCTCTCTCTCTAGACAGGGAAATTGTAAATAAAGTCTCTCTCTCCAGACAGGGAAATTGTAAATAAAGTCTCTCTCTCTGGACAGGGAAATTGTAAATAAAGTCTCTCTCTCTCGACAGGGAAATTGTAAATAAAGTCTCGACAGGGAAATTGTAAATCAAGTCTCTCTCTCCAGACAGGGAAATTGTAAATAAAGTCTCTCTCTCTTGACAGGGAAATTGTAAATAAAGTCTCTCTCTCTAGACAGGGAAATTGTAAATAAAGTCTCTCTCTCCAGACAGGGAAATTGTAAATAAATTCTCTCTCTCTAGACAGGGAAATTGTAAATAAAGTCTCTCTCTCTAGACAGGGAAATTGTAAATAAAGTCTCTCTCCAGACAGGGAAATTGTAAATAAAGTCTCTCTCTCGACAGGGAAATTGTAAATAAAGTCTCTCTCTAGACAGGGAAATTGTAAATAAAGTCTCTCTCTCCGGACAGGGAAATTGTAAATAAAGTCTCTCTCTCTAGACAGGGAAATTGTAAATAAAGTCTCTCTCTAGACAGGGAAATTGTAAATAACGTCTCTCTCTAGACAGGGAAATTGTAAGTAAAGTCTCTCTCTCGAGACAGGGAAATTGTAAATCAAGTCTAGACAGGGAAATTGTAAATAAAGTCTCTCTCTCTTGACAGGGAAATTGTAAATAAAGTCTCTCTCTCTGGACAGGGAAATTGTAAATAAAGTCTCTCTCTCCAGACAGGGAAATTGTAAATAAAGTCTCTCTCCAGACATGGAAATTGTAAATAAAGTCTCTCTCTCTCGACAGGGAAATTGTAAATAAAGTCTCTCTCTCTCGACAGGGAAATTGTAAATAAAGTCTCTCTCTCGAGACAGGGAAATTGTAAATAAAGTCTCTCTCCAGACAGGGAAATTGTAAATAAAGTCTAGACAGGGAAATTGTAAATAAAGTCTCTCTCTCAAGACAGGGAAATTGTAAATAAAGTCTCTCTCCAGACAGGGAAATTGTAAATAAAGTCTAGACAGGGAAATTGTAAATAAAGTCTCTCTCTCAAGACAGGGAAATTGTAAATAAAGTCTCTCTCCAGACAGGGAAATTGTAAATAAAGTCTCTCTCTCTGGACAGGGAAATTGTAAATAAAGTCGAGACAGGGAAATTGTAAATAAAGTCTCTCTCTCGAGACAGGGAAATTGTAAATAAAGTCTCTCTCTGGACAGGGAAATTGTAAATAAAGTCTCTCTCGAGACAGGGAAATTGTAAATAAAGTCCAGACAGGGAAATTGTAAATAAAGTCTAGACAGGGAAATTGTAAATAAAGTCTCTCTCTCTCGACAGGGAAATTGTAAATAAAGTCTCTCTCCAGACAGGGAAATTGTAAATAAAGTCTTGACAGGAAAATTGTAAATCAAGTCTCTCTCTCCAGACAGGGAAATTGTAAATAAAGTCTAGACAGGGAAATTGTAAATAAAGTCTCTCTCTAGACAGGGAAATTGTAAATAAAGTCTCTCTCTCCAGACAGGGAAATTGTAAATCAAGTCTCTCTCTCTGGACAGGGAAATTGTAAATAAAGTCTAGACAGGGAAATTGTAAATAACGTCTCGACAGGGAAATTGTAAATAAAGTCTCTCTCTCCAGACAGGGAAATTGTAAATAAAGTCTCGACAGGGAAATTGTAAATAAAGTCTCTCTCTCTTGACAGGGAAATTGTAAATAAAGTCTCTCTCTCCAGACAGGGAAATTGTAAATAAAGTCTCTCTCCAGACAGGGAAATTGTAAATAAAGTCTCTCTCTCTCCAGACAGGGAAATTGTAAATAAAGTCTCTCTCCAGACAGGGAAATTGTAAATAAAGTCTCTCTCTCTCGACAGGGAAATTGTAAATAAAGTCTCTCTCTCTGGACAGGGAAATTGTAAATAAAGTCTCTCTCTCTAGACAGGGAAATTGTAAATAAAGTCTCTCTCTCCAGGGAAATTGTAAATAAAGTCTCTCTCTAGACAGGGAAATTGTAAATAAAGTCTCTCTCTTGACAGGGAAATTGGAAATAAAGTCTAGACAGGGAAATTGTAAATAAAGTCTCTCTCTCCAGACAGGGAAATTGTAAATAAAGTCTCTCTCTCTCGACAGGGAAATTGTAAATAAAGTCTCTCTCTGGACAGGGAAATTGTAAATAAAGTCTCTCTCTCGACAGGGAAATTGTAAATAAAGTCTCTCTCTAGAAAGGGAAATTGTAAATAAAGTCTCTCTCTAGAAAGGGAAATTGTAAATAAAGTCTCTCTCTGGACAGGGAAATTGTAAATAAAGTCTCTCTCTGGACAGGGAAATTGTAAATAAAGTCTCTCTCTCCAGACAGGGAAATTGTAAATAAAGTCTCTCTCTCCAGACAGGGAAATTGTAAATAAAGTCTCTTTCTCTAGACAGGGAAATTGTAAATAAAGTCTCTCTCTCTAGACAGGGAAATTGTAAATAAAGTCTCTCTCTAGACAGGGAAATTGTAAATAAAGTCTAGACAGGGAAATTGTAAATAAAGTCTCTCTCCATTGACAGGGAAATTGTAAATAAAGTCTCTCTCTCTCGAGACAGGGAAATTGTAAATAAAGTCTCTCTCTAGACAGGGAAATTGTAAATAAAGTCTCTCTCTCTGGACAGGGAAATTGTAAATAAAGTCTCTCTCTCGAGACAGGGAAATTGTAAATAAAGTCTCTCTCTCCAGACAGGGAAATTGTAAATAAAGTCTCTCTCTCCAGACAGGGAAATTGTAAATAAAGTCTCTTTCTCTAGACAGGGAAATTGTAAATAAAGTCTCTCTCTCTAGACAGGGAAATTGTAAATAAAGTCTCTCTCTCGACAGGGAAATTGTAAATAAAGTCTAGACAGGGAAATTGTAAATAAAGTCTCTCTCCATTGACAGGGAAATTGTAAATAAAGTCTCTCTCTCTCGAGACAGGGAAATTGTAAATAAAGTCTCTCTCTCTAGACAGGGAAATTGTAAATAAAGTCTCTCTCTAGACAGGGAAATTGTAAATAAAGTCTCTCTCTCTAGACAGGGAAATTGTAAATAAAGTCTCTCTCTCTAGACAGGGAAATTGTAAATAAAGTCTCTCTCTCTAGACAGGGAAATTGTAAATAAAGTCTCTCTCTCTAGACAGGGAAATTGTAAATAAAGTCTCTCTCTCTAGACAGGGAAATTGTAAATAAAGTCTCTCTCCAGACAGGGAAATTGTAAGTAAAGTCTCTCTCTCTAGACAGGGAAATTGTAAATAAAGTCTCTCTCTCTTGACAGGGAAATTGTAAATAAAGTCTAGACAGGGAAATTGTAAATAAAGTCTCTCTCTCTTGACAGGGAAATTGTAAATAAAGTCTCTCTCCAGACAGGGAAATTGGAAATAAAGTCTCTCTCTCGACAGGGAAATTGTAAATAAAGTCTCTCTCTCGACAGGGAAATTGTAAATAAAGTCTCGACAGGGAAATTGTAAATAAAGTCTCTCTCTAGACAGGGAAATTGTAAATACAGTCTCTCTCTCTAGACAGGGAAATTGTAAATAAAGTCTCTCTCTCTAGACAGGGAAATTGTAAATAAAGTCTCTCTCTCCAGACAGGGAAATTGTAAATAACGTCTCTCTCTAGACAGGGAAATTGTAAATAAAGTCTCTCTCTAGACAGGGAAATTGTAAATAAAGTCTAGACAGGGAAATTGTAAATAAAGTCTAGACAGGGAAATTGTAAATAAAGTCTCTCTCTCGAGACAGGGAAATTGTAAATAAAGTCTAGACAGGGAAATTGTAAATAAAGTATCTCTCTCTGGACAGGGAAATTGTAAATAAAGTCTCTCTCTCCAGACAGGGAAATTGTAAATAAAGTCTCTCTCTCTAGACAGGGAAATTGTAAATAAAGTCTCTCTCTAGACAGGGAAATTGTAAATAAAGTCTCTCTCTCCAGACAGGGAAATTGTAAATAAAGTCTCTCTCTCCAGGGAAATTGTAAATAAAGTCTCTCTCCAGACAGGGAAATTGTAAATAAAGTCTCTCTCTCTAGACAGGGAAATTGTAAATAAAGTCTCTCTCTAGACAGGGAAATTGTAAATAAAGTCTCTCTCTCGAGACAGGGAAATTGTAAATAAAGTCTCGACAGGGAAATTGTAAATAAAGTCTCTCTCTCTCGACAGGGAAATTGTAAATAAAGTCTCTCTCTGGACAGGGAAATTGTAAATAAAGTCTCTCTCTCGAGACAGGGAAATTGTAAATAAAGTCTCTCTCTCTGGACAGGGAAATTGTAAATAAAGTCTCTCTCGAGACAGGGAAATTGTAAATAAAGTCTCTCTCGAGACAGGGAAATTGTAAATAAAGTCTCTCTCTCGACAGGGAAATTGTAAATAAAGTCTCTCTCTCGAAAGGGAAATTGGAAATAAAGTCTCTCTCTCTAGACAGGGAAATTGTAAATAAAGTCTCTCTCCAGACAGGGAAATTGTAAATAAAGTCTCTCTCTAGACAGGGAAATTGCAAATAAAGTCTCTCTCCATTGACAGGGAAATTGTAAATAAAGTCTCTCTCTCGACAGGGAAATTGTAAATAAAGTCTCTCTCTCTGGACAGGGAAATTGTAAATAAAGTCTCTCTCTCTAGACAAGGAAATTGTAAATAAAGTCGAGACAGGGAAATTGTAAATAAAGTCGAGACAGGGAAATTGTAAATAAAGTCTCTCTCTCTAGACAGGGAAATTGTAAATAAAGTCTCTCTCTCTGGACAGGGAAATTGTAAATAAAGTCTCTCTCTCTAGACAGGGAAATTGTAAATAAAGTCTCTCTCTAGACAGGGAAATTGTAAATAAAGTCTGTCTCTAGACAGGGAAATTGTAAGTAAAGTCTCTCTCTCTCGACAGGGAAATTGTAAATAAAGTCTAGACAGGGAAATTGTAAATAAAGTCTCTCTCTCTTGACAGGGAAATTGTAAATAAAGTCTCTCTCTCTAGACAGGGAAATTGCAAATCAAGTCTAGACAGGGAAATTGTAAATAAAGTCTCTCTCCAGACAGGGAAATTGTAAATAAAGTCTCTCTCTAGACAGGGAAATTGTAAATAAAGTCTCTCTCTCTAGACAGGGAAATTGTAAATAGAGTCTAGACAGGGAAATTGTAAATAAAGTCTCTCTCTCTCGACAGGGAAATTGTAAATAAAGTCTCTCTCTCTGGACAGGGAAATTGTCAATAAAGTCTCTCTCTCTAGACAGGGAAATTGTAAATAAAGTCTCTCTCTCTAGACTGGGAAATTGTAAATAAAGTCTAGACAGGGAAATTGTAAATAAAGTCTCTCTCTCTAGACAGGGAAATGGTAAATAAAGTCTCTCTCTAGACGGGAAATTGTAAATAAAGTCTCTCTCCAGACAGGGAAATTGTAAATAAAGTCTCTCTCTCCAGACAGGGAAATTGTAAATAAAGTCTCTCTCTCTAGACAGGGAAATTGTAAATCAAGTCTAGACAGGGAAATTGTAAATAAAGTCTCTCTCTCTAGACAGGGAAATTGTAAATAAAGTCTCTCTCTCCAGGGAAATTGTAAATAAAGTCTCTCTCCAGACAGGGAAATTTTAAATAAAGTCTCTCTCTCTCGACAGGGAAATTGTAAATAAAGTCCAGACAGGGAAATTGTAAATAAAGTCTCTCTCTCCAGACAGGGAAACTGTAAATAAAGTCTCTCTCTCTAGACAGGGAAATTGTAAATAAAGTCTCTCTCCAGACAGGGAAATTGTAAATAAAGTCTAGACAGGGAAATTGTAAATAAAGTCTCTCTCTAGACAGGGAAATTGTAAATCAAGTCTCTCTCTCTGGACAGGGAAATTGTAAATAAAGTCTAGACAGGGAAATTGTAAATAAAGTCTCTCTCTCCAGACAGGGAAATTGTAAATAAAGTCTAGACAGGGAAATTGTAAATAAAGTCTCTCTCTCTAGACAGGGAAATTGTAAATAAAGTCTCTCTCTAGACAGGGAAATTGTAAATAAAGTCTCGACAGGGAAATTGTAAATAAAGTCTCTCTCTCTCGACAGGTAATTGTAAATAAAGTCTCTCTCTAGACAGGGAAATTGTAAATAAAGTCTCTCTCTCTAGACAGGGAAATTGTAAATAAAGTCTCTCTCTGGACAGGGAAATTGTAAATAAAGTCTCTCTCTGGACAGGGAAATTGTAAATAAAGTCTCTCTCCAGAAAGGGAAATTGTAAATAAAGTCTCTCGCTCTAGACAGGGAAATTGTAAATAAAGGCTCTCTCTCTAGACAGGGAAATTGTAAATAAAGGCTCTCTCTCTCGACAGGGAAATTGTAAATAAAGTCTCTCTCCAGAGAGGTAAATTGTCAATAAAGTCTCTCTCTCTAGACAGGGAAATTGTAAATAAAGTCTCTCTCTCTCGACAGGGAAATTGTAAATAAAGTGTCTCTCTCTAGACAGGGAAATTGTAAATAAAGTCTCTCTCTCTCGACAGGGAAATTGTAAATAAAGTGTCTCTCTCTAGACAGGGAAATTGTAAATAAAGTCTCTCTCTAGACAGGGAAATTGTAAATAAAGTCTCTCTCTAGACAGGGAAATTGTAAGTAAAGTCTCTCTCTCTCGACAGGGAAATTGTAAATAAAGTCTAGACAGGGAAATTGTAAATAAAGTCTCTCTCTCTTGACAGGGAAATTGTAAATAAAGTCTCTCTCTCTAGACAGGGAAATTGCAAATAAAGTCCAGACAGGGAAATTGTAAATAAAGTCTCTCTCTCCAGACAGGGAAATTGTAAATAAAGTCTCTCTCTAGACAGGGAAATTGTAAATAAAGTCTCTCTCTAGACAGGGAAATTGTAAATAAAGTCTCTCTCTCTAGACAGGGAAATTGTAAATAAAGTCCAGACAGGGAAATTGTAAATAAAGTCTCTCTCTAGACGGGGAAATTGTAAATAAAGTCTCTCTCTCGAGACAGGGAAATTGTAAATAAAGTCTCTCTCCAGACAGGGAAATTGTAAATAAAGTCTGGACAGGGAAATTGTAAATAAAGTCTAGACAGGGAAATTGTAAATAAAGTCTCTCTCTCTTGACAGGGAAATTGTAAATAAAGTCTCTCTCTCCAGACAGGGAAATTGTAAATAAAGTCTCTCTCTCTAGACAGGGTAATTGTAAATAAAGTCTGGACAGGGTCGACTGGGCTTGGTGTTTTGCCGTTGTCGTGTCCGGTGCCTAGTGGTCCGATGCCGGGTGATCCGTCCGGTTTTATTCTTATTATGACTTTTCGTAGCGAGATTTTACAACTGAGTGGCTTGCTAGGCCATTTCAGAGGGCAATTAAGAATCAACCACATTGCTGTGGGTCTGGAGTCACATATCGGCCAGACCGGGTAAGGGCGGCAGGTTTCCTTCCCTAAAGGACATTAGTGAACCAGATGGGTTTTTACGACAATCCGGTAGTTTCATGGCCATCATTACTGATACTAGTATTTTAATTCCAGATTTTTATTTAATTAATTGAATTTAATTAATTGAATTTAAATTCGCCAGCTGCCGTGGCGGGATTTGAACTCATGACTCTGGATTTTAGTCCAGGCCTCTGGATTACTAGCCCAGTAACATAACCACTATGCTACCTTCCCCCTCTACACCTAATTGCCATTCTCAACAAATTCTCAAGTTCCCACTCAGTTCACGAACCACTCTCGTTGCCATCTGCTTTGTGATTTCGCCCTCTTAATCATAAACAAAGTCTCTCTCTACCCAGAGAAACCTTAATCAAAGTCTCTCAATAAACAGAGAAATCTTAAACACAGTCTCTCTACAGATAGGGAAATCTTAAACACAGTCTCTCTACAGATAGGGAAATCTTAAACACAGTCTCTCTACAGATAGGGAAATCTTAAACACAGTCTCTCTACAGATAGAGAAATCTTAAACACAGTCTCTCTACAGATAGAGAAATCTTAAACACAGTCTCTCTACAGATAGGGACATCTTAAACACAGTCTCTCAATAAACAGAAATTTTAAACGAAGTCACTTTACATAGGATCATAGAAACAGGAGGCCATTCAGCCCCTCGAGCCTGTTCTGCCATTCGATGAGATCATGGCTGATCTGTGACCTAAGTCTGAGTTCCATATCCATTAATACCTTTGGTTAATAAAAATCTATCAATATCAGATTTAAAATTAACAATTGAGCTAGCATCAACGACCGTTTGCAGAAGAGAATTCCAAACTTCTACCACCCTTTGTGTGTAGAAGTGTTTCCGAACTTCACTCCTGGCTCGAATATTTAGACTATGTCCCCTCGTCCTAGATTCAACAACCAGCAGAAATAGTTTCTCTCTATCTACCCTATCAGTTCCTCTTAATATCTTGAAAACTTCAATCAAATCATCCCTTAACCTTCTAAATTCCAGGGAATACAACCCTAGTTTGTGTAATCTCACCGAGTAATTTAACCCTTGGAGTCCAGGTATCATTCTAGTAAACCTGCACTGCACTCCCTCCAAGGCCAATATGTCCTTCCAAAGGTGCGGTGCCCAGAACTGAACCCAGTACTCCAGGTGTGGTCTAACCAGAGCTTTGTAAAGCTGCAGCATAACTTCTACCCCCTTGTATTCTACTCCTCTAGATATAAAGGCCAGCGTTCCATAAGCCTTTTTTTTTCTGTACCTGTCCATGACATTTTAATGATCTATATACATGGACCCCTAAGTCTCTTTGGACCTCCACTGTTTTGAGCTTTTCACCATTTAGAAAGTACTCTGGTCTATCCTTTTTAGATTATCTCACATTTGCCTACATTGAAATCCATTTGCCACAGTTTTGCCCATTCACTTAATCTATTAATATCTCTCTGTAATTTTATGCTTCCATCTACACTGCTTACAATGCTGCCTATCATTATGTCATCAGCAAACTTGGATATGTGGCTCTCTATCCTGTCATCTAAGTAATTAATAAATACAGTGAATAGTTGAGGCCCCAACACAGATCCCTGTGGACACCACTAGTCACATCCTGCCAATTTGAGTACCTGCCCATTATCCCTACTCACTAGGCTTCGTTTTAGCACCAGCTATCAGGTGCGTTCCTGGCGGGGGGCAGGGGGGGGGGGCTCCGAAAATCGGGGAACCCCGGATCGGGTCCAGAGCCCGGCTCCAACCCGCCCACTTCCGGGTTCCCCACAGACGCGCCGACGTGCATGCGCAGCCCACACATGTGGGACTCCCGCAGGTAATTAAAGCCAGCGGGATGCCACTTAACAGTATTTACTGAGCTATTTCAGGTCATTGACTGACCTGATTAAGGGAATATGTGAGGAGGAGTGGGATTTTAGAGACTACTGGGACTGTTTCCCATACTGGGGGAAACACTCCCAGTTGAAATGGACGTAGCTGTGGTAGCTGCAAAGGTCCATTTGATAGGTGGGGGGGGGGTGGGGGAGAGACCCTCACTCATTGCAGGAGGCCACTCTGTCACTTGGGACAAAGTTTGGCCTCCACCACCCTCCTCCTGACAACAAAAGTCACCAACTTGCACACTTACCCCGGGGTCCAGAGACATGTACCTACCTTGCGGACTCCCTCAGATGTACATCTTCCAGATGGGGGCCACCGTAGCTGCAGTCATGACCTCCTCGGAGGGCGAACAGCCTCACCAGCCTCGCCATCCACGCCTTCCACCTCTGACACGTGGAGCTCCACAACACAGTGCTGTGACACATCCATCCGTACAGCAGGAGGGAGGGCAACCGCAGAGAGAGATGCGTCGCAGAGGGCACTACCCTCGCCACAGGGTCCACAGACCGAGGCTCAGCTTCCTGGACCTCTCTGAGCAGCAGTGCACACGGAGGCTCAGAGTCACTCAACATGTAGTCGTGGACATCAGCAGCCTCTTTCATGCCGAGCTGCTCCCGGCTGGCCCGAGCACCATCTTCTTAGCTGTCACTGTCAAAGTCACCACTGCCCTCAACAACTTCTCCTCCGCATCCTTCCAGGGTGCCACCGGGGACATCGCCGACGTCTCTCAGTGGTCTGCACAAAAGAGCCTTGCAAATACACCTACACCCACTCTGCAGTGACACAATGGGTGGCATCAGTGGTGAGTCTTCATTGTGATCCTCAGGAAAAGGCATTATTGCACAAACCAGACAAGATTCGCAAAGACGTGGCAGTAGTGGTGCCAATATAATATGTGATGTGAGTTGGTCAGAAATTCAATATAAGTAAAAACCATGACAAACCCTCAAACACCCTTGTGCATCCCCTTCAAGCTCATGACACGTTTGCCTTACGCTGCCTACTGCACATATGTGATGCATGCCCTGTGGCTGCTGCACAGGTAGTGGCAGGTTAAGTGAGGCTGGCCGTGAGAGAGATGCACAAGAGGGTGAGTATGAGATAGAGCCATGAGATTGTATGAGGATTGGGTTGAGTGGTAGTGGTGGGATGAGTACTGGCGAGGTGAGTAGGTGCAGGTAAGATGAGGATGAGCTTTGAGTGGGTATGAGGGGTGATGTGACAGAGTAGTGTTGGCGGTGCAGAAGGAGATGTGGGGTGGGGACGGTGGTGTGGCAGAAGGAGTGTAGGGGAAAGACTACGTGTACTCACTGTGGCTGACCTATTGAGGTCATAGGACCGCCTCCTGCACTGTGTGCAGGTGGGCGATATGTTGGTGGTGCAGGTGACCTCCTCTGCCACCTCGAGCCAGGCCTTCTTGGTGGCAGAGGTAGGCCGCTTCCTCCCGCCCGCCGGGGAGGGGGGGGGGGGGGGGGGGGAGATCTCTGTCCTCCCCCTCCTCCTCACCCCATCTAATGATACCTGGGGTGAGGCATCATTAAACTGGGAGCAGCCTTCCCCCTGGGCTGCTCCATACTGTAATTTTTGTTATTTGTTGCAGCATCTGTCAGTGGAGGACTGCCCCTTTAAATAGAGCTCGTCCAGCTGACAGATCTTACTGCGCATGCGCAGCCCGCCCGACGCGCAGATCAGCAGTGGGGAACCCGGAAGACCAGGTAAGTGGATCCAATTAGGCTGCGATCGCGCGGGGGGCAGACTGATTTCGCCGGGCGCGTTACCCATGCGCCACAATAGCGCCCCCCGCCGCGAACCCGCAGCCCTGGTAACATCGAGCCCACTGTCTCCTGCCACTCAGCCAATTTCCTAACCAGGTCAATAATTTGCCCTCAATTCCATGAGCTTCAACTTTAGCTAACAGACTCTTAAGAGGGACTTTCTTGAATGCCTTCTGGAAGTCCATATAAACAACATCCATCGACATTCCCCTGTCCACTACTTTAGTCACCTCTTCAAAAAATTCAATCAGGTTCATCAGGCATGACCTACTAATTAATCCATGCTGGCTCTCTCTGTTCAGCTGAACATTTTCACGGCTCTATACCCAGAGAAATCTTGAACAAAGTCTCTCAATCCTCACAGAAATCTTAAATAAACTCTCTCTATAGACAGATAGATCTTAAGTAAAGTCTCTCTACATCCAGAGAAATCTTTAACAAAGTCTCTCGAGAGGCAGAGAAATCTTAAACAAAATTTCTCTATATTCACAGAAATCTTAAACAAGGTCTCTCTGCAGATAGACCTTAAACAAAGTCTCCATAATTGTAAACAATTTTAAAACACCAAGTTATAGTCCAACAAATTTATTTTAAATTCCACAAGCTTTCGGAGGCTTCCTCCTTCCTCAGGTGACTGGTGTGGAAGGAGGAAGCCTCCGAAAGCTTGTGGAATTTAAAATAAATTTGTTGGACTATAACTTGGTGTTGTAAAATTGTTTACAATAGTCAACCCCAGTCCATCAACGGCATCTCCACATCAAAGTCTCCATAGACAGAGAAATCTTAAATAAAGAAATCTAAAACAAGGGCATAAATTTTAACCCCATGACTGGGTGGGTTGGGGGCGGTGGGAAAGTAAAAATTGTAAAATCGTAAAACCCGCCTTCACTCCGATTTTAATGAAGGCAAGTTGAGAGGCGGGTGACCAACTCACTCTCAGGAAACGGGTCAGTCAGTGAAATCTTTTAAGGAGGCCATGGGTCTCCATTTTGACAGGTTTTTTATTTTTAACTCCTGGGGGCCGGGATTCCCGGGCTCTCTGTTTCACACCACGTGAGAGGAGGAGAGAAGGCCCAGATCAGCAGGTAAGTGCCTTTATTGCACAGCTTGTGGGCCCGGAGGAGCAGCAATGTTTCCCCAGGCCCAACAAGCCTACTTGCCACAATCCCACACATGCGATCGGCCAACCTCCCCCCACCACGATCTCTGACCCCCTCCCCACGATCTCCAACCCGACCCCCTCCCCACGATCTCCGACCCGACCCCCTCCCCACGACAGGCGTTTCTGCGGCCGCAACCGAGACTCCAGGATGGTGTGTTGCCTCCCTGGTGCAAGGATCAAGGATGTCTCGGAGCGGCTACAGAACATTTTGGAGGGGGAGGGCGAACAGCCAGCTGTCGTGGTGCACATAGGCACCAACGATATAGGTAAAAAAGGGGATGAGGTCCTAAAAGCAGAATATAGGGAGTTAGGAGGTAAATTAAAAAATAGGACCTCAAAGGTAGTAATCTCAGGATTGCTGCCAGTGCCACGTGCTAGTCAGAGTAGAAATAGGAGGATATTTCAAATGAATACGTGGCTAGAGGAATGGTGCAAGGGGGAGGGATTCAAATTCCTGGGACACTGGAAACGGTTCTGGGGGAGGTGGGACCAGTACAAACCGGATGGTCTGCACCTGGGCAGGGCCGGGACTACTGTCCTAGGAGGAGTGTTTGCTAGTGCTGTTGGGGAGGGTTTAAACTAAAGTGGCAGGGGGTTGGGAACCTGAGGAGGGAGAGAGAGGAAAGCGTAACAGGAAGGGACAGAAGGTATGGAGTAATAGGTAAAGTGTTAAAAAAGGAAAAAGCAGGAACTAAGCGTCACAAAACAGATTTGAAAGTTATTTATCTGAATGCACGTAGCATTCGTAATAAAATGGACGAGTTAACGGCACAAATAACTACGTATGGGTATGATCTTGTGGCCATTACAGAAACATGGCTGCAGGGTGACAACGACTGGGAATTAAATATGCCAGGGTATTTAACAATCAGGAAGGACAGGCAGGAAGGAAGGGGAGGTGGGGTGGCTATGTTAATAAAGGAAGGAATCACTGTAATACAGAGAAATGATATTGGGACAAAGCATCAAGATAATGAAACAGTTTGGGTCGAGATAAGGAATAATAAGGGAAAAAAAACATTAGTGGGCGTAGTATATAGGCCTCCTAATAGTTGCAACTCTGCTGGAAGAAGTATTAATCAGGAGATAGTCGGGGCATGTAATAAGGGAACAGCCATAATTATGGGGGATTTTAATTATCATATTAACTGGACAAATCAAATTGGGCAGAGCAGCCTTGAGGACGAGTTCATTGAGTGCATCAGGGATGGATTTCTTGAGCAGTATGTAACTGATCCTACAAGGGGGCAGGCAACCTTGGACCTGGTCCTGTGTAATGAGTCAGGATTAATTAATAATGTCCTAGTTAAGGATCCCCTTGGAACGAGCGACCACAACATGGTTGAATTCCATATCCAATTAGAGGGTGAGAAGGTTGATTCTCAAACAAGCGTACTGAGCTTGAATAAAGGAGACTATGATGGTATGAGAGCGGAATTGATTAAAGTGGACTGGGAAAATAGATTAAAGGGTAAGACGGTACATGAGCAGTGGTGTTCATTTAGGGAGTTATTTTACAACTTTCAAAATAAATATATTCCACTGAGGAAAAAAGGGTGTAAAAGAAATGACAGCCATCCGTGGCTAAGTAAAGAAATCAAGGATAGTATCCGACTAAAAACAAGGACATATAAGGTAGCCAAACTTAGTGGGAGGATAGAAGATTGGGAATTCTTCAAAAGACAGCAAAAAGTAACTAAAGGATTGATTAAGAAAGGGAAGTTAGATTATGAAAAGAAATTAGCAAAAAATATAAAAACAGATAGCAAGAGTTTCTATAGTTATATAAAAAGAAAAAGGGTGGCTAAGGCAAACATAGGTCCCTTAGAGGATGAGACCGGGAAATTAATGGTGGGAAACATGGAGATGGCAAAAATGCTGAACAAATATTTTGTTTCAGTCTTTACAGTAGAGGACACTAAGAATATCCCAACACTGGACAAACAGGGGACTCTCGGGGGGGAGGAGCTAAATACGATTAAAATCACTCAGGAGATGGTACTCAGTAAAATAATGGGACTCAAGGCGGATAAATCCCCTGGACCTGATGGCTTCCATCCTAGGGTCTTGAGGGAAGTGGCAGTAGGGATTGTGGATGCTTTGGTGATAGTTTTCCAAAATTCCCTGGACTCAGGAGAGGTCCCGGCAGATTGGAAAACTGCTAATGTAACACCGTTATTTAAAAAGGGTAGTAGGCAGAAGGCTGGAAATTATAGGCCAGTTAGCTTAACATCTGTGGTGGGTAAAATTTTGGAGTCTATTATTAAGGAGACAGTAACGGAACATTTAGATAAGCATAATTTAATAGGACAAAGTCAGCATGGCTTTATGAAGGGGAAGTCATGTCTGACAAATTTGCTCGAGTTCTTCGAGGATATAACGTATAGGGTGGATAAAGGGGAACCAGTGGACGTAGTGTATTTAGACTTCCAGAAGGCATTCGACAAGGTGCCACATAAAAGATTATTACTTAAGATAAAAAATCACGGGATTGGGGGTAATATTCTGGCATGGGTGGAGGATTGGTTATTGAACAGGAAGCAGAGAGTTGGGATAAATGGTTCATTTTCGGACTGGCAACCAGTAACCAGTGGTGTTCCACAGGGGTCGGTGCTGGGTCCCCAACTCTTTACAATCTATATTAACGATTTGGAGGAGGGGACCGAGTGCAACATATCAAAATTTGCAGATGATACAAAGATGGGAGGGAAAGTAGAGAGTGAGGAGGACATAAAAAACCTGCAAGGGGATATAGACAGGCTGGGTGAGTGGGCGGAGATTTGGCAGATGCAATATAATAATGGAAAATGTGAGGTTATGCACTTTGGCAGGAAAAATCAGAGAGCAAGTTATTTTCTTAATGGCGAGAGACTGGAAAGTACTGCAGTACAAAGGGATCTGGGGGTCCTAGTGCAAGAAAATCAAAAAGTTGGTATGCAGGTGCAGCAGGTGATCAAGAAAGCCAACGGAATGTTGGCTTTTATTGCTAGGGGGATAGAATATAAAAACAAGGAGGTATTGCTGCAGTTATATAAGGTATTGGTGAGACCGCACCTGGAATACTGCATACAGTTTTGGTCTCCATACTTAAGAAAAGACATACTTGCTCTCGAGGCAGTACAAAGAAGGTTCACTCGGTTAATCCCGGGGATGAGGGGGCGGACATATGAGGAGAGGTTGAGTAGATTGGGACTCTACTCATTGGAGTTCAGAAGAATGAGAGGCGATCTTATTGAAACATATAAGATTGTGAAGGGTCTTGATCGGGTGGATGCAGTAAGGATGTTCCCAAAGATGGGTGAAACTAGAACTAGGGGGCATAATCTTAGAATAAGGGGCTGCTCTTTCAAAACTGAGATGAGGAGAAACTTCTTCACTCAGAGGGTAGTCGGTCTGTGGAATTTGCTGCCCCAGGAAGCTGTGGAAGCTACATCATTAGATAAATTTAAAACAGAAATAGACAGTTTCCTAGAAGTAAAGGGAATTAGGGGTTACGGGGAGCGGGCAGGAAATTGGACATGAAGCTGAGTTCGGATCGATCAATGCCCTGTGGGTGGCGGAGAGGGCCCAGGGGCTATGTGGCCGGGTCCTGCTCCGACTTCTTGTGTTCTTTAGATTTGTGGTTGGGATCAGATCAGCCATGATCTTATTGAATGGCGGAGCAGGCTCGAGGGGCCGATTGGCCTACTCCTGCTCCAATTTCTTATGTTCTTATGTTCTCCCCACGATCTCCGGCCCGACCCCCTCCCCACGATCTCCGGCCCGACCCCCTCCCCACGATCTCCGGCCCGGCCCCCTCCCCACGATCCCCGGCCCCCTCCCCACGATCCCCGGCCCCCTCCCCACGATCCCCGGCCCCCTCCCCACGATCCCCGGCCCCCTCCCCACGATCCCCGGCCCCCTCCCCACGATCCCCGGCCCCCTCCCCACGATCCCCGGCCCCCTCCCCACGATCCCCGGCCCCCTCCCCACGATCCCCGGCCCCTCCCCCTCCCCACGATCCCCGGCCCCCTCCCCACGATCCCCGGCCCCCTCCCCACGATCCCCGGCCCCCTCCCCACGATCCCCGGCCCCTCCCCCTCCCCACGATCTCCGGCCCCTCCCCCTCCCCACGATCTCCGGCCCCTCCCCCTCCCCACGATCTCCGGCCCCTCCCCCTCCCCACGATCTCCGGCCCCTCCCCCTCCCCACGATCTCCGGCCCCTCCCCCTCCCCACGATCTCCGGCCCCTCCCCCTCCCCACGATCTCCGGCCCCTCCCCCTCCCCACGATCTCCGGCCCCTCCCCCTCCCCACGATCTCCGGCCCCTCCCCCTCCCCACGATCTCCGGCCCCTCCCCCTCCCCACGATCTCCGGCCCCTCCCCCTCCCCACGATCTCCGGCCCCTCCCCCTCCCCACGATCTCCGGCCCCTCCCCCTCCCCACGATCTCCGGCCCCTCCCCCTCCCCACGATCTCCGGCCCCTCCCCCTCCCCACGATCTCCGGCCCCTCCCCCTCCCCACGATCTCCGGCCCCTCCCCCTCCCCACGATCTCCGGCCCCTCCCCCTCCCCACGATCTACGGCCCCTCCCCCTCCCCACGATCTACGGCCCCTCCCCCTCCCCACGATCTACGGCCCCTCCCCCTCCCCACGATCTCCGAGACCGCTCCCCCTCCCCACGATCTCCGGCCCCTCCCCCTCCCCACGATCTCCGGCCCCTCCCCCTCCCCACGATCTCCGGCCCCTCCCCCTCCCCACGATCTCCGGCCCCTCCCCCTCCCCACGATCTCCGGCCCCTCCCCCTCCCCACGATCTCCGGCCCCTCCCCCTCCCCACGATCTCCGGCCCCTCCCCCTCCCCACGATCTCCGGCCCCTCCCCACGCCACGATCTCCGACCCCTCCCCCCGCCACGATCTCCGACCCCTCCCCCGCCACGATCTCCGACCCCTCCCCCGCCACGATCTCCGAGACCCCTCCCCCCGCCACGATCTCCGAGACCCCTCCCCCCGCCACGATCTCCGACCCCTCCGCCCACCACGATCTCCGACCCCTCCCCCCACCACGATCTCCGACCCCTCCCCCCGCTACGATCTCCGACCCCTCCCCCACCACGATCTCCGACCCCTCCCCCCGCTACGATCTCCGACCCCTCCCCCACCACGATCTCCGACCCCTCCCCCCGCCACGATCTCCGAGACCCCTCCCCCCGCCACGATCTCCGACCCCTCCCCCACCACGATCTCCGACCCCTCCCCCACCACGATCTCCGACCCCTCCCCCACCACGATCTCCGACCCCTCCCCACACCACGATCTCCGACCCCTCCCCCCACCACGATCTCCGACCCCTCCGCCCACCACGATCTCCGACCCCTCCCCCACCACGATCTCCGACCCCTCCCCCACCACGATCTCCGACCCCTCCCCCACCACGATCTCCGACCCCTCCCCCCGCTACGATCTCCGACCCCTCCCCCCACCACGATCTCCGAGACCGCTCCCCCCACCACGATCTCCGACCCCTCCCCACACCACGATCTCCGACCCCTCCCCCCACCACGATCTCCGACCCCTCCCCCACCACGATCTCCGACCCCTCCCCCACCACGATCTCCGACCCCTCCCCCACCACGATCTCCGACCCCTCGCCCCACGATCGCCGACCCCTATAGACAGAGAAATTAATGAAGTGTTGCTATACCCACAGAAATTTTCAACAAAGTCTCTATACCGAGAAAAATGAACTAAGTCTCTCTATAGACAGAGAAATGTTAAGCAAAGTCTCTCTATACTCTCAGAAAAATTAAACAAAATCTCTGTATAGACAAAGAAATCTGAAACAAAGTTTCTCTGTAGACAGAGAAATCTTAAATTATTTCAGCCCCTGTTTCTGATTATGCTACTCAGCGAGCAGCGAGCTCTCATGGAATCATACAAAATTTACCGCACAGAAGGAGGCCATTCGGCCCATCGTGTCCACGCTGGCCGAAAATAATCCACTTTCCAGCACTTGGTCAGGGAGGTTCGCTAGTGCTGTTTGGTGGGGGGGGGTCGTTTAAACTAGCTTGGTAGGGGGATGGGAACCTGAGCGTAGATTCAGATGGGACAGAATCAGAACTGGGAATGGAAGGCAGAAAATTAGTAAGTGATTTAGGAAGGCAGAAGAAACAAAGGTTAGAAAATAAACAGCAAGGGAGTTTGGCAGTGTTTAATGGTATATACCTCAATGCAAGGAGTGCAGTGAAGAAGGCGGATGAGCTGAGGGCACAGATAGACATGTGGCAGTACGATATCGTAGTTATTACAGAAACATGGCTTAAAGAGGGGCAGGAATGGCAGCTCAACGTTCCTGGTTACAGGGTTTTCAGATGAGATAGAGAGGGGGATAAAAAAGGATGGGGAGTGGCAATTTTGGTTAAAGGAACAATTACAGCCATGAGGAGGGATGATATGTTAGAAGGATCATCAAATGAGGCCATCTGGGTTGAACTAAAGAACAAAAAAGGGCAGTCACACTGCTGGGAGTGTACTATAGACCCCCAAACAGTCAGAGGGAGATAGAGGAGCAAATATGTCGGCAAATTTCTGAGAAGTACAAAAACAATAGGGCAGTAATAGTAGGGGATTTCAACTACCCTAATATTAACTGGGATAGAATCAGTGTGAAGGATATAGAGGGTGCAAAATTCTTGAACTGCATTCAGGAGAACTTTTTTAGCCAGTACGTAGCAAGCCCAACAAGAAATGGGGCAGTTCTGGATTTAGTTTTAGGAAATGAGGCTGGGCAGGTGGAAGGAGTATCAGTAGGAGAGCATTTTGGTGGTGGTGATCATAATTCAGTTAGTTTTAGCATAGTTATGGAAAAGGACAAAGACAGAGCAAGAGTTAAAGTTCTCAATTGGGGAAAGGCCAATTTTACTAGGCTAAGAAGTGATTTAGCAAAAGTGGACTGAAAACAGCTACTTGAAGGTAAATCAGTGTCAGAGCAGTGGGAGGCATTCAAGGGGAAGATTCAAGGGGTGCAGAATAAATATGTTCCCACAAAGAAAAAGGGAGGGGCTCCAAATCTAGAGCCCTCTGGATGTCAAGGAGCATACAGTGTGAGATAAGGCAAAAAAGGAAAGCTTATGCAGACACTGAGAACTCAATACTACAGAAAGCCTAGAGGAGTATAGAAAGTTCAGGGGTGAAATTAAAAAGGAGATGAGGAAAGCAAAGAGAGGGCATGAAAAAATATTGGCAACTAAAATCAAGGAAAACCCAAAGACGTTTTATAAATATATTAAGAGTAAGAGGATAACTAGAGAAAGAGTAGGGCCTATTAGAGACCAAAAAGGTGGAGGCGGAAGATACTTTGCGTCTGTCTTTACAAAAGAGAGGGACAATGCAGACATTGTAGTTAAGGAGAAGGAGTGTGAAATATTGGATAGGATAAACTTAGTGAGAGAGGAAGTATTAAGGAGATTAGCATCCTTGAAAGTAGATAAATCACCAGGGCTGGATGGAATGTATCCCAGGCTGATAAAAGAAGCCAGGGAGGAAATAGCGGAGGCTCTGACCAACATTTTCCAATCCTCACTGGACACAGTGTGGTGCCGGACGATTGGAGGACTGCTAACGTTGTACCATTGTTTAAGAAGGGAGCGAGGAATAGACCAGGTAAGCATAAGCCAGTCAGTCCAACCTCGGTGGTGGGCAAATTATTGGAAACAATTCTGAGGGACAGGATAAGCAGTCACTTAGAAAGGCACGGAGTAATCAAGGACAGTCAGCACGGATTTGTTAAGGGAAGGTACCAATGACATAGGTAGAAAGAGGGATGAGGTCCTGCAGGCAGAGTTTAAGGAGTTAGGAAAGAGATTAACAAGCAGGACCTGAAGGGTAATAATCTCCGGATTACTCCCAGTGCCACGCGCTAGTGAGTATAGAAGTAGGAGGATAGAGCAGATGAATGCGTGGCTGGAGAGATGGTGCAAGAGGGAGGGCTTTAGATTCCTGGGGCATTGGGGCCGGTTCTGGGGGAGGTGGGACCTGTACAGGCCGGGGGAGGTGGGACCCAACAGGGTCGGGAGCAATATCCTTGTGGGTAGGTTTGCTAGTGCTCCCGGGGGAGGGTTTAAACTAACTTGGCAGGGGGATGGGAACCTAAGAGGAGATTCAGACAGGAGAGTAACAAAACTGGAAATGGAAGACAGAAAAGTAGTAAGTGAAATTGGAAGGCAGCGGAAACAAAGGCCAGCAGCAAATAAGGTCAAAATAGGAAAAAATGTTAAAAAGGCAAAATTAAAGGCACTTTATCTGAATGCACACAGCATTCACAACAAGGTAGATGAATTGACGGCACAAATAGAAATAAATGGGTCTGATCTAATTGCCATTACAGAGATGTGGCTGCAGGGTGACCAAAGCTGAGAACTGAATATTCAAGGATATTCGACATTTAGGAAGGACAGGCAAAAAGGAAAAGGAGGTGGAGTGGTGCTGTTAATAAAGGATGAAATTAGTACAATGGTGAGAAAGGATCGTGGCTCAGAAAATCAAGATGTAGAATCAGTTTGGGTGGAGCTAAGAAACAGCAAGGAGCAGAAAACATTGGTGGGAGTTGTTTATAGGCCAAACAGTAGTGGTAATGTAGTGCACGGTATAAAGCAGGAAAATAGAAGTGCATGTAACAAGGATAATGCAGTAATCATGGGGGACTTTAATCTACATACAGATTGGGCAAACCAAATTAGCACTAATACTGTGGAGGACAAATTCCTGGAATGTAGACGAGATGGTTTTCTAGATCAGTATGTTGAGGAACCAACTAGGGAACAGGCTATTTTAGATTCAGTATTGTGCAATGAGAAAGGGTTAATTAATGATCTTGTTATAAAGGAGTCATTAGAGAAGAGTGACCATAATATGATAGAATTCTTCATTCAGTTTGAAAGTGATGTAGTTCAATCCGAAACTAGGGCCTTAAATCTAAACAAAGGAAACTACGAAGGTATGAGGCTCAAGTCGGCTGTGGTTGATTGGGGAACTACATTAAAAGGTATGATGGTAGACAGGCAATGGCTAGCATTTAAAGAATTAATACATAATTTACAACAAATATATATTCCTTTAAGGCACAAAAACCCAACAGGAAAAGTGGTCCAACCGTGGCTAACAAAAGAAATTAAAGATAGGATTAAATCAAAGGAAGAGGCATATAAAGTTGCCAGAAAAAGCAGTAAGCCCGAGGATTGGGAGCATTTTAGAATTCAGCAAAGGAGGACCAAGAAATTGATAAAGAAAGGGAAAATAGACAGAGAGTAAACTAGCAAGAAACATAAAAACAGACCATAAAAGCTTCTATACGTGTGTAAAAAGGAAAAGACTGGGGAAGACAAATGTGGGTCCCTTACAGACAGACGGGAGAATTTATAATGGGGAATAAGGAAATGGCAGAGAAATTAAACAAATACTTTGTATCTGTCGTCACGGAAGAAAACACAAAAAACCTCCCAGAAATAATGGAGAACCAAGGGTCTGGCGAGAATAAGGAACTGAAAGAAATTAGTATTAGCAAAAAAAATAGTACTAGAGAAATTAATGGGACTGAAAGTCGATAAATCCCAAGGATCTGATGATCTACATGGATTTATGAAAGGGAAATCATGTTTGACAAACCTATTGGAGTTCTTTGAGGATGTAACTAGTAGAATAGATAAGGGGGAACCAGTGGATGTGGTGTATTTGGATTTTCAGAAGGCTTTCGATAAGGTCCCACACAGGAGGTTGGTGAACAAAGTTAGAGCACATGGAATTGGGGGTAATATACTGGCATGGATTGAGAATTGGTTATCAGACAGAAAATAGAGAGTAGGAATAAACGGGTCTTTTTCAGGTTGGCAGACTGTGACTAGTGGGTACCGCAGGGATCAGTGCTTGGGCCTCAGCTATTCACAATCTATATCAATGATTTGGATGAGGGAACCAAATGTAATATTTCCAAGTTTGCTGATGACACAAAACTAGGTGGGAATGTGAGTTGTGAGGAGGATGCAAAGAGGCTTCAAGGGGATATAGACAGGCTAAGTGAGTGGGCAAGAACAAGGCAAATGGAATATAATGTGGAAAAATGTGAAGTTATCCACTTTGGTAGGAAAATCAGAAATGCAGAGTATTTTTTAAATGGTGAGAGATTGGGAAATGTTGATGTTCAAAGGGACCTGGGTGTCCTTGTACATGAATCACTGAAAACTAACATGCAGGTGCAGCAAGCAATTAGGAAGGCAAATGGTATGTTGGCCTCTATTACAAGAGGATTTGAGTACAGGAGTAAAGATGTCTTACTGCAACTACACAGGGCCTTGGTGAGACCGCACCTGGAGTATTGTGTACAATTTTGGTCTCCTTACCTAAGAAAGGATATACTTGCCATTGAGGGAGTGCAACGAAGGTTCACCAGACTGATTCCTGGGATGGCGGGATT
This sequence comes from Heptranchias perlo, assembly GCF_035084215.1. Lineage (NCBI taxonomy): Eukaryota > Metazoa > Chordata > Chondrichthyes > Hexanchiformes > Hexanchidae > Heptranchias > Heptranchias perlo. The sequence continues at coordinate 1,063,398 of NC_090348.1, forward strand.
GTCATATGAGGAGAGATTGAGTGGACTAGGCCTGTATTCTCTGGAGTTTAGAAGAATGAGAGGTGATCTCATTGAAACACAAAATTCTTACAGGGCTCAACAGGGTAGATGCAGGGAGGGTGTTTCCCCTGGCTGGGGAGTCTAGAACCAGGGGTCACAGTCTCAGAAAAAGGGGTAGTCCATTTAGAACTTTCTTCAGTCAGGGAGTGGTGAATCTTCGGAATTCTCTACCCCAGAATGCTGTGGAGGCTCAGTCATTGAATACATTCAAAACAGAGATTTCTAGATATTAAAGGCATCGAGGGATATGGGGATGGTGCAGGAAAATGGCATTGAGGTAGAAGATCAGCCATGATCTTGAATGGCGGAGCAGGCTCAAGGGGCCGGATGGCCTACTCCTGCTCCTATTTCTTATGTGTCTGACTAACTTGATTGAATTTTTTGAGGAGGTAACAAGGAGGGTCGATGAGGATAGTGGATTTGATGTAGGGTAGATGGATTTTAGCAAGGCTTTTGATGAGGTGCCACATGGCAGACTGGTCAAAAAAGTACAAGCCCTGCAGTCTACAGCTTTCCTCCTCACTATCAACCACACAGCCAATTTTTGTATCATCTGCAAACTTCTTAATCATGCCCTCTACATTTAAGTTCAAATCATTAATATATATCACAAAAAGCCAGGGGCTTAGTACTGAGCCCTGCGGAACCCCACTGGAAACATCCTTCTAGTCACAAAAACACCCGTCGACCTTTGCTCCCTGCCACTGAGCCAATTTTGGATCCAACTTGCCACTCTCCCTTGGATTTCATGGGCTTGTACTTTTTTGACCAGTCTGCCATGTGGGACCTTGTTAAAAGCCTTGCTAAAATCCATCTACACTACATCAAATGCACTACAGTCATCGAACCTCCTTGTTATCTTTTCAAAAAATTGATTCCAATAATTTGCCCACCAAGGTTAGACTGACTGGCCTCTCCCCACATTCTGCCCTTCCCAATCATTCACTGCATGGCCCATGATAAAAAACAGAGGGATATCAGAAGGTATAGAGTGCACTGTGGGTTGTACCTGTAACATTATATTAAAAAGCCCCTCGATGTATAGTACAGTACTGGCCATAACCTCTTCCTGCTCACTCAGCATGTCAGTAGGTACAATTTAACATCTAACTCACCCGTCTTTGAATTTAGAAATGACCATCACTGGTCCAAATGATTCCTCTTTGGCAATGAACATGTCATCCTCCACATCAGTGAATACTGTTGGCTCCATGAAGAAACCTAGAGCAATAATAAATATGAGAGGTGAGAGTCACTACCACTGAGCCAAGGCTGACATCTGAGAGGAGACTTTCATCCATGGCCTTACAATATAGATTGTACCTGAACTCATGTCCTGTCCTCAGGTGAAAGGACTCAATGCCTCACACAGCCTCCTCCTCCCATCTACTGAACTAATGGATTTTGGGTTAAGATAATGTGACAGTTGTTACTGTGGATTTTTATACCCAGCAGTCAATCTACTATCTGCACATTAACGACTTTTGGCAAAATTTGGATTTTAATTTCAGAAAATGGAGAAAGTAAAATGTAGATTCATCAAAATATCCATTTTGCACAAGAGTAAACCATTTGTTCGTTTCTATAGGTTTTGTTTTTGTATCACGCGTCCTTTGTGTATCTTGATTAGCCATTACTAACTCAAATAAACTGCCCACATAATAGTTAGACCACTCAGTCCATTTCACACAAAGCCTAGTTGCAAACTGCTCTCTCATTAGCACTGAAAAGCCCCCCCAATATGGTTTAACTGTTGTCCTGCTGGCAGTACACACACTTTGCTCTGTATTGCATTTTATCTCCTAATAGTCATCCAGACTTTTGTTTTTCCATATCAGACACTGCTCCTGCCTTCGATTTAATTTGAAAGGTGAGTGTGAAAATGAGAGCACTAAACACTGTTCAACTGAATCATAAGAAAATTAAACAGGAAACATTTTGAGCTTGCTCTTTGAATCCATTTCTATAAAGTAAAGGCCTTCATACCAGGCCTTGGAACGGATTTCCCGCCATAAACCAGGGTCGCCCCCTCTTTCACTCCGATTTCACAATATTCAAGCAGCTTTTCTAGATGAGCTTTATGGTTTTGTGGTCCATGATCTGTTGACCTGTTCAAAGGATCACCAATTTTCATCTTCTTAATCTCCTCAACCTGTATAATAACAGGATGGGACGTATAACATAGGACTGCTACAAACAAACATTGTGCATTAATAGATCTTACACCTTTCTGTTGTGCTGTAGAACACTAAGAATTTCATGGTGACTTACCACTCGCCGAACAAATTCATCATGGACAGACTCTTCAACAAACAACCGGCCAGCTGCAATGCAGTTCTCTCCCTTATTGAAATATACTGCTCCCATACCCTGCAGGGAAGGAAAGGTTAGAATTACATTAAGAGAATTGCTATATTCGGTGAGCAAGAATTGGGATCAGTTCTTGTTCTCCGAAATGCTGAGAACACAGCAGAGTTGGAGTGACTGGGATGCGTTAGACAGCACTCACCATTCTCACAGCCTTGTCAAGGTCACAGTCACTGAAGATGATGAGAGGAGATTTCCCACCCAGTTCCAGAGAGACCTTTTTCAGATTACTCAAAGCACAGCTGTTAAACGGATGTTAAAGATCAGTTATTATCGCTTGTTCAAGACTAGTGTAACATTCTTCTCCAATAACCATCTATTTTTGCAGGAACTGATTCTATCAGAAAGAAGATTTCTGTTTCAATCTGACCCACACTACTGAGGAGAGGCTCCATAATTGTATAATTGTAGTAAAAACAGAAAACGCTGGAAATACACAGCAGAGCTGTCAGATCTGAAAAAAGAAAAGACAGGTTAATGCTTTGGGTATAGATCCTTTATCTATTACCCAGTCTTTGTACTTCCAACATTTTCTGTTTTTATTCCAGATGTCAAGCACTTGGATGTTTTTCTTTATATTTCTGCATGGAGGTAGTTTCACACAGGAGCATAGTACACCAGTGTACATCTTTGTGAGCCAATTGTATACCAGTGTATATCTTTGTGAGCCAATTGTATACCAGTGTATATCTTTGTGAGCCAATAGTACACCAGTGTATATCTTTGTGAGCCAATAGTACACCAGTGTATATCTTTGTGAGCCAATTGTATACCAGTGTATATCTTTGTGAGCCAATAGTACACCAGTGCTGCAAATGCAGGAGACAAGTTGTAACCGGCAGCTAATTCAGAAATGATCCAAATCATCGACAGACGGTTCTGAAAAACACGCATATTTGTTGTATGTTTCATGAATGCTAGAAAGTTGCAGAACCCCAAAATGTCCAGTATTTAAAGCGCTAAATCCATTGGGATTGGGCTAAAAATTCGTTAGGAAAGTAGATCGGACACCTGGTACAGATTGTCAAACAAATAATCTATAGAACTGGAGTCAATCTAAACGATTCACAATCTGTTCCATCGGGACCTATAGGTTTTAAACAGAAAATGTGTTTTATATGATTCCACCAGAGAACAACTGTTAAATGTACCTTTTCATAATCTGTTTTCCAATTGGGGTGGATCCTGTGAATCCAAGTTTGCGTATGTCTGGGTGTTCAGACAGCCGCTGTCCTACAAGGCCGCCTAGGGTTAAATGTGAAAAGTTAGAAAATGCTTGTGATGCTCAGACTATAAACGTAGTTTGACAGCTGTTAAATGTCATTAATAACGAATTTGTGTAGTTTCATTCTGATTTGTAGCAGTTTGAACTGCAGGATAAACCTGCCATTAATTAGCTGCACAGATTGCTATGGAGATGGTTAATTTAGCAATAGAATGGCTGCACTGATCGAGGGGGTTGGTGGTGCCGTATGTGAACGGACTTCCAGACCATCATGTCCCACAAAGGCTTCAGCACGCTCCCCATTGAGGGGTGAGAGATGCTCGAAAGGAAAATCATTGCTAAGGTACCATAACAGTGAGCAGCACTGACAGTGGCCTCAAACAACTCCCCTTATGGGGTAGAAGGGAACTCCTTCTCTCCATGGCAAGCTTTATTCTAACTTTACTTTTTAAATGTTCAGTCATTGTCCTGCTCCCTCCTCACTCCATACAATTCCACGGCTAGTCTCTGTTTGCCACGTTTCCATTCACTGGGGGTTTCATCTGATTTCCCTTCCCTGAGGAAGTACATCAATTCCACTTGGTCTCTCCTCCTGCAGGTCTTAGTATGGGGGGTATGTAAAGAATAAAGCCCCTCACTGTGTGTACTGCATGGGGCTACGCCAACATTCACTTACAAGCCTCCCCGCACCCAAAATATATTTTACAGCTTATTGATTTCATTGAGGGAGGAGTTTGGCAGCTCACCTGATCCAGGAAGAATATTGACGACTCCTTTCGGGAAGCCAGCTTGTGCTGCTAGCTCGGCAAACTTCAACGCAGTCAGTGGAGTCACCTGGGATGGAATAAAACCCAGACAGACAGTCATCACAGGGAAACCTGGGGTAATTGTAACCTAACTCGCCCAGGGGGAACCTGGGGGGAATTGTAACCTAACTCGCCCGGGGGGAACCTGGGGGGTAATTGTAACCTAACTCGCCCGGGGGGAACCTGGGGGGTAATTGTAACCTAACTCGCCCGGGGGGAAACTGGGGGGTAATTGTAACCTAACTCGCCCGGGGGGAACCTGGGGGGTAATTGTAACCTAACTCGCCCGGGGGGAAACTGGGGGGTAATTGTAACCTAACTCGCCCGGGGAGAACCTGGGGGTAATTGTAACCTAACTCGCCCGGGGGGAACCTGGGGGTAATTGTAACCTAAATAAGAGTGTGGTATGCATAAATATTAAATAAAGAAATAGTGATTGGAGTTAAAGGGGTACTAAGATAAAACATATAAATAACATGATATATATTTTAATATAAGTAGACTCTAAATAGAATGATGGGACAGCTGGGACCTGCTGCCTACAGTTCCTGCGCCATGTGGGAACTCCAGGACTCTCCAGGTGACCATGGGTGACCATGTGTACAGGAAGTACCTCCGGCTGCTCGAGCTCAAGGTTTCTGAGCTTGAGAAGTGTCTGGAATCACTGCAGGGCATATAGGAGGCTGAAAATCTCCTGGATCGTACATTCCAGGGGGTAATCACCCGACAGCTACAGAGAGCTCAGGACAGTAAGTGGGTGGCCATCCGGCAGGGTAGGAAGAGGCAGGCAGAGCAACGAGGAAGGAAGCAGTGCTGGATCTAGTTTTGGGGAATGAAGTGGGGCAAGTGGAGCATGTTTCAGTGGGGGAGCATTTGGGGAACAGTGATCATAATATCATTAGGTTTAGAATAGTTATGGAAAAGGACAAGGAACAATCAATGTGAAAATACTTAAATGGAGGAGGGCTAATTTCAGTGAGTTAAAAAGGGATCTTGCCCAGGTGGAGTGGAATTGAAAATTGGTCGGCAAAACAGTAATTGAACAATGGAGGATTTTCAGCAGGAGATGGTTCAGGTACAGAGTAGACAAATTCTCACCGGGGGCAAAGGAAAGGCATTCAAAGCTAGAGCTCCCTGGATGACCAAAGATATAGAGATTAAAATGAAACAAAGGAGGCTTATGACAAATGTAAAGTTTATAATACAGTAGGAAACCAAGCTGAATACAGAAAGTACAGAAGAGGTCTAAAAAGGGGAATGAGGGGCAAAGAGAGAGTATGAGAATAGATTAGCAACTAACATAAATGGGAACCAACTTTAAAGGGGGTGCAGGAACAGAGACACCTGGGGGTGTATGTGCACAAATCTTTGAAAATGGCAGGACAAGTTGAGAAGGCTGTTAAAAAAGCATATGGGATCCTGGACTTTAGTAATGGAGTAATAGGGCGCTAAATTGGGCTGTGTAGTGCCTGTTGTTTCGGCGCTACACGGGCTCTCTGACATCCAAGATGGCGTCGATACGCACGTACGTTTCCAGCGTGATGTGCGCCGGACGCCATCTTGCTACAGGAGTTAGCACACGCGCAAATACCGAATGCTGGCAGCATGTAAAGTAGGGAGAAAGTGCGTGCAATCAGTGTGCAACGCTGATTTAAAGTGATAGACACCATTTTGGACCTTAACGCTCAACTCAACGCACAGTCTTAACCCCAACCATCTTTCAGTGCCTGGAGGACCCCCCACCAGCGCTATTTAAAGGGACCATGCGGGTGTTGCAGGTTAGTTGCTGGATTATTGCTTCTGGCTGCTGGTGGAGTAGGAAGTGTTTTTTGAAGCTCCCTATTCTTATTCAGAGTTCCTAGAGTACATTGAGAGTGGTTTGGCAGGTACTGCCTTACAGTTTGGAAAGATACAACCGTGTTGAACAACATTCCTGCCAACCATGGGCAGTCTGCTAGGGCTCCCACTGGGCATTGAGCATGACTGGGAGCATGCAGAGAGGCCACGCCTAGCGGGTCAAGCTGTGAGGAGCTGGAGGACGAGGAGGCGCAGGGCACTGAGAAGGAGGCCCTACCCAATGACGGCCTTCTGGGATCAATTCTCTTACCTCAACATGACCGAGGAGGATTGTATCCGATGCCTGAGGTTCACCAAGGAAGCCGTGACCGAGATCTGTCAACTGGTGCGGCCACAACTGCAGCCTCAGAGCAGGGTGAGGACAACATTGCCTGTGGCTGTGAAGGTCACCGTGGCACTGAATTTCTACGGCTCAGGATCATTTCAGGCCTCTGCTGGTGACATGTGCAACATCTCGCAGTATGCAGTGCACTGCTGCATAAGGGAGGTCACAGACGCACTGTACCACGTGAGGAACAGGTTCATCACCTTCCCTCTCCACAGAGACAATCAGAATGAGCGAGCACGGGGGTTCGCTCACCCATGGTGCAGGGTGCCACTGACTGCACGCATATTACCCTGCGTGCCCCACACATCAACTCAGCTGCCTTCATCAACTGAAAGGGCTGCCACTCCCTCAATGTGCAGCTGGTGTGCGACCACACGCATCGAATCACGGAGGTCGATGCCCGCTACCCTGGGAGCAGTCACAACGCCTTCACCATATGGCAGTCCAACGTGCCAGCAATCTATCACCCGACTCGGCAAGTCAAAGGCTGGATACTGGGCGACAAGGGCTAGCCCCTCATGACGTGGCTCATGACTCCGGTCAGGTGCACAGCAGGCCTATAATGAGATGCATGTTGCCACACGCAACATCGTGGAGCACACCATAGGCCTCCTCAAACAACGCTTCCGCTGCCTGGACTGGTCTGGAGGAGCCCTGCAGTACCTCACTGAGCAGGTGGGCAGATTCATGGTGGTCTGCTGCATGCTGCACAATCTCACCATCATCAGGGACCAGCCTTTGCCACCAATGATCGGAGAAGACCCTGAGCCAGAAGTGGAGGAGGAGGAGGAGGAGGTGGAGGAGAGGCGGAGGAGTAGGAGGAGGGGGTGGAGCCGGAAGAGGAAGTGGAGCAGATGCAAGGGTGCAACAGGAACCACACGCCTTGTCTGTAAGGGCTCTGCGTGCTCGCCTGATCCATGCCCGCTATCAATAATGTCAACTACATCCCCCAACTCACCAACAGTCCTACACTCCCCACCTTTCCCCTCCCACAAGACAATCAAATCGCCCTCCATCTGTTTACACATTGGTTTCCCCCTCAGCTCATCGCACAAATAAAAACCACCACCAAATGTAAATTCAAAGTCTCATTTATCAATGAATAAACTATGGAAACATAACAGAACTATTCACCCTTGTGTATTCCCTTAGTGCCTGTTGTCCGTGTGCTTTTACCTATCCCAGTGCTCCTACGAGGTGCTTCCCCAGTGGCTGGAGCATGGGTGGTGGGAGGCTGCTGGCCTTCAATTGAGGAGCATCCAGATGGCCTTGGAAGACGACCTCGAGCAGCTCTGGGCCAGGAGGGCCCGGCTTCAGACTGCACCATCTCAGCATGGGCTGCAGCAGTCTGGCCTGGCTGGCCGATAGGCAACAACAGGGGCACTGGCGGAGTGGTAGAGGTGGGAGCAAGAATGCTGTCCTGAGAGAGGACAGCAGGTCCGACTGCCATGGCTCCACGGCCACTCTCCCAGGGCGGTGCCTCAGCAATCCTGGCGATCAGCTGGAGAACGGATTGCTGGAGTGCTGTGACGCCCTGGAAGCCCCGTTCCACATTGGTCCCCAGACCCACGAAGCAGCAGTCTGAGCTGCATATGCAGTAGTCAGACCTTAGATGGCAGATGTTTGTGCTGCAATGGAAGCTGTGACATCAGTCATCAGACGTTGCATCATGGTGGGTTCCACAGGTGCGCTGATGGAGGTGACCACCCGTTCCATGTGGGAAAGGATGGGCACCAAGCTCTGCACATAGCCCTGTGCCAAGTTGGAGCTGGACTCCTCCATGCCCCTTCTCATTGTGCGCAGGCTTTCCAGTGCCCCAAGCATTTGTTGGTGTACACCCATCAGCCGTCTTCTGTAGCCTGGCCCATCGAAGTCCTCATCTGACTCCTCTGCAGCAGAACTAGTGAGCGACCTCGCCCTCCGGCGAGCTGGCACCTGTGGTATCCGTTCCCCCCGCCCCGGCTCCTGTACACTTGTGCTCGGTGTCTCACCATGTGCCGATCCCTCCTCTAACCTAACCTCTAAAGGACGCACAGTGTCAGTCTCTGAGCTGGTGGAAACAAGTGTCAAATTGAGTGACGGTGTGGCTTCAGTGTCCCCTCCTCCTCCTCCTCCTCCTCGGCTGGCGCCATGTGTTCTTGGGTCTGCAATGACAAAGGGAAACAGGTTGAGTTAAGGAGTGGGGAGAGGAGCAAGTAAGACGTGCGTGCTGACAGCATCTGCAGCACGTGAGTTAGAAAAGATTATGGGAGGAGGGAGATGTGGGAAACACGAAGGAGCATTAGATATGCAGAGACCCCCTTCACCGGGACTTCCATGGCATGTTGTGACGGCTGCAGCGATGACCCGCCCAATGATCCAAAGCACAGTCTCCTCTAGGGGGGTGAGGACATGTAGACGTGCCCGTCCAGCCTCAGGTCCCTCTTGCTGCCGGCTGTTTTACGCCACCTTCTCCTGCAAGACAGAGGACAGTGTGTCAGTGAGTGTCCTGCAAGGTGGGTAGGTGATGTGCCTGTCATGGTTGAATAGCTGTCAGTTTGTGTAACATGAGAGTGGTGGTTGTGTGGCCTGCAAGTGTGGTACTATGTGCGGGTGAGATGCAGCATGCCGAGTGCAGCGTTGCGTATGGATGGACAGTGTTTGTTGGTGGGTGGGTGACAGGGAGTGTGATGCGTGGAGCAGTGGTGCAGTTGGTAGGATGTGCCACTTGACACTGGCATTCACTCACCTCGACCACTCGTGTCAAATCATTGAACTTCTTTCGGCACTGCACCCACGTGCGTGGCGCAACGCTCCTGACGTTGACTTCCTGGGCCACAGCCTGCCAATGCCTGCGGAGCTGCAGTCTGGAGGGTCTCCGGCCACCCTGCGGGTACATGTTGGCCCTCCTTTCGTCCACCCCTTCCATCAGGGCCTCGAGTGCATCATCAGAGAAGCGTGGAGCCTTCTCTCGTGCCAGTCCCGCTATCCTCGTGGCCATCTTTCCCTCCTCCTTGTAAACTGTGTACCTGCCATTTGAAATGTGCACCTGCAGCTTTAAGAGGTGCAGGCTGCCGATGACGTGCGCAGTGCACGCCCCATTTCCAACTTCCTCATTCTCCGTGCAGCGTGGGTTGCGCTGGCTGCACAGAGATTTCACGGTCAGTAGCAGGCAGCACGAAGTTCACATGCTGCCTGCGTAGGGGCCATCGGGCGTGGGGTGGTAGTGCATCACGCTACCCCTGCCCGAAAACGGCCCTTATCGAATTTTTCCCTCCATAAGAGTACAAAAGCAAGGAAGTTATGCTAAACCTTTATAAAACACAGCTTAGGCCTCAGCTAGAGTATTGTTCTGGGCACCACACTTTAGGAAAGAAGTCAAGTCCTTGGAGAGGGTGCAGAGGAGATTTACTAGAATGGTACCAGGGATGAGGGACTTCAGTTATGTGGAGAGATTGGAGAAGCTGGGGTTGTTCTCCTTAGAACAGAGAAAGTGAAGGGGAGATTTAATAGAGGTGATCAAAATCATGAAGGGTTTTGATAGAGTAGATTGGGAGAAATTGTTTCCAGTGGCAGGAGGCTCAGTAACCAGAGGACACAGATTTAAGGTGATCGGCAAATGAACCAGAGGGAGATGAGGAGACATTTTTTTACGCAGCGAGTTGTGATGATCTGGAATGCACTGCCTGAAAGGGCGGTGGAAACAGATTCAATAATAACTTTCAAAAGAGAATTGGATAAATATTCGAAGGGAAAAAATGACAGGGCTATGGGGAAGAAGCAGGGTAATGGGACTAATTGGATAGCTCTTTCAAAGAGCCGGCACAGGCACGATGGGCCAAATGGCCTCTTTCTGTGCTGTATGACTCTATGATTCTATGTTTTAAAACTTGAATTAACCGAGACAGTTGAAGTATTCTTGCTGGTTCCTGCAGTCCCCGCATGGTGAGTTCTGGGTTTGCCGGGACATTAGTGAAGGTAAAATTTGGCCCCTCCTCCATATGGAGATCAATCATGTCAAGCTGTTCTTGTGTAGATCTTTGGGGCTGGTTAGACAGCATCATAAGCAAAGTACTGACAGTAAACTACTAACCTGCCCTGTCTGCTGACAAATTAACCCAAAAAGGAGATAATATTAAATTAAATTGGTGCTGAGTTACCTGCGCTGGCTTCAATACTAATGTGTTGCCAGCGGCCAGGCACGCTGCACTCTTCCACGCCAGCATCATGAGCGGGTAATTCCAGGGAATAATAATCGCACAGACACTGGAAAACACCAATAATTAGCAGTCACATTAAACCTAATCACTGCTCAGATGAAACATTCTTCCTTGAAAGGAATTTTACATTACAGGGATATTTACCAAATAGAGTCGCAGAATCATAGAAAATTTACGGCACAGAAGGAGGCCATTCGGCCCATCGTGTCCCCGCCGGCCAAAAATGAGCCACCCAGCCTAATCCCACTTTCCAGCACTTGGTCCGTATCCCTGTAGGTTACGGCACTTCAGATGCACATCCATGTACTTTTTAAATGAGTTGAGGGTTTCAGCCTCTCCCACCCTCTCAGGCAGTGAGTTCCAGACCCCCACCGCCCTCTGGGTGAAAAAAATCTTTCCTCAGCTCCCCTCTAATCCTTCTACCAATCACTTTAAATCTATGCCCCCTGGTTATTGACCTCTCTGCTAAGGGAAATAGGTCCTTCCTATCCACTCTATCTAGTCCAGTCTTAATTTTATACACCTCAATTAAATTACTCCTCAGCCTTCTGTTCCAAAGAGAACAACCCCAGCCTATCCAATCTTTCCTCAGAGTTAAAATTCTCCAGCCCTGGCAACATCCTCGTAAATCTCCTCTGTACCCTCTCTAGTGCAATTACATCCTTCCTGTAATGTGGTGACCAGAATTGTACACACTGTGGCCTAACCAGTGTTTTATACAGTTCCAGCATAACCTCCCTGCTCTTATATTTTATGCCTCGGCTAATAAAGGAAAGTATTCCTTGTGCCTTCTTAACCACCTTATCTATCTGTCCTGCTACCTTCAGGGATCTGTGGACATACACTCCAAGGTCCCTCACTTCCTCTACACCTCTCAGTATCCTCCCATTTATTGTGTATTCCTTTGCCTTGTTTGCTCTCCCCAAATGCATTACCTCACACTTCTCTGGATTGAATTCCATTTGCCACTTTTCTGCCCACCTGACCAGTCCATTGATATCTTCCTGCAGTCTACAGCTTTCCTCCTCACTATCAACCACACAGCCAATTTTTGTATCATCTGCAAACTTTTTAATCATGCCCTCTACGTTTAAGTCCAAATCATTAATATATACCACAAAAAGCCAGGGACCCAGTACTGAGCCCTGAGGAACCTCACTGGAAACAGCCTTCCAGTCACAAAAACACCCGTCGACCATTACCCTTTGCTTCCTGCCACTGAGCCAATTTTGGATCCAACTTGCCACTTTCCCTTGGATCCCATGGGCTTTTACTTTTTTGACCAGTTTGCCATGTGGGACCTTGTCAAAAGCCTTGCTAAAATCCATGTAGACTACATCAATTGTGCTAACTTCATCGATCCTCCTTGTCACCTCCTCAAAAAATTCAATCAAGTTAGTCAGACACGACCTTCCCTTAACAAATCCTTGCTGACTGTCCTTGATTAATCCGTGCCTTTCTAAGTGACAGTTTATCCTGTCGCTCAGAATTGATTTCAATAATTTGCCCATCACTGAGGTTCGACTGACTGGCCTGTAATTAGTCAGTTTGTCCCTCGCTCCCTTTTTAAACAACGGTACAACGTTAGCAGTCCTCCAATCCTCCAAACAAAACGATTGACAAATGAATTCGCCATCTTACCCCAGTGGTTCCTTCTTTGTAAATGTTAAATTTCGATTGGGACGTGCTTGGTTAATGGGGATTGTAGAACCCTAAAAGACATCAAAAATTACTCAGGTTAAATTTTAGTTTGGAAACAATTTTTTAATAAAATAACCAAGTCAGATTTCAAGTTCCTTCATTAAGTGAAACATTATCACAATAAGGAGTGGTAATCCATGTGTGATCAGGGGAGTTGAACTAGTTGGGACAGTGGCATATATGAAGAGAGAAGCAACATAAATGTTTGTTCTGGAATCTCTCTTTGCTCATGGAATTTACCACACACAGCAGCACCTTCGAATAGTGGAAACAAGCCTTCAGCTCTCCTGAGCAAAAATGGATCCGATTTAGGAGAAACAAACTGAATTTTTTTTTAAAAGAAACAATTTCAAAATGTGCAGAACATTATTCTGCGTTTTACTGCAGACTGAGAAAGAAAAATGCATTAGAATCAAGCTGTAGAACTACTGCAGTTAAACAAAGAGGTACCATTCAGTGTTTCCATTCTTTATAATAAAGAATATATCTTTATAATGGAAGGTCCAACGGACGTGTTAGTTTTGTACCTGAATCTTGTCGCACCAGCCTGCAAAGTATCTGAATGTTTGAATGGACATTCCAACGTGTGTCTTCAGTGCGAGTGTGTACACAGCCCCTGAATCAATGGCCTCAATGGTGGCAAGTTCTTCCTGGTGCTCCTCCATCAGATCTGCAAGTCTACAGTTGAAACAAAATAAGCATAGGAGCATTGGAACATGAGTAGACGATTCAGTTCCTCAAGCCTGTTCCACTATTCAATTAGATCATATGCCTGATCTGCACCTTAACTCCATTTACCCACCGCAGGGATCCCAGCATTGGGCCCATAAAAGGGGTGGCTCTGTGATCCAGGGCTCCCAGAGGGGAGTGGCAGGGAGCACATCTCAGGAGACTGCTGGTGTACAGCTTGTGATTCCCCACGGTTTTATGGGATGCTCTCTCAGCAAGCGAGGAATCACCCCTTTCCAATATTAAAATATTGAAGGCTGCAATCAGGAAATTACACCCATTCAGCTGATATCAACTTACAGCCAAATTTCCTGCCAATCTCATTAACATGAACTGGAATGTAAAAATGGACGTAAACAATCAGAGCCCAAGGAAAGGGTGAACTCACAGCACAAAGTCCTTCTTTAAGCGGGGCACGAAGCACAGAGAGAGAGAGAGAGAGAGAGAGAATTGCTAACAGAGTGAATTGCAAAAAAAAGTGAGGACTTTCAAACGGGCGTTTGGTGAGAGTGGGAATTAGGTGCTAAGTAATTTAAACCAAGGGACAACAGTAAATAAGTAAATATATAAATAAATAATCAGAGCAATTAATTAAATCTTGGGGGATAAAATTAAATAAGTAGAGGATAAATCAAAGGATCTGAATTGCATTAAATAAAAATCTGGTATACATAAATAATAAATAGGAGTTAAGGGGATACTAAACTAAAGCATATATACATATATAGGTATATATAGATAACATAAGTAGACCGACTTTTAAGTAAATGATGGGACAGCTAAGACCCATTGCCTGCAATTCCTGCGCCATGTGGGAACTCCAGGACTCTCCAGGCACCCTGGTGTGTGCAGAAAGTGACTCCAGTTACTCGAGCTCGAGCGCAGGGTTTCTGAGCTTGAGAAGCGTCTGGAGTCACTGGAGGGCCCATGGGACCTGCTTTCCAGAGGCAGGCCTGTCATTTCATAGAATCATAGAATGGTTACCGCACGGAAGGAGGACATTCGGCCCATCGAGTCCGCGTCCGCTCTATGTAAGAGCTAGTCCCACTCGCCCACCCTATCCCCGTAGCCCTGCACATTTTTTCATTTCAAGTACTTATCCAGTTCCCTTTTGAAGGCCAAGATTGAATCTGCCTCCACCACCCCCTCAGGCAGTGCATTCCAGATCCTAACCACTCGCTGTGTAAAAAAGTTTTTCCTCATGTCACTTTTGGTTCTTTTGCCAATCACCTTAAATCTATGCCCTCTGGTTCTTGACCCTTCCGGGGTCATATATTTTCATGAAGCTGCGTGCCTCAAATTTTAGGACAGTTTTAAATTTAATGGCTGAGGGCTGAGACAAATTGAGAAGGTTGTTAAAAAAGCATATGGGATCCTGGGCTTTATTAATAGAGGCATTGAGTATAAAAACAAGGAAGTTGTGCTAAACCTTTATAAATCACTGGTTAAGTATTATGTCCAATTCTGGGAACTATACTTTAAGAAGGATGTGAAGGCCTTAGAGAGGGTACAGAGGAGATTTACTAGAATGATTCCAGGGATGAGGGACTTCAGTTACGTGGAGAGACTGGAGAAGCTGGGATTGTTCTCCTTAGAACAGAGAAAGTTAAGGGGAGATTTAAACAGTAGCAGAAGGGTTGGTAACCAGAGGACAGAGATTTAAGGGAATGGCCAAAAGAGCCGGAGGGGAGATGAGGAAACATTTTTTTACGCAGTGAGTTGTAATGATCTGCAATGCACTGCCTGAACAGGCGGTGAAAGCAGATTCAATAATAACTTTCAAAGTTATTATTGGATAAATACTTGGGGGGAGAAAAATTTGCAAGGCTGTGGGGACAGAGCAGGGAAATGGGACTAATTGGATAGCTCTTTCAAAGAGCCGGCACAGGGACGATGGGCCCAATGGCCTCCTTCTGTGCTGCATCATTCTATGATTCTATGAAGTATGCCAATAAAATTTCAAGCCATCTAACTATCATTCATATACAATCGGCACAGCATGTTTAAGAAAATGCAGTTGTGGAAGCCATGAAAATGCATTCTAAGAAATGGAAAATACAGTGAGGAGAAATTAAAAACAATTGTTCAAAAAAAAATCGCTATAAAACACCAGCTGAGAATCTGGCTCTAACTTTACACCCGTTTTGAACCAGCATAGTTGCAGGAAATTTGCATATACAGCTCATTAACCTGGGGGCTGGAGCCATTATAATGAGGCGGGATGTGTTCAGGGGCAGGGATCAATAAATGGGCATAAAAGAGTGAAGAAATTGAAGCATAGTGTAATTATGTACATAACACTTGTGGTGGAGTCTCCTCGATCTTCTACGCTGGGTATTTGCTTTACACCCTGATTGTGCAATTGTTGGTACAAACACACAGGAAGTTGTACCCCTGTCTTCATAACAAATGCTTTTTTGTGGAGATGAATGCAAAATGAATTTTCAAATTGGCACCTGCTAATGTCGAACAGACACTGCACCAGACATGGTAACATATGGCTTTCATTAACCAATGACTGAATCCCGTTTGCTAGTGTTTTGCACACCAACACTCAGCTGTTTTTGAAGTGAGGAGTGACAACTGCCTGAAATAGTCATCGAATCGAACAACTTGCATAATTACACTACATATTCTCACAGATTACTTGTATTTAATGGGAATATCAGAAAGCACTTACTGGTACAACAATCTCCCTCTATCTCTTGCATTCATCTTTCCCCACTGCCCATTTTCAAACGCATCTTTGGCTGCTGCCACAGCTTTATCAACATCTGCATCCGATGAATACGACACCTCACAGATCACCTGCCGGAACAATCCCATGAATTTATTAACCCACTAGCCTGGTATCACTCTACATTTACAGGCCGTTACAAATCGCAAGTATCACCATTTTCGTTAGTTATATGGTTGTCACCATCAGTTATTTATAGGACAAAGATTACAATAATATTGTCCTACCTAAAGATTCTAGTTTATTTTGTCGTATGAATGAGCTTCACTGAAAGATCTGCTACTCACGGATCCGTCGGTGGGATTGATGGTGTTGTATGTCTTTCCATTCTCCGAATTTATAAACCTGCCATCGATGAAGCATTGGTGTGGCATTTTCACAGTCATGTCATTTATATCCATCGTAACCTTAAAATTAGAACCAAATTATCATAAAGATCTTTACTCAGAACCGTCTGGAAAGGTGGTTTTGGAAATTCTTTCGGAATTTCTGAAGTACAATCGCAAACGATTAACAAAGTAAACAGCGGTTTAGAAATTCAAAGATGGTGGAGAGGTCAGAGGCTTCTCAAATGATGCATGAAAGCTGCAACTTTAATAAGGTTCAAAAATGTCTTCATTCTAAGAGCTGCAGACAGACCAATCACACTACTGACTGGAATGGGGCTAGTCAGGTGCGATCGTAATGATAGGTCTCCCTCTGTATATCAGAGACTGGGACACTAACCAGTCTACTGATCAATAAACAGATATCGTAGTACTTACATAATCCACCTCCAGCTCCTCCTCTTTATCTTCTCCTCTCAGTTTTCTCACAACCATCTGAATGAAATCCTCGAACTTTGTTGCCATGTAAACATCTTCATTCTGCAGCTGCAGGTCACTGCATTTCTGTTTGATTTCTTCAACCAGCCTAAGCATACACCAATGTTTTTAATTATGCTGAGCTCATTTTATAAAGTACTTCAGAAAGAAAAGTGTTCTCATAAGAACTCGTTCTTAACCATTAAAGGTCCTCCAACAGTGATTAAGATGCATCTAGTCCTTGTCAGCACATTTCTAGTGAGAATCAATACATTCCTGATTCACAGGGACAAGCCACCATCATTTCATCATCTGTACACAACAATATGCAGGATAGTTACAGATGTTAAAATTGTAATGTTCCTGATCATTTCATTATGTGGAGAGATGAATGATCACCAGGGGTCACATGTTCAACACATTTAGATAAGTTGTGATAATTCACTGCAGCTCACAGATACTGGATCCATTTACCTGTGGGCTAAAGCTGACAGATATTGGATCCATTCACCTGTGGGCTAAAGCTGACAGATATTGGATCCATTTACCTGTGGGCTAAAGCTGACAGATATTGGATCCATTTACCTGTGGGCTAAAGCTGACAGATACTGGATCCATTTACCTGTGGGCTAAAGCTGACAGATATTGGATCCATTTACCTGTGGGCTAAAGCTGACAGATATTGGATCCATTCACCTGTGGGCTAAAGCTGACAGATATTGGATCCATTCACCTGTGGGCTAAAGCTGACAGATATTGGATCCATTTACCTGTGGGCTAAAGCTGACAGATATTGGATCCATTTACCTGTGGGCTAAAGCTGACAAGTGCCAATATTACATTAAAATGAAAATCAGCTATTTGCTGAAATTTAATGTTGATGCAGATTTCATATAAACAAAATAATGTGGGTTATAGGATCACTACTGGTTGCAGGTAGGATATCAGGGCATTAGTCAATATGTAACTGGTAGTATAGGTCTATCAGTGAGTTATTGTATTACTGTTGATTATGAAAGGAATCTGACTGTTACCATTATTAGTTATCAATATTTTGTGCAGAATCGGCAAAAAGTGGTCAATACACTTTATAAATGGAATTGGGTTTTCATGTGTTAGTGCTATCAGTGAGATGCTGAAGTGCTTACTGTGTCCTGCACATAGCTCCACACAAATGGCCAAAGTAAGTTTAAAAAGAGTATGAAAATTACCTGACCACATCCATCGAAGCTGCTCCAGATTTGAAGAAATCTGTGGAATCCTCAATGGCACCAACGTTGCTGAGAATTCCTTTCCAGATGGCCTGGAACACAGTAAAAATAAACAAATTAAGGTGTGTGCATAAAAGAACAACCTCTATTCTAGACGGATGCTGCAGTGAGCCGAGGGTCCCCAGCTCTCCCGGAATGACCGGGAATTTCCCGGAATTGGGGATTCCTCCCCCGAGTACTGCCTCCAGCGGCCCAGGGAGCAGAGTGATTAAACCTTCCCAACACCCCCCAGGGGGAGAAGAGTGATTAAACCTTCCCAACACACCCCCCCGCCCCCCCGGGGGAAGAGTGATTAAACCTTCCCAACACACCCCCCCGCCCCCCCGGGGGAAGAGTGATTAAACCTTCCCAACACACCCCCCCGCCCCCCCCGGGGGAAGAGTGATTAAACCTTCCCAACACACCCCCCCCGCCCCCCCCGGGGGAAGAGTGATTAAACCTTCCCAACACACCCCCCCCGCCCCCCCCGGGGGAAGAGTGATTAAACCTTCCCAACACACCCACCCCGCCCCCCCCGGGGGAAGAGTGATTAAACCTTCCCAACACCCCCCAGGGGGAGCAGAGTGATTAAACCTTCCCAACACCCCCCAGGGGGAGAAGAGTGATTAAACCTTCCCAACCCACCCCCCCGCGGGAAGAGTGATTAAACCTTCCCAACCCACCCCCCCGCCCCCCCGGGGGAAGAGTGATTAAACCTTCCCAACACACTCCCCCGCCCCCCCGGGGGAAGAGTGATTAAACCTTCCCAACCCCCCCCCCCCCACACCGGGGGAAGAGTGATTAAACCTTCCCAACCCCCCCCCCCCCACACCGGGGGAAGAGTGATTAAACCTTCCCAACACACCCCCCCGCCCCCCCCGGGGGAAGAGTGATTAAACCTTCCCAACACACCCCCCCGCCCCCCCCGGGGGAAGAGTGATTAAACCTTCCCAACACACACCCCCGCCCCCCCGGGGGAAGAGTGATTAAACCTTCCCAATCCCCCCCCCCCACACCGGGGGAAGAGTGATTAAACCTTCCCAACACCCCCCCACACCGGGGGAAGAGTGATTAAACCTTCCCAACACCCCCCCACACCGGGGGAAGAGTGATTAAACCTTCCCAACACCCCCCCCCAGGGGGAAGAGTGATTCAACCTTCCCAACACCCCGCCCCCCCGGGGGAAGAGTGATTAAACCTCTTGCCCCCACCCCCGCCTCACCACCCTGCTCATGGGAGGGCTCCTGGTTCTTGGAGCTTCTCACACGACAGCTGCTGGCGCGAAACCACAGCAAAAGTACCCGGGGTAGAGTTTATGTTTTCGGTGCAATCGGGAAATTGCGCCCAAATTGCACTGATTCGGTTACAGATCAAGTTTCCAATAAAAATCATTTGAATAATCACAAGCATAAAATCTTCCATGAAGCAGTGCAATCGGGCAGTGGAACAGAACGTGATTATTTTTTATTTTTTTCTTTCCATTAAGAAGTATCCCTCGATGTATTTAAGAGTAGTGACCTGGTGCAGTTTTATTGATACAACTGGTTTATCACAAAAAATAAGCATTTTTATTAAGGGTGTCATCCTCCACCTGTGAATAACCTGATTTAAAATCAGTAAAAATGACTTAAAAAAACTATACTGAACCATTTACTCATTGGTCAAGTCAATTTCTTAGTAAATTAAATATTTTTTTATATGAAAAATCTTTTAAAACGAGCCTCTAGTGCCTGTGCACCTAAGAAAATGAGCCCAATTTGAAGAACCTTCCCGAACCGAACCAACAGAGTTGGTAACCTTAAGTGAGCCTACGATATAACAGTTTGGCATTCCACTTACCCACAGGTTGACTTTTTTTAAACTCCTCACCTATACTACTAATTCCAGTAGGACAGCTGGCCCATTCCAAAATATAACTGACACTCTCTGTAATGAGTTCCTTCAGCTCCTGATAAACAGAACTTACTGTCCATACAATCTGGTTCTCCTCAGACTTACACTGGCAGATGTTACTCAAAGATTAAAGATTTTATTTGAAAAATCAAAAAATCACAGAAGGAGGCCATTTGGCCCATTGTACCAGAAGGCATTTGATAAAGTCCCACATAAGAGACTGTTAGCTAAGATAGTAGCCCATGGAATCGAGGGAAAAGTACGGACTTGGTTAGGAAGTCAACAGAGAGTAGGGATAATGGGTAGGTACTCACATTGGCAGGATGTGACTAGTGGAGTCCCGCAGGGATCTGTCTTGGGGGTCTCAATTATTCACAATATTTGTTAACGACTTAGATGAAGGCATAGAAAGTCTCATACCTAAGTTTGCCGATCACACAAAGATTGGTGGCAAACATAAAATTATAAAGGGATATTGATAGATTAGGTGAATGGGCAAAACTGTGGCAAATGGAATTCAATGTAGGAAAATGTGAGGTCATCCACTTTGGATCAAAAAAGGATAGAACAGGGTACTTTCTAAATGGTAAAAAGTTAAAAACAGTGGATGTCCAAAGGGACTTAGGGGTTCAGGTACATAGATCATTGAAGTGTCATGAACAGGTGCAGAAAATAATCAATAAGGCTAATGGAATGCTGGCCTTTATATCTAGAGGACGAGAGTACAAGGGGGCAGAAGCTATGCTGCAGCTATACAAAACCCTGGTTAGACCGCACCTGGAGTACTGTGAGCAGTTCTGGGCACCGCACCTTCGGAAGGACATATTGGCCTTGGAGGGAGTGCAGCGTAGGTTTACTAGAATGATACCCGGACTTCAAGGGTTAAGTTACGAGGAGAGATTACACAAATTGGGGTTGTATTCTCTCGAGTTTACAAGGTTAAGGGGTGATCTGATCGAAGTTTATACGATAGTAAGGGGAACAGATAGGGTGGATAGAGAGAAACTATTTCTGCTGGTTGGGGATTTTAGGAGTAGGGGGCACAGTCTAAAAATTAGAGCCAGACCTTTCAGGAGTGAGATTAGAAAACATTTCTACACACAAAGGGTGGTAGAAGTTTGGAACTCTTTTCCGCAAACGGCAATTGATACTAGCTCAATTGCTAAATTTAAATCTGAGATAGATAGCTTTTTGGCAACCAAAGGTATTAAGGGATATGGGCCAAAGGCAGGTATATGGAGTTAGATCACAGATCAGCCATGATCTTATCAAATGGCAGAGCAGGCACGAGGGGCTGAATGGCCTACTCCTGTTCCTATGTTCCTATGTGCTAGTGTTGGCTCTTTGAAAGAGCTCTCCAATTAGTCCCACTTCTCTGTTTTTTCCCCATAGCCCTGTAAATTTCTCTTTTTCTAGTATTTATCCAATTCTGTTTGAAAGTTACTAGTCAATCTGTTTCCACCACCCTTTCAGGCAGTGTGTTCCAGATCATAACAACTCGCTGGGTAAAAATATTTTTCATCGACATAGGTAGAACTAGGAATGAGGTTCTGCTAAGACAATTTGAGGAGCTAGGGTCTAAATTAATAAGCAGAATATCAAAGGGAATAATCTCTGGTTACTACCTGAGCCACGTGCAAATTGGCATAGGGACAAACAAATCAGAGAGTTAAATCATAGAATCATAGAAGTTACAACATGGAAACAGGCCCTTCGGCCCAACATGTCCATGTCGCCCAGTTTATACCACTAAGCTAGTCCCAATTGCCTGCACTTGGCCCATATCCCTCTATACCCATCTTACCCATGTAACTGTCCAAATGCTTTTTAAAAGACAAAATTGTACCCGCCTCTACTACTGCCTCTGGCAGCTCGTTCCAGACACTCACCACCCTTTGAGTGAAAAAATTGCCCCTCTGGACCCTTTTCTATCTCTCCCCTCTCACCTTAAATCTATGCCCCCTCGTTATAGACTCCCCTACCTTTGGGAAAAGATTTTGACTATCTACCTTATCTATGCCCCTCATTATTTTATAGACTTCTATAAGATCACCCCTTAACCTCCTACTCTCCAGGGAAAAAAGTCTCAGTCTATCCAACCTCTCCCTATAAGTCAAACCATCAAGTCCCAGCAGCATCCTCGTAAATCTTTTCTGCACTCTTTCTAGTTTAATAATATCCTTTCTATAATAGGGTGACCAGAACTGTACACAGTATTCCAAGTGTGGCCTAACTAATGTCTTGTACAACTTCAACAAGACATCCCAACTCCTGTATTCAATGTTCTGACCAATGAAACCAAGCATGCCAAATGCCTTCTTCACCACCCTATCCACCTGTGACTCCACTTTCAAGGAGCTATGAACCTGTACTCCTAGATCTCTTTGTTCTATAACTCTCCCCAATGCCCTACCATTAACGGAGTAGGTCCTGGCCCGATTCGATCTACCAAAATGCATCACCTCACATTTATCTAAATTAAACTCCATCTGCCATTCATTGGCCCACTGGCCCAATTTATCAAGATCCCGTTGCAATCCTAGATAACCTTCTTCACTGTCCACAATGCCACCAATCTTGGTGTCATCTGCAAACTTACTAACCATGCCTCCTAAATTCTCATCCAAATCATTAATATAAATAACAAATAACAGCGGACCCAGCACCGATCCCTGAGGCACACTGCTGGTCACAGGCCTCCAGTTTGAAAAACAACCGTCTACAACCACCCTCTGTCTTCTGTCGTCAAGCCAATTTTGTATCCAATTGGCTACCTCACCTTGGATCCCGTGAGATTTAATGCGTGGCTCAAAGAGTGGTGTGAGGGACAGGGGTTTCAATTCATGGGGCACTGGCACCAGTACTGGGGAAAGAGGGAGCTGGTCTGATGGGACGGGCTCCACTTAAACCAGGCTGGGACCAGCGTCTTGGAGAATCAAATAATTAGGGCTGTGGACAGGGCTTTAAACTAAATAGGGGGAGGGGAGGAGTCAGGTGAGGGGAAATTTAGAAATCTAATGAGAAAAGTTAAGGCAGTGAGAACAGTGTAGTGATTTGGGTAAAGATAAGCAGAGTGTGGCAGGAAGGGACAGAGAGTTTACCAATAATAGTGCAACAACAAGTAAGGTCAAAGCAGGGAAAAATGGTAAAAAGTCAAAATTAAAGACTCTTTATCTGAATGCACGGAGCATTCGTAACAAGATAGATGAATTAGTTGCATAAATAGAGATAAATGGGTTTGATCTAATAGCCATTACATAGATGTGGTTGTAAAGTGACCAAGGTTGGGAACTAAATATTCTAGGGTACATGATATTTGGAAAAGACAGGCAGAATGGAAAGGGAGGGGGTGCAGCCCTAATAATAAAGGATGAGATAAGGACCATGGTGACAAAGGACCTTGGCTCAGAGGATCAGGAAGTAGAATCAGTACGGGTGGAAATAAGAACTAACAAGGGGCAGAAAACACTGGTGGGAGTAGTTTATAGGCCCCCTAATAGAAGCTATACCATTGGACAGAGTATGAATCATGAAATAATAGGAGTTTGTAACAAAGGCAATGCAGTAATTATGGGGGACTTTAATCTGCATATAGACTGGGCAAATCAAATTGGCAAAGGTAGTTTGAAGGACGAGTTCCTGGAATGTATTCGAGACTGTTTCCTAGAGCAATACATCATGAAACCAACCAGGGGACAGGCTATTTTAGATCTTGTATTGTGTAATGAGATAGGGTTAATTAGTAATCTTACAGTAAAAGAACCTCTGGGAAAGAGTGATCATAATATGATAGAATTTCACATTGAGTCTGAAAGTAACGTACTTAAGTCAGAAACTAGAGTCTTAAACTTAAATAAAGCCAATTACATCGGTATGAGGGGCGAGTTGTCAAACGTAGATTGGGAAATTAAATTAAACAGTTTGACAGTTGAAAAGCAATGGCAAACATTTAAAGAAATATTTCAATATTCTCAACAAATATACATTTCATTGAGAAATAAAAACTCCATGGGAAAAGTGATCCATCCGTGGCTAACTAAAGAAGTTAAGGAGAGTATTAGATTAAAAGAAGAGGCCTATAATGTTGCCATGAAGAATAATAAGCCTGGGGATTGGGAGAGTTTTAGAAACTAGCAAAGGACAACCAAAAAATTGATAAAAAGAGAGAAAATAGAATATGAAAGTAAACTAGCAAGAAATATAAAAACAGATTGTAAGAGCTTCTACAAGTATGTAAAAAGGAAGAGAGTAGCAAAAGTAAATGTTGGTCCCTTAGAGGCTGAGACAGGAGAAATTATAATGGGGAATCAGGAAATGGCAGATGCGGAAAACAAGTATTTTGTATATAACAAATATTTTTGTGTCTTCACAGTAAAAGAAACAAAAACTATACCAAAAATAATGGGGAACCAAGGGGCAAATGAGAGTGAGGAACTTAAAACAATTAATATCACTAGAGAAAAAGTACTGGACAAACTAATGGGACTAAAAGCCGTCAAATCCCCTGAACCTGATGGCCGACATCCTGGGGTTTTAAAAGAGGTGGCTGCAGAGATAGTGGATGCATTGGTTATGAACTTCCAAAATTCTCTTGATTCTAGAATGGTCCCAGTGGATTGGAAGGTAGCAAATGTCACCCCGCTATTCAAGAAAGGAGAGGAAGAGAAAACAGGGAACTACAGGCCAGTTAGCCTGACGTCGGTCGTCGTGAAAATGCTGTAATCCATAAATAAGGAAGTGATAACAGGGCACTTAGAAAATCATATGATAGTCAGAGTGAACATGGTTTTATGAAAGGGAAATCATGTTTGACAAATTTATTAGAGTTCTTTTGAGGATGTGACGAGCAGGGTAGATAAAGGGGAACCAGTGGATGTAGTATATTTGGATTTTCAAAAGGCATTCGATAAGATGCCACATAAAAGATTAGGAATCTTACAACACCAGGTTATAGTCCATAATCTCCGAAAGCTTGTGATTTTAAAATAAATTTGTTGGACTATAACCTGGTGTTGTAAGATTCCTTACATTTGTCCACCCCAGTCCATCACCGGCATCTCCACAACATAAAAGATTGTTACACAAGGTAAGGGCTCATGGGGTTCGGGGTAATATATTAGCATGGATAGGGGATTGGTTAACGGACAGAAAACAGAGAGTAGGGATAAATTCTCAGGTTGTCAGGCTGTAACTAGTGGGGTGCCACAAGGATCGGTGCTTGGGCCTCAGCTATTTACAATCTATATTAATGACTTGGATGAAGGGACCGAGTGTAATGTATCCAAGTTTGCTGACGATACAAAGCTCCCACCGAAAGTAAGCTGTGAGGAGGACACAAAGAATCTGCAAAGGGATATAGACAGGTTAAGTGAGTGGGCAAGAAGGTGGCAGATAGAGTATAATGTGAGGAAATATGAGGTTATTCACTTTGGTAGGAAGAATAGAGAAACAGAATATTTTTTAAATGGTAAGAAACTATTCAATGTTGGTGTTCGGAGAGACTTCAGTGTCCTCGCACAAGAAACACAAAAAGTTAGTATGCAGGTACAGCCAGCAATTAGGAAGGCAAATGGCATGTTGGCCTTTATTGCAAGGGGGTTGGAGTACAAGAATAAGGAAGTCTTACTACAGTTGTACAGGGCTTTGGTGAGACCTCACCTGGAGAACTGCATAGAGTTTTGGTCTCCTTATCTAAGGAAGGATATACCTGCCTGAGAGGCAGTGCAATGAAGGTTCACTAGATTAATTCCTGGGATGAGAGGGTTGTCCTATGAAGAGATAATGAATAGAATGGGCCTATACTCTCTGGAGTTTAGAAGAATGAGAGGTGATCTCATTGAAACATATAAGATTCTGAGGCGGCTTGAACAGGGTAGATGCTGAGAGGTTGTTTCCCCTGGCTGAAGAGACTAGAACAGGGGCATAATCGCAGGATAAGGGGTCGGCCATTCGACTGAGATGAGGAGGAATTTCTTCACTCAATGGGTTGTGAATCTTTGGAATTCTCTACCACAGAGGGCTGTGGATGTTGAGTCATTGAATATATTCAAGGCTGAGATGGATAGATTTTTGGACTCATGGGGAATCAGGGATATGGGGATCGGGCGGGAAAGTGGAGTTGAGGTCGAAGATCAGCCATGATCTTATTCAAAGCAGGCTCGAGGGGCTGTATGGCCTACTCCTACGCCTATTTCTTATGTTCTTATCTCCCCTCTGGTTCTTTTGCCAATTACCTTAAATCTGTGTCCTCTGGTTACCGACCCTGGAAATAGTTTCTCCTTATTTATCCTATTAAAACCCTTCATAATTTTGAACACATCTATTAAATCTCACCTTAACATTCTCTGCTCTAAGGAGAACAATCCCAGCTTCTCCAGTCTCTCCACATAACTGAAGTCCCTCATCCCTGGTGCCATTCTAGTAAATCTCTTCTGCGCCCTGACATCCTTCCTAAAGTGTGGTGCCCAGAATTGGACGCAATACTCTAACTGAGACCTAACCAGTGTTTTATAAAAGGTTTTTCATGGCAACAACAACTTGCATTTATATAGTGCCTTTAATGTAGTAAAACGTTCCAAGGCGCTTCACAGTAGCGTTATCAAATTTGACACCGAGTCACATAAAGTGATATTAAGACAGGTGACCAAAAGCTTAGTCAAAGAGGTAGGTTTTAAGGAGGGTCTTATAGGAGGAGAGAGAGGTAGACAGGCGGAGAGGTTTAGGGAGGGAATTCCAGAGCTTAGGGCCCAGGCAGCTGAAGGCATAGCCATCAATGGTGGAGTGATTAAAATCGGGGATGTGCAACAGGCCAGAATTGGAGGAGCGCAGAGATCTGGAGGGGGTTACAGAGATAGGGAGGGGCGAGGCCATGGAGGGATTTGAAAACAAGGATGAGAATTTTAAAATCAGGGAGTTGCCAGACCAGGAGCCAATGTAGGTCAGCAAGCACAAGCACGATCACAGAATTATACTGAAATTTGTTACAGCTAGAAACATTCAAAAGTCTCCCCTACGGTGTGCATTTTCATAGTAAAGGAAGTAAGTTAGAATTGGGAGCAATTAGTAAATGAAAATAAACATTTGAATAAAAAAAAATCGAAGGTCATCTCTCGAGTATATCAACTCAGTCACTATGGTATCTAATTGTATTTCGAATAACCCGAATACCTTTACCCTAATTAACTACATTAATGAATTATTCCAAACATTTATCAAAACGTACAATGAACTACTGGTTTAATGGCAGTGACTGTTCTTTAGGCAATTACTGCAGCCATCTTGTAAAGTCCCATAAACAGCAACGAGACCAATGATCAGTTGGTTGAGGGGTGAATGTCGGATAGGACACCAGGAGAACACCCTGCTAACTTGACTTTTGTTCTAAATTTACTTTGCACTAATTCACCACACTTGACACAACTGTGTTTAACCCTCCTCCACTCTACCCCTCCACCGTGCCAACCAACAACTATTTGGATTTTTCTGCATGTCGTGCAGAACATCCTTATGATAATGTGTCACAAACAGTTCCAGTGGATGCACTAGACTGTCAGATAGAGGGGGTCAGGTAACAAACACCTACAATGAGAAACACATTTTGGAAAAGTAAATACACTGTACCTTTATATCCTCAGCAATCTTCTTTTCTTCTTCTGTCAGTTCCACAGCGACAGTGTCACCAGAAGAGAAATATCTGGAGGCGGGAATCATTTTCCCGTCTTCAAACTGAAGGTTTCGAACCACCAGCTGCAAAAATCAATGGTCATCACTGATCTAATATTGCAAATACAGATGTTCCACCAAAAGCACAGAATGACTTTGCTGCCTTCTACATGCACTGCCACTCATAGTAAACCAAAAGCTCCGATCCCTGGCCTCTGCTGTGTAAGAGGCCAACTCAGCTAGGCCAGTGTTGAGACACTTTACAATCAATTTCAGAGACTTAGAGCTGGGAAGCTGGCTCTCCAAATCCCACCCCTCCTGTTGGAAGGTGCTTGTGTGGACAGTACCCAGCAGTGATCTGAGAGTCTCCGTAAGTCCACTGACACTATCTGAGTTCAATCGTGCAGAATGGGCAGTGGGTGCAGCATAGAGGGAGTTGTACCATTGAACTAGCACTTTAAGAGGAGGGGGGAAAACTGAAAAAATAAAATTCTTTGAGAAAAAGTACAAAGATATTTGGATATGGAGCAGCTTCATTTAGTGAATAAGAACTCCATTAATATCCAGATGCTCATTTCTATCCTTACACGCCTACAAACCGGCTTTAAAAAAAGCTTTCAGAAACAAATACTTTGGCCTGTTACTATCGTTAGTTCTCAACCAATTACATTTCATGACCAAACTTTCTTTACTTTTTCATAAAGCTTGGTTGTGATTACTTTTAATGTAAGAGTTGATTTGGAGAAAGCAATTACATCTCCACAGGGCTCAGCAGAATTTCAGAAGTCTTAGATTAAGAAACACCCATCTCATGATTACAATAGGTCAGTGTAACAGAGTCTTACCATATTTCCATCATTGCCGAAGAGCAGCAGTCCATCGTTGGTTACCAGGCCAGGCTTGCTGGCACCACTCACCTCCAATGGCTGGCCTGATGGTATCGCACCTTTATACATGGATGAACCATACAAAGTGACTGCCTGAAATGGGCAAGAAACAGTGCACAACGCTTACTGGTATACTGTAGAAACCAACGAATCCCTCGACTATGCAAAAAATTAACACTTACCATTCTTTAGATTAGAAAACTCAACAGCAATCAGACACTGCCCTTTGTAATATATTGTATAATGTATTCTCAGCAATTGTGATCACCTGACTCAGGTTTCCTGATTTGATCTCGGTTTGATCTGCCACCTGGTGGCAAACTAACAGTGTACGGTCAACAATTGACATAACATTCTACAAACGCGTGTGGCCTGAGGACATCCTGACATGTCCTGCTGGTGTTCCAGCCTCTGACAATCCTGACGGAGCCATGGATCATCACTGATGGAGCAGGTAGTGAACACACCTGTATCCAATTCCTGCTACAATCCCTTTCAATATTCCAGGACCTCCAACCAACACTATACACCAGATACATCGACGACATTTTCTTTCTATGGACCCACGGCGAAGAATCACTAAAGAGACTACACGATAACGTTAACAAGTTCCATCCCACCATCAAGCTCACCATGGACTACTCCTCAGAATCAGTTTCTTTCTTGGACACACGAATCTCCATCAAAGATGGGCACCTCAGCACCTCACTCTACCGCAAGCCCACAGACAACCTCACGATGCTCCACTTTTCCAGCTTCCACCCAAACCACGTCAAAGAGGCCATCCCCTATGGACAGGCCCTGCGAATACACAGGGTCTGCTCAGACGAGGAGGAACGCGATGGACACCTACAGATGCTGAAAGACGCCCTAGTAAGAACGGGATATGACGCTCGACTCATCGATCGACAGTTCCGACGGGCCACAGCGAAAAATCGCATAGACCTCCTCAGAAGACTAACACGGGACGCAACCAACAGAGTATCCTTCGTCCTCCAGTACTTCCCCGGAGCGGAGAAACTACGCCATGTTCTCCGCAGCCTTCAACATGTCATCAATGAGGACAAACACCTCGCTATGGCCATCCCCACACCTCCACTACTCGCCTTTAAACAGCCACCCAACCTCAAACAGACCATCGTTCGCAGCAAATTACCCAGCTTTCAGGAGAACAGCGTCCACGACACCACACAACCCTGCCACGGTAACCTCTGCAAGACATGCCAGATCATCGACACAGATACCACCATCACATGAGAGGACACCACCCACCAGGTGCATGGTTCATACTCCTGTGACTCGGCCAACGTTGTCTACCTCATACGTTGCAGGAAAGGATGCCCCAGAGCATGGTACATTGGCAAACGCAAACGCTGCGACAATGGATGAACGGACACCGCGCAACAATCACCAGACAGGAGGGTTCCCTCCCAGTCAGGGAACACTTCAGCAGTCAAGGACATTCAGCCACCGACCTTCGGGTAAGCGTACTCCAAGGCGGCCTTCGAGACACTCGACAACGCAAAATCGTCGATCAGAAATTGATAGCCAAGTTCCGCACCCATGAGGACGGCCTCAACCGGGATCTTGGGTTCATGTCACGCTACACGTTACCCCACCAGCGAACAAATGTTATCTGTTTTTAATATAACGGGTCAATTGCTGTCTTTTCCTTCCGGATGTTTCTATGTTTCTGCCTCTCTCGCTCTGTTTTTTTTAATTGGCATCTCCACATCATCTGTTTTTTTTAGTTCTGGCCGTTTGTATATCCGGTGGCCCTGTAGGTAACACCTATCTGTCTGAACACTTTGGTTGCCTTGAAAAGACTATCTGTAATCACCAGGCATTGTTCTGTGATTTATAAATGTGATAGGTTCGAGGATTTAATTTCCACATTCACCTGAGGAAGGAGGAAGCCTCCGAAAGCTTGTGGATTTTAAAATAAAATTGTTGGACTATAACTTGGTGTTGTAAAATTGTTTACAATATTCCACAGCAGAGATGCTAGTGGAGTTCTCCAATATTCCAAGCATGGATTGGCAATGTTCCACAGGTAGGACTGGGAATCAAATATCATGAAGTGCTTTGGACACACATAATTCTCAAGGAGATGAAGGTTTCCATGTTGATCATTTCATGTTCATCTACTTCTCAAGTACCAGACACAATTGAGCATCTTACTAGATGCACCATTCTCTTAATTCAATACTTTAAAATGCACAGGAGCATTTGCAATCTCCTTCACAATTTGTAGTGACCAGGGTATATGGTTTTTGGTGATGGTCAAATTCCATTTTTATTAAATAGGTTTCTGGGAATTTTACCAGTGTCCTGGGATCAAATTCCACAATTTAGTTCATTTTTCCATGAAAACCATTAATTAGTGCTCATCCAGCAGTGATTTCTGTACACTTGGGTACGGCAGCATAGTGGTTATATTACTGGACTATTAATCTAGAGGCCTGGACTAACAATCCGGAGACGTGCGTTCAAATCCGGCCATGGCAGCTGGGGAATTTAAATTCAGTTAATTAAATTAAATCTGGAATAAAAAAGCTAGTATCAGTATCATGGTGAGCATGAAACTACTGCAGTGTTGTGAAAACCCATCTGGTTCGCTAATGTCCCTTTAGGGAAAGAAACCTGCCGTCCTTACCTGGCCTATATGTAACCCCAGACCCACAGCAATGTGGTTGATTCTTAACTGCCCTCTGAAATGGCTTAGCAAGCCACTCAATTCAAGAAGGCAGCTCACTACCACCTTCTCAAGGGCAATTAGGGATGAACAATAATGAATGAATAAAAAAAAACATGGACCCAAAATCTCTCTGTTCCACCACAGTTCCTAGTTTCTCACTATTAAGAAAATAATCTGATTAATTAGGTTCATTAGACATGACTTACTGTTTACAAATCCATTCTGACTCTCTCTCTGATCAGTTCATGTTGGTCCAAGTGTTCAGTCACTCTGTCCCTAATGACAGATTCTAGAAACTTCCCCACAACAGAGATTACACTCATAGGTCTATAATTTCCTGGTTTATCTCTCCCACCCATCTTAAATAGTGGTATGACATTGGCAGTTTTCCAATCCAAGGGGACAATTCCTGAATCGGGAGAGTTTTGGACGATCATGACCGGAGTATCTACAATTTCCTCACCTATTTCTTTAAATACTCTGGGGTGGACACCATCGGGTCCTGGAGATTTGTCGATCTTCAGTCTCACTATTTTCTCCATTACCATTTTTTTAAACTTATATTGAATCTAATAAGTTCCTCCCCTTGATTTATTTGTATTTTTCGTCGTATCTCTGGTATTTTATCCTCTTCCTCTACTGTGAAGACCAATACAAAGTAATTATTTAGTAAGTCTGACATTTCCTGATTTCCAATTACAATATCACCTGTGTCTGTCATTAAGGGCCCACATTACCCTGGGCCCCCCTCTTTCTCTTAATATAGAGTGAAACCTGTGAATTACGAAACCTAAGTGATTGGTATCAGCTGTCCATTTGTTGCAATATTTTCCAAATGGTTATTGTACTGTATGTAGTTTTAGCCAAGTTGTACGTAGACAGCCATCAGTTGATGACTTTTACTCGGTAAATACTCATATATTCCTGCAAACAAATCTCTTATTAAAATGGTGCTTCTATTTTCATAATATCAGCAATTAATAAGCACAATCAATTACCCATTCATACAAATGAAAGACATTCATTCATCATTCATGAATGATGGAGATGGAGTGATGGGTGCAGAATGATTCCAGCCACTCATTGGAGACCTTGAACACGATGATACCTGGGGGCTGAGTGTGCCGGACGGGGGGCTTTGTGTTGAAGGAGTGCAGTGGAGATGGGGATGGATTGTGGCCGAGCACGTTGGAACCACTCCCACACCGTGGAATTCACTGTGGACAGGTCAGATCTGTAACAGAGACGCTTTCTGGCAGGACAGCAGTAGGATCCACAGCATCAAGAAGCTCATGTTCACGCTTCAGGATGCTGGAAACTCGAGTTTTACCACACCAGAGAGTTTTTGCCAACTCACGGAGGCTTTGGCTGTCACGCTCCTGCTGATTAATGAGCTTGATTTTTTGGTCCAGTGTTAACTCATTACACTTGGATTTAGCAGCCATAGTATCATAGTCGGTGCAGCACAGGAGGAGGCCATTTGGCCCATCATGCCTGTGCTGGCTCTTTGAAAGAGCT
Source organism: Heptranchias perlo (assembly GCF_035084215.1). NCBI lineage: Eukaryota > Metazoa > Chordata > Chondrichthyes > Hexanchiformes > Hexanchidae > Heptranchias > Heptranchias perlo. Next base: position 1,096,118 of record NC_090348.1, read on the forward strand.
ATCCAATTAGTTACATTCCCCTGCTCTTTCCCCATAGTCCTACAAATTAATTCCCCCACAAGTATTTATCCAATTCCCTTTTGAAAGTTACCATTGAATTTGTTTCCACCAGAGGGTAGCCTTTCAGGCAGCGCATTCCAGATCATAACAACTTGCTACCTAAGAAAATGTTTCCTCATGTCACCGCTGGTTCTTTTGTCAATCACCAAATCTGTGTCCTCTGGTTACCGACCATTCTACCCTCATCAACCCTCTCCATTACTTCATCAAATAACTCAATCAAGTTAGTCAAACATGATTTTCCTTTAACAAATCTGTGCTGACTTTCATTTATTCGGCCAGACTTTTCCAAGTGCCAATTAATTTTGTCCCAGATTATTGTCTCTAAAACTTTCTCCACCACCGACGTTAGACTGGCTGGCCTGTAGTTGCCCTCCTTCTATTTGAACAGGGGTGTAATATTTGTAATCCTCCAGTCCTCTGGCACCACTCCCATATCTAAGGAGGATTGGAAGATTGTGGCCAGAGTCTCCACAATTTCCACCCTCACTTCCCTCAGTAACCGAGGATGCATCCCATCCGGACCAGGTGACTTTTCCATTTTGAGTACTGCCAATCTTTTAAGTACCTCCTTTATCTATTTTTATCCTATCCAATATTGCTATTCTCTCCTCCTTTACTGTTTCATTGGCAGCATCCTCTTCTCTAGTGAAGACCGATGCAAAGTATTCATTTAGTACCTCAGCCAACCCTCTGCCTCCACAAGATGATCTCCTTTTTGACCTTAATTGGTCCCACCATTCCTTTGACTACTCTTTTACTATTTATATGTTGAAAAAAGACTTTTGGGTTCCCTTTTATGTTAGCCGCTAATCTATTCTCATACTCTCTCTTTGCCCCTCTTATTCCCTTTTTTAGATCTCCCCTGTACGTTCTGTATTTAGTCTGGTTCCCTACTTTATGATGAACTTTACATTTATCATAAGCCTCCTTTTTCTGTTTCATTTTAATTTCTGTATCTTCAGTCATCCAGGGAGCTCTAGCTTTGGATGCCCTTCCTTTCCCCCTCGTGGGAATGTGTCTACTCTGTACCCGAACCATCTCCCCCTTGAACGCCTCCCATTGTTCAATTACTGTTTTGCCCACCAATTTTCAATTCCACTCCACCTGGGCAAGATCACTTTTTAACTCACTGAAATTTGCCCTCCTCCAGTTAAGTATTTTCATATTTGATTGTTCCTTGTCCTTTTCCATAACTATTCTAAACCTAATGATATTATGATCACTGTTCCCCAAATGCTCCCCCACTGAAACATGCTCCACGTGCTCCATTTCATTCCCCAGAACTAGATCCAGCATCACTTCCTTCCTCGTGGGCTGGAAACACACTATTCAAAAAAGTTCTCCTGTACACATTTCAGGAATTCCTCCCCCTCTTTGCCCTTTACACTGTTACTGTCCCAGTCTGTATTGGGATAATTGAAGTTCCCCATTATCACTACTCTATAGTTCTTGCATCTTTCTGTAATTTGCCTGCAAATTTGCTCCTCTATCTCCTTCCCACTATTTGGTGGCCTGTAGTATACACCCAGTAGTGTAATAGCTCCTCTATTGTTCCTTAATTCTAACCAAATAGATTCTGTCTTTGACCCCTCAACTACATCATCCCTTTCCAATGCTATAATAGTTTCTTTGATCAATACTGCCCCCCCTCCTTTCTTTCCTTCCTTATCTTTCCTGAATACCCTGTAGCCAGGAATATTAAGTATCCAATCCTCCCCTTTTTTGAGCCAGGTCTCTGTTATTGCCATTATATTATAGTCCCATGTGGCGACTTGAACCTGCAGTTCACCAGCCTTATTCACCATGCTCCGTATATTTACACACATGCACTCCAATCTCATCTTAGATTGCCTCACATTTGCCCCGTGTCTGATCTCTCCTATTTCTGAACTATTCTTTACTCTGGTGATATTTGTCCCTCCCAGTCCTCTGTGCACCTTGTTTCTCCTCTCTAATGTTTCATGCTAGTACCCATCCCCCTGCCAAATTAGTTTAAATCCTCCCCAACAGCACTAGTGAACCTCCCCGTGAGGACATTGGTCCCAACTCTATTGAGCTGCAACCCGTCCATCTTGAACAGATCCCTCCTGCCCCAGGACTGGTTCCAATGCCCCAGGAATCTGAAGCCCTCCCTCTGCACCATTGCTCCAGCCGCACATTTACCTGTCTTATCCTACTATTCCTATACTTACTCGCACGTGGCACTGGGAGTAATCCAGTGATTATTACCTTTGAGGTCCTGCTTTTTAACTTCCTCCCTTGCTCCTGAAACTCTGACTGCAGGACCTCGACCCTTTTCCTTTCTATGTCACTGGTTCCCACATGGACCACGACTTCTGGCTGTTCCCCTTCCCTCCTCAAAATATTCTGCACCGTGATGTCTTTTACCCTGGCACCAGGGAGGCAACGCACCATGTGGGACTCATGTTGGTGGTTGTAGAAACGCCCGTCGAGCCCCCCAACTATCGAATCCCCCATTACAACTGCATTTCTTTTACCCCCCCCGTGCAGCTGAATCCTCCATGGTGCCGTGGATTTGCTCCTGACTGCACTCCCCCGAGGTGTCAACACTGAATACGGTTAGGGGACTCCTGCACTGCCTGCCTGTTCCTCCTCGTCTGTCTGGTGGCACTCCCTGTCCGCCTAAGCTCTCGTAGCTGCGGGGTGACCACCTCCTGAAAGGTACGACCCACTAAACTCTCAGCTTCCCGTATGCACCGTAGCGACGCCAGCCGTCCGTCAAGCTCAGAAACTCGGAGCTCGAGCTCGAGCAGTTGGCGGCACTTCCTGCACACGTGGTTTTCCAGGATACACAAAGTGTTCTGGAGCATGGGTCGGGCCCTAGCTGTCCTGCCATGTTAGATAATAGTTATTTAAACTGTTCTTTTTTAGCTTTAAGGCACTTTACTGTTTAGCTAACACTAAATCACTAAATCATAGAATCATAGAAAATTTACAGCACAGAAGGAGGCCATTCGGCCCATCGTGTCCGTGCCGGCTGAAAATGAGCCACCCAGCCTAATCCCACTTTCCAGCACTTGGTCTGTAGCCCTGCAGGTTATGGCACTTCAGGTGCACATCCAGGTACTTTTTAAATGAGTTGAGGGTTTCTGCCTCTACCACCCTTCAGGCAGTGAGTTCCAGACCCCCACCACCCCCTGGATGAAAACATTTTTCCTCAACTCCCCTCTAATCCTTCTACCAATCACGTTAAATTAATGCCCCCTGGTTATTGACCTCTCTGCTAAGGGAAATAGGTCCTTCCTATCCACTCTATCTGGGCCCCTCATAATTTTATACACCTCAATTAAATCACCCCTCAGCCTCCTCTGTTCCAAAGAGAACAACCCCAGCCGATCCAATCTTTCCTCAGAGCTAAAATTCTCCAGTCCTGGCAACATCCTCGTAAATCTCCTCTGTACCCTCTCTAGTGCAATTACATCCTTCCTGTAATGTGGTGACCAGAACTGTACAGAGTACTCAAGCTGTGGCCTAACCAGTGTTTTATACAGTTCCAGCATAACCTCCCTGCTCTTATATTCTATGCCTCAACTAATAAAGGAAAGTATTCCATATGCCTTCTTAACCACCTTACCTACCTGTCCTGTTACCTTCAGGGATCTGTGGACATGCACTGCAAGGTCCCTCACTTCCTCTACAGCTCTCAGTATCCTCCCATTTATTGTGTATTCCCTCACCTTGTTTGCTCTCCCCAAATGCATTACCTCACACTTCTCCAGATTGAATTCCATTTGCCACTTTTCTGCCCACCTGACCAGTCCATTGATATCTTCCTGCAGTCTACAGCTTTCCTCCTCACTATCAACCACACGGCCAATTTTTGTATCATCTGCAAAATTCTTAATCATGCCCCCTACATTTAAGTCCAAATCATTAATATATACCACAAAAAGCAAGGGACCTGGTACTGAGCCCTGCGGGACCCCACTGGAAACAGCCTTCCAGTCACAAAAACGTCGACCATTACCCTTTGCTTCCTGCCACTGAACTAATTTTGGATCTAACGTGCCACTTTCCCTTGGATCCCAAGGGCTTTTACTTTTTTGACCAGTCTGCCATGTGGGACCTTGTCAAAAGCCTTGTACACTTACATCAAACGCACTACCCTCATCGACCCTCCTTGTTGCCGCCTCAAAAAATTCAATCCAGTTAGTCAGACACGACCTTCCCTTAACAAATCGACTTTCCTGGATCACTCTGTGCCTTTCTATTGATCCGATCCCTCAGAATTGATTCCAATAATTTGTCCACCATCGAGGTTAGACTGACTGGCCAGTAATTACTCAGTATATCCCTCACTCCCTTTTTAAAGGCACTAACCACCAATAAGAATAACCACTAACAACATTAATCAATAAACTAAATTGTGATTGACTTACCATCGGTGCTACTCCTTGCACTGTGACCTCACTTTTTGACAACTTCTTGATTTTTTCATTCAGCTCTTCCGCCCCTCCCTCAGTTTCACAGCTCTCTCTACACTCCCCGGGTCTCCCTCTCCGTCCCCTCTCTCAGTTTCACAGCTCTCTCTACACTCCCCGGGTCTCCCTCTCCGTCCCCTCCCTCAGTTTCACAGCTCTCTCGACACTCCCCCCCCCTCAGTTTCACAGCTCTCTCTACACTCCCCCCCTCAGTTTCACAGCTCTCTCTACACTCCCCTGGTCTCCCTCTCCATCCCCTCCCTCAGTTTCACAGCTCTCTCTACACTCCCCTGGTCTCCCTCTCCGTCCCCTCCCTCAGTTTCACAGCTCTCTCTACACTCCCCGGGTCTCCCTCTCCGTCCCCTCCCTCAGTTTCACAGCTCTCTCTACACTCCCCGGGTCTCCCTCTCCATCCCCTCCCTCAGTTTCACAGCTCTCTACACTCCCCGGGTCTCCCTCTCCGTCCCCTCCCTCAGTTTCACAGCTCTCTCTACACTCCCCGGGTCTCCCTCTCCGTCCCCTCCCTCTGTTTCACAGCTTTCTCTACACTCCCCGGGTCTCCCTCTCCGTCCCCTCCCTCTGTTTCACAGCTCTCTCTACACTCCCCTGGTCTCCCTCTCCGTCCCCTCCCTCAGTTTCACAGCTCTCTCTGCACTCCCCGGGTCTCCCTCTCCGTCCCCTCCCTCAGTTTCACAGCTCTCTCTACACTCCCCGGGTCTCCCTCTCCATCCCCTCCCTCAGTTTCACAGCTCTCTCTACACTCCCCGGGTCTCCCTCTCCATCCCCTCCCTCAGTTTCACAGCTCTCTACACTCCCCGGGTCTCCCTCTCCGTCCCCTCCCTCAGTTTCACAGCTCTCTACACTCCCCTGGTCTCCCTCTCCATCCCCTCCCTCAGTTTCACAGCTCTCTACACTCCCCGGGTCTCCCTCTCCGTCCCCTCCCTCAGTTTTACAGCTCTCTCTACACTCCCCGGGTCTCCCTCTCCGTCCCCTCCCTCTGTTTCACAGCTTTCTCTACACTCCCCTGGTCTCCCTCTCCGTCCCCTCCCTCTGTTTCACAGCTCTCTCTACACTCCCCGGGTCTCCCTCTCCGTCCCCTCCCTCTGTTTCACAGCTCTCTCTACACTCCCCGGGTCTCCCTCTCCGTCCCCTCCCTCTGTTTCACAGCTCTCTCTACACTCCTCTGGTCTCCCTCTCCGTCCCCTCCCTCTGTTTCACAGCTCTCTCTACACTCCCCGGGTCTCCCTCTCCGTTCCCTCCCTCAGTTTCACAGCTCTCTCTACACTCCCCGGGTCTCCCTCTCCGTCCCCTCCCTCAGTTTCACAGCTCTCTCTACACTCCCCGGGTCTCCCTCTCCGTCCCCTCCCTCAGTTTCACAGCTCTCTCTACACTCCCCTGGTCTCCCTCTCCGTCCCCTCCCTCTGTTTCACAGTTCTCTCTATACTCCCCTGGTCTCCCTCTCCGTCCCCTCCCTCAGTTTCGCAGTTCTCTCTATACTCCCCTGGTCTCCCTCTCCGTCCCCTCCCTCTGTTTCACAGCTCTCTCTATACTCATGATTTTCTCAAATCTTTCCTGAAATTGTCTTAAAACATACGCCTTACATTTCATGGTCATTAGACACGGGAAAATATAATTGCAATCAGCCCGTTGTAATTAGGCACTGGTGACATCCTCCGTGAAAAACTTTACAGGGGCCGGTGTCCCATGTGTTAAGGTGTAAAATACACTAAGTAAATAGGGCCTGGTGCATTGAAGGCTGTCCACTGTCTGTAATTTGCCAGTGTTCATGGTTTCAGAGTGCCTCTTGTATCTTTTCTAATGTGAAACAATGGTTGTTGGAGGCCAATCATCTCAGCCCCAGGACATTGCTGCAGGAGTTCCTCAGGGCAGTGTCCTCGGCCCAACCATCTTCAGCTGCTTCATCAATGACCTTCCCTCCATCATAAGGTCAGAAATGGGGATGTTCGCTGATGATTGCACAGTTCCAGTTCAGTTCCATTCTCAACCCCTCAAATAATGAAGCAATCCGTGCCAGCATGCAGCAAGACCAGAACAACATCCAGGCTTGGGCTCATAAGTGGCAAGTAACATTCGCGCCAGACAAGTGCCAGGCAATGACCATCTCCAACAAGAGAGAGTCTAACCACCTCCCATTGACATTCAACGGCATTACCATCGCCAAATCCCCCACCATCAACATCCTGGGGGTCACCATTGACCAGAAACTTAACTGGACCAGCCACAAAAATACTGTGCTACAAGAGCAGGTCAGAGGCTGGGTATTCTGGGGCGAGTGATTCATTTTCTGACTCCCCAAAGCCTTTCCACCATCTACAAGGCACAAGTCAGGAGTGTGATGGAATACTCTCCACTTGCCTGGATGAGTGCAGCTCCAACAATACTCGAGAAGCTCGACACCATCCAGGACAAAGCAGCCCGCTTGATTGGCACCCCATCCACCACCCTAAACATTCACTCCCTTCACCACCGGCGCACAGTGGCTGCAGTGTGCACCATCCACAGGACACACCTCCCAAACCCGCGACCTCTACCACCTAGAAGGACAAGGGCAGCAGGCACATGGGAACAACACCACCTGCACGTTCCCCTCCAAGTCACACATTCCTAACATCAGGCCCAACACCACTATCCCTCCCTCTCAAGGGTGATGGGATTACACATTGCACAAGAGTGTATCAAAGTTAGGCCCCAAATCCACAGACCGCTATAGCCAATTCCATCGTGCTTATGGAGGATGAGAAGCTGTTGCACCAACTGGTCACTAATTTTGTGTGAGATCAAATCAGTTGAACGGTGTGATTTATTTAACAGTAATATAAAAATAATTGAAAAAGGGTACCCCAGTTTATTATAGATGATAAAATGCATTCATCCAATCCCATCAGAGGGCATTCATTCATCCAATCACATCAGAGGGCATTCATTCATCCAATCCCATCAGAGGGCATTCAGTCATCCAATCCCATCAGAGGGCATTCATTCATCCAATCACATCAGAGGGCATTCATTCATCCAATCCCATCAGAGGGCATTCATTCATCCAATCACATCAGAGGGCATTCATTCATCCAATCCCATCAGAGGGCATTCAGTCATCCAATCCCATCAGAGGGCATTCAGTCATCCAATCCCATCAGAGGGCATTCATTCATCCAATCCCATCAGAGGGCATTCAGTCATCCAATCCCATCAGAGGGCATTCATTCATCCAATCCCATCAGAGGGCATTCATTCATCCAATCCCATCAGAGGGCATTCATTCATCCAATCCCATCAGAGGGCAGTCAACCAATCCCGTCAGAGGGCATTCATTCAACCACTCAAAAGAGTCTATTTCAGTGACAGGCCTGGTATCTGTCTACAATATACTGTAGCCCAGATTCGAGCCATATTACTGCAGAATTGCTTTTACTGCACTCTAACAAGCTGTAAAAAAAAACCACACGGTTACTCTGTGCTGCACATCACAGGCTTTAAGCTAAAAACACTTATAAAGATGAATGTTCCAAGTACCTGTCCATCAATGATTGTCCAGGCTCCAGGTACCTTATCATGGCCACGGATCCAGTTATGTATGGCTTCTGCTGACTGGTCCCAGGAAATCTGAAGAAAGAATATTAGCGCAGGAACTGAATCGAGTTTTTTAATGTCCTCAATAAATGTTGACCTTGCAGGAAACAAACAGGCTTCTCATCAACACCTCCAGGTGTCCAAATAGAATCATAGAATGATACAGCACAGAAGGAGGTCATTTGGCCCATCGTGCCTGTGCTGGCTCTTTGAAAAAGCTATCCAATTAATCCCATTCCTCTGCTCTTTCCCCATAGCCCTGCAAATTCTTCCTTTTCAAGTATTTATCCAAATCCCTTTTGAAAGTTACAATTGAATCAGCTTCCACCGCCCTTTCAGGCAGCGCATTCCAGATCATCATAACTCAGAGTAAAAACATTTCTCCTCATTTCCCCACTGACTTTTTTGCCAGTTATTAGACTTGCACTAGAAAATCAATTTGCAGACTTGGTACCATTTTCCCCTTTGGACCTGTTCAGATGGAACAGGGGGATTAATGTTTCTAATGATCCTGATCTTGTTACATTAACAAAAAAATCTCACTCTTCTTATGTTGCCTGGGCCATAAGTGCTGGAATTCTCTCCCTACACCTCTCCACCTCTCTCTCCTCCTTTAAGACCCTCCTTAAAACCCTCCTTAAAACCAACCTCTTTGTCCAAGCTTTTGGTCACTTGTCCTAGTATCTCCTTATGTGGCTCGGTGTCAAATTTTGGTCCATAATTGCTCCTGTGAAGCGCCTTGGGGTGTTTTATTACATTAAAGGAGATATATAAATGCAAGTTGTTGTTGTTTAGTAACCTTAGCCAAAAGATCCACATGAGTAGAGTGGAGGAACATCAGGAGAAAAACAATTTTTCTGCATTTAGCACTTTGAGCATTCCCACCATCCAAAACAAAAGGTGAACATAAAGTGAGGAGAAATGGTCAAAATAAGTTAAAGGTGAAACACTCGTGCAGTATTCCAGTTAAAGAATCACAATGAGAGGTGTACTTTCCTCCAGGCCAGAACTGGAGTGACAGAGTTTTGCAATGGGATTTGATACATCACCACAGCAGTGAGAGAAATGCTCAGGGGAGCTTTCTGTGAGAGAGATAGGCAGAGCAACCAATAATGTTGTAGTATTATACGGAGATATCTTTCCCCATAGTCTGCAGTGAAAACACTGCATTTAAAAACAGCAACATTCTGGATTCCATTTCCCTCAGTCAAACCTTGTGTTTACACAGTGTAATGGAACCTGCTCCCTCCAGCTCGTTACTAGCAGTTCAACAACAAATGGATGGGTCAGTGACCCAGATTCAGTGCAGGTTGTTTTGAAATTAACTGATTATGAAACATGGGTTTAAAATTGTAGCTTGTGTCAGAATGAACATTATATTCATTAAAGTTTTATCATTTGTATCAGTTTGACTAACTCACACTCAATTAAATTAGTCGTTAAAAGATATCCAAAGTACCTTTTCTCACTGGTATTGAAAGTAATTGGTGCAGAGCTGCTTATCACTCTCCAGTTTAGAATATGCTGAAGTGACATTTAAAGTGAGACTGAGAACTGGCTGTAATTTAAGCACAACATTAGAAGCCACTACAGTTCTGGGAAGAAGATATTGACTGCCAGCTGTTGTCCTCAATCACAGTCTGTGCCACTGTTAATAAAAAGCGGCTATCAAGCAATGTAAGCACCCATGTTTCATAATCAGTTAATTTCAAAACAACCAACCCTGAATCTGGGTCACTGACCCATCCATTTGTTGTTGAACTGCTAGTAACGAGCTGGAGGGAGCAGGTTCCATTACACTGTGTAAACACAAGGTTTGACTGAGGGAAATGGAATCCAGAATGTTGCTGGTTGCATAAGCCCAACAACAGCAGATAAGACCATTCGATAAACACTGTGAAAGTTATGATCTACTTACATGTCACCAACATCTTCTAAGGATTGCAATGGAAATGATTACAAAGTGAATATGAATTTTGTTATTAATGTTGGTGGTTGCCCATTTTTGGTTCATGTTTATTTACGCTGAAGGGTCAACCTAGATTATCCCTAAATCCTAAATCCTTGGAATGGGGCTTGAACCCACAACCTTCTGACTAAAGAGGTGAATGTTACCACTGAGCTGATCAATATCGATCTAACAGAAGCCGATAGGGAAAGTATTATTTATTTATTTTCCAGGAATCAAGCAAAAAAATACTTCTCTGGGAGATTTCATACAAACATCTTTCCAAATTCTTGCACTGGATAGAAAGAACTTGCATTTATTTTCATGACCTCAGGACGTCCCAAAGTGCTTCACAGCCAATGACATACTTTTGAAGTGTAGTCATTGTCGTGATGTAGGGAAACATGGCAGCCAACTTTTGCACAGCGAGATCCCACAAACAGCAATGTGATAATGACCAGATAATCTGTTTTAGTGATGTTAGTTAAGGGATAAATATTAGCCAGGACACCGTGGAGAACTCCCCTGCTCTTTTTTGGATAGTGCCATGGGATCTTTTACATCCACCTGAGAGCGCAGATGGGGCCTCGGTTGAACGTCTCATCCGAAAGACAGCACCTCCATGAAATATCAGCTTGGATTATGTGTTCATGTCTCTGCAACCTGAACCCTGCCCTCACCACAGCTCTCTCCCTTGCATCAGCATAGCTTCTGCCTCAATTCATACAGCTCCATGCAGCACGACAATGCATCAGATGTTTTAATTTAAAATCTGATGCAAAACAAGTTTTTACTCCAAGACAATGCAGAGTATCTGGGAAAATTATGTCCAGGTATCATGTATACACACCTGTCTCTACAATAAAGTCATTTTTAGTTGTTCTTTCCAAAGTTATTTGTAAAATATAATCTAGTTTGGATACTAAACCAGTCAGGAGTTGTTTAATTAAGGGAACATTAAAGTAATTAATACCAATAAACATTAATACACAAACCTCAACTCTTAAGCCAGGTTGAGTAAAGTAGCGAGGTCATCAACTCACACTTCCTGCTTTTTATATCGAATCTACAGCACACAAACTGGCCATTCGGCCCAACTATTCTGTGTTGGTGTTTATACTCCACACGAGCCTCTTCCCACCCTGCCGTCCAATCCCTTTTCCCTCATGTATGCATCAAGCCTCCCCTTAAATGCATCAATGCTCTCTGCTTCAACCACTCCATGAAGCAGCGCGATCCACATTCTCACCACCTTCTGTGTAAAGAAATTCCTGCTAAATTCTTTACTGAATCTGTCAGCGACGACCTTTTTTTTTATTCGTTCATGGAATGTGGGCATCACTGGCAAGGTCATCATTTATTGCCCATCCCTAATTGCCCTTGAGAAGGTGGTGGTGAGCCGCCTTCTTGAACCGCTGCAGTCTGTGTGGTGAAGGTTCTCCCACAGTGCTGTTAGGAAGGGAGTTCCAGGATTTTGACCCAGCGACGATGAAGGAATGGCGATATATTTCCAAGTCGGGATGGTGTGTAACTTGGAGGGGAATGTGCAGGTAGTGTTGTTCCCATGTGGTGGAGGTCGTGGGTTTGGGAGGTGCTGTCGAAGAAGCCTTGGCGAGTTGCTGCAGTGCATCCTGTGGATGGTACACACTGCAGCCACTGTGCGCCGGTGGTGAAGGGAGTGAATGTTTAGGGTGGTGGATGGGGTGCCAATCAAGCGAGCTGCTTTGTCCTGGATGGTGTCGAGCTTCTTGAGTGTTGTTGGAGCTGCACTCATCCAGGCTAGTGGAGGTAACTCCATCACACTCCTGACTTGTGCCTTGTAGATGATGGAAAGGCTTTGGGGAGTCAGGAGGTGAGTCACTCGCCGCAGAATAACCAGCCTCTGACCTACTCTTGTAGTCACAGTATTTATGTGGCTGGTCCAGTTAAGTTTCTGGTCAATGATGACCCCCAGGATGTTGATGGTGGGGGATTCGGCGATGGTAATGCCGTTGAATATCAAGGGGAGGTGGTTAGACTCTCTCTTGTTGGAGATGGTCATTGCCTGGCACTTGTCCAGCGCGAATGTCACTTGCCACTTATCAGCCTAAGCCTGGATGTTGTCCAGGTCTTGCTGCATGCGGGCATGGACTGCTTCATTATTTGAGGGGTTGTGAATGGAACTGGACACTGTGCAATCATCAGCGAACATCCCCATTTCTGACTTTATGATAGAGGGAAGGTCATTGATGAAGCAGCTGAAGATGGTTGGGCCTAGGACACTGCCCTGAGGAACTCCTGCAGCAATGTCCTGGGCCTGAGATGATTGGCCTCCAACAACCACTACCATCTTCCTTTGTGCTAGGTATGACTCCAGCCACTGGAAAGTTTTCCCCCTGATTCCCATTGACTTCAATTTTACTAGGGCTCCTTGGTGCCACACTCGGTCAAATGCTGCCTTGATGTCAAAGGCAGTCACTCTCACCTCACCTCTGGAATTCAGCTCTTTTGTCCATGTTTGGACCAAGGCTGTAATGAGGTCTGGAGCCGAGCGGTCCTGGCGGAACCCAAACTGAGCATCGGTGAGCAGGTTATTGGTGAGTAAGTGCCGCTTGATAGCACTGTCGACGACACCTTCCATCACTTTGCTGATGATTGAGAGTAGACTGATGGGGCGGTAATTGGCCGGATTGGATTTGTCCTGCTTTTTGTGGACAGGACATACCTGGGCAATTTTCCACATTGTCGGGTGGATGCCAGTGTTGTAGCTGTACTGGAACAGCTTGGCTAGAGGCGCAGCTAGTTCTGGAGCACAAGTCTTCAGCACTACAGCTGGGATGTTGTCGGGGCCCATAGCCTTTGCTGTATCCAGTGCACTCAGCCGCTTCTTGATATCACGTGGAGTGAATCGAATTGGCCGAAGACTGGCTTCCGTGATGGTGGGGATATCGGGAGGAGGCTGAGATGGATTATCCACTCGGCACTTCTGGCTGAAGATGGTTGCAAACGCTTCAGCCTTGTCTTTTGCACTCACGTGCTGGTCTCCGCCATCATTGAGAATGGGGATGTTTGCAGAGCCTCCTCCTCCTGTTAGTTGTTTAATTGTCCACCACCATTCACGACTGGATGTGGCAGGACTGCAGAGCTTTGATCTGATCCGTTGGTTGTGGAATCGCTTAGCTCTGTCTATAGCATGTTGCTTCCGCTGTTTAGCATGCATGTCGTCCTGATTTGTAGCTTCACCAGGTTGGCACCTCATTTTTAGGTACGCCTGGTGCTGCTCCTGGCATGCTCTTCTGCACTCCTCATTGAACCAGCGATGATCCCCTGGCTTGTTGGTAATGGTAGAGTGAGGAACATGCCAGGCCATGAGGTCACAGATTGTGCTGGAATACAATTCTGCTACTGCTGATGGCCCACAGCGCCTCATGGATGCCCAGTTTTGAGCTGCTAGATCTGTTCTGAATCTATCTCATTTAGCACGGTGATAGTGCCACACAACACGTTGGATGGTGTCCTCAGTGCGAAGACGGGACATCGTCTCCACGAGGACTGTGCGGTGGCCACTCCTACCAATACTGTCATGGACAGATGCACCTGCAACAGGTAGATTGGTGAGGATGAGGTCAAGTCGGTTTTTCTCTCATGTTGGTTCGCTCACCACCTGCCGCAGGCCCAGTCTAGCAGCTATGTCCTTCAGGACTTGGCCAGCTCGGTCAGTAGTGGTGCTACCGAGCCACTCTTGGTGATCGACATTGAAGTCCCCCACCCAGAGTACATTCTGTGCCCTTGCTACCCTCAGTGCTTCCTCAAAGTGGTGCTCAACATGGAGGAGGACTGATTCATCAGCTGAGGGAGGACGGTAGGTGGTAATCAGCAGGAGGTTTCCTTGCCCATGTTTGACCTGATGCCATGAGATTTCATGGGGTCCAGAGTCAATGTTGAGGACTCCCAGGGTCACTCCCTCCCGACTGTATATCACTGTACCTCTGGTGGGTCTGTCCTGCCGGTATGTCACACACCCAGAGACGATGATGGGAGAATTTGGGATGTTGGCTGAAAAGGTATGATTCTGTGAGTATGGCTATGTCAGACTGTTGCTTGACTAGTCTGTGGGACAGCTCTCCCAATTTTGGCACAAGTCCCCAGATGTTAGTGAGGAGAACTTTGCAGAGTTGACTGGGCTTGGTTTGCTTTTGTCGTGTCCGGTGCCTCGTGGTCCGATGTCGGGTGGTCCATCCAGTTTTATTCTGATTTTGACCTTTTTTTTTTTAAAAGTGAGATTGTACAACTGAGTGGCTTGCTAGGCCATTTCAGAGGGCAATTAAGAATCAACCACATTGTATTTATGGCCCCTTGTTCTGGATTCACCCTCAAGTGGAAACAGTTTCTCCACATCCACCTTACTGAACCCCCTCGCAGGTCTCCTCTTACCCAGAGATAAGAACCCCAGCCTATTCTCCACATCAATCTTTCCTGATCACTGTACCCTCTCAGTTCTCGTGACATCCATGGGACTTAAAAAATGCATCAGGAAAGGAACATCCTGCCTGAAAACAAATCTCCACGTTCTGATGGCAGATCCTAAGGGCCTGAACATCATTCTTGTTGTGTACGCTGTCACCTGAGTCCCTAAAATAGATTCTTGCCCTGTAACTATTTCTAACTATCCAATCTTCATTTTTTACCACTCAGATACTGAAAACATAATTTGCATTAATTTAAAGTAGATTTGTTTTGTCATTATATTTTACATAGAATTACATAGATTGAATAGCACAGAAACAGGCCATTCTGCCCAACTGGTCTGTGCCGGTGTTAATGCTCCACACAAGCCTCCTCCCTCCCTATTTCATCTCACCCTGTCACCATATCCTTCTTTTCCTTTCTCCCTCATGTTTATCTAGCTTCCCCTTAAATGTATCTATGTTATTCGCCTCAACTACTCCTTGTGGGAGCGAGTTCCACATTCTCACCACTCTCTGGATGAAGATGTTTCTCCTGAATTCCCTATTGGATTTATTAGTGATTATCTTATATTGATGGCCTCTAGTTTTGGACTCTCCCACAAGTGGAAACATTTCTCGACTTCTATTCTATCGAACCCTTTCATAATCTTAAAGACCTCTATCAGGTCACCCCTCAGTCTTCTCTTTTCTGGAGAAAGGAGCCCCAGCCTGTTCAATCTTTCCTGATATTCTATCCTTCTAGAAATTAACCCCAATTGTTGGTTTGCTTTTTTAAAAATGGTCTTATTAAGCTGTGTCACTATTTTTAGTGATTTGTGTATCTGTACCCTCAGATCCCTCTGCTGCTCTACCCCATTTAGACTCTTATTATCCATGGAATATGTGGCCTCCTTATTCTTCCTACCAAAATGCACCACCTCACACTTGTCTATATTGAAATTCATTTGCCAATTACATGCTCATTTTAAAGTATTTTAACTACAATCAAAGGAGAAAGAGAAAGAAAAGAAAGACTTTGCATTTATATAGCGGCTTTCATAGCCTCAGACTGTCCTCAATGCCAATGAATCAGTGCCAGACTGATCTCCTGGATTAGTTTCAATCGCCTAAGAGAGTCAGACAGGAAATTTCCAGATTTTTTCCCCCTAACTGGCCTTGGTTTTTATCTGTTTTTTCGCCTCTCAAAGGAGATAAAATGGTTTTGGGTGAGGTGGGGAGTGTCTGTATTGTGATACATAAAGTATCATAATTGTGTGGGACAGGCTGGATGGACCAGAGGGTCTTTTCCTGTCTGTCATTGAACGCATGATCGTATGAATTACACTGGAAACACAGTCACTGTTCTGGAGGAAAGTTATATTTAACCGCAAACTATAGACCAGTACACTACCTTAGAATTCTCTTTCCTCTGGATTCCTTCATACGTTGCACCTTCCTCAGCCTGAGTTACTCGAGGTGCCTTCTCATCAGCAATTAGCTGCACAGCCTCCACCTGAAATAAACAGGGTGAATCGAGGTCACATTCATTGCTCAAGTAAGCGTTTTCACAGTAAACAAATGCAAATCTGATTCTCCAGAACCAATCAGAAATCAAATTTCACTGGAATCCTGGGTTATATTATAATAGGATGTTGGCCAAACAAGATTGCACAAGAGGTCGTCACTTGTTACACCAAACTCTGTTCTACTCCAACACCCAATGGGACATAAGAAGGGTACAGACTCAAACCCACAGGAGTGCTTAGTACGGGAAGGTGAAAATGGCATGGAAATTGTTTTTCAGAGTTTGGGGGTGGGGGTGGGGGTGGGGGTGGGGGGGTCACGGAGTTCAATGGGAACTTTGTCTGCATCTGCCATGCAAACCTGACTGGAGGTGCTGTATGGTGACTCTCGATATGAAAAATATGTGTCTATTTCGTATCGCAAATGTCTCCCAGCTGATACAAAAATCAATTCATGAGATCAAAGTGAACATTGTAAAACTGGATTGGACTTATTTGTTTGGAAGGCCGACCATTAGCCAATTCCCAACGAGCGCTCTTGCGTTTTCGATTCTTCCCTATGATGGAGGTAACTGCACCTGGTTTATACATCAAAGGGCAACAAATCCTAATCGAAACATAGGCCATATTTTCTGATGCTGCAGCATTCATGGAACCTCCTGACATCTCCTCCCTGAGGGAATGCAAAATCTTCCCACATCCCAACATGAGCAGAGTCTTTCAACAAAGACCCTCAAGGTATAAACATGCTGCTCAAAGTCATGTCCTATAGAGCAACTGACTGTCACGTTGTCTCCCCGGGCCCCTCCCCCGCAGCAAGCAGTTGGACTCCAGACTTTGACACCGGCTGATGGAGCAAAGAAATTCCATCCTGGTTACACAATATTGGCACAACTCGGAGGGAATCTATCACCAAACTTGCTCTTCTTCGTGATGTTTTCCACGGGGTGCATTACTCAGGTAATTATGGATGCCTCTGATCGATGCCAAGAAGAAAAAGCTATTTTTAAATTTTCTTATGCTACAATAGTGAAAGGAGGCAGGAACAGGTGTAAGGGAATGTCGGCTAATGCACACCAAACTCCAACTTACCTTCCAAATCCATGTCACTGTCGCCATATAATCTTAATGCACCAGCTCTGGTTATCTGAAAACCTCCATTGTAACAGCTTAAAAATAAATGTGGCATAGAAAATATCTACACATGACATGATTCATATTTAACTCTGTTAGAAATAATGATTAAAGTTCTGCTGTTCCTGTTTGTGGCACTGAAACTGGAGTGGGGCTCCTCGATCTCACCTAGCAGGAACTGGCCTATCAACATATACCATGGACAGTTTCACACTTCTTAGGGAGCTCCAAACCTGGTTAACAAGTAGAAAGTGTGAGAAAATGACGTTATTCACAACCTGTTGTAGATCTTGGTTTGTTCCTAGATTCCCCTCCAGGTACGTGTGAGCGAGCGGCTTTAACTCTGTCCCACTCAACACGACAACCCTGGGAGAAACTCCCGCTTTGGGACACGCACTGAATCCCCCAACGATGCATTTCAGTGTGGGTTGACAACTCGACCCTCTTCATATGTGAGAATCATCAATAGATCCTGGTCTCTGAAGTTGACAGTTGTTAAAAAAGTTAATCTCCAATCTAGGAATGACTGGCTGATCCATGAAGTGGTAGTGGAGAAATGAGTCATTCTTAAATGGAGTGGATGAACATTAATGTAGGCTAAGTTCAGAATTATATGAGGCAGATTCTGACGAGGAATTAAGGTACAGCCAACTTCATTTCATTGGGCACGTGTGATCTGGTATTGGGCGAGGGCTTTTGCAGAGGGCGGCCTAGCAGTGTAGTGGTAGCAGGGCTGAGATGGGACCTGTTGGCTGCAATCAGTTGGAGGTGATCAGCAAAAGGGATGTGCTGGAAACTGCCACAATGCTGGGCCCTGCACTCACAAACTAACAGCACATCCATTGAGAATGTCACACTCTCCATTGACAAAAGTACCAACTGCTTTCACGCAAAAAGCTTCAGCAATATGTTCCTGACATTAACCGTCAATCAACAAGCTTTTTTCTGACTCCGTTCTTATTTGAATCTGGGCACACAGGAGAAAATTACATTTGGGGAATAAAAATGAAATCACACAGGTCTTTTATGGAAGTGGTCAGATCTCTTCAGCAGTTTAAGCACTGCACCTTTTGTGAAAAGAGTTTATATCAAAAGGAGAATACGGACTATACTGGTGCTACGTACGCTGCTATTATATCGAGTCCTTACCATTGCTGTAATCCCTTCAGGGTACAGGAAGCGGTTGTACAGCGTATCTACAGTATCTTTCGGGTCTACGTCACATTCTCTTTGCAGAAGAATGGGACCAGTATCCAGTCCATCATCAGCCCAGAAGATGGAGAAACCTCCTTTTTTATCTCCATGAATAAGAGTCCTACACACAAAGAATCGGCGGTTAGGAGTTTCTCTGTACAGACTCTAACTAAAGGTCAAAAACTAAAGCTTCAATGTTTTTGTTTAACTGATGATTACACTCCAGTTAGTGTCCCAAAATATGTACTCACACACGATTCCTCACATGGAAAGAGGCTGAATTTGGCCTTATCAGATGCCAATTAGAAAACTCCTCCCCCATTCTGGTTTTAATTTCGACAATAGGTTTCATAACAACAGGAGGAGGCCAGCCAGCTCCTCAAGCCTGTTCTGCCATTCAGTTAGATCATGGCTGATCTGTATCTTAACTCCATTTACCCGCCTTGGTTCCGTAACCCTTAATATCCTTAACCCAACAAAAATCTATCAATCTCAGTTTTCAATTTTCAATTGACCCCCAGCCTCAACAGCTTTTCAGGGAGAGAGTTCCAGATTTCCACTCCCCTTTGTGTGAAGAAGTGCTTCCTGACATCACCCCTGAACGCCCTGGCTCTAATTTTAAGGTTATGCCCCCTTGTTCTGGACTCCCCAACCAGAGGAAATAGTTTCTCTCTATCTCTCCTATCAAATCCTTTAATCATCTTAAACACCTCAGTTGGATCACCCCTTAATCTTCTATACTCGAGGGAATACAAGTCTAGTCTATGCAACCAGTCCTCACTATTTAACCCTTTTAGCCCTGGTATCATTCTGCGCTGTACCCCCTCCAAAGCCAATATATCCTTCCTGAGGTGCAGGGCCCCGAACTGAACGCAGTCTCCAGATGGGGTCGAACCAGAGCTCTGTACAACTGTAACATCACTTCCACCCCTTTGTATTCCAGTCCCCTCGAGATAAAGGCCAACATTCCATTTTTATTAAAATTTTAACTATTTTTTGTACCTGTCCACTAGCTTTTAGTGATTTCTGTACTTGGACCCCTAAATCCCCCTGCTCCTCCACAGTTCTGACCTTCTCACCATTTAGGAAATACTCTGATCTATCTTTCTTAAGTCCATAGTGGATGACCTCACACTTTCCCACATTGAACTCCATCTGCCACAGATTTGCCCACTCACTTAATCGATCAATGTCCCTTTGCAACTTTCTGCTCCCATCTACACTATTTACTGTGCCACCTGACTTAGTGCCATCAGCAAACTTAGATATACGGCTCTCTATTCCTTCATCCACTGATTTGATAGAAGTGTTTAAAATCATGACGAGTTTCGATAAAGAAACTGTTCCCATTGGAGGAAGGGTTGAGAACCAGAGAACACAGATTTAAGGTGATTGGTAAAAGAATCAAAGGAGGTGAACCAAAGTGAGGAAAAATATTTTTTATGCAGCGAGTAATTATGATCTGGAATGCGCTGCCTGATAGGGTGGTGGAAGTAGATTCAATCGTGGCTTTCAAAAAGGAATTGGATAAATATTTGGAGAGAAAAAATTTGCAGGGCTATGGGGAAACAGCGGGGGAATGGGACTAACTAGATTGCTCTTACAGCACAGGCTCGATGGGCCGAGTGGCTTCCTTCTGTGCTGTAACGATTCTATGATTCTATTCTATCCAAGTAATTTATAAATATAGTGAAAAGCTGCAGCCCCAATACAGATGCCTGGAGGACACCACCAGTCATATCCTGCCAGTCGGACTACATTATCCCTACTCTCTGTCTCCTACCTTCTAACAAATTTCCTATCCACGCCTCCAATTCCATGCACTCTCATGTTTGTTAACAGTCTCTTATATTTCAATTACAGAAGCATCTGCTATATAATTTTGAAATGTACTAAAATGAAAAGTCAAATTACAGTAATATCCAAACACTCTAAACATAATCGATAAAGAACAAGATTCAACTATCTCCATTACTAAAAATTTGGGGAGGGGGAGGGGAGGAGCTGGGGGAAGAAGGGTGTTGCACCCAATCTGAAGTCAGCACGTCACTATCTCTGTACCTGTGTTACATCCCTGGTAAAGACGTGTAGTCGTCTCCCAAATCCGTGCCCATCTTTCCAGCAACTCCATGCTTGAACACCTCCAATCAGGTTTCCACCCCTGCTGCAGCAGTGAAATGGCCCTAATCAAAGTCACAAATGAACTATGTGACCGTAGTAAACTATCCCTCCTCATCCTTGTCGACCTGTCTGCAGCCTTTGACATAGAATAGTTCAGAAACAGGACAGATCAGACAGGGTGCAAATGCGAGGCAATCGAAGATGAGTTTAGAGTGCACATGCGTAAATGCACACAGCGCAGTAAATACGATAGGTGAGCTGCAGGTTCAAGTCGTCACATTGCCACATATAGTGGCAATATCAGAGAGCTGGCTCAAAGAAGGAGAGGATTGGGTACTTAATATTCCTGACAAGGTATTCAGGAAAGATAGGGAAGGAAAGAAAGGAGGGGGGAAGGAGATGGCAGTATTGAGCAATAGTACTGGAAAGGGATGATGTAGTTGAGGGGTCAAAGACAGAATCTATTTGGTTAGAATTAAGGAACAATAGAGGAGCTATTACACTGCTGGGTGTATACCATAGGCCACCAAATAGTGGGAAGGAGATAGAGGAGCAAATTTGCAGGCAAATTACAGAAAGATGCAAGAACTATAGAACAGTGATAATGGGGGACTTCAATTATCCCAATATAGACTGGGACAGTAACAGTGTAAAGGGCAAAGAGGGGGAGGAATTCCTGAAATGTACAAAAGAACTTTCTTGAACAGTGTGTTTCCAGCCCAACGAGGAAGGAAGCAGTGCTGGATCTAGTTCTGGGGAATGAAGTGGGGCAGGTGGAGCATGTTTCAGTGGGAGGAGCATTTGGGGAACAGTGATCATAATATCATTTGATTTACAATAGTTACGGAAAAGGACATGGAACAGTCAAATGTGAAAATATTTAACTGGAGGAGGGATAATTTCAGTGAGTTAAAAAGGGATCTTGCCCAGATGGATTGGAATCAAAAACTGGTGGGCAACACAGTAATTGAACAATGGGAGGCCTTCAAGAGATGGTTCGGGTGCGGAGTAGACACATTCCCACGAGGGGGAAAGGAAGGGCATCCAACGCTAGAGCCCCCTGGATGACTAAAGATATAGAAATTAAAATAAAACAGAAATGTAAAGTTCATAATACAATAAAAAACCAGGCTGAATACAGAGGAGATCTAAAAAAGGGAATAAGATGGGGAAAGACAGTATGAGAATAGATTAGCGGCTAAAATAAAAAGGAACCCAAAAGTCTTTTACAAACATATAAATAGTAAAAGGATAGTCAAAGGAAGGATGGGGCCGATTAGGGACAAAAAATATATTCTTGTGGAGGCAGAGGGCATAGCTGAGGTACTAAATGAATACCTCACATCGGTCTTCACTGGAGAAGAGGATGCTGCCATGGTAGCAGTAAAGGAGGGGGTAATAGCAATATTGGAAAGGATAAAAATAAAGAGGCAGTACTTAAAAAGTTGGCAGTACTCAAAGTAGAAAAGTCACCCGGTCCAGATGGGATGCATCCTAGGTTATTGAGGGAAGCAAGGGTGGAAATTGTGGAGACTCTTGCCACAATCTTCCAATCCTCCTTAGATATGGGCATGAGGGGACTGGAGGATTGCAAATGTTATACCCCTGTTCAAAAAAGGGTAGAGGGATAAACCTGGTAATTACAGGCCAGTCAGCCTAACGTTGGTAGTGAGGAAACCTTTAGAGGCAATAATCTGGGACAATAATAATTGGCACTTGGAAAAGTCTGGGCTAATAAATGAAAGTCAGCACGGATTTGTTAAAGGAAAATCCTGTTTGACTAACTTGATTTGAGTTCTTTGATGAAGTAACGGAGAGTGTTGATGAGGGGAGTGCGGTTGATGTATATGGATTTTCAAAAGGCATTTGATAAAGTACCAAATAATAGACTTGTTAGCAAAATTACAGCCCATGGGATTAAAGGGACAGTGGCAGCAGGGATACAAAATTGGCTAAGGGACAGAAAGCAGAGAGTAGTTGTAAACATTTTTTTTTAGACTGGAGGGAAGTATACAGTGGTGTTCCTCAGGGGTCAGTATTAGGACCACTGCACTTTTTGATATATATTAATGACCTGGACTTGGGCACAGAGGGTATAATTTCAAAGTTTGCAGATGATATGAAACTCAGAAATGTAGTAAACAATGTGGAGGATAGTGACAGACCTCAGGAGGACGTAGACAGACTGGTGAATTGGGCAGGCACATGGCAGATAAAATTTAACCCGGAGAAGTGTGATGTGTTACATTTTGGTAGGAAGAATGAGGAGAGGCAATATAAACTAAATGGTACAATTTTAAAGGGCGTTCAGGAACAGAGACACCTGGGGGTGTATGTGCACAAATCTTTGAAGATGGCAGGACAAGTTGAGACAGATGTTAAAAAAGCATATGGGGTCCTGGGCTTTATTAATGAAGGCATAGAGTACATAAGCAAGGAAGTTATTTAACACTGGTTAGGCCACAGCTGGAGAATTGTGTTCTGGGCAGCACACTTTAGGAAAGATGTCAAGGCCTTAGAGAGGGTCAGAAGAGATTTACTGGAGATTGGAGAAGCTGGGGTTGTTCTCCTTAAAGCAGAGAAGGTTAAGGGGAGATTTGATAGAGGTGTTCAAAATCATGAAGGGTTTTGATAGAGTAAATAAGGAGAAACTGTTTCCAGTAGCAGAAGGGTCGGTAACCAGAGGGCACAGATTTAAGGTGATTGGCAAAAGAGCCAGAGGCGACATGAGGAAACATTTTTTTTTACACAGCAAGTTGTTATGATCTGGAATGCAGTCCCTGAAAGGGTGGTGAAACAGATTCAATAATAACTTTCAGAGGGAATTGGATAAAAACTTTAAAGGGAAAATATTTACAGAGCTATGGGGAAAGAGCAGGGCAATGGGTTCTGATGTTGCCATTTACAGCTCCTCTAGACCCATCTTTTGTTTCTTTACTTGTCCCATTAACATCCTCCTTGCCTTGCACCATCATCCCCTTTTGTCATTTGATCACTCCTGCCCTCCACCCTATCACATACCTTCCCTTTTGTTCTTGCCTCCCCCTCCTTCCTCCCCCATTTTCCCAAGTTCTGTACTTGCTTAAAAACTGTTTAATCTTCAACTTCTTCCAGTTCTGATGAAGGGTCATCGACCTGAAACGTTAACTCTGTTTCTTTCTCCACGGATGCTGCCTCACTTGCTGAGTACTTCCAGCATTTTCTGTTTTTATTTTAGATTTCCAGCATCCGCAGTACTTTGCTTTTGATTTAGGGGAGTGGAACTAATTGGATAGCTCTTTCAAAAAACCAGCACAGGCAAGATGGGCCGAATGGCCTCCTCCTGTGTTGTACCAACTATAATACTACGACACGGTTGGCCACACCATCCTCCTCCAATGCCTCTCCTCCATTGTCCAGCTGGGTGGGGCTGACCTTACCTGGTTCCATTCTTATCTCTCCAGTCGTAGCGCACCATTACCTCTGGAGTTCCCCAAGGATTTATCCTTGGCCCCCTCCTATTCCTCATCTACATGCTGCCCCTCGGCGATATCATCCGAAAACATGACGTCAGGTTTCACATGTACGCTGACAACACCCAGCTCTACCTCACCACCACCTCCCTTGACCTCTCCACTGTCTCTCACTTGTCACACTGCTTGTCCAACATCCAGTACTGGATGAGCAAAAATTTCTTCAAACTAAATATTGGGAAGACTGAAGCCATTACCTTTGGTCCCCGTCACAAACTCTGTTCCCTAGCCATTGACTCCATTCCTCTCCCTGGCCACTGTCTGAGGCTGAATCAGACTGTTCGCAACCTTGGTGTCCTATTTGACCCCGAGATGAGCTTTTGACCCCATAATCCTCTCCATCACCAAGACCGCCTACTTCCACCTCCATAATATTGTCCATCTCCGCCCCTGCCTCAGCTCATCTGCTGCTTAAGCCCTCATATCCATGCATTTGTTACCTCTAGACTCGACTATTCCAATGCTCTCTTGGCTGGACTCCCATCTTCCACCCTCTATAAACTTGAGCTCATCCAAAACTCTGCTGCCCGTATCCTAACTCATGGCAAGTCCCGTTCACCCATCACTCCTGTGCTTGCTGAACTACATTGGCTTCCGATTCACCTGCGCCTCAGATTTATCTCATTCTCATGTTCAAATCCCTCCATGGCCTCCCCCCTCCCTATCTCTGTAGCCTCCTCCAGTTCTACAATTCTTCCTCCAACACTGGCCTCTTACACATCCCCCACTCCCTTCACCCCACCATTGGGGGCCGTGCCTTCAGCCGCCTTGGCCCTAAGTTCTGGAATTCCCTCCCTAAACTTCACCGCCTCTTCCCTTCTCTCTCTTCCTTTAAGACCATCCTTAAAATCTATCTCTGACCAAGCTTTCAGTCATCGCTCCAAATGTTTCCTTCTTTGGCTCAGTGTCAATTTCTGTCTGATTATGCAGCTGTGATGTGCCTTGGCACATTTCCTACATTAAAGGCACAATATTGTTGTTGTAGTAAATGATAAAAATGTTAAAATAATCTGCAGAAACAAATATTTTCAATCTCAATAGTACACACACTAGCGAAGCACTGCGTGACTACTAAGGAGATAGGGAAGATTTGGTGAAACAAATGTCCTGGGGAGGGTGGAGAGAATGGTAAGGAAGTTTTAACTGTATCCTAGTCGATCTCCTGTAGTGGCCATGGGGAGTTAACACAAAGTGCAGGTGAAAGATGGGGGAGGGCAGGGGACAATTGAAGCAGGGTGCAGTGGGCATAATTCAACCCCCATTTTAACATCATATGTTCTATTTTAATTTTTATATGATACTTTGACAAAACTTACAGCAATTTAGGACGCTAAGTAGTAGAGTTGTTTGGAACATAGAGATATATCTGCAGTATAGGCTGTGGAGCTGGGAAATGCAAACCTGAGGGACTAACCATCTGTGGCAGGAGTGTGACAAGTTTACATCAGCAGTGTCATTATAAATTAGACTAACAATTCATCAAAAATTAAGATTTTGGATTCTCCAACAATTTGGCAGTAATTGCGGAGCAGGATCTAACAGTCTTGTCAGAAACTCTGGATCCAACTGCCATTGGCCCCTTTTGAACCATCAGGCCTCGACCCCACACTGTGTCAGCCTCCTCCCCCAAGCCGTTCTCAGCCTCTCTTGTACCCTCAGATAAAATTAACACTTTCCCCATTGTCAGCCAGTTCAAAGCCAATCTCAACTCTCAGCCTTAACTTAAACAACTCCCAATACTGAGAGATTGCCAGAATCATTAGCAGCCAGTCCAAGGGGTGTCTAACCACTGGGGACTGCTTTCCATCTCCCATTCACATTTTAAGGAGTTAAATAATAAGAATAAAAATATCTGCAGCAAATCATGGTGGCTGCAGTGTCAATTTATTTGGAATATGCTCAATCTGCCTCAGTGTCAGTTTGGCTCAGTCGGTAGCACTCTCTTCTCAGAGGGTTCAGGGTTCAATCCCTACTCCATGACTTGCACACACAATACAGGCTGCCACTCCAGTGCAGCACAGCTCAATTGTCAGAGATGTGCTTTGGATGGAGTGATAAACCCCCACCCCGATCAGGGGGATAAAGAAACCCCATCCCCGATCGGGGGGGTGATAATCCCTAGCCAATTGGGGGGGGGGGGGGGGGGGTGTGGAGTGATAAACCCTAGTCCCGATCGAGGAGGACCCATCCCCCACCTCCTCATCCCTCACTTCCTCGTGCTTCACCCTCACCTCCTGGTCCCTTCCCTCCTCCCACTCCTCGACCCTCTCGCCCCCCCCCTCCCCCCAACCCCACATTGCATCTCGTCGGTCCTCCTGGTAGAGGGTTGTGAGTCAGGCTTTCGACCTGCCCATGTAAAAAGGGACTGCGTTATGGAAACAACCCAGGTCAGCAAGTAGTCATTGCTGACTGACCAAGAAACAAGAGTAAAATTACTGTTCGGAATAAAGGTGTAAACGCAAATATAACCAAAGGTTTAAACAGAGAGAAGGCAGCATTAATGGAAAAGTTTTTACACTACTGCAAGGACTATCAAAATTAAGTGAACATCCACATCTTTGCTGGGATTACACTATTGAGTCGATCTCAGCAGGAGTCAGTTACCAGGACAGTCTGGTGAGAATTCAGGGAGTTCGGGGTGGGGGGAAGAGACGGCGATAGTGATCAGGAACCAAGCCCCATGTCCTGTACTGAGAAGCAACAAAAAGAGTAAAACCCACGGCCATTCAATTGCTCAGGCTGAGAGGCAGGCCCTGGGCGTTGAGACAGGCAGAGGCCGATCAAAAACAAAGATAAATTCAAAACTTGCAACTCATGCCCACCATTCAGAATAGCGTAGTGCAGTTTGATGTTTTCTAAGTCACGTGAAGCATTATGGAAGTAATTAAGAAAGTTGGGAAATTCTATCCTGTTCAGTATGTGTGATACCAAAATAAAGAAGCTCCTTGATTTACAATGACCTCGTCTCCCCCGTACGTTTAACAGTTTTGCCGACCAGAAGATTGGAAAAGTGCACGTGTGAAAGGGATGAAATCCAGGTCATAGGACAAGAGGGATACATTGCCACATGTCCTGGGTTATGCTATTCTATAGGTCGATATTGAGCAGTGGGAGTTAACGCCAAAGAGCCAGAGACAAGGGGGTAGATTTTGATAGCTGCGGGACTATACACACACAAGGTCCAGCTTTGGTTCATGAGAAGGATCTGGTTCCAGAAGCCTACATGTGCAGTGAGCACGCGTGGACCTATTGTGTCATGGCCTGAATTGTAACAGTGACGTTGAAATTAAACAAGATAGGCCTCTCTCCTGAAAGGGGATGGATGGGTGGCATTTTGCATTCAAAATCTTTTGGACTTCCTTTTGGAGATTTTTCTCAAGTGTTTTTTTTATTCGTTCATGGGATGTGGGCGTCGCTGGCAAGGCCGGCATTTATTGCCCATCCCTAATTGCCCTTGAGAAGGTGGTGGTGAGCCGCCATCTTGAACCGTTGCAGTCTGTGTGGTGAAGGTTCTCCCACAGTGCTGTTGGGAAGGGAGTTCCAGGAGTTTGACCCAGTGATGATGAAGGAACGGCGATAGATTTCCAAGTGGGAATGGTGTGTGACTTGGAGGGGAATGTGCAGGTGGTGTTGTTCCCATGTGCCTGCTGCCCTTGTCCTTCTAGGTGGTAGAGGTCACGGGTTTGGGAGGTGCTGTCGAAGAAGCCTTGGCGAGTTGCTGCAGTGCATCCTGTGGATGGTACACACTGCAGCCACAGTGCGCCGGTGGTGAAGGGAGTGAATGTTTAGGGTGGTGGATGGGGTGCCAATCAAGCGGGCTGCTTTGTCCTGGATGGTGTCGAGCTTGAGTGTTGTTGGAGCTGCACTCATCCAAGCAAGTGGAGAGTATTCCATCACACTCCTGACTTGTGCCTTGTAGATGGTCCAGTCCAATTAGGTATCCAGCATTAACAGACCCATCAGTACCTTTTTTTAAAAATACATTATCTTATCACTTCTAAGATAAAATGACATCTTCTAACATTGCACTTAATCTCAAATAATCAACAAGCCTATTTATACAAGACTGCACATCAGAGAAGGAGGCCATTCAGCCCATCATGTCTGTGCTGGCTCTTCGAGCAATTGAAAACTAATCCCACTGCCCCATTCTCTCCCCACAGCCCTGTATCAAACCCACACTAATCGTGCATCCCGCTCTCCCCCATAGCCCTCTATCAATCCAAAACTGATCCCACTGCCCCGCCCTGTCCCCATGGCCCTGCATCAATCCCAAACTAACCCCACTGTGCTGGCCTCTCCACATAGCCCTGTCATTTGCTTTGTTTCAAATATTTATCCGATTTTCCCATAAAAGATGTAATGAAATATAACGACACTCTGTAAAAATAATCCTCACTGTCCTAACGAAGAACAAGAAATGGAGGTAAAATAACATTTTCTTTCATAGATGCAGTGTTAGGAACATAGGAACAGGAGGAGGTCATTTAGCCCCTCGAGCCCTGTTCTGCCATTCAATGAGATCATGGCTGATCTGTGACCTAACTGCATCTACCAGCCATAGCCCCATATCCATTAATACCTTTGGTTAACAAAAATCTATCAATATCAGATTTAAAATTAACAATTGAGCTAGCATCAACTGCCGTTTGCAGAACACCCTTTGTGTGTAGAAGTGTTTCCTAACTTCACTCCTGAAAGTCCTGGCTCGAATATTTAGGCTCTGTCCCCTAGCCCTAGACTCCCCAACCAGCGGAAATAGTTTCTCTCTATTTACCCTATCAGTTCCTCTTAATATCTTGAAAACTTCAATCAAATCATCCCTTAACCTTCTAAATTCCAGGGAATACAACCCTAGTTTGTGTAATCTCACCGAGTAATTTAACCCTTGGAGTCCAGGTATCATTCTAGTAAACCTGCACTGCTATCCCTCCAAGGCCAATATGTCCTTCCTAAGGTGCGGTGCCCAGAACTGAACCCAGTACTCCAGGTGTGGTCTAACCAGAGCTTTGTAAAGCTGTAGTATAACTTCTACCCCCTTGTATTCTACTCCTCTAGATATAAAGGCCAGCGTTCCATAAGCCTTTTTGATTATTTTCTGTACCTGTCCATGGCATTTTAATGATCTATGTATGGGGGGGACCCCGAAGTCTCTTTGGACCTCCACTGTTTTGAGTTTTTCACCATTTAGAAAGTACTCTGATCTGTCCTTTTATAGGTCCAAAGTGGATGACCTCACCCTTGCCTATATTGAAATCCATTTGCCAGAATTTTGCCCATTCACAATCTATTAATATCTCTGTAATTTTATGCTTCCATCTACACTGCTTACAATGCTGCCTATCATTATGTCATCAGCAAACTTGGCTATGTGGCTCTCTATCCCTTCATCTAAAGTTGTTAATAGTTGAGGCCCCAACACAGATCCCTGTGGACACCACTCGTCACATCCTGCCAATTTGAGTACCTGCCCATTATCCCTACTCTCTGTCTCCTGCCGCTCAGCCAATTTCATAATCAGGTCAATAATTTGCCCTCAATTCCATGAGCTTCAACTTTAGCTAACAGTCTCACATGAGGGATTTTATTGAATGCCTTCTGGAAGTCCAAATAAACAACACCCATAGACATTCCCCTGTCCACTACTTTAGTCATCTCTTCAAAAAAAATTCAATCAGGTTCTGGCAAAATTTAAAATTATAGTTTATCTGGAGAAAATAATCTTTATATTACAACTGTCTCAAGCCCCCTTCTGTGTGAATATATTAATAAAAGTAGCTAAAATACACGAAACAAAATGTGGAAACTAAAAGCTGCATCAAGAAGGGCGAACAGACGACATGGTGTAAGTTTCAAATTTGTATGAAATAGGAATGGAACAAGCAGGGACAAGAAAAAGACAAGACGCTGAATCATTGAGAGCTGTATAAAATTCTAAAACGGTAAATATCTTTTTTGTATTTTGAAACAAAGTGCCATTAAATTCACTACAGTACCTTTAAAACAATCTGCAACAGTCAAAAGAAAATAGCTTTCTCCCTAAAACTATGCACTCCTTTTATATTTGCAGAATTTACGAGCTTGATGTTTGGGAGGACCCATTATTTAAAAGACCCTCCACACAGTGATTTCAGACACTAGATACTGGTTTCTCAGGCACCATAGAAAGGCTTTCACAAAACTGCAGAACTCGCCAGGGCAACATTCCCAGCTGGGAGGGAGGCGTTTACTGATTTTTGTCCAATGTGGTAAGCAGATTAACCGATAAGTCAAGCTGCTTCACCCACTATTCCTTAGCCAAGTTAAATAGTTATGCAATTGTTGTGCACTGTGCACCTGAAAGCAACACACACAGTGTACTAGACAATGTACTCCTCCAGTTTACTATGTGGGGCTAGGATGATAAAGGGCCAGGACATGCTCCCTGCAGCTGATGTGCCACCTTCATACCACAGGTACAAAGCCCCAGCATCGTTTGACAACACAGCTTAACATCTGGTCACAGACCCCTTGTTTTTGGGGGTGTGATATTCATCCTCCACCTCAGGTAATCTTGGAACAACACTGAGGAAATTAAAGTGAAAGGATCACCTGTGGAGACATGAAAGAATACTGTACAATTATATAAAGCAAGACATTAGGTATAAAGTTAGCAAGAGTGATAATTAGCATTGGCGAACCTTTTATAGACAATTTTTTATAGACAGTTTTTTAAAAAATTCACAGTACGCAACACTTACCAGAATCAGAACACTTGGAGGATGTGCAGGTTCCCACACTCGAGGAGTACAACAATTGTTTCTCAGGACAGGCGGTTCTTCCTCTATTGCAGATCCCCCTACCCAGATGTTCCTGTCCCTCCCTCCAGACTATGAATCATTGTGAGGTGGGGTTCTACACAGCAAAACCTCACCTAAATGGCTATTCTACGTACCAGCCTCAACAGTGGGTGGTGAGGGGCTATTTGACTCTGGAAGACATCACTGAGCATAGTCCTGTTCTCACGCAATATGTGCACAGACACATTCCAACAAGCATCAGCCACTGGAGAACTGGTTAATTTTCCCCTTCCATAGCCGGGACCTCAGACTATTTGGCGAGATCAGTCAACTCAGCACAGAGCAGGGAGTGAAGCCCAGGCCTTTAAGGTCAGTATGTCTCAGTTACTCATTATGAAGCACAATTACCCACAGAGGCATCAGGAACTACTCATTTATTTTATTTTAAAAAAAATTGTGCAGTTTAAATTCAAACACACATTTTAAATCAACATACTCATAAATCCTCTGCATTTAGACATATTGGGCCTGATTTTAACAGTGGAAAACGGGTGGGTTGGGGGCAGGGGGCATTCAAAATTGCAACCATTTCAGACCCACCCCCAACTTGCCCATTTCTGGTTTTCACCAGGGCGGTCGACCAACCCGCTCCCTGGAGGTGAGGAAGCTTCGGGCCTCCATTTTTCCTACAGTTTCTGATTTCAACCCTGGGGGGGGTGCCAGGGCTCCTGGACCGTCTCTTTCACGCCCTGTGAAAGAAGGCAAGAAGGCCCGAGACAAACAGGTAAGTGCCTCTCTGGCACAGCTTGTGAGCCCGGAGGAGGAGGAGTGCTTCCCCCAGGTCCAACAAGCCTACCTGCAGTGACTCCCCAACGATCACGAACCCTCGATCACAACCACCTCCCCCCCCACCCCCCAATCAAGGACCCCTGCCCCCGATCCTCCCTCTCGACGATCGCAGACCCCCGCAATGACCTCCGATCCCAACACCCCTCCCGTGACTGACCCCTGATCTCTCCCCACATGACTAACGACCCCCGTGCCAACCCATGATCCTCGTGCCAACCCATGATCCTCGTGCCATCCATACATTCAAAGACTTACCTGAACATGCCCTCTCCCTGGCTGCTCTCCCGTCCAACTGAGGCCAGCCTGTCAATCAGGCCAGTCAGTCGGACAGCAAACCGACAAAAAAACAAAAAAACCCGTACTTCCGGGTTTCCCATCCATTATTTGAACCCCCTGCCCGGCTCGGGGTCAAAATCATGCCCATTCACTTTAACGACTGTGCAAGGGTTTGGTGGCCTTCTGTCACTGAGAATCAGGGTCTGTTTCCAAGGAAAGGGACATTTGAATTTGACAGGTTGCTTCACAGATCAGCCCTAGTTGAACATAGGATCTTATGTACCTTCACTTTAGTTGTCATTTTCTGCCCTTGAATGGCGCTGTGCTATAAATAACATTAATTTCCCCAGCAGTAAATACCTTCATTCTGCTGGTTAGAGTAAGTGTGAATAATTTCAACAACTGGTAATTGGCGAAAGAACCACAGAGGAGATGAGGAGAATTTTTTTTTAGTGCAGCAAGTTATGATGATCTGGAATGCAAGGGCGGTGGAAGCAGATTCACTAACAACTTTCAGAGGGGAATTGGATAAATACTTGAAGGTGAAAAAATTTGCAGGACCATGGGGAAAGAACAGGGGAGTGGGACTAATTGGATAGCTCTTTCAAAGAGCCAGCACAGGCACAATGGGCCGAATGGCCTCCTTCAGTACTGCACGATTCTATGAACAACCTATTGGGTGTCTTAAAGTTACCACCAGCAGCAAGTTTAGCAGCTTTGCTGTAAATGTATCCTATCAATAGCACTCCGCTCTCTGAAGCATCTTTTCTCCCAGCACTCAGAATACTTGCTCTGAATGTGAGACGATACATTTTGGGAAGAAGAATAAGGAGGGAATACATACTTAAATAGTAAAATTTTAAACGAAGTAGTGGAGCAGACAATTCGGGATTCAGATACACAAATCCTTAAAAGTGAGAAGGACTAGTTTTTAAAGCTGTAAAAATAAACATATGGAATCCTAAATTTCATAAATAGGGGTATGGAGTACAAAAGCAAAGAGAAAATGCTAAACCTAAACAAATCATTGGTTAGGGCACAGTTAGAACATCGTGCCCAGTTTTGGGCGGCTTAAAGAACGCGCCCGTATATCGCGCCTTTCACAACCTCAGGACGTCCCAAAGAGCTTCACAGCCAATGAAGTACTTTTGAAGCGTCGTCACTGTTGTAATGCAGGAAACACGACAGCCAATTTGTGCACAGCAAGATCCCACATACAGCAATGAGATGATGACCAGATAATTTGTTTTAGTGATGTTGGTTGAGGAATATTCTATAAAGCATTTGGACAGTTACATGGGTAAGATGGGTATAGAGGGATATGGGCCAAGTGCAGGCAATTGGGACTAGCTTAGTGGTATAAACTGGGCGACATGGACATGTTGGGCCGAAGGGCCTGTTTCCATGTTGTAACTTCTATGATTCTATGAATATTGGCCAGGACACCGGGGAGAACTCCCCTGCTCTTCTTTGAATAGTGCCATGGGATCTTTTATATCCACTTGAAAGGGTAGATGTGGCCTCGGTTTAATATCTCATCCAAAAGACAGCACAGTGCAGCGCTCCCTCAGTACTTCACTGGAGTTTCAGCCTGGATTATGTACACAAGCCTCTGAAGTGAGTCTTGCACCCACAACATCTGACTCAAGAGGAGAGAGTGCTACCACTGAGCCACGGCTGACACCTTTAAAAATAAGTGGATTAAATCTATTAAGCATCTATCTGTTCAATTTAAAAAAGGTATGGGGAATGGGACTGAGTAGATAGTTTTTTTTTAAAAAAAGAGCAGGCACATGTGCAACAGGCCAAATGGCCTCCTTTGGTGTGGTCAAATTCTAGAATTCTGAATATGTACATGACACCTGAACCAAAGTACGATACACTCAGGTAAGGAAATAGGAGAGGCTCTAGCCAACATCTTCAGCAGCTTCACAAACACAGGCATGGCACATAGGATTGGAAATGGCCAGTGTTACCCGATAGTCAAAAAGAGCGAGACAAACCAATGCATCTAATACTGGCAGTGGAAAAATAGCTGAAGATTTTTTTTAAAAAGAGGATACCAGCAATTTTTAAAGAGCACGAGGAGCAGTCAGCATGTTTTTAGAGCACTGGAACTCGCTGAACAGGCAATGTGATCATTAGGTGGGATTTACTTGGATTTTCAGAAAGCAGCGGATAAATTTCCATGTGATGCATTTAAGATTAAGGTTAATTAAATTATTTGCAAATTAGCCAGATGGATTAAAATTAGCTTGTAAACAGTAAGCTTGAAGCTGGGTGGGGAGAAAGCTACCTGAAGACTGTGGTAAGCAGAGGAGGATCTAGTCTAAACTCACTACTGCTCACAACACAAAGGCAGTTGCTGTAAAAACAAACTGTATACCCAAACTGTGTTGGAGAATGTAAGTGACATGGCGAGCTTTCAAAAGGGGTCTCAATACATTAAGCAGTTATGGTAAGGAACCCATGATTAATTTTAATTTGGGCAAACATTGATATGAGCATAAATAGGCATATAATTAATTCAACTACAAACTGTAATAGTCATTTTAACCATAACATTTAACATTTTATGTGGAATGCTGGGTATGTAACCTTCAATAAGGGGATTAATGTGTAGGGGACAGTTCATAGAAGAGCAATTAAGAGGATTCTGGATTTAGGGCTCCAGGTTATGAAGAGACTGACAGAACTGAGCTCATTTTCACAGGAGAAAAAAATTGAGGGGCAAAACAATTGAGGTCTTTAAAATAGAGAGATGTGAATAATGTACATTAATAGGTCTAACTTAGACTGAGAGCACAGCGCTACAAGAGTACAAAATTAATGGCATCATATGTAGAAGATTCCCAGAAATAATCGGTTTATGCAACGCCAATTAACTTATTGAAAATAGGAAGGGAGATGAATATCCACTTAAGAACGTGAATTAAAGTCATTACAATAGACACAGCTTTTCAAACAAACACTCAATACAGTTACTGTGCATTCACAATTTTTTTTAATATATAACCTTTGCCCTTCTACAGTTTTTAATCTCACTACCTCATAGCTTCTCTCTTTCCCTTTCCCTGATAATATTTTCCTTATTTATTTCAACAAAAGCCTTCTGCTTCTATTACTACAGCTATACTAATCCTGCTCTCCCTCTTTGGAGTCCCCACCCTTTTATATTAATTCTCGAAATGTGGGCAAGGCCGGCATTTATTGCCCATCCTAGTTGCCCTGAGAAGATAGTGATGAGCCTTCTTCTCTGTAGTGAGTTTGATACAACTGAGTGACTTGTTAGGCCACTTCAGAGGGCAGTTAAGAGTTAACCATGTTGCTGTGGGTCTGGAGTCACATATAGGCCAGACCGGGTAAGGACGGCAGGTTTCCTTCCCTAAAGAACATTAGGGAACCAGTTGGGGTTTTACGACAATCCAACACCTGGGAGTGTAGTTTCCCTCCGCGGATGGTCAACCGTTTCTCTTCTTCTACATTATTCGTGTCCTGATCTCTCTAGCACTGCCTCATTCAGGAGAATACGATTCAGAAGCTCCTCTTCCTCTCTGATTCTGCAGTGTGCGGCCACTTGCTACTTGAGCACAGAGATCCTCTGTGTCAGAGGATTAATTTTCCGACACTTGTGTGTTGCCCGAGTAGACTGAGGATTCACGGTGTCCCACATATCGCACACATCACGAGGACTCAATGTACTGCCCTCACGCTGTGTCTAACTTAAAAACATAGTGTTAAACTGAATATCACCGAAACTCTCAAGAATCAAATACCACTTACTTCACACAAGAATAAGACAGAAAAATCTCACTCATCAATCTTCATTCTGCAGCTTCAGGCCAAAGGTTCCTTCACTGCCAATTTCTGAATTGAGCAAAACTTTTTTCCTTATATTCACTCACTTTTGTCTTTCATCAAAAATAAAAAGCAGGTAGCTCCCTCCTAAATTGTTGGGTGGGGGAAAGAATCCAGAAATTGATCAAAGAAACTATTATAGCACTGGAAAGGGATGATGTAGTTGAGGGGTCAAAGACAGAATCTATTTGATTAGAATTAAGGAACAATAGAGGAGCTATTACACTACTGGGTGTATACTATAGGCCACCAAATAGCGGGAAGGAGATAGAGGAGCAAATTTGCAGGCAAATTACAGAAAGATGCAAGAACTATAGAGTAGTGATAATGGGGGACTTCAATTATCCCAATATAGACTGGGATAGTAACAGTGTAAAGGGCAAAGAGGGGGAGGGATTCCTGAAATGCACACAGGAGAACTTTCCTGAACAGTGTGTTTCCAGTCTAACGAGGAAGGAAGCACTGTTGGATCTAGTTCTGGGGAATGAAGTAGGGCCAGTGGAGCATGCATTTGGGGAACAGTGATCATAATAACATTAGAATAGTTATGGAAGAGGATAAGGAACAATCAAATGTGAAAATACTTAACTGGAGGAGGGCTAATTTCAGTGAGTTAAAAAGGGATCTTGCCCAGGTGGATTGAAATCAAAAATTGGTAATTAGCAAAACAGTAATTGAATAATAAGAGGCCTTCAAGGAGGAGATGGTTCGGGTACAGAGTAGATACAGTCCCACGAGGGGGAAAGGAAGGAAATTCAAAGCTAGAGCTCCCTGGATGACTAAAGGTATAGAGATTAAAATGAAACAGAAAAAGGAGGCTTATGATAAATGTAAAGTTCATAATACAGTAGAGAACCAGGCTGAATATAGAAAGTACAGAGGAGATCTAAAAAAGGGAATAAGAGGGGCAAAGAGACAGTATGAGAATAGATTAGCGGCTAACATAAAAGGGAAACCAACAGTCTTTTATAAACATATAAGTAGTTAAAGGATAGTTAGAGGAAGGGTGGGACCAATTACGGACAAAAAGGAGATCTTCTTGTGGAGGCATAGGGAATGGCTGAGATACTAAATGAATACTTCACATCGATCTTCACTAGGGAAGAGGATGCTGCCAATTTAACAGTCAAGGAGGGGGTAGTAGTGATATTGGAGAGGATAAAAATAGATAAAGAGGAGGTACTTAAAAGATTGGCAGTACTCAAAGTAGAAAAATCACCGGGTCCAGATGGGATGCATCCTCAGTTACTGAGGGAAGGGTGGAAATTGCAGAGTCTCTGGCCACAATCTTCCAAACCTCCTTAGGTATGGGGACGGTGCCGGAGGACTGGAGGATTGCAAATATTACACCCCTGTTCAAAAAAGGGGAGAGGGATAAACCCGGCAATTACAGGCCAGTCAGCCTAATATCAGCGGTGGAGAAACTTTTAGAGACAATGATCCAGAACAAAATTTATTGGCATTTGGAAAAGTATGGGCTAATAAATGAAAGTCAGAATGGATTTGTTAAAGGAAAATTGTGTTTGACTAACTTGATTGCGTTCTTTGATGAAGTTACGGAAATAATTGATAAGGGTAGTGCAATTGATGTTGTATATGCAGACTTTCAAAAGGCATTTGATAAAGTACCACATAATTGTTAGCAAAATTAAAGCCCATGGGATTAAAGAGCAGTGGCAGCAGGGATACCAAATAGTCTAAGGGTCAAAAAGCAGAAAGTAGTGGTTGTTTTTCAGGCTGGAGGGAAGTATACAGTGGTACTCCCCAGGGGTCAGTATTAGGGCCACTGCTCTTTTTGCTACATATTAATGACCTGGACTTGGGAATAGAGCGTATAATTTCCAAGTTTGCCGATGACACGAAGCTCAGAAGTGTAGTAAACAATGTGAGGACAGTAACAGACATAGACAGACTGGTGAAATGGGCAGATGAAATTTATCGCAGTGAAGCTTGAATTGATACATTTTGGTAGGAAAAATGAGTAGAGGCAATATAAACTAAATGGAACAATTTTAGAGGGAGTCCGGAGACAGAGAGACCTGGGGTGCATATACACAAGGTGGCAGGACAAGTTGAGAAGGCTGTTAAAAAAGCATATGGGATCCTTGGCTTTATTAATAGAGGCATAGAGTACAAAAGCAAGGAAGTTATACTAAACCTTTATAAAACACTGGTTAGGCTTCAGTTGGAGTATTGTGTTCAATTTAGGAAAGATGTGAAGGCCTTGGAGAGGGTGCAGAAGAGATTTACTAGAATGGTGCCAGGGATGAGGGACTTCAGTTTAGTGGAGAGATTGGAGAAGCTGGGGTTGTTCTCCTTAGAACAGAGAAGGTTAAGGGGGAGATTTGATGGAGGTGTTCAAATCATGAAAGGTTTTGATAGTTTCTCCTTATTTACTCTGTTTCCAGTGGCAGAAGGGTCGGTAACCAGTGGACACAGATTAAGATGATTGGCAAAAGAGCCAGAGGCGACATGAGGAAACATTTTTTTTAACGCAGTGAGGTGTTATGATCGGGAATGCGCTGCCTGAAAGGGTGGTGGAAGCAGGTTCAATAGTAACTTTCAAAAGGCAATTGGATAAATACTTGAAGGGAAAAAAATTACAGGGCTATGGGGAAAGAGCAGGGGTTAGGGACTAATTGGATAGTTCTTTCAAAGAACAGCACAGGCACAATGAGCTGAATGGCCTCCTCCTGTGCTATACCTACTGAGCTAATGGATTGTTAGGATTTTACTTATGAATCAATGAAGATTAAGTAGTTTTAAACATAAACCTGAAATTAGAAAGATCACAAGAGGCTTTTCAATGTCTAGAGCAAGGCAAAATAATGCTTAAAGCTCATTGTTTCTTCCTCATAATAAGCTTCATACAGATCTTTCAGATCTTCACTATACACTCAATTGAAACTGCTCCAAGGAAGTTAAATACCAATGTCTTGCGGATCACTATTCTCACCAGTTTATAGCAGAAGCGCCCCTGTGGCGAGGAAGCAGCGATGGATGGTAGATTATCGATCCATTCCTCGGATGGTTAATAACGTCCATAGGAATAAACTGGCTGCAGAACGGGAGCACGTTTAGTTCTGCTCCTACCGATTTATAGGCCTCAACAACATCAGCAATAGGTTTTCCCTTCAGCCTCCACTTGGGAAACTTAAATACTGGTGTTCCGTCCTTCTCCGCTGCAACAGCTGTGGAGAAAATAAAATTACAAGAACCACAAACTTCTGTAATATTTGCATTTATGTTTGTTTTTTCCCCCAACCCAAACATTCCATTTGCCTTTCATTAGATAGGTTACTATTTATTAATTAAAAGATATTGAAATGCTATCTGGCGTGACTGGACGGAGATTAATCAATGGACGGTACCAATACCTGTAACGTAACATCACTTAGGACCAGTATCTTCTGACTGCAGAGAAAAATACAAAGGCTAGATTTGCAGATATAGTTCACAATGATCCTACTGACAGATCAATGATTTTAAACAATGGGCCGGATCTTGCTGGAGCAGGGCATCTTGCAGCGTGCGCCATTAGTTAGACTTTTTTCTGCACCCTTTTGCACTGTAAGTTGCTGGAAGTGCGAGCTGATAACGGCACGGTGAGGGCAACGGGGCATCGGGGACCTTAGTGAACAACGGGACAAACTGCATATCATCTTAACCAATGAGATTTAAGGATTGAGCAATAAACACAGGATGGACTGAGAAGGAGGGTGAATTAGAGTGGGTGAATTCAATGTCAAATCAGGCACAGAAAGAGAAAGAAAGAAAGGGAAAGAAAGATTAGATTAAGAGAGAAAAAATAGACAAATGAAAAGTAAGAAAAAAATTGAAAAATTTAAATTTTGACTTTTTAAAGAAAATAGCTAACAACAATTTACTACATGCAGGAATGAGACTGAACAGTTCCAACTGTTCCCTTTCTGGGTCAGAGAGGTTGACTGGCATTGCATTAACAATTACCATGTCGTTAGAGGTACTTACACTGTTAAGATCCAGCCCTATCTTTCTGCGCCAAGTTTAATGGGCAATTAATGTGCAAATCCAGCAAGTTAAAGTACTGCAGTACAAAGGGATCTGGGGGTCCTAGTGCAAGAAAATCAAAAAGTTAGTGTGCAGCAGGTGATCAAGAAGGCCAACGGAATGTTGGCTTTTATTGCTAGGGGGATAGAATATAAAAACAGGGAGGTATTGCTGCAGTTATATAAGGTATTGGTGAGACCGCACCTGGAATACTGCATACAGTTTTGGTCTCCATACTTAAGAAAAGACATACTTGCTCTCGAGGCAGTACAAAGAAGGTTCACTCGGTTAATCCCAGGGATGAAGGGGCAGACATATGAGGAGAGGTTGAGGAGATTGGGACTCTACTCATTGGAGTTCAGAAGAATGAGAGGCGATCTTATTGAAACATATAAGATTGTGAAGGGGCTTGATCGGGTGGATGCGGTAAGGATGTTCCCAAGGATGGGTGAAACTAGAACTAGGGGGCATAATCTTAGAATAAGGGGCTGCTCTTTCAAAACTGAGATGAGGAGAAACTTCTTCACTCAGAGGGTGGTAGGTCTGTGGAATTTGCTGCCCCAGGAAGCTGTGGAAGCTACATCATTAAATAAATTTAAAACAGAAATAGACAGTTTCCGAGAAGTAAAGGGAATTAGGGGTTACGGGGAGCGGGCAGGAAATTGGACATGAATTTAGATTTGAGGTTAGGAATTTTTTTTTTTTTTTATTCGTTCACGGGATGTGGGCGTCGCTGGCAAGGCCGGCATTTATTGCCCATCCCTAATTGCCCTCGAGAAGGTGGTGGTGAGCCGCCTTCTTGAACCGCTGCAGTCCGTGTGGTGACGGTTCTCCCACTGTGCTGTTAGGAAGGGAGTTCCAGGATTTTGACCCAGCGACAATGAAGGAACGGCGATATATTTCCAAGTCGGGATGGTGTGTGACTTGGAGGGGAACGTGCAGGTGGTGTTGTTCCCATGCGCCTGCTGCCCTTGTCCTTCTAGGTGGTAGAGGTCGCGGGTTTGGGAGGTGCTGTCGAAGAAGCCTT
Source organism: Heptranchias perlo (assembly GCF_035084215.1). NCBI lineage: Eukaryota > Metazoa > Chordata > Chondrichthyes > Hexanchiformes > Hexanchidae > Heptranchias > Heptranchias perlo. The sequence goes on from NC_090348.1 coordinate 1,136,891, forward strand.
GGCGAGTTGCTGCAGTGCATCCTGTGGATGGTGCACACTGCAGTCACAGTGCGCCGGTGGTGAAGGGAGTGAATGTTAAGGGTGGTGGATGGGGTGCCAATCAAGCGGGCTGCTTTATCTTGGATGGTGTCGAGCTTCTTGAGTGTTGTTGGAGCTGCACTCATCCAGGCAAGTGGAGAGTATTCCATCACACTCCTGACTTGTGCCTTGTAGATGGTGGAAAGGCTTTGGGGAGTCAGGAGGTGAGTCACTCGCCGCAGAATACCCAGCCTCTGACCTGCTCTCGTAGCCACAGTATTTATATGGCTGGTCCAGTTAAGTTTCTGGTCAATGGTGACCCCCAGGATGTTGATGGTGGGGGATTCGGCGATGGTAATGCCGTTGAATGTCAAGGGGAGGTGGTTAGACTCTCTCTTGTTGGAGATGGTCATTGCCTGGCACTTATCTGGCGCAAATGTTACTTGCCACTTCTGAGCCCAAGCCTGGATGTTGTCCAGGTCTTGCTGCATGCAGGCTCAGACTGCTTCATTATCTGAGGGGTTGCGAATGGAACTGAACACTGTGCAGTCATCAGCGAACATCCCCATTTCTGACCTTATGATGGAGGGAAGGTCATTGATGAAGCAGCTGAAGATGGTTGGGCCGAGGACACTGCCCTGAGGAACTCCTGCAGCAATGCCCTGGGGCTGAGATGATTGGCCTCCAACAACCACTACCATCTTCCTTTGTGCTAGGTATGACTCCAGCACTGGAGAGTTTTCCCCCTGATTCCCATTGACTTCAATTTTACTAGGGCTCCTTGGTGCCACACTCGGTCAAATGCTGCCTTGATGTCAAGGGCAGTCACTCTCACCTCACCTCTGGAATTCAGCTCTTTTGTCCATGTTTGGACCAAGGCTATAATGAGGTCTGGAGCCGAGTGGTCCTGGCGGAACCCAAACTGAGCATCGGTGAGCAGGTTATTGGTGAGTAAGTGCCGCTTGATAGCACTGTCGACGACACCTTCCATCACTTTGCTGATGATTGAGAGTAGACTGATGGGGCGGTAATTGGCCGGATTGGATTTGTCCTGCTTTTTGTGGACAGGACATACCTGGGCAATTTTCCACATTGTCGGGTGGATGCCAGTGTTGTAGCTGTCCTGGAACAGTTGGCTGGAGGAGCAGCTAGTTCTGGAGCACAAGTCTTCAGCACTACAGCTGGGATGTTGTCGGGGCCCATAGCCTTTGCTGTATCCAGTGCACTCAGCCGTTTCTTGATATCACGTGGAGTGAATCGAATTGGCCGAAGACTGGCTTCCGTGATGGTGGGGATATCGGGAGGAGGCTGAGATGGATTATCCACTCGGCACTTCTGGCTGAAGATGGTTGCAAATGCTTCAGCCTTGTCTTTTGCACTCACGTGCTGGACTCCGCCATCATTGAGAATGGGGATGTTTGCAGAGCCTCCTCCTCCCGTTAGTTGTTTAATTGTCCACCACCATTCACGACTGGATGTGGCAGGACTGCAGAGCTTTGATCTGATCCGTTGGTTGTGGAATCGCTTAGCTCTGTCTATAACATGTTGCTTCTGCTGTTTAGCATGCATGTAGTCCTGAGTTGTAGCTTCACCAGGTTGGCACCTCATTTTTCGGTACGCCTGGTGCTGCTCCTGGCATGCTCTTCTACACCCCTCATTGAACCAGGGTTGATCCCCTGGCTTGTTGGTAATGGTAGAGTGAGGAATATGCCGGGCCATGAGGTTACAGATTGTGCTGGAATACAATTCTGCTGCTGCTGATGGCCCACAGCACCTCATGGATGCCCAGTTTTGAGCTGCTAGATCTGTTCTGAATCGATCCCATTTAGCACGGTGGTAGTGCCACACAACACGTTGGATGGTGTCCTCAGTGCGAAGACGGGATTTCATCTCCACAAGGACTGTGCGGTGGTCACTCCTACCAATACTGTCATGGACAGATGCATTTGCGACAGGTAGATTGGTGAGGACGAGGTCAAGTAAGTTTTTCCCTCGTGTTGGTTCGCTCACCACCTGCCACAGGCCCAGTCTAGCAGCTATGTCCTTCAGGACTCGGCCAGCTCGGTCAGTAGTGGTGCTACCGAGCCACTCTTGGTGATGGACATTGAAGTCCCCCACCCAGAGTCCATTTTGTGCCCTTGCTACCCTCAGTGCTTCCTCCAAGTGGTGTTCAACATGGAGGAGGACTGATTCATCAGCTGAGGGAGGACGGTAGGTGGTAATCAGCAGGAGGTTTCCTTGCCCATGTTTGACCTGATGCCATGAGATTTCATGGGGTCCAGAGTCAATGTTGAGGACTCCCAGGGCCACTCCCTCCTGACTGTATATCACTGTACAGCCACCTCTGGTGGGTCTGTCCTGCCGGTGGGACAGGACATACCCAGGGATGGTGATGGAAGAGTCTGGGACGTTGGCTGAAAGGTATGATTCTGTGAGTATGGCTATGTCAGGCTGTTGCTTGACTAGTCTGTGGGACAGCTCTCCCAATTTTGGCACAAGTCCCCAGATGTTAGTGAGGAGGACTTTGCAGGGTCGACTGGGCTTGGTTTGCCGTTGTCGTGTCCGGTGCCTAGTGGTCCGGTTTTATTCTTATTATGACTTTTCGTAGCGAGATTTTACAACTGAGTGGCTTGCTAGGCCATTTCAGAGGGCAATTAAGAATGAACCACATTGCTGCAGGTCTGGAGTCACATATAGGCCAGACCGGGTAAGGGCGGCAGGTTTCCTTCCCTAAAGGACATTAGTGAACCAGATGGGTTTTTACGACAATCCGGTAGTTTCATGGCCACCATTACTGATACTAGTATTTTAATAGGATCAGATCAGCCATGATCTTGTTGAATGGCGGAGCAGGCTCGAGGGGCCGATTGGCCTGCTCCTGCTCCTATTTCTTATGTTCTTATGTTCTAAGTTCTTAAAAAGGTTGAGGGTGAGATGCAGTTTGCGTGAAGCAAACGGTGCAGCGATGTAAATCGACCAGCAAGTTCTGGAGATTTGCGACTCACAGCGTATCTCTTATGCGTCGTTAACATGCGGTTATCTTTCCAGCAAGATTCAGCCCAATGTATTTTCTTCCCTCTCCAATGATGGAACAAGATGAAAATTGTTGCTTGTTTATTTAGAATTTCTTTCTTCCTCCAATGACAATTCACTTCACTGATTTAATGAATCATTTGGAAATTGTAATGAATTTTTAAAAATCTAAATAGAGAAGATTAATTTTCCACCTCAGTGGCCCCGTGTCCGATAACCCTTTGCTACAAACACTTCAGTCAGCAGATTCTCACCATCTGTTCTTTCCATGATAAACCATGAGGTCCCACCTCATGGCTACAAACAGTTCACATTTTATACTGCAGCTTCAAGAGGAAAGCGAGCAGCTCTGAGGGGCTCATCATCGGCCAAAGACACAACTAATAACCAGTAGCAACATCGATTCAGATCTACCAATAAATGTGGAGAATTTTCTGCAAAGTGGGGCTGCTAAGCACGTCTTTACATTGTGGTAAAAGAGATCCTGCAAATACTGACTGGAATTCTTGCCTGTATCAAAGCGGGGTGAATCATTTCTGGTACCAAAGGCCCGCACATTCCAATCCACCCCCAACCCTTTGGGTCATCGGCTTCATTATAAACAAACCTCAAAGTCTCTGAGCCCTTACTCCACTCGCAGAGCAGGTGGTGAGAGACGTGATCAGGCCCTATGGACTAGCCCTTCAAAGGCTGTGAAATACGAGTCAATAGTTCCCAAAGCACAAAACTCCAACTTGTTGCATCATTCTGTCCAAACAGGTACACAAAACAAACCAATACACAAGGCACAGCAGGAAATATGGTCCCAGGCACAGGACTTCGAGCCTCAGCTTCGCCTCCTCACTGGAACCCCCATGAGCTGTGAACCAATTACAATGGCTTAGAGCCACGACCCTCAGGCTTTCAACCAATAGCATTCACTAAAAATCTGATCATTACTGTGAGCAAGTAAAAGCTTCCTCTCCGGAGGTGCTGCCTCTCACTGGGGCAGGGTCCACGGGCAGCTGTACTCGGGTACCTCAACAAATTGCCCTTGGTCATAGGTGAGCCTAAATTGCTAAATGGATGGGCACCAGTCCAACCCCATCCTCCCCTCACTAGGGGCACCAGTCCAACCCCATCCTTCCCTCACTGGGGGCACCAGTCCAACCCCATCCTCCCCTCACTGGGGGCACCAGTCCAACCCCATCCTCCCCTCACTGGGGGCATGAGTCAAACCCCATCCTCCCCTCACTGGGGGCACCAGTCCAACCCCATCCTCCCCTCACTGGGGGCATGAGTCAAACCCCATCCTCCCCTCACTGGGGGCACCAGTCCAACCCCATCCTCCCGTCACTGGGGGCACCAGTCCAACCCCATCCTCCCGTCACTGGGGGCACCAGTCCAACCCCATCCTCCCGTCACTGGGGGCACCAGTCCAACCCCATCCTCCCGTCACTGGGGGCACCAGTCCAACCCCATCCTCCCCTCACTGGGGGCACCAGTCCAACCCCATCCTCCCCTCACTGGGGGCATGAGTCCAACCCCATCATATCCCAAGAATGGGATGTGATGCTCGACTCATTGATCGACAGTTCCGACGGGCCACAGCGAAAAATCACGTAGACCTCCTCAGAAGACTAACACGGGACGCAACCAACAGAGTACCCTTCGTCCTCCAGTACTTCCCCGGAGCGGAGAAACTACGCCATGTTCTCCGCAGCCTTCAACATGTCATCAATGACGACGAACACCTCGCTATGGCCATCCCCACACCTCCACTACTCGCCTTTAAACAGCCACCCAACCTCAAACAAACCATCGTTCGCAGCAAATTACCCAGCTTTCAGGAGAACAGCGTCCACGACGCCACACAACCCTGCCACGGTAACCTCTGCAAGACATGCCAGATCATCGACACAGATACCACCATCACACGAGAGGACACCACCCACCAGGTGCACGGTTCATACTCCTGTGACTCGGCCAACGTTGTCCACCTCATACGTTGCAGGAAAGGATGCCCCAGAGCATGGTACATTGGCGAGACCATGCAGACGCTGCGACAACGGATAAACAGACACCGCGCAACAATCGCCAGACAGGAGGGTTCTCTCCCTGTTGGGGAACACTTCAGCAGTCATGGACATTCATCCACCGACCTTCGGGTAAGCATACTCCAAGGCGGCCTTCGAGACACGCGACAATGCAAAATCATCGAGCAGAAATTGATAGCCAAGTTCCGCACCCATGAGGACGGCCTCAACCGGGATCTTGGGTTCATGTCACACTACACGTAACCCCACCAGCGAACAAATGTTATCTGTTTTTAATATAACGGGTCATTGACTGTCTTCCTTCTCTCTTTTTTTGGGGGGTTTGTATATTCGGTGGCCTTTTAGGTGACACCTTTCTGTCTGCTCACTGTGATTGCCTTGGCAACGGGCAGTAATCACCAGTCATTGTTCTGTGATTTTCAAATGCGAAGGATTCGAAAATTTCATTTCCACACCATTCACCTGAGGAAGGAGGAAGCCTCCGAAAGCTTGTGGAATTTAAAATAAATTTGTTGGACTATAACTTGGTGTTGTAAAATTGTTTACTATTTTCACAACGTCACCTTGCTGCAGGAGTTCCTTTTGCCTTTAACAAACAGAACATTTTCAAAACAGTCTTTTCTAACATAGCAAGAAAATCTCCACAAAACTGCTAATCAACATTTAATCTATCTTCAAAACCAACACCTCACGTCACGTTCCATTGGCAACTAGGCTGATTAGTTGTTGGAAGTAAACCAATTTATAGCAGCACGACACTTTGCCTTAACTCCCCTTTATGAGTAGAAAGTGTCGGGAAACGATAAAATCAATACATTAGATATCCTTGCCTCCACTGACAAAGTATTTTTTCCTCACAGCCCAAAATGTGACAGATCCTTTAAGAAATTAAGCTGTCCTCAATATAACAGTCTGACAGGTGGTGAGTATGAGCCTATATAAAGCATAGTGTAGACAGTCTGGGAAGTAAGAGGTGTTGGGGATCAGGTTTAAATAACGATGGATCTGAACTAGCTGTTGTACAATAAATCTGTTTAAGATCCAAGCTGACCACAGATTTTCTTTCTGCAAAAGCAGCCTGTAGTAATTCATAAAATTATTTATTGCAGCTAGGAGTCACAAGCCCAATGGATAAATTTGCAGATGATACAAAGCTAATGAAGGTGGTAGACTCCAAGGGTGAACAGGATAAGCTGCAGGAGGATTTGAACATACATAGGAATTGGCCAGACAAGTATCACAGTATTTTACATCGCAGAAGGAGGCCATTCAGCCCATCGTGCCCATGTCGGCTCTTTGAAAGAGCCAGCCTATTAGTCCCACTCCCCTGCTCTTTCCCCATAGCCCTGTAAATTTTCTCCCCTCAAGTATTTATCCAATTCTCATTTGAAAGTTACGATTGAATCTGCTTCCACCACCTTTTAAGGCAGTGTATTTCAGATCATAGCAACTCTCGGCATAAAAAAATGTTTCCTCATGTTGCCTCTGGTACTTTTGCCAATCACCTTAAAACTGTGTCCTCTGGTTACATAAGAGATCGGAGCAGGAGTAGGCCATTTGGCCCTTCGAGCCTGCTCCACCATCCAATGAGATCATGGCTGATCTGATTCTGGTCTCAACTCCACTTTCCCGCCCTTTCCCCATATCCTTTGACTCCCTTGCTGATCAAAAATTTGTCGAATTCAGCCTTGAATATTTTCAATGACTCATCCTCCGCTGCTCTTTGAGGCAAAGAATTCTAAAGGTTCACAACCCTCAGAAGAAATTTCTCCTCATCTCCGTCGTAAATGGGCGACCCCTTATTCTGAGACGATGCCCCCTAGTTCTAGATTCCCCTATGAGGGGAAACATCTTACCGACCCTTCTGCCACTGGAAACAGTTTCTCCTTATTTGCTCTATCAAAACAGTTCATGATTTTGAACACCTCTATCAAATCTCCCCATAACCTTCTCTGCTCTCCGGAGAACAATCCCAGTTTCTCCAGTCTCTCCACATAACTGAAGTTCCTCACCCCTGGTACCATTCCAGTAAGTCTCTTCTGCATCCTCTCTAAGAATACTGTGTACAGTTCTGATTACTGCAGTACAAAAGTATATTGAAAGGATACAGAACAGAACAACCAGAAAGATTGAGAGGATGGAGGGATTGGATTATGAGTGATTATGTAAATTGGGCATGTTCTCACTGGAAAAGAGAAGGTTGAGCGATGATATGAAAGCTGTTTTTAGGATTCTAAAAGGACTAGATAATATCGATCATGACAAGTTGTTTCACCTTGTCCAGAGCAGTAGAGCCAGAGGACACGGCCTGTGCTTGAAGGGGAGTATGTACAAAACTAATCCACGGAAACAATATTTCAGTGAACGAGTGGTCAATCTATGGAACAGGCTCCCTGGGGAGACGGTGAAACAGATAGTATTGATTCATTCAAATGCAAATTAGAAAGATTTCTTTCAGAAAATAATATTTTGGGTTACGGTATATGAGTAATTTAAGACATGACGTGTGTTGAGTGTAACAGGCTCGGGAGAAACAGGTGACTTTGGACCTATGGATCCCAAAGCTCTCCATCACTGGGGGTTTTCCTCACCTCATGTCTGGGTCTGTTGGAGACTCACTGATAGAGATTGATCGCTCTGATTCGTCAACAACTCCATTATCATTGGATCATGTGATTACAGAGACAGAATCTATTTGGTTAGAATTAAGGAACAATAGAGGAGCTATTACACTACAGGGTGTATACTATAGGCCACCAAATAGTGGGAAGGAGATAGAGGAGTAAATTTGCAGGCAAATTACAGAAAGATGCAAGAACTATAGAGTAGCGATAATGGGGGGACTTCAATTATCCCACTATAGACTGGGACAGTAACAAGAGAACTTTCTGGAACTGTGTGTTTCCAGCCCAACGAGGAAGGAAGCAGTGCTGGATCTAGTTCTGGGGAATGAAGTGGGGCAGGTGGAGCACGTTTCAGTGAGGGAGCATTTGGGGAACAGTGATCATAATATTAGGTTTACAATAGTTATGAAAAAGAACAAGGAACAATCAAATGTGAAAATACTTAACTGGAGAAGGGCTAATTTCAATGAGTTAAAAAGGGATCTTGCCCATCTTGGAATCAAGCAAATCAAAAGCAAAATACTGCAGATGCTGGAAATCTGAAATAAAAACAGAAAATGCTGGAAATACTCAGCAAGTCAGGCAGCATCTGTGGAGAAAGAAAAAGAGTTAACGTTTCAGGTCAGATCTTCAACTTAGATCTTCAACTTCTTCCAGTTCTGACGAAAGGTCATTGACCTGAAACTTTAACTGTGTTTCTTCCTCACAGATGCTGCCTGACTGGATTGGAATCAAGAATTGTTAGGGAAAACAGTAATTGAACAAAGGGAGGCCTTCAAGGAGATGGTTCAGGTGCAGAGTAGACACATTCCCACGAGGGGGAAAAAGAAGGGCATCCAAAGCGAGAGCTCCCTGAATGACGAAAGATATAGTGATTAAAATGAAACAGAAAAAGGAGGCTTAAAACAAATGTATGGTTTGTAATACAGCAGAGAACCAGACTGAATACAGAAAGTACAGAGGAGATCTAAAAAAGGGAATAAGGGGCAAAGAGAGAGTACGAGAATAGATTAGTGTCTAACATTAAGGGGAACCCAAAAGTCTTTTATAAACATATAAATAGTAAAAGGGTAGTCAAAGGAAGGGTGGGACCGATTAGGGACAAAAAAGATCTTGTGGAGGCAGAGGGAATGAGAGACACTAAATGAATACCTCACATCGGTCTTCACTAGAGAAGAGGATGCTGCCACTGTAGCAGTAAAGGAGGGGGTAGTAGTGATATTGGATAGGATAAAAATAGATAAAGAGGGGGTACTTAAAAGATTGGCAGTACTCAAAGTAGACAAGTCACCTGGTCCGGATGGGATGCATCTTCGGTTACTGAGGGAAGTAAGGGTGGAAATTGCGGAGTCTCTGGCCACAATCTTCCAATCCTCGTTAGATATGGGAACAGTGCCGGAGGACTGGAGGATTGCAAATGTCATACCCCTGTTCAAAAAAGGGGAGAGGGATAAACCCGGCAATTACAGGCCAGTCAGCCTAATGTTGGTGGTGGGGAAACTTTGAGACACAATAATCCGGGACAAAATTAATTGGCACTTGGAAAAGTCTGGGCTAATAAATGAAAGTCAGCACAGAATTTCTAACGCAAAATCACATTTGACTAACTTGATTGAGAGGGTTGATGAGGGTAGTGCGATTAATGTTGTGCATATGGACTTTCAAAAGGATTTGGAAAAGTATTACATGTTAGCAAAATTAAAGGCCACAGGATTAAAGGGACAGTGGCAGCGTGGATACAAAACTGGCGAAGGGACAGAAAACAGAGTGGTGAACGGTTGATTTTCAGGTAGCATAGTGGTTATGTTACTGGACTAGTAATCCAGAGGCCTGGACTAAAATCCGAAGTCATGAATTCAAATCCTGCCACGGCAGCTGGTGAATTTAAATTCAATTAATTAATTAATTAAATAAAAATTTGGAATTAAAATACTAGTATCAGTAATGGTGGCAACGAAACGACCGGATTGTCGTAAAAACCCATCTGGTTCACTAATGTCCTTTAGGGTAGGAAACCTGCCGTCCTTACCCGGTCTGGCCTATATGTGACTCCAGACCCACAGCAATGTGGTTGATTCTTAATTGCCCTCTGAAATGGCCCAGCAAGCCACTCAGTTGTAAAATCTCGCTACGAAAAGTCATAAGAAGAATAAAACCGGACGGACCACCCGGCATCGGACATGACAACGGCAAACCAAGCCCAGTCGACCCTGCAAGGTCCTCCTTACAAACATCTGGGGACTTGTGCCAAAATTGGGAGAGCTGTCCCACAGACTAGTCAAGCAACAGCCTGACACAGCCATGCTCACAGAATCATACCTTTCAGCCAACGTCCCAGACTCTTCCATCACCATCCCTGGGTATGTCCTGTCCCACCAGCAGGACAGACCCACCAGAGGTGGCGGTACAGTGATATACAGTCAGGAGGGAGTGGCCCTGGGAGTCCTCAACATTGACTCTGGACCCCATGAAATCTCATGGCATCAGGTCAAACATGGGCAAGGAAACCTCCTGCTGATTACCACCTACCGTCCTCCCTCAGCTGATGAATCAGTCCTCCTCCATGTTGAACACCACTTGGAGGAAGCACTGAGGGTAGCAAGGGCACAAAACGTACTCTGGGTGAGGGACTTCAATGTCCATCACCAAGAGTGGCTCGGTAGCACCACTACTGACCGAGCTGGCCGAGTCCTGAAGGACGTAACCGCCAGACTGGGCCTGCAGCAGATGGTGAGCGAACCAACACGAGGGAAAAACTTACTTGACCTCGTTCTCACCAATCTACCTGTCGCAAATGCATCTGTCCATGACAGTATTGGTAGGAGTGACCACCTCGTGGAGATGAAGTCCTGTCTTTGCACTGAGGGCACCATCCAACGTGTTGTGTGGCACTACCACCGTGCTAAATGGGATCGATTCAGAACAGATCCAGCAGCTCAAAACTGGGCATCCATGAGGCGCTGTGGGCCATCAGCAGCAGCAGAATTGTATTCCAGCACAATCTGTAACCTCATGACCCGGCATATTCCTCACTATCATTACCAACAAGCCAGGAGATCAACCCTGGTTCAATGAGGAGTGTAGAAGAGCATGCCAGGAGCAGCACCAGGCGCACCTAAAAATGAGGTGCCAACCTGGTGAAGCTACAACTCAGGACTACATGCATGCTAAACAGCAGAAGCAACATGCTATAGACAGAGCTAAGCGATTCCACAACCAACGGATCAGATCAAAGCTCTGCAGTCCTGCCACATCCAGTTGTGAATGGTGGTGGACAATTAAACAACTAACGGGAGGAGGAGGCGGCTCTGCAAACATCCCCATCCTCAATGATGGTGGAGTCCAGCACGTGAGTGCAAAAGACAAGGCTGAAATGTTTGCAACCATCTTCAGCCAGAAGTGCCGAGTGGATGATCCATCTCGGCCTCCACCCGATATCCCCACCATCACAGAAGCCAGTCTTCAGCCAATTCGATTCACTCCACGTGATATCAAGAAACGGCTGAGTGCACTGGATACAGCAAAGGCTATGGGCCCCGACAACATCCCAGCTGTTGTGTTCCAGTACAGCTACAACATTGGCAGCTACCCGACAATGTGGAAAATTGCCCAGGTATGTCCTGTCCACAAAAAGCACGACAAATCCAATCCGGCCAATTACCGCCCCATCAGTCTACTCTCAATCATCAGCAAAGTGATGGAAGGTGTCGTCGACAGTGCTATCAAGCAGCACTTACTCACCAATAACCTGCTCACCGATGCTCAGTTTGGGTTCCGCCAGGACCACTCGGCTCCAGACCTCATTACAGCCTTGATCCAAACATGGACAAAAGAGCTGAGTTCCAGAGGTGAGGTGAGAGTGACTGCCCTTGACATCAAGGCAGCATTTGACCGAGTGTGGCACCAAGGAGCCCTAGTAAAATTGAAGTCAATGGGAATCAGGGGGAAAACTCTCCAGTGGCTGGAGTCATACCTAGCGCAAAGGAAGATGCTAGTGCTTGTTGGAGGCCAATCATCTCAGGCCCAGGACATTGCTGCAGGAGTCCCTCAAGGCAGTGTCCTAGGCCCAACCATCTTCAGCTGCTTCATCAATGACCTTCCCTCCATCATAAGGTCAGAAATGGGGATGTTCGCTGATGATTGCACAGTGTTGAGTTCCATTCGCAACCCCTCAAATAATGAAGCAGTCCGAGCCCGCATGCAGCAAGACCTGGACACCATCCAGGCTTGGGCTCATAAGTGGCAAGTAACATTCACGACAGATAAGTGCTGGGCAATGACCATCTCCAACAAGAGAGAGTCTAACCACCTCCCCTTGACATTCAACGGCATTACCATCGCCGAATCCCCCACCATCAACATCCTGGGGGTCACCATTGACCAGAACCTTAACTGGACCAGCTACGAGAGCAGGTCAGAGGCTGGGTATTCTGCGGCGAGTGGCTCACCTCCTGACTCCCCGAAGCCTTTCCACCATCTACAAGGCATAAGTCAGGAGTGTGATGGAATACTCTCCACTTGCCTGGATGAGTGCAGCTCCAACAACACTCAAGAAGTTCGACACCATCCAAGATAAAGCAGCCCACTTGATTGGCACCCCATCCACCACCCTAAACATTCATTCCCTTCACCACCGGCGCACTGTGGCTGCAGTGTGTACCATCCACAGGATGCACTGCAGCAACGTGCCAAGGCTTCTTCGACAGCACCTCCCAAACCCGCGACCTCTACCACCTAGAAGGACAAGAGCATCAGACACATGGGAACATGCACGTTCCCCTCCAAGTCACACACCATCCCAACTTGGAAATATATCGCCGTTCCTTCATCGTCGCTGGGTCAAAATCCTGGAACTCCCTTCCCAACAGCACTGTGGGAGAACCGTCACCACACGGACTGCAGCGGTTCAAGAAGGCGGCTCACCACCACCTTCTCAAGGGCAATTAGGGATGGGCAATAAATGCCGGCCTTGCCAGCGACGCCCACATCCCATGAACGAATAAAAAAAAAATCATTGGATCTTGCGATTACCAGGATGGCAGAAGGTGAACTAGATGGACCTTGGTCCTTTATCGTCCAGCAATTCCTAAGTTCCTATGCACAATGTTGTAACATATGAAGATGCCATTTCACAGAGTAAAGTATTTCAAAAGAAACAAAAGCCAGATTTAATTTTGTGCACGAAATTATAAAACCGTACAGGTTTAAGACAAGGAACAAGGCATGGGTGATAGAGGTTATATCAATAAGTCTCGGAGCATTTGGGGTTTCTAAAATATGCTTTTCCCACTGCACAGCTTTTAAAAATTAAGAAAAAAGAATTCAAATAAATGTGAAATTATATATTTGATGGTGGAATCCGCACTTTATTTCACAAATGAGAAAGATTAGTTTATTAAACTTCTGAAAGTGCTCACAATAGAGGGTAAGAGGAGCTGCACTTTAGATTAAATGTTGACTTGCACCAGCTACACAAATAGGTTTGTGGAGGCATAATTCAGGCAATACTGCAGTTTCGTACTGCAGGTCAAGCTCTGTAAAAACACACATTCAATGTATCACAACTAAATCCTCTGACATCAGTACGACCAACACACTGATTAGAGTACGGTACAGAGTGATTGACCCTTCTCACGAGCACAAATGTGATGCTGGGAAGTTGTTTAGCGATATAGTTTTTGTCCATTTATTTCAATCCCATTTTTGTGATCATCTCCAAGTCTCTCCCCCCAATAATTATGCCCTGAAGGAAGGTTGCCAGGGGGCTTCTCCTCCTGAGCTACGTGCTGCAGTAGTTGGGCGAGTGACGTGCTAAGGACACGAGTGGTTTGGGGACTTATTCCTGTTGTCTACATACAAGGATAAAAAGAGCACCAAAAATAAAACTATGCAAACCTGCATTGGTATGTTTTATACCAACTTAATTTTGATTATTCAGTAGTGAGGAAGCACAATGTAAAAATTACAACCTATTTTCTTAAGGGTTATTTAAAATTCAATGTAAAAATATTGGGCCGGATTTTACTGGAGTGGGGCATCTCGGGGTGTACGCTGTTAGTTGGACTCCTTCCTGCACCCTTCAGCTCGAAGTGTTTTGTGCTGTAACTTGCTGGAAGTGGAGCTGATAAGGGAGCGGTGAGGGCAATGGGACATCAGTGGGACCTTAGTGAATGGCAGGACCAACAGTCTATCTCCTTAACCAATGAGATTTAAGGATTGAGAAATATACAGAGGACAGACGGAGAAGGAGGGTGAATTAGAGTCAAATCAGGGAAAGAAAGAGAAATAGAGGGAGGGAAAGAAAGATTAGATTAAGATAGAAAAAAAAGGGACAGAAAGACAAGGTAAGAAAATAAAATTTTAAACTTTTTAAATCTCTAAGAATAATTCATTACCTGAAGGAATGAGACTCCATAGTTTAAATTATTCCCTTTCTGGGCCAGAGAGGTTATCGGCATTACTTTAGCCGTGAAAGAGGTACTTACACTGTTGAGTTCCAGCCCTAACTTTCTGAGTTTAATGGGCAATTAATGTTCAAATCCAGCAAGTTCTTATAAATAACGGGGAGGTTGAGGGTGAGATGCAGATTGTGAGAAGCAATCGGTGGAGTGACCGAAATCGACCAGCAACTTCTGGAAATTCACAACTCACGGCGGTTCTCTTCATCCCTGAACCTGCTGGCCGATTTGCACATTAATAATGGCGTGCGTCATTAACACACCGTTAGTTTTCCAGCAAAATCCAACTCATTAGTTGTTAAAAAAACCCATAAAATCCACCAATCGTAAGATTGCTAAGAAGAAAAGACGCCACAATTATTACAGCAGATTAATGGTCAGCGGTGTCTGCACTCACCTAAAGGATCAGCCTTCCCATCCCGGTCAGGGACCGTGAAGACTCCCACCACCTTGTGCCCTTCTTTCCGCAGGTTACTGTAAACCTCCTGACCGAACAAACTCTGGCCGATTAAAGCTACTTTCAGTTTGTTCTGGTAACGTACCTGTTAAAACATCAGAAGAAACATTAACTGAATTAAAGCACGGAGCAGAGACCCAGACACATGGGGGGTGGAGGTACAGAGGGAGGGGGACGGGAGGGTGTGAGGGGGACAGGGTGGAAGGAGGGAGAGGGTAGGGGAGGGAGGGAGAGGGGAGGGAGGGTGTGGGGGGACGGGATGGAGGGGGGGGACGGGGAGACAGGGTGTGGGGAGACGGGGTGTGGGTGGACGGGATGGAGGGGGGGACGGGGAGACAGGGTGTGGGGGAGACAGGGTGTGGGTGGACGGGATGGAGGGGGGGACGGGGAGACAGGGTGTGGGGAGACGGGGTGTGGGTGGACGGGATGGAGGGGGGGACGGGGAGACAGGGTGTGGGGGAGACAGGGTGTGGGTGGACGGGATGGAGGGGGGGACGGGGAGACAGGGTGTGGGGGAGACAGGGTGTGGGTGGACGGGATGGAGGGGGGGACGGGGAGACAGGGTGTGGGGAGACGGGGTGTGGGTGGACGGGATGGAGGGGGGGACGGGGAGACAGGGTGTGGGGGAGACAGGGTGTGGGTGGACGGGATGGAGGGGGGGACGGGGAGACAGGGTGTGGGGAGACGGGGTGTGGGGGAGACAGGGTGTGGGTGGACGGGATGGAGGGGGGGACGGGGAGACAGGGGACGGGGGAGTGGAGATGGGGTTAAGCTCAGCCCTCAGCACCGGGGTCTGTTGCCGAATGTGAGCCGCAGTCTGAAAGCGCTCCCGCGGATCCGTCGCGAGTGCCGCTGCTGTCAGGGGGGTCGGGCCGCTGATGCAACGTGTACACTCGGAAGCGGCTGGTGCAACTCGGAGGGAGGGAGGGAGAGCCCCGGGGTCGGAGGGAGGGAGAGCCCGGGGTCGGAGGGAGGGAGAGCCCGGGGTCGGAGGGAGGGAGAGCCCCGGGGTCGGAGGGAGGGAGAGCCCGGGGTCGGAGGGAGGGAGAGCCCGGGGTCGGAGGGAGGGAGAGCCCGGGGTCGGAGGGAGGGAGAGCCCGGGGTCGGAGGGAGGGAGAGCCCGGGGTCGGAGGGAGGGAGAGCCCGGGGTCGGAGGGAGGGAGAGCCCGGGGTCGGAGGGGAGACAGCCCCGGGGAGGGGGAGAGGAGAGGAGTCCCCCCGGGGGGCAGAGGACGGACCCCAGGGGAGAGAGCGAGCCCGTCCCCGGGGCCAGCTGTGGCCGGGCGGCCCGGTCCCCGGTCCCTGACCCGTCCTCACCGCGGAGGTGTGGAGTCTCCTGACGGCCCGGCCGGCGGCCCACAGCATGGTGCTCGGTGCTCGGTGCTCGGCGATCGGGAGCGGGAGCGGGAGCGGCACCAACACAGCTCCAACCGGCCGCGCGTGCCCGAGACTGGCGGCGCGCGAGGCCCGGACAGCCCATCACCGGGGGCGGGGCGGGGCCTGTCGCTATGGAGACTGGCCCCGCCCCCAGGTCCCTTTAAACCTGAGCACCCCGGGACACGTCACCCCACCCCCACCCCCGGGACACGTCACCCCCACCCCCACCCCCACCCCCGGGACACGTCACCCCACCCCCACCCCCACCCCCACCCCCGGGACACGTCACCCCACCCCCACCCCCCACCCCCACCCCCGGGACACGTCACCCCACCCCCACCCCCACCCCCGGGACACGTCACCCCACCCCCACCCCCACCCCCGGGACACGTCACCCCACCCCCACCCCCACCCCCGGGACACGTCACCCCCACCCCCACCCCCGGGACACGTCACCCCCACCCCCACCCCCGGGACACGTCACCCCCACCCCCGGGACACGTCACCCTCACCCCCACCGCCACCCTCACCCCCATCCACGGGACACGGCGCCTCACCCTCACCCCCGGGACACGTCACCCTCACCCCCACCCCCGGGACACGTCACCCCCACCCCCACCCCCGGGACACGTCACCCCCACCCCCACCCCCGGGACACATCACCTTCACCCTCACCCCCACCCCCGGGACATGTCACCCTCACCCCACCCCCGGGGCACGGCGCCTCACCCTCACCCCCGGGGCACGTCACCCTCACCCCCACCCCCGGGACACGTCACTCTCACCCCCACCCCCGGGACACGTCACTCTCACCCCCACCCCTGGGACACGTCACCTTCACCCTCACCCCCACCCCCGGGGCACGGCACCTCACCCTCACCCCCACCCCCGGGACACGTCACCCTCACCCTCACCCCCGGGACACGTCACCCTCACCCCCACCCCCGGGACACGTCACCCTCACCCCCACCCCTGGGACACGTCAGCTTCAACCTCACCCCCACCCCCGGGACACGTCACCCTCACCCTCACCCCCAGGACACGTCACCCTCACCCCCACCCCCGGGACACGTCACCCTCACCCCCACCCCCGGGACACGTCACCTTCACCCTCACCCCCACCCCCGGGACACGTCACTCTCTCCCCCACCTCTGGGACACGTCACCTTCACCCTCACCCCCACCCCCAGGGCACGGCGCCTCACACTCACCCTCACCCTCACCCTCACCCCCGGGACACGGCGCCTCACCCTCACCCTCACCCCCGGGGCACGGCGCCTCACACTCACCCTCACCCTCACCCTCACCCCCGGGACACGGCGCCTCACCCTCACCCTCACCCCCGGGGCACGGCGCCTCACACTCACCCTCACCCTCACCCTCACCCCCAGGGCACGGCGCCTCACACTCACCCTCACCCTCACCCCCGGGGCACGGCGCCTCACACTCACCCTCACCCTCACCCTCACCCCCGGGGCACGGCGCCTCGCATTCACCCTCACCCCCAGGGCACGGCGCCTCACCCTCACCCTCACCCCCGGGGCACGGCGCCTCACACTCACCCTCACCCTCACCCTCACCCCCGGGGCACGGCGCCTCACACTCACCCTCACCCTCACCCCCAGGGCACGGCGCCTCACACTCACCCTCACCCCCAGGGCACGGCGCCTCACACTCACACTCACCACCGGGGCACGGCGCCTCACCCTCACCCCCGAGGCACGGCGCCTCACACTCACCCTCACCCTCACCCCCAGGGCACGGCGCCTCACACTCACCCTCACCCTCACCCTCACCCCCGAGGCACGGTGCCTCACACTCACCCTCACCCTCACCCCCGGGGCACGGCGCCTCACACTCACCCTCACCCTCACCCCCGGGACACGGCGCCTCACCCTCACCCTCACCCCCAGGGCACGGTGCCTCACACTCACACTCACCCTCACCACCGGGGCACGGCGCCTCACACTCACCCTCACCACTAGGGCACAGCGCCTCAAACTCACCCTCACCCTCACCACCGGGGCACGGCGCCTCACACTCACCCTCACCCTCACCACCGGGGCACGGCGCCTCACACTCACCCTCACCCTCACCCTCACCACCGGGGCACGGTGCCTCACACTCACCACCGGGGCATGGCGCCTCACCGTCAACGTCACCCTCACCCTCACCACCGGGGCACGGCGCCTCACACTCACCCTCACCACCGGGGCACGGCGCCTCACACTCACCCTCACCACCGGGGCACGGCGCCTCACACTCACCCTCACCACCGGGGCACGGCGCCTCACACTCACCCTCACCACCGGGGCACGGCGCCTCATACTCACACTCACCCTCACCACCGGGGCACGGCGCCTCACACTCACACTCACCACCGGGGCACAGCGCCTCACACTCACCCTCACCCTCACCACTGGGGCACGGCGCCTCACACTCACCCTCACCACCGGGGCATGCTGCCTCACACTCACCCTCACCACCGGGGCACGGCGCCTCACACTCACCCTCACCCTCACCATCGGGGCATGGCGCCTCACACTCACACTCACCACCGGGGCACGGCGCCTCACACTCACCCTCACCCTCACCACCGGGGCACGGCGCCTCACACTCACCCTCACCCTCACCACCAGGGCATGGCGCCTCACACTCACCCTCACCCTCACCACCGGGGCATGGCGCCTCACACTCACCCTCACCACCGGGGCACGGCGCCTCACACTCACCCTCACCACCGGGGCACGGCGCCTCACACTCACCCTCACCACCGGGGCACGGCGCCTCACACTCACCCTCACCCCCGGGGCACGGCGCCTCACACTCACCCTCACCCTCACCACCAGGGCATGGCGCCTCACACTCACCCTCACCACCGGGGCATGGCGCCTCACACTCACCCTCACCACCGGGGCACGGCGCCTCACACTCACCACCGGGGCACGGCGCCTCACACTCACACTCACCACCGGGGCATGGCGACTCACACTCACCACCGGGGCACTGCGCCTCACACTCGCATTCACCACCGGGGCACCGCACCTCACACTCACCACCGGGGCGTGGGCATCACACTCACACTCCCCACCGGGGCACGGCGCCTCACACTCACAACCGGGGCATGGCGCCTCACACTCGCATTCACCACCGGGGCACGGCGCCTCACACTCGCACTCACCACCGGGGCATGGCGCCTCACACTCACCACCGGGGCACGACGCCTCACACTCACACTCACCACCGGGGCATGGCGCCTCACACTCACACTCACCACCGGGGCACGGCGACTCACACTCGCACTCACCACCGGGGCACGGCGCCTCACACTCACCCTCACCCTCACCCCCAGGGCACGGCGCCTCACACTCACCCTCACCCTCACCCCCGAGGCACGGTGCCTCACACTCACCCTCACCCTCACCCCCGGGGCACGGCGCCTCACACTCACCCTCACCCTCGGGACACGGCGCCTCACCCTCACCCTCACCCCCAGGGCACGGCGCCTCACACTCACACTCACCCTCACCACCGGGGCACGGCGCCTCACACTCACCCTCACCACTAGGGCACAGCGCCTCACCCTCACCCTCACCCCCAGGGCACGGCGCCTCACACTCACACTCACCCTCACCACCGGGGCACGGCGCCTCACACTCACCCTCACCCTCACCCCCGGGACACGGCGCCTCACCCTCACCCTCACCCCCAGGGCACGGCGCCTCACACTCACACTCACCCTCACCACCGGGGCACGGCGCCTCACACTCACCCTCACCACTAGGGCACAGCGCCTCACCCTCACCCCCAGGGCACGGCGCCTCACACTCACACTCACCCTCACCACCGGGGCACGGCGCCTCACACTCACCCTCACCCTCACCCTCACCACCGGGGCACGGTGCCTCACACTCACCACCGGGGCATGGCGCCTCACCGTCAACGTCACCCTCACCCTCACCACCGGGGCACGGCGCCTCACACTCACCCTCACCACCGGGGCACGGTGCCTCACACTCACCCTCACCACCGGGGCACGGCGCCTCACACTCACACTCACCACCGGGGCACAGCGCCTCACACTCACCCTCACCCTCACCACTGGGGCACGGCGCCTCACACTCACCCTCACCACCGGGGCACGCTGCCTCACACTCACCCTCACCACCGGGGCACGGCGCCTCACACTCACCCTCACCCTCACCATCGGGGCATGGCGCCTCACACTCACACTCACCACCGGGGCACGGCGCCTCACACTCACCCTCACCCTCACCACCGGGGCACGGCGCCTCACACTCACCCTCACCCTCACCACCAGGGCATGGCGCCTCACACTCACCCTCACCACCGGGGCATGGCGCCTCACACTCACCCTCACCACCGGGGCACGGCGCCTCACACTCACCCTCACCACCGGGGCACGGCGCCTCACACTCACCCTCACCACCGGGGCACGGCGCCTCACACTCACCCTCACCCCCGGGGCACGGCGCCTCACACTCACCCTTACCCTCACCACCGGGGCACGGCGGCACACACTCACCCTCACCCTCACCACCGGGGCACGGCGCCTCACACTCACCACCGGGGCACGGCGCCTCACACTCACACTCACCACCGGGGCATGGCGACTCACACTCACCACCGGGGCACTGCGCCTCACACTCGCATTCACCACCGGGGCACCGCACCTCACACTCACCACCGGGGCGTGGGCATCACACTCACACTCCCCACCGGGGCACGGCGCCTCACACTCACAACCGGGGCATGGCGCCTCACACTCGCATTCACCACCGGGGCACGGTGCCTCACACTCGCACTCACCACCGGGGCATGGCGCCTCACACTCACCACCGGGGCACGACGCCTCACACTCACACTCACCACCGGGGCATGGCGCCTCACACTCACACTCACCACCGGGGCACGGCGACTCACACTCGCACTCACCACCGGGGCACGGCGCCTCACACTCGCACTCACCACCGGGGCACGGCGCCTCACACTCACTCTCACCACCAGGGCACGAAGCCTCACACTCACACTCACCACCGGGGCACGAAGCCTCACACTCACCACTGGGGCACGGCGCCTCACACTCGCACTCACCACCGGGGCACAGCACCTCACACTCACCCCCGGGGCACGACACCTCATGCTCACACTCACCACCGGGGCACGGCGCTTCACACTCACCACCGGGGCACAGCGCCACACACTCGCACTCACCACCGGGGCATGGTGCCTCACACTCACACTCACCAACGGGACACGGCGCCTCACACTCACACTCACCATTGGGGCACGGCGCCTCACACTCGCACTCACCACCGGGACACGGCGCCTCACACCTTGCACTCACCACCGGGGCACGGCGCCTCACACTCACCACTGGGGCATGGCGCCTCACACTAACTCTCACCACCGGGGCGCTGCGCCTCACACTCACACTCACCTCCGGGGCGTGGGCCTCACACTCACACTCACCTCCATGGCGTGGGCCTCACACTCACACTCACCACCGGGGCATGGCGCCTCACATTCGCCCACATCACCAGGGCACGCGCCTCACACTCACACTCACCACCAGGGCGTGGGCCTCACACTCACACTCACCACCGGGGCACGGCGCCTCACACTCACACTCACCACCGGGGCACGTCGCCTCACACACCAACTCACTACCGGGGCACGGCGCCTCACACTCACCATCAGGACACGGTGCCTCACACTCATACTCACCACCAGGGCACGGCGCCTCACACTCGCACTCACCACCGGTGCACGGCGCCTCACACTCACACTCACCACCGGGGCACGGTGCCTCACACTCACACTAACCACCGGGGCACGGTGCCTCACACTCACACTCACCACCAGGGCACGGCGCCTCACACTCGCACTCACCACCGGTGCACGGCGCCTCACACTCACACTCACCACCGGGGCACGGCGCCTCACATCACACTCACCACCGGGGAACGGCGCCTCACACTCACCACCCGGGCACAGCGCCTCACACTCACACTCACCACTGGGGCACAGCGCCTCACATCACACTCACCACCGGGGAACGGCGCCTCACACTCACCACCCGGGCACAGCGCCTCACACTCACATTCACACTCACCACTGGGGCACAGTGCCTCACACTCACACTCACCACTGGGGCACAGCGCCTCACACGCCCACTCACCACCGGGGCACGGTGCCTCACACGCCCACTCACCACTGGGGCACAGCGCCTCACAATCGCACGCCACCATGGCACGGCGCCTCACACTCACTCTCACCACTGGGGCGTGGGCCTCACACTCACACTCACCTCCGGGGCATGGCGCCTCACACTCACACTCACCACCGGGGCACGCGCCTCACACTCACACTCACCACCGGGACACGGCGCCTCACACTTGCACTCACCACCAGGGCACAGCGCCTCACACTCACCACCGGGGCACAGCGCCTCACACTCGCACTCAGCACCAGGGCACGGCGCCTCACACACCCACTCACCACCGGTGCACGGCGCCTCACACTCACACTGACACTCACCATCGGGGCACGGCGCCTCACACTCACACTCACCACCTGGGCACGGCGCCTCACATCACACTCACCACCGGGGAACGGCGCCTCACACTCACATTCACCACCGGGGCACAGCGCCTCACACGCCCACTCACCACTGGGGCACAGCGTCTCACACACCCACTCACCACTGGGGCACAGCGTCTCACAATCGCACGCCACCATGGCACGGCGCCTCACACTCGCACAGCCCCTCACACTCGCACGCCACCGGGGCATGGCGCCTCACATTCGCACGCCACCAGGGCACGGCACCTCACACTCGCACTCACCACGGGGGCACGGCTCCTCACACTCACCACTGGGGCACAGCGCCTCACACTCACCATCGAGCATGGCACCTCACACTCACCACCGGGGCACGGCTCCTCACACTCACCACTGGGGCACAGCGCCTCACACTCACCATCGAGCATGGCACCTCACACTCACCACCGACTCACGGCGCCTCACGCTCACCACTGGGTACTGCACCTCACACACCCACCACCGGGGCATGGCACCTCACACTCGCACACACCACCGGGGCACAGCGCCTCACATTCGCCTACATCACCAGGGCACGCGCCTCACACTCGCACACACCACCGGGGCACGACGCCTGACACTCGCACACACCAGTGGGCACGGCGCCTCACACTCACACACACCACTGCGCACATCGCCTCACACTCACACACACCACCGGGACACGACATACTCACAAGTGCCACCGGGGCACAGCACCTCACACTCGCACGCCACCGGGGCACGGCGCCTCACACTCGCACGCCACCGGGGCATGGCGCCTCACACTTGCATGCCAACGGGGCACCACCTCACACTCGCAAGCCACCGATGCACGGCGCCTCACACTCGCACGCCACCATGGCACGGCGCCTCACACTCGCACACCACCGGGGCACGGCGCCTCACACTCGCACGCCACCATGGCACGGCGCCTCACACTCGCACACCACCGGGGCACGGCGCCTCACACTCGCACGCCACCATGGCACGGCGCCTCACACTCGCACACCACCGGGGCACGGCGCCTCATACTCGCACGCCACCATGGCACGGCGCCTCACACTCACACACCACCGGGGCACGGTGCCTCACACTCGCATGCCACCATGGCACGGTGCCTCACACTCACACGCCACCGGGGCATGGCGCCTCACACTCGCACGCCACCGGGGCACGGCGCCTCACACTCGCACGCCGCCGGGGCATGGCGCCTCACACTCGCACACCAACGAGGCACCGCCTCACACTCGCGCGCCACCGGGGCACGACGCCTCTCACACTCCGCTACCGGTGCATGGCGCCTCACACTTGCATGCCAACGGGGCACGGTGCCTCACACTCGCACGCCACCATGGCACGGTGCCTCACACTCACACGCCACCGGGGCACGGCGCCTCACACTCGCACGCCACCATGGCACGGCGCCTCACACTCGCACGCCACCATGGCACGGTGCCTCACACTCACACGCCACCGGGGCACGGTGCCTCACACTCGCACGCCACCGGGGCACGGTGCCTCACACTCGCACGCCGCCGGGGCATGGCGCCTCACACTCGCACACCAACGAGGCACCGCCTCACACTCGCGCGCCACCAGGGCACGACGCCTCTCACACTCCGCTACCGGTGCACTGCGCCTCACACTCACACTCAACCGGTCAGTGCTCTGCGCCTCATACACACCCAACTGGTGGTCTACGCATCGCACTCGCCCTCTACAGGCGCTCTGCTCGAGCCAGATGGAAAAAGGTGTTTATTTTAAATCTTAGCCAGTGTTGCCTTTTAATAAGTCCCCAAATATAATTGTCTAGTGGAAATATCAAAGTTTGTCTTCTCATATTGCCTTTTGTAGAGCGATTGTGTGCTGGCGAGATACTCAGGCCCTATTCAGGGTGAAAGTCCCACAGTGTCATAATATTGTTTTTGTCTCTTTTTAAATACAAAATTTATACATTGGTTTGCATTTTAAGCACAGGACACTGCAGTGGCCAAAAGAATCATCGAAGTGTAGTTGGCATTGAGGCCCGCTGCTAACTTTATCACTATGGGCAATCCCTCTTCCGTAAAACAAGATTTTGACAGGAGTCAAGATGGCTGTTCACATCTTGCGCTTAATGTTGTGACTTTTCTCCTTTGGCGTGTAGTCTAATATAGAAATCAACCTCTTCAAAGCTAAGAGGTGTTAACGTTTATTAAAAAATGTCTAAAACAAGAGTTTCCCTTTGTGACCCATTTCTCATATGCACAACTATAAAACTTGAGATAAAACTAGTGCCACATACATTTACACATGAAACAAGATGCGTTGTGAAAGGAAGAGTTGTAATTATGGAGAACCTTATCACTTCTCTCACAGACATTTCAGAGCACTTCATATACAATGGATTGCGTGACAGGCGAACATAGCAATCATGTTACACATGAGCAATAAGATGAATGGCCAACTCATCTATTTTTGGTGGTGTTGGTTGAGGGAGGAATGCTGACCAGAGAATTCCTTGTTCTTCTTCTCAAGTGGAATCTTTAAATTGTACCAGACCCACTGAAGGAGGCAGATAGGACCTCGGATTATCTTCTCATCCGAGGCTAGATGCAGCCCAGGGGGGCAATCGCTCTGACTGTCTGCCTCTCCTCTGCGGCATCCCCAGCGCCCAGATGGCCCTGGAGAAGGAGCACATGGTGTTTGCCGGTACACTTAAGGCTTTCCGGGACCAGTGAGCACCGCAGGGACTGGAGTGCATCATCGGCACTGATAATAAAATGATGATTTAATTTGGTTTCCTTTGATTAATTATTGATCAGTCAAGATGACATGGGTTGAAGCCCAGTGTCATTGGCGGAGGGGCATGTTTGTGCCTAAACCCCCACCCCACTTTTTAAGGGGTTTAAAAAAATACAAAAAGAAGAATATTCTCATCCGAAGGGCGGCTCCTTCGATAATAAAGCACTCCCTCAGTACTGCACTGGAATGCCAGCCTGGATTATGTGTTCAAATTCCGGAGCTTGAACCCATGACCTCAGAGGTGAGAGTGCTACCAGTGGACTAAACTGATACTATGCACCAGCTGGAGAACCCGAGGCTAAAACATACATACAGGGGCCTTGACTTGTAGATACAATGGGACAAGCATAGAACCCAAGCCCTTAAGACGTGTATGAGTATTAGTCTGTAAATTTAATTTGAAAGATTTCTCATCTTGCCCTGGTGGTTGTCTGATTTCTAATTTGATTTACCACATTCATCCTGTTCAGTGGCTCCTTTCAAAGTTCTTTACTGTGTCTATAAAACAAATTCCTTATTTTTAGTATTGAGGCTCAGTGTGTATAATTTCTCCTTATTTACGTGAGACGGATCGTACATGTTCTCAGTACAGCTGGACTTCACAGGCATGATGGGCCAAATGGCCTCCTTCTGTACTGTATTAATCTCTGTTCCATTCCAGACCTGGCCTGTGGGTCATCAGACATTCTAATGGGTACAGCATATGCTGGGCTTTATAACCATTTCCTGGATCAAAGAATCACTCATTAATGCTGCCCTGTGCACCTAACCTTTTAGTAACTGAAAGGGAATAGTCCTACAGTATGACACACCAACTCTGTTAACTTCAAAATATGTGGATTTTAAAAATCCTTGTTAAATGAAGATTTTGCATCTATTTTTACAATGGAGGAAGATGACAAAATATTAGCGGTACAATGGAACCTAAAAATAAGTCAAGGGCAGGAACTTATTGGATTTAATATAAGTAAGAAAATGGTAATGGAGAAAATAATGGGACTTAAGATAAACCAATCTCCAGAACCTGATGGTTTCCACCCCAGTGTATTAAAAGAAACAAGTGAGGAAATTGCAGATGTGTTAGTCAGAATTTTCTAAAGCTCTCTTGATTCAGGAATTATGTCTTGAATTGGAAAATTGCAAATGTCACTCTGTTATTTAAGAAAGGAGGGAGGGAGAAAACTGGTAACTACAGACCTGTCAGTTTAACATCAATTGTGGGGAAATTACTGGAATCTATCATCAGGGATAGAGTGACTGAGCACTTGGACAAGTTTGAGCTGATTAAAGAGAGTCAGCGTGGATTTGTAAAGGGTTGGCCTTGTCTGACTAATTTAGTTGAATTTTTTGAGGAGGTCACTAGCATGGTGGATGGGGGAGTGCCTGTGGATGTTGTCTGTATGGACTTCCAGAAGGCATTTGAAAGGTCAATGCCCTGTGGGTGGCGGAGAGGGCCCAGGGGCTATGTGGCCGGGTCCTGCTCCGACTTCTTGTGTTCTTTAGATTTGTGGTTGGGATCAGATCAGCCATGATCTTATTGAATGGCGGAGCAGGCTCGAGGGGCCGATTGGCCTACTCCTGCTCCAATTTCTTATGTTCTTATGTTCTTATGTTCCGCACAAGAGATTATTAGCAAAAATAAAAGCACACAGAATTGGAGGTAGCCTTGTGACATGGGTTGGTAATTGGTTGGGAGGTAGTACACAGGGAGTACGGATAAAGGGTTTGTTCTCTGACTGGTGGGATGTGACAAGCTCTTCAAGGATCTGCACTGGGGCCTCAGCTTTTCATCATGTATATCTCCCAACCCTGTGATCTCTATCTCCTAGAAGGACAAGGGCAGGAGGCGCATGGGAACACCATTACCTCTAAGTTCCCCTCCAAGTCACACACCATCCTGACTTGGGTATATATCGCTGTTCCTTCATCATTGCTGTGTCAAATTCCTGGAACTCCTTATATAACAGCACTGTGGGAGTACCTTCACCACACGGACTGCAGCAGTTCTAGAAGGTAGCTCACCACTACTTTCTCCAGGGCAACTAGGGATGGGCAATAAATAAATTTGCTAGCAAAGCCCACATTCCAAGAATGAAAAAAATCAATATCAATGATTTGGATGAAGGAATAGAGAGAGAGTTGTATATCTAAATTTACAGATGACACTAGGCTAGGAGGCACAGTAAATTGTGTAGATGGGAGCAGGAAGTTACAAAGGAAATAGACAGATTAAGGAAGTGGGCAAAACTGTGGCAGATGGAAACCAATGTGGGGAAGTATGGGCTCATCCACTTTGGATTCAAGAAAGACAAGTTGGAATTTTTTTTAATGGCGAGAGTCTAGAAACTGTGGAGGAGGAAAGAGATTTGGGTATCCAAGAACATAAATCACTAAAATCTAGTGCACAGGTACAAAAAGTAATCATCTTTATGCCATCTGTATTGTACTGATTTTCTCTCTAGCTTTTAATGGTTTCTGCTCAGTTGTTTTTCAGAATTATTTGAAGAAAAGCGAGAAAAATGTTTTCAAAAGCTTCATTCAGGTAAAGTGGGAAAGTGAGTGTACGAATGGAAAACCCTGGCCAGACTATATTTATCATTGGAATTCTAGTTAATTTTTAAAAAGAACATAAGTTGAATTTTGAAGCCAACAGAAAGCCTCTCGTTATCTCACATCTGTTTTGTTGAAAGTTAGAAAATGAAAAAGTTCTAATTGCTAACACTTGTGAGACAGGTAGTGTCTTTCCTCACTCTAATTTGATTTATTCTTTTTAAAAACAAGTACATCAAATTTTGCAAGCAACCTCTATGGGGAAATGGATAGGAGAGGATGGGAAACAGTTTAAAGGTGAGTGGGCCACTGGCTTCTTGTCATCTGCTCTTGGAGTAATTAATTGGGAATCAGAGGGAGTGGATGGAGGATTAAGAATGAGGTGAGTGACAGTGGACCAAGAGGGAGAGGAGGATAAAGGGATTGAGCTGACACTTCAAAGGGGAAGAGGTAGTGATAGTGATGGGGGGGAGGGGTGATAGTGTAAGGAATGGGTTAATTAAATTGTCTTGCAGTCTCTTGTAGTAATATTAACTTTTCGCTTTTGTTTGTTAAGTGAGTTCCTGTTAGAAGAACGAAAGTGTAGTGATAAGCCGGCCTGCTTTATTTTATTAATATAAAATGCAATGAAAAGCAATGGTCAGTTTGGACACTAAACCTAATTAAAAGACATTTCAGTAATTAGTGGATAACAAATTCTGCAGGAGAATATATCTGCGAATACACCATCCTTACCAGATGAGAAAGAAGTAATTAAAATTAAAGTTATTGCAAAGTTGTACCAGGCAGAGACATTTAGTTGATAAGGGAGTCAGCAACTGGCTTCCTTTGTTCTTCCAGCCACATACATCTCTCAGCTGTGCAGGGAAACGTGAGATAGGTGACATCTTTATGGCAGTTAAATGTCCTCCCAGGATACATGTTTTGACCATCAATTCAAGAAATTATAATTTCAATAGCTAGGGATATTAACTCCTCCAAGGCCACATCTGCATAAGGAATATGGTGAAGTGCTATCATTGCCTGTAGGGAGCCCTTGTTCATTAATTTCTCTGTAACTGTCCCCAGTTGAATGATTTGATTGACATTTTAGTCAAGGTAAAGCAAGAACACAGTTTCGGGAGTTATTCATGTTAAAACTGCACTTATTGATAAGGGAGAACAGCTAATTGAATGAGGTAATGCTATGGAACATGTGAATACTTATAGAATCATAGAATCTTACAGCACAGGAGGAGGCCACTTGGCCCAGCTTGCCTGTGCTTGCTCTTTGAGCTGTCCTATTTAGTCCCACACCCAATTTTTCCCCATAACCCTGCAAATTAGTCCTCTTCAAGTACTTGTCCAATTGCTTTTTTGAAAGTTCCTGTGGAATCTGATTCCACCACCCTTTCAAGTAGTGCGTTCCAGATTTTAACAACCCTCTATGTGAAAAAATTTCTCCTCATTTCCCCTCTAGTTCATTTGCGAATTATATGAAATCTATGACCTTTGGTTACCGACCCACTTGCCAGTGGAGACAGTTTCTCTCTACCTGCTCTATCAAAACCCCTCATTATTTTGATCACCTCTATTAGGTCTGCCCTCAACCTTCTCTGTTCTAAGGAGAACAATCCCAGCTTCTCCAATCTCTCCACATAATTGAAGTCCCTCAGCCATGGTATCATCCTGGTAAACCTCCTCTGCAACCTCTCCAAGGCCTTGACATCCTTCCTAAAGTGTGGTGCCCTGTATACAGTTGAGACTTAACTAATGATTTGTAAAGGTTTAGCATGACTTCCTTGTTTTTATATTCACTGCCCCTATTTACAAAGCCTAGTATCCCATATGCTTTCTTAACCTGCCCTGCCACCTTGAAAGATTTGTGAATATGTACCCCCAGGTCCCTCTGCTCTTGTGTCCCGTTCAAATTAGCACCATTTAGATTATACTGCCTCTCCATGTTGTTCCTGCCACAGTGTATCACTTCACACTTATTCACATTAAATTGCATATGCTATGTGTCTGCCCGTTTCACCAGTCTGTTTACGTCCTCCTGAAGTCTGCTACTATCCTCCTCACTATTTACTACGTTGCCAAGTTTTGTATTATCTATAAACTTCAAAATTATACTCCCTATACCCAAGTCCAAGTCTTTTATATATAACAAGAAAAGCAATGGTCCGAATACTGATCCTTGGGGGACCCCACTGCATACTTCTCTCCACTCAGAATCACATCCGTTCACCACTCTCTGCTTCCCATCACTTAGCCAATTACGCACCCGGTCCATTTAATACCATGTGCTTCTATTTTCCGAATAAGTCTATTATGTGGCACTTTATCAAATGCCTTTTGAAAGTCCATATATACAACATCTACTGCACTCCCCTCATCAACCCTCTCTGTCATTTAATCAAAGAACTTATGTAGCAGGATTGGGAAAAAGATCTAAAAAAGGGGGTGTTAGGAGAGATACCTCAGAATTCAATGAGGCCTGATCAGCCTTGCAAAGTCCTCGAGCTCGAAAACTGTAACGTGTTTGAATTCACCGGCGAACTAGCCGTAAGTGTGCTGCTAAGTGTATGTGTAATTATATTCAATAATAGTTATCACTGTATGCTTAATTTCTATGATTTCAATTAATGGTTTTGAGCCCCATTATTTTGAGGACTAACTTATCAACTTATAAGTAAGAACACCGATCCTCTAACAGGAAGAAGAGGAGGGAATACTGGTAAGGTGAAGGGGTAGGGGATGTGATGGTAGAGGGGGGATGGGAAGGGTGATGGTGAAGACCACAATTTCTCTGCAATCCCCATCAGACTGTTGGCATCAGTGTCTGCGTTCCCCTCCACACTGGGTCACCCAAATGGAAAGAAAAAGATAGAAATAGAAGTAGAATAAGACAGAGTACCAAAAAGAAGAGTCAGTGAGAGAAGTAGCAGAGAGAGAGAGAAAGACAGAAGAAAAAGAGAGGCAGAGAGAACCAGCAACACAGTCAAGAGGGAAAGCATATTCTGTAATTTACCGCATGCACTGCCATGGGAGATTTATTTGTACCTTGCATAGGGCAAGATTGAAACCTGTGATTTAACATTTCCAATATGAATTCCAATGTTAAAATACCTACATTTACCTAATTATTACTTGCCTCTAATTGATATTCCTTGGTTAAATGACAACACTGACCTGTCACTATTATCTGTCACACCATTGATCACTCAAAATGATCAGCACTTTTTCTCAGTACCTAAATATTCTAATGTTCAAAATAAGGTTTTGAACAAAATTTTAAAAATCAGCAAATTATATATTTCACAATAACATGATTACATTTACCCAGTGAGTTGTTTTTTATGTCTTTTGATACATTAATTAAAAGTTTTACTTCAAGGCATCAATCTGTCTCAAAAGCCTAGCTTCCATTGAATATCACATCTGCATTTTGAGAATGTGCAGTTTGCAGAATTTCCTAAAACGCAATCTGTACATCAACAGGAGTTGAAGGGTAATAGAATGTATCCCTTCATTCTGTGAGGATTGGAGAGTTTCTTTGCTTTTACCAAAAGACTTTGAAAGAAATTGGAGATTGAATTCTCAAAATTTTCGATTTCAAGTGCGTGAATGACAACAACAATAACAACTTGCATTTATATAGTGCATTTAACGTAGTAAAACATCCCAAGGCACTTCACAGGAGCGTAATCAGACAAAAATTTGACACCGAGCCACATAAGGAGATATTAGGACAGATGACCATAAGCTTAGTTAAAGAGGTAAGTTTTAAGGAACATCTTAAAGGAGGAGAGAGAGTTGGAGAGACGGAGAGGATTAGGGAGGGAATTCCAGAGCTTAGGGCCCAGGCAGCTGAAGGCAATGGTGGAGCGATTAAAATTGGGGATGTGTAAGAGGCAAGAATTGGAGGAGCGCAGAGATCTCGGAGATGTAGGACTGGAGGAGGTTACAGAGATAGGGAGGGGCGAGGCCACGGAGGGATTTGAAAATAAGGATGAGAATTTTAAAATTCAGGCACTCCCAGACCAGGAGCCAATGTAGGTCAGCGTGCACAGGGGTGATGGGAGGACAGGACTTGGTGCGAGTTAGGATATGGGCAGCAGAGTTTTGGATGAGCTCAAGTTTGTGGAGGGTGCAAGATGGGAAGCCAGCCAGGAGAGCATTGGAATAGTCGAGTCTGGAGATAACAAAGGCATGGATGAGGGTTTCAGCAGCAGATGAGCTGAGGCAGGGGCAAAGATGGGCGATGTTACAGAGGTGGAAGTAGGCGGTCTTAGTGATGGAGCAGACATGTGGTCGGAAGCTCATCTCAGGGTCAAATAGGACACCAAGGTTGTGAACGGTCTGGTTCAGCCTCAGACAGTGGCCAGGGAGAGGGATGGAGTCGGTGGCGAGGGAACGGAGTTTGTGGCGGGGACCAAAGACAATGGGTTCAGTCTTCCCAATATTTAGTTGGAGGACATTTTTGCTCATCTGGATGTCAGACAAGCATTGTGACAAATGACAGACAGTGGAGGGGTCGAGGGAGCTGGTGATGAGGTAGAGCTAGATGTCGTCAGCGTACTCGTGGAATCTGATGTTGTGTTTTCGGATGATGTCGAAAACATTTATGATGTTTATATAAATGTATTAACAGTTATGCTTTTCTGTTATCAGCTTTTCACAAACAACACTTGTGAATAATGTGATCACCTGTTATTGTGCTTTCTTTGTTGTCTCTTAAAAAAGTAAACAGATTGATTATAGGGAACTGATTGCTGTTTATTGCTGTTGAAAATTCAGTAAATAATCTCTCTTCTGAACCATTTTGAGGCTTAAGGAATCTTTTATATATATACACCGAGGAGGACTGTGACAAGATACAGGAAGACATTAATAAACTTGCAGCATGGGCGTGTAATTGGCAAATGAATTTCAATATAGATAAGTGTGAGGTGGTGCATTTTGGTAGGAAGATTAAGGGGACCACATACTACTTGGATAACAAGAGACTAAATGGGGGAGAGGAGCAGAGGGA
Source organism: Heptranchias perlo (assembly GCF_035084215.1). NCBI lineage: Eukaryota > Metazoa > Chordata > Chondrichthyes > Hexanchiformes > Hexanchidae > Heptranchias > Heptranchias perlo. The sequence goes on from NC_090348.1 coordinate 1,169,848, forward strand.
TCTGGGGGTACAGATACACAAATCACTAAAAGTAGCGACACAGGTTAATGAGGCCATAAAAAAAGCAAACCAAGCACTGGGGTTCATTTCTAGAGGGATCGAATTGAAAAGCAGAGAAGTTATGTTAAACATGTATAGAACCTTGGTTAGACCATACTTGGGAGTACTGTGAACAGTTCTGGTCTCCATATTATAAAAAGGATATTGAGGCACAGGAGAAAGTGCAAAAAAGATTTACTAGGATGATACCAATACTGAGAGGTTATACCTATCAGGAAAGATTGAGCAGGCTGGAGCTCTTTTCTCGAGAAAAGAGAAGACTGAGGGGTGACCCGATAGAGGTCTTTAAGATTATGAAAGGGTTTGATAGGATAGATATGGAGAAGATGTTCCCACTTGCGTGGGAGACCAGAACTAGAGGTCATAAATATAAGATAGTCAGTAATAGATCCAAAAGGGAATTCAGGAGAAACTTCTTTACGCAGAGTGGTTAGAATGTGGAACTCGCTACCACAAGGAGTAGTTGAGGCGAATAGTATAGATGCATTTAAGGGGAAGTTAGATAAACACATGAGGGAGAAAGGAATAGAAGGATAGGGTTAGGTGAAATTGGGGAGGGAGGAGGCTTGTGTGGAGCATAATCACCGACATGGACCTGTTGGGCCGAATGGCCTGATTCTGTGCTGTACGTTTTATGTAATTCCACATAATAAACTTGGAAACTGCATAAACACATTTTTGAGGCTTCTACTAGGTAATTTTAGACTGCATAAGTCATCAAACTCAATAACAGTGCACTAAATTTTCCACTTCTGTTCTCCTGGCTTACATTGGGAGTAAATATCAGGAAATTACATATCCCCATCCAGTGAGTTTCTGTCCATTCATTTTTAAGAAGCAGAAGAATTAAGTTTAACTGCTTTAAGGCAGAACATAATGACAGGAAGTGTCTGGTGATGGAGAAAGTGGTGGTGGGGTACTCAAGGGTGCAAAAGGGGCTATGAATGGGTCAGAAGTAAGTGAGGAAATTGTAGTTAGTTGTGATCTTCCCAAACTCTCTCAATTCAGGAATTGTCCCCATGGATTGGAAAACTGCCAATGTCACTCCATTATTTAAGAAGGGTGGGAGAGATTAGTCTAAAGTCAGTTGTGGGGAAGTTACTAGAATCTGTTATTAGGGACAGAGTGACTGAGCATTTGGACAAATATGAACAGATCAGAGAGAGTCAGCATGGATTTTGTAAAGGGTAAGTCATGTCTAACTAATCTAGTTGAATTTTTTGAGGTCACTAACGTGGTAGATAAGGGCGTCTATATGGATGGTATTTATATGGACTTCCAGGAACATTCGATAAGGTTTCACATAAGAGACTGTTAACAAAAATGGAAGCGCATGGAATTAGAGGCAACCTATTGACACGGATAGGGAATTGGTTAGGAGGTAGGAGACAGAGAGTGGGGATAAAGGGTATGTACTCCAATTGGCAGGATGTGACTAGTGGCGTCCCCCAGGGATCTGTACTGGGGCCTCAGCTTCTCACTATATTTATAAATGACTTGGATGAAGGAATAGAGAGCCGTATATCTAAGTCTACTGATGACACTAAGTTAGGTGGCACAGTAAATAGTGTAGATGGGAACAGAAAGTTTCAAAGGGACATTGATCGATTCAGCGAGAGGGCAAAACTGTGGCAGATGGAGTTCAATGTGGGGAAGTGTGAGGTCATCCACTTTGGACCTAAGAAAAATAGATCAGAGTATTTTCTAAATGGTGAGAAGGTCGGAACTGTGGGGGAGCAGAGAGATTTAGGGGTCCAAGTACAGAAATCACTAAAAACTAGTGGACAGGTATAAAAAATAATTAAAAAGGCTAATGGAATGTTGGCCTTTATCTTAAGAAGGCTGGAATACAAAGGGGTGGAAGTGATGTTACAGTTGTACAGAGCTCTGGTTGGACCCCATCTGGGGACTGCCTTCAGTTCTGGGCACCTTGGGGGGTGCAGCGCGGATTCACCAGAATGATACCGGGCTAAAAGGGTTAAATTATGAGGACAGGTTACATAGACTAGGCTTGTATTCCCTCGAGTATAGAAGATTAAGGGGTGATCTAATTGAGGTGTTTAAGATGATTAAAGGATTTGATAGGGTAGATAGAGAGAAACTATTTCCTCTGGTGGGGGGAGTCCAGAACAAGGGGGCGTAACCTTAAAATTAGAGCCAGGCTGTCGAGGGGTGATGTCAGGAAGCATTTCTTCACACAAAGGGGAGTGGAAATCTGGAACTCTCTCCCACAAAAAGCTGTTGAGGCTGGGGGTCATTTGAAAATTTCAAAACTGAGATTGATAGATTTATGTTAGGCAAAGGTATTAAGGGTTACGGAATTAAGGCGCATAGATGGCGTTAAGATACAGATCAGCCAGGATCTAATTGAATAGCAGAATAGGCTCGAGGGGCTGAATGGTCTACTCCTGTTCCTATGAATAATTTTTTGTTAATTCAAGTGAATAATTATTTGTTAATTCAATAGTGAATATCTATTTGTTAATTCAATAGTATCATAGTACCACAGTAGGTACAGCACAGGAGAGGCCATTTGGCCTGTCGTACTTGTGCCAGCTCTTTGAAAGAGCTATCCAATTAGTCCCATTGCCCTGCTCTTTCCCCATTGCCCCGTAAATTTTTTCTCTTCAAGTATTTATCTAATTCTCTTTAGAAAGTTACTATTGAATCTTCTGTAACACCCTTTCAGGTAGTGCATTCCAGCTCGATGCGTAAAAAAATGTTTCCTTGTGTCGCCTCTGGCTCTTTTGCCGATCACCTTAAATCTGCGTCCTCCGTTTACCAATAACAGTTTCTGCTTATTTATTCGATCAAAACTGTTCATGATGGTGTTCACTTGGACAAGTGTGGATAAATTAAGGAAAGCCAGCACAGATTTGTTAGAGGCATATCGTGTTTAACAAACCTGATTGAGTCTTTTGATGAGAGAACAGAGAGGGTTGATGAGGACAATGCGGTTGATGTGGTGTATATGGACTTCCAAAAGGCTTTTGATAAAGTGCTGCATAATAGGCTTGTCAGCAAAGTTGAAGCTCATGGAATAAAGAGGGCGATGGCAGCATGGATACGAAATTGGCTAAGTGACAGGAAACAGAGAGTAGTGGTGAACAGTTGTTTTTCGGAATGGAGAAAGGTGCACAGTGGTGTTCCCAGGGGGTCAGATTTAGGACCACTGCTTTTCTTGATACATACTGACTTGGACTTGGGTGTACAGGGCACAATTTCAAAGTTTGCAGATGACACAAAACTTGGAAGTGTAGTGAACAGTGTGGAGGATACTGATACACTTCAAGGGGATATAGACAGGCTGGTGGCATGGGTGGACACGTGGCAGGTGGGTGGACACGTGAGTACGGTAGCATAGTGGTTATGTTACGAGACTAATAATCCAGAGGTCTGGACTAATAATCCGGAGTCATGAGTTCAAATCCCACCACTGGGGAATTTAAATTCAATTAATTAAATAAAATCTGGAATTAAAATACTAGTATCAGTAATGGTGGCCATGAAACTACCGGATTGTCATAAAAACCCATCTGGTTCACTAATGTCCTTTAGGGAAGGAAACCTGCCGTCCTTACCCGGTCTGGCCAATATGTGACTCCAGACCTGCAGCAATGTGGTTCATTCTTAATTGCCCTCTGAAATGGCCTAGCAAGCCACTCAGTTGTAAAATCTCGCTACGAAAAGTCATAATAAGAATAAAACCGGACCACTAGGCACCGGACACGACAACGGCAAACCAAGCCCAGTCGACCCTGCAAAGTCCTCCTCACTAACATCTGGGGACTTGTGCCAAAATTGGGAGAGCTGTCCCACAGACTAGTCAAGCAACAGCCTGACATAGCCATACTCACAGAATCATACCTTTCAGCCAACGTCCCAGACTCTTCCATCACCATCCCTGGGTATGTCCTGTCCCACCGGCAGGACAGACCCACCAGAGGTGGCGGTACAGTGATATACAGTCAGGAGGGAGTGGTCCTGGGAGTCCTCAACATTGACTCTGGACCCCATGAAATCTCATGGCATCAGGTCAAACATGGGCAAGGAAACCTACTGCCCTCTTTCAGCTGATGAATCAGTCCTCCTCCATGTTGAACACCACTTGGAGGAAGCACTGAGGGTAGCAAGGGCACAGAATGTACTCTGGGTGGGGGATATCAATGTCCATCACCAAGAGTGGCTCGGTAGCACCACTACTGACCGAGCTGGCCGAGTCTTGAAGGACATAGCTGCTAGACTGGGCCTGCGGCAGGTGGTGAGCGAACCAACACGAGGGAAAAACTTACTTGACCTCGTCCTCACCAATCTACCTGTTGCAAATGCATCTGTCCATGACAGTATTGGTAGGAGTGACCATCGCACAGTCCGCGTGGAGACAAAGTCCCGTCTTCGCACTGAGGACACCATCCAACGTGTTGTGTGGCACTACCACCGTGCTAAATGAGATAGATTCAGAACAGATCTAGCAGCTCAAAACTGGGCATCCATGAGGCGCTGTGGGCCATCAGCAGCAGCAGAATTGTATTCCAGCACAATCTGTAACCTCATGGCCCGGCATATTCCTCACTCTACCATCACCAACAAGCCAGGGGATCAATGCTGGTTCAATGAGGAGTGTAGAAGAGCATGCCAGGAGCAGCACCAGATGTACCTAAAAATGAGGTGCCAACCTGGTGAAGCTACAACTCAGGACTACATGCATGCTAAACAGCGGAAGCAACATGCTACAGACAGAGCTAAGCGATTCCACAACCAACGGATCAGATAAAAGCTCTGCAGTCCTGCCACATTCAGTCATGAATGGTGGTGGACAATTAAACAACTAACGGGAGGAGAAGGCTCTGTAAACATCCCCATGCTCAATGATGGCAGAGGCCAGCACATGAGTGCAAAAGACAAGGCTGAAGTGTTTGCAATCATCTTCAGCCAGAAGTGCCGAGTGGATGATCCATCTCAGCCTCCTCCCGATATCCCCACCATCACGGAAGCCATTCTTCAGCCAATTCGATTCACTCCACGTGATATCAAGAAACGGCTGAGTGCACTGGATACAGCAAAGGCTATGGGCCCCGACAACATCCCGGCTGTAGTACTGAAGACTTGTGCTCCAGAACTAGCTGCGCCTCGAACCAAGCTGTTCCAGTACAGCTGCAACACTGGCATCGACCCGACAATGTGGAAAATTGCCCAGGTATGTCCTGTCCACAAAAAGCAGGACAAATCCAATCCGGCCAATTACCGCCCCAGCAGCCTACTCTCGATCATCAGCAAAGTGATGGAAGGTGTCGTCGACAGTGCTATCAAGCGGCACTTACTCACCAATAACCTGCTCACCGATGCTCAGTTTGGGTTCCGCCAGGACCACTCGGCTCCAGACCTCATTACAGCCTTGGTCCAAACATGGACAAAAGAGCTGAATTCCAGAGGTGAGGTGAGAGTGACTGCCCTTGGCATCAAGGCAGCATTTGACCGAATGTGGCACCAAGGAGCCCTAGTAAAATTGAAGTCAATGGGAATCAGGGGGAAAACTCTCCAGTGGCTGGAGTCATACCTAGCACAAAGGAAGATGGTAGTGGTTGTCGGTGGCCAATCATCTCAGTCCCAGGACATTGCTGCAGGAGTTCCTCAAGGCAGTATCCTAGGCCCAACCATCTTCAGATGCTTCATCAATGACCTTCCCTCTATCATAAGGTCAGAAATGGGGATGTTCGCTGATGATTGCACAGTGTTCAGTTCCATTCGCAACCCCTCAGATAATGAAGCAGTCTGAGCCCGCATGCAGCAAGACCTGGACAACATCCAGGCTTGGGCTAATAAGTGGCAAGTAACATTTGCGCCAGACAAGTGCCAGGCAATGACCATCTCCAACAAGAGAGAATCTAACCACCTCCCCTTGATATTCAACGGCATTACCATCGCCGAATCCCCCACCATCAACATCCTGGGGGTCACCATTGACCAGAAACTTAACTGGACCAGCCATATAAATACTGTGGCTACAAGAGCAGGTCAGAGGCTGGGTATTTTGCGACGAGTCACTCACCTCCTGACTCCCCAAAACCTTTCCACCATCTACAAGGCACAAGTCAGGAGTGTGATGGAATACTCTCCACTTGCCTGAATGAGTGCAGCTCCAACAACACTCAAGAAGCTCGACACCATCCAGGACAAAGCAGCCCGCTTTATTGGCACCCCATCCACCACCCTAAACATTCACTCCCTTCACCACCGGCGCACTGTGGCTGCAGTGTGTACCATCCACAGGATGCACTGCAGCAACTCGCCAAGGCTTCTTTGACAGCACCTCCCAAACCCGCGACCTCTACCACCTCGAAGGACAAGGGCAGCAGGTACATGGGAACAACACCACCTGCACGTTCCCCTCCAAGTCACACACCATCCCGACTTGGAAATATATCGCCATTCCTTCATCGTCGCTGGGTTAAAATCTTGGAACTCCCTTCCTAACAGCACTGTGGGAGAACCTTCACCACACGGACTGTAGCGGTTCAAGAAGGCGGCTCACCACCACCTTCTCAAGTGCAATTAGGGATGGGCAATAAATGCCGGCCTTGCCAGCGACGCCCACATCCCATGAACGAATAAAAAAAAGATGAAATTTAATACAGAGAAATGCGACGTGATACATTTTGGTTGGAAGAGCAAGGAGAAGTAATATAAACTAAAGGGTACAATTCTAAAGGGGGTGCAGGAACTGAAAGAACTCGGGGTATATGTGCACAAATCACTGAAAGTGGCAGGGCAGGTTGAGAAAGTGGTTAAAAAAGCCTACGGGATCCTGGGCTTAATGAATAGGGGCATAGAGTACAAAAGTAAGGAAGTTATGATGAACCTTTATAAAACACTGGTTCAGCCAAAACTGGAGTATTGTGTCCAATTCTGGGCACTGCACTTTCGGAAGGATGTGAAGGCCTTAGAGAGGATGCAGAAAAGATTTACTAGAATGCTGCCAGGGATGAGGGACTTCAGTTACGTGGATAGACTGGAGAAGCTGGGGTTGTTCTAATTACAGCAGAGAAGGTTGAGAGGAGATTTGATGGAGGTGTTCAAAATCATCAAGGGTTTAGATAAAGTAAATGAAGAGAAACTGTTCCTATTGGTGGAACGGTCAAGAATCAGAGGACACAGATTTAAGGTAATTGGTGAAAGAACCAAAGTTGACATGAGGAAAAACTTTTTTACACAGTGAGTGGTTATGGTCTGGAATGCACTGCCTGAGGGGGTGGTGGAGGCAGATTCAATCGTGGCTTTCAAAAGGGAATTGGATAAGTACTTGAAGGAAAAAAAATTGCAGGGCTACAGGGAAAGAATGGGTGAGTGGGAATAGCTGGATTGCTCTTGCAGGGAGCCAGAATGGACTCGACAGGCCGAATGGCCTTCTTCTGTGCTATAACCATTCTATGATTCTATGATCTTGATCACCTCTATCAAATCTCCCTTTTACCTTCTCTGCTGTAAGGAGAACAACCCCAGCTTCTCCACATAACTGAACTCCCTCATCCCTGGTATCATTCTCGTAAATCTCCTCTGCGCCCTCTATAAGGCCTTGACATCTTTCCTAAAGTGTGGTGCCCAGAATTGAACACAATAGCTGAGGCCTAACCAGTGATTTTTTTTAAAGATTTAGCATAACTTCCTTGCTTTTGTACTCTATGCCTCTATTAATAAAGCCCAGGCTCCCATATGCTTTTTTTAAGCAGCCTTCTCAACTTGTCCTGCACCTTCAAAGGTTTGTGTACATACTCCCCCAGGTCTCTCTGTTCCTGCACCCCCTTTAAAATTGTACCATTTACTTTAAATTGCCTCTCATTCTTCCTACCAAAATGCATCACTTCACACTTCTCTGTGTTAAATTTCATCTACCATGTTTCACCAGTCTCTGTCCTCCTGGAGTCTGTTACTATCCTCCACATTGTTTACTACATTTCTGAGTTTTGTGTCATCTGCAAACTTTGAAATTATACCCTCTATACCCAAGTCTAGGTCATTAATATATATATATAGTGGTCCTAATACTGACAGCTACTTATTTGTTAATTTAATTGTGAATGATTATTTGTTAATTCAACAATCTTAGGAGATCCCTGCACTGCCTCCTTCACACTTTTCCTACCTCCGATGGACATTCCTCACTGACTCGCTCTGCCTGTGGGCTGACCACCACCTGCAGTGTGCATTCCAAAAATCCTTCTGCCTCCCAAATGTGGTGATTGTTGGTGGGGGACTCGGCAATGGTAGCATCAATGAAGGTCAGAGAGATGGTTGGGGCTTTTATTGTTGGAGATGGTCATTGCCGGGCACTTATTTGGTGTCAGTGTTGCCTGTTACCTTGTCGGCCCAAGCCTGGATGTTATCCTGGTCATTCTGTAGGCTGGTATGGGCAGCTTCATTACTGGAGGAGTTGTGAATGGAGCTCAACACTGTAGAATCATTAAGGAACCACCTCACTTTTGCATTTATGATGGAGCGAAGGTCATTGATGAAGCAGCTGAAGACAGTTGGGCTGAGGATGCTGTCCTGAGGAACTGGAGCTCCAGTGAGTGGTCTCCATCGACCACAACCATCTGCCTTCTGTCAGGTTTTATTCCAGCAATTCTTTTCTTGACCCCCCCCCCCCCCCCCAACAATTGACCAAACTTTTCCTCGGGCTCCTCTGTGCCATAAGTCAGCTGAATACTGCCTTGATATCTTGGGCCATTATGAACATATAAATGTACAAAACTGATGGCCACAAAAAGACCAGCTGATCGATCAAGCCTATCCTATTCCAGCACAGCAAAACCTACATACAAAATTCATACAGGGCTCAACAGGGTAGACGCAAGGATGTTTCCCCTGGCTGGGGAGTCTGGAACTCGGGGCCATTTAGGACAGAGGTGAGGAGACATTTCTTCACTGAGGGTGGTGACTCTGGAATTCTCTACCCAAGAGCTGTGGAGGCTCAGTCATCAAATACATTCAAAACAGAGATCGATAGATTTCTAGATATTAAAGGCACCAAGGAATATGGGGATAGTGCAGGAAAATGGCGTTGAGATGGAAGATCAGCCATGATCTTGTTGAATGGTGTAGTCTCGAGGGGTCGGATGGCCCACTCCTGCTCCTGCTCCTATTTCTTATGTTCCACACTCATCATTAAACCCATTCCATTCGCATTCAATCTCCTGAGAGGCAAAAAAAACACAGGGCAATTTAAGCAATAAAAACTTTTGGCAATTCCTCTGGAGCCCTGGTAGTCAATAACCCGAGCTCCAGGAGACCACTGTAACCGACAGCTCTCCCGGTTCCTAGTCGTGTCCTGTTTCCAGGTATTTAAGGCCCGGCCCGGCCTCCACCCTGACCCCAAACTACATCTCCCAGAGGGCTGTGCACACGAGCGCCTGCGCAGTGAGGCGGGGCAGGAGGAGCACGTGACGCGGTCACGGGGATCTGAAGATGGCGCTGGATCCGCAATCGCCCGATTGGCAGTTCGACCGCTTCGATGACGGCTCTCAGAGTAAGGGAGGCCGGTCTTCTCCCCCCCCCTTCCTCTCCCCCCACCCCCTTCCTCCCCCCCTTCCTCTCCCCCCCCACCCCCCTCCCCTCCTCCTCCCCCTCTCCTCCTTCCTCTCCCCCACCCCCCTCTCCTCTTCTCTTCTTTTCCCTTCTCCCTGCTCCCTCCTCATCTTCTCCCTGCTCCCTCCTCATCTTCTCCCTGCTCCCTCCTCATCGTCTCCCTGCTCCCTCCTCATCGTCTCCCTGCTCCCTCCTCATCTTCTCCCTGCTCCCTCCTCATCTTCTCCCTGCTCCCTCCTCATCTTCTCCCTGCTCCCTCCTCATCTTCTCCCTGCTCCCTCCTCATCGTCTCCCTGCTCCCTCCTCATCGTCTCCCTGCTCCCTCCTCATCTTCTCCCTGCTCCCCCTCTCCTCCCCCCCCCCCCTTTCCTCTCCCTGGTCTCTCTGTCCACCCTATCAGGGAATGTTGTGTAGCACTCGAATTTGCAAAGGGTCAATGTGTATGTTCTTGAAGGGAGAGGATAGTGAAAGCTTTATGAGCCTTCTGGCTTTGGTCTAACTTAGAAAGGGTTAATGAGCCATTGCTGGAGCGTTTCAGCTGAAGTATCAAACAATCAAACTTCAGACAGCAAAGTATTGCATCCTTCAGATCCTCTGCCTCTGTGTTTAGGAATCCATGCTGAAGTGCAGCTGAAGAATTACGGGAGATTTCTAGAGGAGTATACCAATCAGTTGAAAAGAATTGAAGATGCGTTGGATGACTCTGTTGGAGATGTCTGGGATTTTACTCTGGATCCTATAGCCCTTAGGGTATGTCTTATAAAACCTTAATTTTAATGTGTTTGTAGACTATTTTCCACAGTTTAGCAATTTTAAAAAAGTTTTCACAAGATGCTTGTTAATTTTGTGTGGTATATCAGCAATTAACCTGCTTGACACTCATTTTTTGTTGGATGATTAATACTGCACATCAATCCTGTGTAAGGGATTCGTGCAGCTACATCTGCTGAATTTGCAGAGCACCAACTTGTCACCTTCATAACTTGGAAAGAATTATACAGTTGCCTTGCTTGCTTTCAGTAACAGAAAGATAATTTGATGGTTGCAGTGAATTTATGGAACACTGGACTCATTGTCCCAAACTGGCATACTACTGACGTTCACTGGGAGAGCAACAGGATGATTGCAAGGGTTATGATTTTTAAGTAAAAGTTAACTATCAGCTTGATTTTGTTATAGTTTTCTGAAGCTTTCTTGTGGTTAAGTCCAATTTCCAGTCACACGAGACTAGAATCTGGGATTCCTTTAGTCACTTTGGAAGTTATGAGGAGAGTTTGGAGCATTTTCAGGTATCTGGATGGAAACATGGCACTAAGGAACATTTCTAAACCATTGACAACCGATACAAGGAATGAGCCAATAGATTACATCAAAGCTGAGGAGTCTGTCCGACCGATGCTTCAGTTGTTTGGAAACTAAGCAGTCCTCATGACTGTTTCGGTGACCTGCATTATCACTTGAAAACCTGTGGAGAAGTCGGGTTTCAGCCCGGATTTGCAGCCAATGTTTCATAAACCCAAACATAATGTTAAGGCTTTTGTTCCAGAGAAGTGCCCTGTGCAGAAAGTCTGTGACAAACTAGGTTAGGCACTGATTTTGTTTCCTGTTGGCGGTATCAGGACAGAGGTTGGTTGAAAACGTATTCTGCCTTACAGTATCAGTTGCAGTCTGAGAGAAGATTCTTGAATATGAAAAAGATCAAGTAACTGGGCAGCTTTCTGATCTGTAATGCTGAATGTGCTGAAGATGGGGCCACACTTTGAGAGAGATGGTGCCACATGAGCAATCCCAGATTGATGCATGATGGAGCAGCAGAGACAGCACGTCAATTAGAAGACAATCTGAAATGGTTAGCTGTTTCTACTGATTTGGTCAAAGCCTCTGCAACTGGACACCGAGGACATGGCATTTAACACTAACACATGGACTGCTCATTTGACTGGACTGGGTATCTATTAGTGACAGTCGCCTCCTGGGGAGGGACTTGTTTATTATAGTTGTTTATTGGCTGTTGATTTTATTCTTCTTTCCCTTTGATTTTACATTTGAATGGTTGTCTCTCAGGGAATGTCTTGTCTTTTTGAAAGGTGTGTGGTACAATTTAAAAAGTCCCCAGGAGTTGCCTTTGCTGTTTTTTGCTCTGTATACACTTGATGTGGAGATGCCGGTGATGGACTGGGGTTGACAATTGTAAACAATTTTACAACACCAAGTTATAGTCCAGCAATTTTATTTTAAATTCACAAGCTTTCGGAGATTTTCTCCTTCCTCAGGCAAATGTTTCAAGATCTCCTTGAAGCCTACGCATTTATACATATTGAACAATAATACATGGTGTTTACAGACTGCCCCTGCAACTGCCCGTTGCCAAGGCAATCACCGTGTTCAGACAGAGAGGTGTTACCTGCAGAACCTCCGAATACACATTCAACAAAAAAACAAACAGGGAAAAAAAACAGAGAAAAAAAAACACAGAGAGAGGCAGAAACATCCGGAAGGCAGAGAGAGCCAGCAAATGACCCATTATATTAAAAACAGATAACATTTGTTCGCTGGTGGGGTAACGTGTAGCGTGACATGAACCCAAGATCCCGGTTGAGGCCGTCCTCATGGGTGCGGAACTTGGCTATCAATTTCTGCTCGACGATTTTGCGTTGTCGTGTGTCTCGAAGGCCGCCTTGGAGTACGCTTACCCGAAGGTCGGTGGATGAATGTCCATGACTGCTGAAGTGTTCCCCGACTGGGAGGGAACCCTCCTGTTTGGCGATTGTTGCGCGGTGTCCGTTCATCCGTTGTCCAGAGCATGGTACATTGGCGAGACCATGCAGACGCTGCGACAACGGATGAACGGACACCGCGCAACAATCGCCAAACAGGAGGGTTCCCTCCCAGTCGGGGAACACTTCAGCAGTCATGGACATTCATCCACCGACCTTCGGGTAAGCGTACTCCAAGGCGGCCTTCGAGACACACGACAACGCAAAATCGTCGAGCAGAAATTGATAGCCAAGTTCCGCACCCATGAGGACGGCCTCAACCGGGATCTTGGGTTCATGTCACGCTACACGTTACCCCACCAGCGAACAAATGTTATCTGTTTTTAATATAATGGGTCATTTGCTGGCTCTCTCTGCCTTCCGGATGTTTCTGCCTCTCTCTGTGTTTTTTTTTCTCTGTTTTTTTTCCCTGTTTGTTTTTTTGTTGAATGTGTATTCGGAGGTTCTGCAGGTAACACCTCTCTGTCTGAACACGGTGATTGCCTTGGCAACGGGCAGTTGCAGGGGCAGTCTGTAAACACCATGTATTATTGTTCAATATGTATAAATGCGTAGGCTTCAAGGAGATCTTGAAACATTTGCCTGAGGAAGGAGAAAATCTCCGAAAGCTTGTGAATTTAAAATAAAATTGCTGGACTATAACTTGGTGTTGTAAAATTGTTTACAACTGTATACACTTGACAGTGAAACAAAAAGTGTGGTTTCTTGATGACCATTATTGTTGTGACAACTATAGCGTACCTGAGGAATCCAGGTAAACGCTCTTTGAATTGTATATTTTTAAAAAACAGTGTTTGAGCCCTTTGTTAGATGAGTATCAAACAGGCAGGTAATGAACGTGCTACCTGAGTGTTTAATGGCCGTCTTTGTGTGTTGCGGTGTTAGAAAATGTAAATTTATAACTGGGAATAACGAACCGACAGAGACGTTAAACAAATATTTTGTATCTGTCTTCACAGTAGAAGACACAAGAAACATACCAGAAATAGTGGGGCGCCAAGGGTCTAATGAGAGTGAAGATCTTAAGTAGTTAAGATTAGTAAAGAAAAAGTACTGGAGAAATTAATGGGACTAAAAGCCAACAAATCCCCTGGACCTGATGGCCTACATCCTAGGGTTTTAAGAGATGGCTGCAGAGATAGTGGATGCATTGGTTGTGATCTTCCAAAATTCCCTAGATTCTAGGAAAGTCTCCGTGGATTGGAAGATAGCAAATATAACCCCACTATTCAAGAAAGGAGGTAAAGAAAATTGAACCAGAGGCCAGTTAGCCTGACATCAGTAGTAGGGAAAATGATTGATAGAATCTACTAAGGATGTAGTAACAGGGTACTTAGAAAATCATATCAGCCAGAGTCAACATGCTTTTATGAAAGGGAAATCATGTTTGACAAATGTATTAGTTTTTTGAGGGTGTAACTAGCAGGATAGATAAGGGGGAACCAGTGGATGTAGTATATTTTTGGATTTTCAAAAGGCATTCGATAAGGTGCCACACAAGAGGTTGTTACACAAGATTAGGGCTCAAGGGATTGGGGGTAATATATTAGCATGGATAGAGGAATGGTTAACGGACAGACAAGAGAGTAGGAATAAACAGGTCATTTTCAGGCTGGCAGGTTGTAATTAGTGGGGTACCGCAAGGATCATTGCTAGGACCTCAGCTGTTTACAATATGACTTAGATGAAGGGACTGAATTTGGATACATTTCTTAGTCTCTTACCTTTTAAAAAATATTCTGCTTTTCTAGTCTTCGACCAAAGTGGATAATTTCCACATTATACTCCATCTGCCACCTTCTTGCCCACTCACTTAACTTGTCTATATCCTTTTGCAACCTCTTTGCATCCTCCTCACAGCTCACTTTCCCACCCAGCTTTGTATAGTCAGCAAACTTGGATGCAAAGAGGCTGCAAAAGGATATAGACAAGTTAAGTGAGTGGGCAAGAAGGTGGCAGATGGAGTATAATGTGGAAATTATCCACTTTGGTCGAAGACTAGAAAAGCAGAATATTTTTTAAAAGGTAAGAGACTAAGAAATGTTGGTAGTCATGGGGATTTGGGTGTTCTTGTACACGAATCACAAAGTTAACAGGTACAGCAAGCAATTAGGAAGGCAAATGGTATGTTAGCTTTTATTGTAAAGGAGTTGGAGTACAAGAGTAAGGAGGTCTTGCTGCAATTATATAGGGCTCTGGTGAGACCACACCTGGAGTACTGTGTACAGTTTTGGTCTCCTTACCTAAGGAAGGATATACTTGCCTTAGAGGGGGTGCAACGAAGATTCACTAAATTATTTCCTGAGATGAGAGGGTTGTTCTATGAGGAGAGATTGAGTAGAATGGGCCTATAGTCTCTGGAGTTTAGAAGAATGAGAGGTGATCTCATTAAAACACACAAAATCCTTAGAGGGCTTGACAGGGCAGATGCTGAGAGGCCGTTTCGCCTGGCTGGAGAGTCTAGAACTAGGGGTCATAGTCTCAAGATAAGGGGTCGGCCATTTAGGACCGAGAAGAGGAAAAATTTCTTCACTCGAGGGTTGCGAATCTTTGGAATTCTGTACCCCAGAGGGCTGTGGATGCTCCGTCATTGAGTATATTCAAGGCTGAGATTGATAGATTTTTGGATTCTAAGGGAATTCAGGGTTATGGCGATAGGGTGAGAAAGTGGAGTTGATGTCTAAGATCAGCCATGATCTTATTGAATAGCGGAGAGGCTCGAGGGGCCGTATGGCCTACTCCTACTCCTATTATGTAAATGTAAAAACAGTGCTTTCTATAATAGTTATGTAATCAAATATGCATTCCTATTAATTTGAGCTACCAGGTATACGAAACATAAATCCCATGACCGTGGAGATGTAGACGTTACTTGTGAGTTCCCTACCACAGTGAGGAATTAATAGAGTCCCAGACTAGCTGTGAGAGCTTGGATACCCAAAGACTGCAATAGGCTAGCACTTTGTGTGTTTGGCTGAGCATCCTGTGTCCATCTTGTGTTCAGACTGAGTACACTTCAATGCTAAAGCCATATTTTGCCTATATATGTAGATTACAAAGTATATACAGATGAAGATGGCTGTTCAGCCCAACTTAGTTCATCTGAACACGAAGATTGATAACTGTGCGAAGAGCTTCTTGACAGCCGAGTTTGCCGTTCACTAGTTTGAATTCTGACTCTTTTGCCTACTTTTACGACTTAGTTTGAAGAACTGTTCCACATTTAACTTATCTTTGTTTATCTTAGTACATTTAAGATCCCCACTCTCACAGCTCTTTAAGGTGGAACCCAAGTTTGTCCGTTGTTTTTTTCAATTATTCAGTCCTCTGAAGCTAGGGATCTGTCTTGTGTCTGCATTGTTTTCAGGTCCTGAATGCCTCCCTTGTGTCTTGAAGTAGACACTGTACTCAATGTCTGGTCTAAGTCGAACAGTGCACAGTTTAATTAATTCTTCTATTACTTTACTGGCCATATAGTTAAGTTTTCTGGCTGCTTGTTGAAGATGAAGCAATCCCAGGACTAAACCCTTCAACGATATGACCGTTATCTCATGTGCTCAAACTTGCCTCTTCCCAGAATTCCCCAGGAAGCTGTGGAAGCTACATCATTAGATAAATTTAAAACAGAAATAGACAGTTTCCTAGAAGTAAAGGGAATTAGGGGTTATGGGGAGCGGGCAGGAAATTGGACATGAAGCTGAGTTCGGATCGGTCAATGCCCTGTGGGTGGCGGAGAGGGCCCAGGGGCTATGTGGCCGGGTCCTGCTCCGACTTCTTGTGTTCTTTAGATTTGTGGTTGGGATCAGATCAGCCATGATCTTATTGAATGGCGGAGCAGGCTCGAGGGGCCGATTGGCCTACTCCTGCTCCAATTTCTTATGTTCTTATGTTCTTATGTTCCCCCCGATGGAAGAAGTCACTTGGTTTGCTAGGACACTTCAGAGGGCAGTTAAGTGTTAACCATGTTGGTGTGGGACTGGAGTCATGTATAGGCCGGAACGGGTAAGGACGGCAGGTTTCCTTCTGTAGGAGCAAAAAGTGCCGAGTGATTTTACACTTTAATTTGGGGAAATGCTTTTTTATTTCCACAAGGTTTAATTTTATATTCAACTTAATGTGCTATTTTTCCTAAAGGAACTTGAGGCACAAACCATGGCTTTGTTTTCTTTATAATCATTTATTATACACTAGAAAAATTGATGTTAGAATTAAGCAACATCTTGGGTTTATGCACGATTTAGAATTGCTTTAACAATAATATAAAAAAACACCATCTGACTCCCCAAAATGCATAATCTTTTGGAAATCAAATGTCTATCTTAGATTAACCCCATTACGAAAGTTATATACTCATGGTTTGCTCAAGCTTGTCGGGACGATTCCAAATATTTTGATGGACACCGTTGTAGTGTAGCGTGGCTTTCTCTTATAGCCAGGTCATCTGCTTCACTGGCAATCGGTAAGCCTGCATCAAACCGTGAAGATTCGTGGTGAGGTGGCACCGCCAGGAGGTGGAAGGCAAGGTTGGAGCAGTAGAGTTGGGGGTCTCTAATTCTAACTTCTGCTTTGCTTTAAAAGTCTTTAACTTTGAACTCTGGGATGAGGACCTGTCAACAATAGGTTCTTCCAAATACAACCCACAATTGATTGACGTTTCACTTGCTTTCTCTGTGTCCACAAAGTAATTAAGTTAAGCAGGTAGGTGTTGAAACGATTTCCAGCCAACCTGGAGCTGTTGGTTCTTGCTATCGTGGTCTATCCTTTTCTGTGGTCTTTTATGATGTGTAAATTAACAATCCTTTTCCTTTAGCCTGCTGGAGCTGATTTAATATCACGCTTTTGCTTCAGATGTATTTTTTTTACTACATTTCCTTAAAGGACATTAGTGAACCAGTTGGGATTTAATGACAATTCGACAGCTTCATGGTCACTTTTTTACTGGTACCTGCTTTTTATTTTCAGATTTTGTTAGACACTGTCCAAAATCACGCAAGCATGGGGTGTGTAAACAAAGGATTTATGCATTGTCACTAAGTCATGCAGACCAAGAAGGTTCCAGATTTGATCTCTGGTCTGTGCAGAGTAGCTGTGAGACAGTACAGTAGTGTAGTGGTTATGTTACTGGACTTGTAATCCAAAGAACGTGAGTTCTAATTGCACCATGGCAGTTTGAGAATTTGAATTCAGTTTAGAAAAAAAATCTGAAAATAAAATGCTGGTATCAGTAAAAGCGACCATGAAGTTGTTAAAAACCCAACTGGTTCTCTGCCAGGAAACCTTGCTGGCCTTACCCGGTCTGGCTCATGTGTGACTCCAATCCCACACCGACGTGGTTGACTTTTAACTGTCCTCTGAAATGGCCTAGGTAGCCCCTCGTCACTTCCTCCCTAGCAGCATTGTGGCTGCACTGTCACCACATGGCCCGTAGCGGTTCGAGAAGGCGGCGCACTACCCCCTGCGTATATGGGTGTTGGGTGAGGACGTGATCAGGCTCGACTGTCATCTTTGTGGTCAAACGCTGTCAGCCCCTGCGTGTAAATAACGGCCACTAGCTGAGGTACGAGCGGGTGACTGGCACCGTGGAACTGTATTCCAGCAGCGGAGTTGGTGGCTTTGAGAGGCAGGGAGAAAGTGGGCAAGAGGAAAATAGAGTGCTGTGCAATGCTGAGTGTTACATCACGGTTAAATTATCTACATCAAGGCCATGTTGAATGAACAAGTTACACTGTTTTCAAACACTGTTTTAATATGTTTTTTTATCTTTCAGCTTTTGCCATATGAACAGTCCTCATTACTGGAACTTATTAAAACCGAAAACAAAGTAAGTTGACACCAGACTGTAAACGACAGTCAGTTAGAACATTAGATAAGATTGCATCAGTTATATTTCTATATCAAGGCCTTATGGATTTTATATAGTTATGTATATTGGTAATTGGGTGAAAAGAAAAAAGTTTTCTTTAAGGAGTCAGAAATTGTTTGGAAAATAAGTGAGCTTAACAGTGCTCGCCGTTGTTAGTGGCGAAATGTAGGAGCAAGTTCCAGCGTTCACACATGCGCAGTGAAACACGGAAATCTGGAACTTGCTCCTCGTCGTTCAGTGGCGATATAACAGCTTCGAATTAAAGGGAAATCGCACGCTGCGATCAGAGAAATCAGTGAAAAAGCAGCAACTTGCTCATCTGCCCAGCTGGAAAGTAACTAATATCATCACAAAACAGGTATGCTTAAAAATACCAAGTCTAAACTAAGTTTTAATGACTTCCAAACAACTAAAAATTAACAATTAAAAAATGTGGAGTCTTATTACTCATTTTAATAGTTTTTGGTCATTAAAAGCATTTTTTCAAATTTAAAAAAAACTTTTTTGCTTTTCCCCCTTCTGTCTCTTCATTAATTCGATTATTTCTTACTCTTTTTCACTGTCTATAACTGTTTTTACAATGATTTTAGTGTACCTTTCAAATCCTGGATTTTATGTTCCAAGCCTGCAGAAACAGTTTCGCAGCTTGTCAAAAATGCTGCGATCTGATTGTTCGAGGAGAGAGATCGATCCTCTAGCTTTTCCCAGGGTCCTCACTTCACCTCAACTGACACTGGGCTCTTCTCCGCTTCCTATTCGAGAAATTGCCCCCAGTAAAGACCGCGGTAAATTAGTGTAAAGTTAGTATAAAGCTGTGGTTTGCTGCTCCGAGCGATTTTTGGGCCAAAATCAGGTTTGCAGTGGTTGTTTAATGAAGGTTGGATAGCAGCTGTTACTCGCATTCAGCAAGTGTGAACCTGGTTGAGGCTGTGTGTGAACAGATTAACGTTTGTAAATGTATGGTTATAAATAGCTCTGTTTAAGTTGAGAGTAGCTTAGCTCAGCTAGATGTGCCACTGAACAATACATTTGTGTGAAGGGTTTTTGTGGAATCTTTCTACACAAAAACAGTAGAAGTGATCATTGTGTTTTTATGTTCGATTTAAATATGCAAATCACAAATTTAAAAGTTTAGCTGTCAAAACGGATAACTGTGTAAAAGATCTAAAATGTGGAGTTAGGTGGGTAGTGGTTATGATTTGAATGTCTGCTAATTATGTAAAAACAATCTTTTGTAGGTCCTGAATAAAGTGATTACAGTTTATGCTGCTCTTTGTTGTGAAGTAAAAAAGTTGAAATATGAGGTAAGAGAAAGCACTATTTTTGTTTTAAGTACTAAGTAATGCAGTTTTATTTAAAATTATTGTAAAGTTAGCTTGCAGTATTACTGTTTCATTCAGTGAGTATTGAAATATACTTTAGCAAAACTAAATGCCCTACTTATTATATCAGGTGTTTTATAGTGTATGGATGTTGTGTCTTTCAGGCTGAAACTAAATTTTACAACGGGCTTCTGTTCTATGGGGAAGGAGGTTAGTTGTGCTTTTTTGCTTTAAATTTGTTCCTTGTTAGCAGCCAGTGCTTTGATATGATTTACTGTATATATTAACATTCAATATATTTCAGTGATTGCCTGAATAATGTGCCATCAACCTAGGCTCGGATAAACACTCCCTTCTGCACCAGTGAGACATTTTATCTGTCACACTTACTGAGATTGTCTAATTATAGGCAAATTTTTGCTGTGGATTTGGGGATTTGTTTTCTGGAATATTTAAATTCAGGTTAGACAGTTTTTTAAAGTTTCAAATGTTTAGCCATTATGGCTGGCAAGGAAATTAAAATGGCATAAGATAAGGGGATGTAACAAGAACTTGGAAACTGGCATTTTACCATCAAAACTTAACATGATATCAGCTTGAATCTTTCTGGGACCTCGTCTCAGCCCTTTTTCACATTGGATATTCATATGGCAGTAATCAGAGAGCGAGGAGCATTTAACATATGGCAGTAATCAGAGAGAGAGAGAGGAGCCTTTAATTCCATTTGTCTCTGCTGTATTTTTAATCCAGGCCTGGGTTACTGGACTCATTAACTTGCTGCATGTGGTCCTGGTGCTGATTTTGCTGTATGTAGCTGTGTGGGTTCTGTGCCAATATATCAACAATGTGAAGTCAGTACATTTATTTTACCTTGGACTTATAGACCAAAGGGCTGTCAATAGCTGTTCTCGGTCAGTCCTTGTTGGCTCTGCTTAAAGTCTGTTTGTCCTGGTCGGTTCCTAGTTAGAATGAACAAAGCCAGGGTTAAACTCTGAGGTAACTACAGTACAACTACAGATTCTTCTCATTGAAGGTCAATATTTTAATATCTCTGTCCTGATAATTCAGAACATTTCATCATGTTTCATTATCTGCTTGTATCAGAATTTTGTACTCGAAAATTTCCTAGTCAAGAAATACTGTAATCAGTCCAAACTACAGCCCCAAATTAGTGTAGCTTTGTGTTTGTAAATCTCCAAAGTAACGCATATTATGGTATAATAGTACACACAGCTGCATTCAAGTAATATTTAGGATATTTTTGTTGAATTTCCCTGCCCTGTTCTCTTCTGCTGTTCCCACCCAGAATAAAAGGCCTGATTTACCCCTTTTAATAACAACAACTTGCATTTATATAGTGCCTTTGACGTAATAAAACGTCCCAAGACGCTTCACAGGAGCGTTATCAAACAAAATTTGACATTGAGCCACAAAAGGAGATATTAGGACAGGTGACCAAAAGCTTGGTCAAAGAGGCAGGTTTTAAGCAGCATCTTAAAGGAAGAGAGAAGTGGAGAGGTTTAGGGAGGGAATTCCAGAGCTTACGGCCTAGGCAGCTGAAGGATGGCCGTCAGTGGTGGAGCGATTAAAATCAGGGATGTGCGAGAGGCCAGAATTGGAGGAGCGCAGAGATCTCGGAGGGTTGTAGGGCTGGAGGAGGTCAGAGATGGGGATGGGTGAGGCCATGGAGGGATTTGAAGACAAACATAAGAAATAGGAGCAGGAGTAGGCCATCCAGCCCCTGGAGCCTGCTCCTCCATTCAACAAGATCATGGCTGATCATCTACCTCAATGCCATTTTCCTGCACCATCCCCATATCCCTTGATGCCTTTAATATCTAGAAATCTATGTATCTCTGTTTTGAATGTATTCAATGACTGAGCCTCCACAGCCCTCTGGGGTAGAGAATTCCAAAGATTTACCACCCTCTGAGTGAAGAAATTTCTCCTCATCTCAGTCCTAAATGGCCTACCGCTTATTCTGAGACTGTGACCCCTGGCTCGAGACTCCCCAGCCAGGGGAAACATCCTCCCTGCATCTACCCTGTTGAGCCCTGTAAGAATTTTGAGTGTTTCAATGAGATCACCTCTCATTCTTCTAAACTCCAGAGAATACAGGCCTAGTCTACTCAATCTCTCCTCATACGACAATCCCGCCATCCCAGGAATCAGTCTGGTGAATTTTCGTTGCACTCCCTCAATGGCAATTATATCGTTTCTTAGGTAAAGAGATCAAAATTGTACACAATACTCCAGGTGCAGTCTCACCAAGGCCCTGTATAACTGCAGTAAGACATCTTTACTCCTGTACTCAAATCCTCTTGTAATAGAGGCCAACATACCATTTGCCTTCCTAATTGCTTGCTGCACCTGCATGTTAGCTTTCAGTGACTCGTGTACAAGGTAACCCAGGTCCCTTTGAACATCAACATTTCCCAATCTCTCACCATTTAAAAAACTCTGCATTTTTGTTTTTCCTACCAAAGTGGATAACTTCAACTATTTTTTCCACATTATATTCCATCTGCCATGTTCTTGCCCACTCACTTAGCCTGTCTATATCCCCTTGAAGCCTCTTTGCATCCTCCTCACAACTCACATTCCCACCTAGTTTTGTGTCATCAGCAAACTTGGAAATATTACATTTGGTCCCCTCATCCAAATCATTGATATAGATTGTGACTAGCTGGGGCCCAAGCATTGATCCCTGCGGTACCCACTAGTCACAGTCTGCCAACCTGAAAAAGACCCGTTTATTCCTACTCCCTGTTTTCTGTCTGTTAACCAATTCTCAATCCATGCCAGTATATTACCCCCAATTCCATGTGCTCTAACTTTGTTCACCAACCTCCTGTGTGGGACCTTATCGAAAGCCTTCTGAAAATCCAAATACACCACATCCACTGGTTCCCCCTTAACTATTCTACTAGTTACATCCTCAAAGAACTCCAATAGGTTTGTTAAACATGATTTCTCTTTCATAAATCCATGTTGACTCTACCAAATCCTATTATTATTTTCTAAGTGTCCTGTTATCACATCCTTTATAGTAGATTCTAGCATTTTCCCTGCTACTGATGTCAGGCTAACCGTTCTGTAGTTCCCTGTTTTCTCTCTCCCTCCTTTCTTAAATAGTGGGGTTACATTTGCTACCCTCCAATCTGCAGGAACCGTTCCAGAATGTATAGAATTTTGGAAGATGACAACCAATACATCCACTATCTCTCTAGCCACCTCTTTCAAAACCCTGGAATATAGATCATCAGATCCTTGGGATTTATCGACATTCAGTCCCATTAATTTCTCTAGTACTATTTTTTTTTTTACTACTAATTTCTTTCAGTTCCTCATTCTCGCCAGACCCTTGGTTCTCTAGTATTTCTGGGAGGTTTTTTGTGTCGTCTTCCGTGAAGACAGACACAAAGTATTTGTTTAATTTCTCTGCCATTTCCTTCTTCCCCATTATAAATTCTCCCGCCTCTGTCTATAAGGGACAAGATGAGAATATTAAAATTGAGGTGTTCTCGGACCGGGAGCCAATGTAGGTCAATGAGCACGGGTTATGGGTGAATGGAACTTGGTGCGAGTTAGGATATGGGCAGCATAGTTTTGGATGAGCTCAAGTTTATGGAGGGTAGAAAAAGGGAGGCCGGCCAGGAGAGCATTGGAATAATCCAGTCTAGAGGTAACAAAGGCATGGATGAGGGTTTCAGCAGCAGATGGGCTGAGGCAGGAGTGGAGACTGACCATGTTAAGTAGGTGGTCTTGGTGATGGAGCGGATATGTGGTCAGAAGATCATCTCAGGGTCAAATAGGATGCTAAGGTTGCGAACAGTCTGGATCAGCCTCAGAACGGTGACCAGAGAGAGGATTGGAGTCGGTAGCTAGGGAATGGAGTTTGTGGTATCGCTTTATAACTTCAGAACTCCAGGTAATGTTATTAGTTGAGGAATTGGTGTTCCCACAAAAATTTTTGAATTGTTCTGTACATGTGTAAATTTTTATTCGTCCCGCTCTCGGGCGGCGGGTGCGTGGCTCTCACTATCCTTTTAAAACCTGCAATCTGTAAGGATCCAGTAACCTCGCTGTCTGTTTTAGTTACAGATTCGAGTATGGTGGAAGGAGAGTCACAGGTCCAGATGGGCAGGTTTATTTCGTTCTTACAGGTATGCTAACTGTTTTTGGTGCACAGTGTTTGTTCGTACTAGTTATAAAAGTATCAAAATCTTTGTTCTCAACAGTGTGTGTTTTGTGCTCATGAGCTGCTTTCAGGTTGAGAGTGACTGGGCTGGTGGGAGAGAATGGTCTTTGTGTTGAACGGCATTTATTTTTACACTTTGGCTTTCACAATTTTTTTTGTAAATCTAGCTTTGTGATTTGTTTGATTTAAATCTGGGGGCAAAAGACCAATATTTTGTAATGTCACCTGTCTGTACACTTTGTTTATCTCTAACTGCTGAGTGGTTTCCAGATTTTAAATTATTCAAGATTCTGTTATTAGACACTGTTCCTTTTGAAAACAGTCATCCTATGAACAGTTCCTATATGAAGTCAGTCACTTGTATCACTTTTGGATTTTCCACAATACTTGACAAATAATTTAATGTCGTCTTGATTGCTTTCAAAAATCACACGCTAACAATGCTCATACACTGGACCGTGTCCCACCGTATAGCGAGGACGTGAGATTCTGATTCCAATGTGTGATATAATGCACCTGATTCCCAACGTGTGATTGATACCTGTGTAAATCGGAACCACTTCAGGAATCTTGCATTGTTAAATTAAATTTACAGCACAGAAACAGGCCATTCGGCCCAACTGGTCTAAGCTGGCATTTATGCTCCACATGAACCTCCTCCCTCCCTACTTTATCTTACCCTTTCAGGTTACTATTCCATTCCTTTCTCCCTCATGTGTTTATCTAGCTTCCCCTTAAATACATCTATGCTATTTTCCTCAACTACTCCGTGTGGTAGTGAGTTCCACATTCTAACCACTCTCTGGGTAAAGAAGTTTCTCCTGAATTCCCTATTGGATTTATTAGCGACTATCTTATATTGATGACCTCTAGTTTTGGGCTCCCCCACAAGTGGAAACATTTTCTCTACGTCTACTCTATCAAACCCTTTCATTATCTTAAAGACCTCTATCAGGTCACCCCTCAGCCTTCTCTTTTCTAGAGAAAAGAGGCCCAGCCTGTTTAGTCTTCCCTGAAAAGTATATCTTCTCAGTTTTGGTATCATCCTTGTGAATCTTTTTTGCACCCTCTCCAATGCCTCTGTATCCTTTTTATAATATGGAGGCCAGAACTGTGCGAGTTTAACATGACATCTCTGCTTTTCAGTTCTGTCCCTCTAGAAATAAACCCCAGTGCTCGGTTTGCCTTTTTTATGGCCTTATTAACCTCTGTCGCTACTTTGTGATTTGTGTATCTATATCCTGAGATTCCTTTGCTCCTCTGCCCCATTTAGACTCTTATTATCCAAGCAGTATGTGGCCTCCTTATTGTTCCTACCAAAAGGCACCACCTCACACTTACCTATATTGAAATTCATTTGCCATTTACAAGCCCATTCTGCAAGTTTATTAACGTCTTCTTGCATTTTGGCGCATTGTTCCTTTGTATTAACTCTACCCCCACCCCCAATTTTGTGTCATCCACCAAATTTTGAAATTGTGCTTCCAATTCCTGAGTCCAAATTGTTCATGTAAATTGTGAACAGTGGCCCCAGCACCAGTTCCCACCTTGTCAGTCCGAGGAGCTACCATTAACCTCTACTCTGTTTTCTGTTTTGTAGCCAGCTTGCTATCCATTCTGCTACCTGTCCCCTGACTCCACATGTTCTGATCTTAGTCATGAGCCTTATCGAAGGCCTTTTTGAAAATCCAAATATATTACATCTACTACATTACCCTTGTCCAGTCTTTCTGTTACTACTTCGAAAAATTCAATGAAGTTGGTCAAACATGACTTTCCCTCCTGAAATCCGTGCTGACGACTCTTGATTATTGGATGTTTTTCTATTACATCTTTGAGTAAAGATTCCGTTATCTTTCCTACCACCAACGTGAAGCTGACTGGCCTATAGTTCTCTGGACTGGTGTTCTCTCCTTTTTTAAATGTAGGAATAACATTAGCCGTCTGCCACTCCTCTGGCACTATCCCCTTTTCTAATGATTTTTTAATATATGTGTAATTGTGCCTTTGCTCTCTCTTCCCTAACTTCTTTTAATATGCGTGGATACAATCCATCCGGACCAGGGGTTTTAACCTCTTTAAGTTTGATTTGTTTATCAATTATCTCCCCCAGTTCTACCTTAAATGTCTTTATACCTTTTTTGATCTCCTCTTCTAATGTCCTGCCCACCTTGAGTCTCCCTGGTAAATGAGGCAAAGTAACTAGTTCTGCCAATAGTTCTGCCATTTTACTGTCATTTCCTGTGAGTTTATCTTGTGTATCTCTTCGTGGCCCTATCCCAATCCTGATTTTTCTTTTTTTATTTATATATCTGTAGAATACTTTACTATTTCTTTTTATAATAATTTAATTTAGTAATTTCTCTTTGCTTTCCTAATTTTTTTTTACTTCTTTCCTAACCTCTTCGTATTCCCTTTTGTCATCCTCTCATTTATTGACTATGTACTTAGATTATGCTATTTGTTACTTCCAGTTTTACCCTTATCCTTTTATTCATCCATGGTGTTTCATTAGTGGCTAGTTTTTTAGAGGAATATATTTCTCCTGAAGCCTTGATCACTATTGTAAATATTTCCCACTGCTGTTCTGTCTCGTCGTCAATTTATTTTTCCAGTTTACCTCTCCTAGTTCCATTCTCATCCCTCCCCCAAAATTTGCTTTTTTTCCAAACTATTGCTTTAGTCTTTGTCTTACTTATGTCTTAAACATTATTTTAAACCTTATTATGTTATGATCACTATTGCCTAGATGTTTCCCTACGTTTACTTCTCTTATCTGCCCTGGTTCATTTCCCATTACTAGATCCAGCAGTGATTCCTCTCTTAGGTGTCTCACATACTGGGTAAGAAAGGAGTCCTGCACACGTTGTAAAAACTCTATTTCCTTTCCCTACCGCTTGCCAGTTTATTTGGGAGTAGTTGAAATCTCCCCTGATTATTTGATTTTTTTTGTTACTCGTTTCATAGATTTCTCTCCATATTTCATTCTCCACTTCCCTTCCACTATTAGAATATGCCTATTAACGTGATCGACCTCTTCTAATCCTTTGTCTCAATCCGTATGGATTCTACTTCTATCTTAATATTACCTATGTCCCTCTTCCATTGCCGTCATGTTGTCTCTAATTAGTTGTCTCTTCCTTCCCTATCCTTTCTAAATACGTTATATCCTGCATTATTTAACTGCCAGTACTGTTCTTTATGTAACTATGTTTCAGTTATTCCTACCACATTTGGCTCCTCGCTACGAATTATTGCCTACAGTTCCCCAGTTTTGTTTCGGATGCTGTGCATGTCACTATATAGGCAATTTAATTTGTTTTTAATAATTCTCATTTTATTTTTGTCATTTTGTGCTTATGTTCTATAACTGGAGGAAGGTATACAGTGGTGTTCCCCGGGGGTCCACTGCTTTTCTTGATTAATATTAATATATCATATTAATATTAATGACTTGGACTTGGGTGTACAGGGCACAACTTCAAAATTTGCAGATGAGACAAAACTTGGAAGAGTAGTAAACACTGAGGAGGTTAGTGATAGACTTCAAGAGGACATAGACAGGCTGGCGGATACGGCAGATGAAATTTAACGTGGAGAAGTGATACATTTTGGTACGAGGAATGAGGAGAGGCAATATAAACAAAAAGGTACAATTCTAAAGGGGGTACAGGAACAGGGAGACCTGGGGGTATATGTGCACAAATCGTTGAAAGTGACAGGACTGGTTGAGAAAGCGGTTAAGAAAGCACTGGACTTTATAAATAGAGGCATAGAGTACAAAAGCAAGGAAGTCATTATGAACCTTTATAAAACACTGGTTCGGCCACAACTGGAGTATTGTGTCCAATTCTGGGCACCGCACTTTAGGAAGGATGTGAAGGCCTTAGGGAGGGTGCAGAAAAGATTTACTAGAATGATTCCAGGGACGAGGGACTTCAGTTACATGGATAAACTGGAGAAGCTGGGATTGTTATCCTTAGAGCAGAGAAGGTTTTGAGGAGATTTGATAGAAGTGTTCAAAATCATGAGGGCTCTGGACAGAGTAGATAGAGAGAAACAGTTCCCATTGGCAGAAGGGTGGAGAACCAAAGGACTCAGATTGGCAAAAGAACCAAAAGTGACATGAGTAGTTATGATCTGGAATGCACTGCCTTAAAGGGTGGTGGAGGCAGATTCAATTGTGGATTTCAAAAGGGAATTGGATAAGTACTTGAAGGGAAAAAATTTGCAGGACTACGGGGAAAGGGCGGCGGAATGGGACTAACTCGATTGCTCTTATAAAGAGCCGGCAAGGCCTCGATGGGCTGAATGGCCTTCTTCTGCGCTGTAACCATTCTATGATTCTATCAAATTTGGTGAGTCAGGTTTGTGTTTAGTTGCAGGGAGATCTTACTCCATAATCAGGGTGCAACATAGAGTTCCTCAGAATGCATTGGTGTAGGTCAAAGGGGCGGTTGTGGGGGTTTTTTGAGGACATATCAGGCAGTACATTGAATGTACCACATAGTACAGAAAGGGAAAGCAGGAACAACAAGGCCAATTCATCAGGACCTGCATAGGGATCGACAGATCAGGCTGAAAGACTGGTGTGGGAAGGAGGGGTTCAATTTCATGGGACACTGGCACCAGTACTGGGACAGGAAGGAGCTGTACCCCTGAAGTGGAATGGGACCAAGGTCCTAACGGAAAGGATAAATAGGGCTGTCAATGGGACTTTAAACTTGTAAGACGGGAGGGAGTGATTGGAGGAAAATAAGAAGTCTGAAGATAAAAGAAATAGGAAATAAGAGTAAAGGTCAGACCAAGTTAAGAAACAAGGGTAACGCACTGCAAGGGAAAACATAGAATCACAGAACGGTTCCAGCATTTGGTTCGTTTTGCCAATCACCTTAAATCTGTGTCCTCTGGTTCTTGACCCTTCTGCCAGTGGGAACTGTTTCTCTTTATTTACTTTATCTAAACCCTTGATGATTTTGAACACCTCTATCAAATCTCCTCTCAACCTTCTCTGCTCTAAGGAGAACAACCCCAGCTTCTCCAGTCTATCCACGTAACTGAAGTCCCTCATCCCTGGAATCATTCTAGTAAATCTTTTCTGCACCCTCCCTAAGGCCTTGACATCCTTTCTAAAGTGTGGTGCCCAGAACTGGACACAATACTCCAGTTGTGGCCAAACCAGTGTTTTATAAAGGTTCAACATAACCTCCTTGCGTTTGTACTCTATGCCTCTATTTATAAAGTCCAGGGTCCCGTATGCTTTCTTAACCGCTTTCTCAACCTGCCCTGCCACCTTCAACGACCTGTGCTTTCTCATCATATTCTTGGCTCTTAAGTATTGGAAAAGTTGCAAACTGTGTGTTTACAAATGCTGATTTGGAACCTGGATGGGTTGAGGATTACTCCAGTGAAGGGCCATTAAATGTGTACCAGCACCATACTGTAATAGCTGGCTGTTCCTTGGGTAAACACTGAAATTGCCACGATTTCAGCACTCAACATAGTGCTGAACAAAATGAAGTTTTATTAAAACAATGAGTGGTGCTTCTGAACTAGCACCAGACAATGAAGCCTAAAAAGGGTTTAGTTCATCAAAGGTGAAATTGGGGGAGTGGTGAGAAGATTCCCAATACACCTAATGTCTTTGAGTTGCTGTACTGCTATGAGAATGAACACACTGATCTGTGATGTGGAGATGCCGGTGATGGACTGGGGTTGACAATTGTAAACAATTTTACAACACCAAGTTATAGTCCAACAAATTTATTTTAAATTCCACAAGCTTTCGGAGGCTTCCTTCTTCGTCAGGCTTCCTCCTTCCTCCACACCATTCACCTGACGAAGGAGGAAGCCTCCGAAAGCTTGTGGAATTTAAAATAAATTTGTTGGACTATAACTTGGTGTTGTAAAATTGTTTACACTGATCTGTGTGTGGGACAGCTATGGTGAACAAGTTAAAGTAACAAACGGCACCATGTTTTGCCTTCTCTATTTACTGGAGGAACGTCAGTGACTGGGCTATGGCATAAAGATTAAGTTACTTGTCTGTTCAATTTCTTTGTGTAAAACCTCGTGAGCTTTGATTGGTTCAGTGCAAGCTCGTGCCCCAGTTTTTTAATTGGATGCATTTTTCCTCCATGAAAAACAGCCAATCAGTAAAGTCATTTTAAAAAAAAAATAGGTTTGGCTCCCTGTCAGCCACCTTCACAGCTCCTGCTTACAGTCCAGCGCACACACAAATGAACTACTTACTCGCAAATTAGCTCTGCAAAGCCTCCCTTCAAATTCCTGACTCCACCACTACCAGCACTGATTCACGCCTCGCTTGGGCCTTTCCTTTTGGTTGCCAAGGGTTTCTGTCCCTGCCTTGGACTCTTTCTTGGAGCTCTGTTCCTTGGCCTTCATTACATAGAACTTACAGGTCCATGCCAGTGTTTATGCTTCACACGAGCCTCTTCCCTCCCGACTTCATCTAACCCTGCCAACATATCCTTCTATTCCTTTTTCCCTCATCTTTTTAATCTAGCTTTCCCTTAAATGCATCTATGCTGGTTGCCTCAACTACTCCTTGTGGTAGTGAGTTCCACATTCTTACCACTCTCTGAATAAAGAAATTTCTCCTGAATTCCCTATTGGATTTATTAGTAACTCTCTTTTATATTTATGGCCCCTAGTTTTGGACTCCCCTAGGTGGAAACATTTTCTCTACATCTACCATATCAAACCCTTTCATCTTAAGAACCTGTGTCAGGTCACTCCTCAGTTTCTTTTCTAGAGAAAAGAGCCTCAGCCTGTTTAGTCTTTCCTGACTAGGTTTACCTCTTAGTTCTGGTATCGTCCTTGTAAATCTTTTTTGCACCTTCTCCAGTGCCTCTATATCCTTTTTACAATATGGAGACCAGAAATGTTGACAATACTCCACGTGTGGTCTAACCAAGGTTCTACACAAGTTTAACATAACTTCTCTGCTTTTCAATTCGATCCCTCTAGAAATGAATCCCAGTGCTTTATTTTCTTCGAAATCCCTTTGTTCCTCTACCCCATTTAGACTTTTTTATTTGTTTATGGGATGTGGGCATCGCTGGCAAGGCCAGCATTTATTGCCCATCCCTAATTGCCCTTGAGAAGGTGGTGGTGAGCCGCCTTCATGAACCGCTGCAGTCCATGTGGTGAAGGTTCTCCCACAGTGCTGTTAGGAAGGGAGTTCCAGGATTTTGACCCAGCGACGATGAAGCAACAGCGATATATTTCCAAGTCGGGATGGTGTGTGACTTGGAGGAGAACATGCAGGTGGTGGTGTTCCCATGTGCCTGCTGCCCTTGTCCTTCTAGGTGGTAGAGGTCACGGGTTTGGGAGGTGCTGTCGAAGAAGTCTTGGCGAGTTGCTGCAGTGCATCCTGTGGATGGTACACACTGCAGCCACAGTGCGCCGGTGGTGAAGGGAGTGAATGTTTAGGGTAGTGGATGGGGTGCCAATCAAGCGGGCTGCTTTGTCCTGGATGGTGTCGAGCTTCTTGAGTGTTGGAGCTTCATTCGTCCAGGCAAGTGGAGAGTATTCCATCACACTCCTGACTTGTGCCTTGTAGATGGTGGAAAGGCTTTGTGGAGTCGGGAGGTGAGTCACTCGCCACAGAATACCCAGCCTCTGACCTGCTCTTGTAGCCACAGTATTTATGTGGCTGGTCTAGTTAAGTTTCTGGTCAATGGTGACCCCTAGGATATTGATGGTGGGGGATTCGGCAATGGCAATGCCATTGAATGTCATGGGGAGGTGGTTGGACTCTGTTGTTGGAGATGGTCATTGCCTGGCACTTGTCTGGCTCGAATGTTACTTGCCACTTATGAGCCCAAGCCTGGATGGTGTCCAGGTCTTGCTGCATGTGGGCACGGACTGCTTCATTATCTGAGGGGTTGCGAATGGAACTGGACACTGTGCAATCATCAGCGAACATCCCCATTTCTGACCTAATGATGGAGGGAAGGTCATTGATGAAGCAGCTGAAGATGGTTGGGCCTGAGGAACTCCTGCAGCAATGTCCTGGGGCTGAGATGATTGGCCTCCAACAACCACTACCATCTTCCTTTGTGCTAGGTATGACTCCAGCCACTGGAGAGTTTTCCCCCTGATTCCCTTTGACTTCAACTTTACGAGGGCTCCTTGGTGCCACACTCGGTCAAATGCTGCCTTGATGTCAAGGGCAGTCACTCTCGCCTCACCTCTGGAATTCAGCTCTTCTGTCCATGTTTGGACCAAGGCTGTAATGAGGCCTGGAGCCGAGCAGTCCTGGCGGAACCCAAACTGCGCATTGGTGAGTCAGTGCTGCTTGATAGCGCTGTCGACGACAACTTCCATCACTTTGCTGATGATTGAGAGTAGACTGATGGGGCGGTAATTGTCCGGATTGGATTTGTCCTGCTTTTTGTGGACAGGACATACCTGGGCAATTTTCCACATTGTCGGGTAGATGCCAGTGTTGTAGCTGTACTGGAACAGTTTGGGTAGAGGCGCGGCTAGTTCTGGAGCACAAGTCTTCAGCACTACAGCTGGGATGTTGTCGCGGCCCATAGCCTTGCTATATCCAGTGCACTCAGCCGTTTCTTGATATCACGTGGAGTGAATCGAATTGGCTGAAGACTGGCTTCTGTGATGGTGGGGATATCTGGGGGAGGCCGTGATGGATCATCCAATCGGCACTTCTGGCTGAAGATGGTTGCAAACACTTCAGCCTTGTCTTTTGCACTCATGTGCTGGCCTCTGCCATCATTGAGGATGGGGATGTTTACAGAGCCTCCTCCTCCCGTTAGTTGTTTAATTGTCCACCACCATTCACGACTGGATGTGGCAGGACTGCAGAGCTTTGATCTGATCCGTTGGTTGTGGAATTGCTTAGCTCTGTCTATAGCATGTCTGCAGAAACTGTTATTTCCCAGCAGTATGTGGCCGCCTTATTCTTCCTACCAAAATGTAACACCTCACACTTATCCATATTGAAATTTATTTGCTAAATAATGCTCATACTGCAAGTTTATTTATGTCGTCTTGTATTTTGTTGCAGTCTTACTCAATATTAACTATACCCCCAAATTTGGTGTCCGCAAATTTTGAAATTATACTTCCGATTCCTGAGTCCAAATTGTTTATGTCCCCACCTCGAGTCTTGACACTTGCCTATCATTCACTTCCTGCACTCCCTGGCACTCACCCTCCTGTTTACTGCCTGGCCTCCACTCCTCTGTCTGCAAACAGCAGTGTGGAAGATGTACCAGTGTTAAGGGATTTTGATAGAGTAGATAGGGAGAAACTGTTCCCACTGGCAGGTGGATCAGTAAGCAGAGGACACAGATTTAAGATAATTGGCAAAAGATCTAAAGGGAAGATGAGAAATCTTTTTACACAGTGAGTTGTTATGATCTGGAATGCACTGCCTGAAAGGGAGGTGGAAGCAGATTCAATAGTAACTTTCAAAAGGGAATTGGATAAATACTTGAAAAGGAAAGGTTTGCAGGGCTATGGGGAAAGAGCAGGGGAGTGGGACTAATTGGATAGCTCTTGTCGGCACAGGCACGATGGGCCGAATGGCTGCCTTCTGTGCTGTAGGATTCCATGAAAAGAAATTAGAAACAGCATGAAATCACCAAAAGAGAAAATGTGCAGCTTTTAAAACTTGGGCAATTTTTGCTCCTCTTGATCTTAAATATCTTTTGCAGCAACTATTGTGAGCATCGTTCTCGAGCTTTTTTTTCCAGTTGTAACTTGGCTGAGCAGAACTTTAAATATCAACTCCAAACGCACTGGTGCTAATCGAGAAGAAAACTGTTAGAATTTATTGCACTGGTGTGGCTGCAGCGGGTGGGCTGAGCTGGCTTCAGTGTCTTTACAATGGGGGATTGTTGGGGGGGAGGTGGTGCGGGCAGGAAGGAGAATGTGTCATAAACTGGCCCGGAGACACTTAGCTTGTGACAATTTCAAGAAATCATTGAACAGGAAAGTTAGAAGGAGTAACTGGCACTGTTTCCACTTTTATAGGAGTTGTCTTGTTTCATTACAAGATGTTACGAAGTGGTGATGAATATTGTTCAACAGCTTGCTTCACTCTACACCAGCAATAAGTAAGTAAACTTTCCACTGTATCTTAGTACATTGGGTAAACGCGAGTGAGGAAAGAAGTGAATACTTCATTGCTTTTTAAAAATGTTATTTGTACTCTGCTCGTCAAGGTGAGGGATGCTGGTGCTTGGGAATGGAACACTTTCCCACCTTAACACCTATTGTCACTATTGGGTCCTCCAATGTCACAGCACGAGGGACCTTTCAATCTGCAGCTGCACTCTGCCCCAAAATGTACCTTAACCTCATTCCTACTGCACTAATACGGCATTTCCATTGCCCATATCAGCCACCCTGTGGTCTCTGAGCAGAAATGCTAGCCCTGGTGCCAAATTTGGGACAACTTTATACTGCGGACACATACCCAGGAGTAACAGGATCGAAATTACCTCAAATAAAATCAGAATGTTTCTGCAATTACACTGGATCCTTAAACAAGCAGTGAGGAGACTTTCATCCTTTTTACCCCTGGGACTTTGACTGGAGTTCAGGCCAGATTGGCATTCTTGTTTTTCATACAATCATAGAAGGATTACAGCACGGAAGGAGGCCATTCAGCCCATCGAGTCCACGCGGGCCCAATGTAAGAGCAATCCAGCTAGTTCCACTCCCCCGCTCTATCCCCGTAGCCCTGCAAATTTTTTTCTTTCAAGTACTTATCCAGTTCCCCTTTGACTGCCGTGATTAAATCTATCTCCACCACCCCCTCGGGCAGTGCATTCCAGATCCTAACCACTTGCTGTGTTAAAGTTTTCCTCATGTCAGGTTCTTTTGCCAATCACCTTTAAATCTATGTTCTCTGGTTTTAGACCCTTCCGCCAATGGGAACAGTTTCTCTCTATCTACTCTGTCTAGACCCTTCATGATTTTGAATACCTCTATCAAATCTCCTCTCAACCTTCTCTGTTCCAAGGAGAACAACCCCAGCTTCTTCAGTCTATCCACGTAACTGAAGTCCCTCATCCCTGGAATCATTCTAGTAAATCTCTTCTGCACCCTCTCTAAGGCCTTCACATCTTTCCTGAAGTGTGGTGCCCAGAATTGGACACAATACTCCAGTTGTGGTCAAACCAGTGTTTTATAAAGGTTCAAAACGACTTCCATACTTTTGTACTCTACTCTATGCCTCTATTTCTAAAGCCCAGGATCCCGTATGCTTTTTTAACCGTTTTCTCAACCTGCCCTTTCACCTTCAACAATTTGTGCACATATACCCCCAGATCTCTGTTCCTGTACCCCTTTTAGAGTTGTGCTCTTCACTTTATATCGCCTCTCCTCGTTCTTCCTACCAAAATGTATCACTTCGCATTTTTCTGTGTTAAATTTCATTTGCTACATGTCTGCCCATTCCACCAGCCAGCCTATATCCTCTTGAAATCTATCACTATCCTCCTCACTGTTTCCTACCCTTCCAAGTTTTGTGTCATCTGCAGATTTGGAAATTGTGCCCTGTACACCCAATTCATTAATATATATCAAGAAAAGCAGCGGTCCCAGCACTGACCCCTGGGGAACACCACTGTACACCTCCCTCCAATCTGAAAAACAACTGTTCACCACTACTCTCTGTTTCCTGTCCCTTAGTCAATTCTGTATCCATGTTGCCACTGCCCCCTTCATTCCATGGGCCGCAATCTTGATGATAAGCCTACCGTGCGGCACTTTATCAAACGCCTTTTGAAAGTCCATATATACCACATCAACTGCATTGCCCTCATCTACCCTCTCTGTTACCTCATCAAAAAACTCTACCAGGTTAGTTAAACACGATTTGCCTTTAACAAATCCGCGCTGGCTTTCTCTAATCAATCCACATTTATCCAAGTGACTGTTAATTTTGTCCTGGATTATCGTTTCTAAAAGTTTCCCCACGACTGAGGTTAAACTGACTGGCCTGTAGTTGCTGGGTTTATCCTTGCACCCTTTTTTGAACAAAGGTGTAACATTTGCAATTCTCCAGTCCTCTGGCACCACCCCTGTATCTACAAATGTTTTATTTAGTTATTTTCAGTCCCTGTTCTGTGGCACCCACAATGTCTTTCATTTAATGCTTTTTCTATTGCAGAAAAACACTTATGTCCATTATAATTTAATGCTACTGGTATGTCATCGTGCATAATAGCATCTTGTGAAAAAATAAAGTGCTTGTCATAATCTTGAATTTTCCTTTTCCTTAGAACGGCACCGAAAATCATAGAAACAACTGGGGTGCATTTCCAGGTGAGTTGTGAATTAAACTGTAATGACGTACTGTAAACAAAGGAATTGCTAACCTCAGCCATTTTCATTTTAACACCATCTCATTATTGAACAAGTCACTATAGACTATGTGTCAAAGTTGGTTGACTTCTGTTTAAATGTGGAGCTGGTATCTTTGTGCAGTGATACTGTGAGCTGTGTCAATGCGTATTGTTGCAGACTGTATATGAACACCTCGGGGAGCTTCTGGCTGTTCTTCTAATTTTGGATGAAATAATCGAGAATCACGTTACGTTGAAGGACCACTGGATCATGTACAAAAGGTTAGAATGTGAAGTGTAAAGTGAAATGCTCATCATTTCACTGGCTATAAATCATTTAGCTCACCGGTAGATCATGTTTGTCTGCTGATTTACTGTGTTGCAGTAGGAAGGCATGGGATTGCATCTTAAGCAAAATACTGTGGATGCTGGAAATCTGATATAAAAACAGAATGTTGGAAATACTCAGGTCAGGCAGCATCTGAGAAGAAAGAAAGAGTTAACATTTCAGGTCAATGATCTTTTGCCAGAACTGGAAGAAATTGAAGATTGAACAGTTTTTAAGCAAGTCCAGAGCCGGGGAAGGCATTGGTGGGGGGAGGGAAAAGAACAGAAGGGAAGGTCTGTGATAGGGTGGAGGGCAGGAGTGATCAAATGACAAAAGGGATGATGGTGCAAGGCAAGGAGGGTGGGAATGGGACAAGTAAAGAAACAAAAGATGGGTCTAGAGGAGCTGTAAATGGCAGAAGCATTAGCAGCATCTGGTGTCCAAAAAAGTGGGAGCAGTGTTATGATCTGAAGTTATTGAAATCAAGGCCCTCCTTGCCTTGCGCCATCATTCCTTTTGTCATTTAATCACTCCTGCCCTCCACCCTATCACAGACCTTCCATTTTGTTCTTGCCTCACCACCCCGCCACCCCCCACCCCCCATTTTCCTGGCTCTGTACTTGCTTAAAAACTGTTTAATCTTCAACTTCTTCCGGTTCTGAAGGGTCATTGACCTGAAATGTTAACTCTGTTTCTCTCTCCACAGGTGATGCCTGACCTCAGAATTTCCAGCATTTTCTGTTTTTATTATGGGTTTGCAGCTGATTGTTTGCATGGGGGTATGCTCAGCAAGCAAGACATTTCCTCATGGCCAAAAATTGGGGGGGTGGGGGGGTGGGTGGGGAGAAGTCAGCCAGGCTACTCTTGTACACCCTGAACAATTGGCATGTTGGTAGCCTGCCTGCCCCCTGTCTTAGCTGTGGAGCGGTGTGTAATGCAGGGGGAACCAAAGAGGAACACAGGACAGAGCAATTGCTAGACTAAAAAAACTAAGGTCCATCTGGTTCGCCTTCTACCATCAAATAGTAGGTACAGCACAGGAGGAGGCCATTTGTCCCAACGTGCTCTTTGAAAGAGCTATCCAATTAGTCCCATTCCCCTGCTCTTTCCCCAAAGCCCTGTAAATTTTTTCCCTTCAAGTATTTATCCAATTCCCTTTTGAAAGTTACAATTGAATCTGCTTCCACCACCCTTTCAGGCAGCGCATTCCCGATCGTAACAACTCGCTGCGTAAAAAAATATTTCCTCATGTCGCCTCTGGCTCTTTTGCCGATCTGTGTCCTCTGGTTACCGACCCTTCTGCCATTAAAACAGTTTCTCTTTATTTATTCTGTCAAAACAGTTCATGATTTTGAACACCTCTATCACATCTCCCTTTAACCTTCTCTGCTCTAAGGAGAACAATCCCAGCTTCTCCAGTCTCTCCACATAACTGAAGTCCCTCATCCCTGGTACCATTCTAATAAATCTCTTCTGCACCCTCTCCAAGGCCTTGACATCCTTCCTAAAGTGTGGTGCCCAGAATTGGAAACAATACTCCAGCTGAGGCCTAACCAGTGTTTTATTAAGGTTTAGCATAACTTCCTTGCTTTTGTACTCTATGCCTCTATTAATAAAGCCCAGGATCCATTCGCTTTTTTAACAGCAATCTCAACTTGTCCTCCCACATTCAAAGGTTTGTGTACACACACCTCCAGGTCTCTCTGTTCCTGCACCCCCTTTAAAATTGTACCATTTACTATATATTGCCTCTCATTCTTCCTACCAAAATGTATCATAGAAAGGATACAGCACATTCGGCCCATCGAGTCCGTGCTGGCTTGATGCATGAGCAATCCAGCTAGTCCCTATCCCCGTAGCCCTGCAAATTTTTTCCTTTCAAGTACTTATTCAGTTCCCTTTTGAAAGCCACGATTGAATCTGCCTCCACCACCCCTCAGGCAGTGCATTCCAGATCCTAACCACACGCTGTGTAAAAAAAAGTTTTTCCTCACATCACCTTTGGTTCTTTTGCCAATCACAAATCTGTGTCCTCTGGTTCTTGACCCTTCTGCCAATGGGAACAGTTTCTCTCTCTATCTACTATGTCTAGACCCTTCATGATTTTAAACAACTCTATCAAATCTCCTCGCAACTGTCTCTGTTCCAAGGAAAACTTCCCCAATCTATCCACGTAACTGAAGTCCCTCTTCTGTGTTAAATTTCATCTGCCATGTGCCTGCCCATTTCACCAGTCTGTCTGTGTCCTCCTGAAGTCTGTCACTATCCTCCACATTGTTTACTTCATTTCCGAGTTTTGTATCATCTGCAAACTTTGAAATTATACCCTCTGTATCCAAGTCCAGATCATTAATATATATCAAAAAGAGCAGTGGTCCTAATACTGACCCCTGGGGAATACCACGCTACACTTCCCTCCAGCCTGAAAATCAACCGTTCACCACTCTGTTTTCTGTCCCTTCGCCAGTTTTGTATCCACGCTGCCACTGTCCCTTTAATCCTGTGGCCTTTAATTTTGCTAACATGTAATACTTTTCCAAATCCTTTTGAAAGTCCATATGCACAACATTAATCGCACTACCCTCATCAACCCTCTCAATCAAGTTAGTCAAATGTGATTTTGCGTTAGAAATTCTGTGCTGACTTTCATTTATTAGCCCAGACTTTTCCAAGTGCCAATTAATTTTGTCCCGGATTATTGTCTCTAAAGTTTCCCCACCACCAACATTAGACTGACTGGCCTGTAATTGCCGGGTTTATCCCTCTCCCCTTTTTTGAACAGGGGTATGACATTTGCAATCCTTCAGTCCTCCAGCACCGTCCCCATATCTAACGAGGATTGGAAGATTGTGGCCAGAGCCTCCGCAATTTCCACCCTCACTTCCCTCAGTAACCGAAGATGCATCTCATCCGGACCAGGTGACTTTTCGACTTTGAGTACTGCCAATCTTTTAAGTACCCCCTCTTTATCTATTTTTATCCTCTCCAATATCACTATTACCCCCTCCTTTACTGCTACAGTGGCAGCATCCTCTTCTCTAGTGAAGACCGATGTGAAGTATT
The DNA here is from genome assembly GCF_035084215.1 of Heptranchias perlo. Taxonomy (NCBI): domain Eukaryota; kingdom Metazoa; phylum Chordata; class Chondrichthyes; order Hexanchiformes; family Hexanchidae; genus Heptranchias; species Heptranchias perlo. The sequence continues at coordinate 1,209,391 of NC_090348.1, forward strand.
CATTTAGTGTCTCTCATGCCCCCTGCCTCCACAAGATCTTTTTTGTCCCTAATCGGTCCCACCCTTCCTTTGACTACCCTTTTACTATTTATATGTTTATAAAAGACTTTTGGGTTCCCCTTAATGTTAGACACTAATATATTCTCGTACTCTCTCTTTGCCCCTTATTCCCTTTTTTAGATCTCCTCTGTACTTTCTGTATTCAGTCTGGTTCTCTGCTGTATTACAAACCATACATTTGTTTTAAGCCTCCTTTTTCTGTTTCATTTTAATCACTATATCTTTCGTCATTCAGGGAGCTCTCGCTTTGGATGCCCTTCTTTTTCCCCCTCGTGGGAATGTGTCTACTCTGCACCTGAACCATCTCCTTGAAGGCCTCCCTTTGTTCAATTACTGTTTTCCCTAACAATTCTTGATTCCAATCCAGTCAGGCAGCATCTGTGAGGAAGAAACACAGTTAAAGTTTCAGGTCAATGACCTTTCGTCAGAACTGGAAGAAGTTGAAGATCTAAGTTGAAGATCTGACCTGAAACGTTAACACTTTCTTTCTCCACAGATGCTGCCTGACTTGCTGAGTATTTCCAGCATTTTCTGTTTTTATTTCAGATTTCCAGCATCTGCAGTATTTTGCTTTTGATTTGCTTGATTCCAAGATGGGCAAGATCCCTTTTTAACTCATTGAAATTAGCCCTCCTCCAGTTAAGTATTTTCACATTTGATTGTTCCTTGTTCTTTTCCATAACTATTCTAAACCTAATATTATGATCGCTATTCCCCAAATGCTCCCTCACTGAAACGTGCTCCACCTGCCCCACTTCATTCCCCAGAACTAGATCCAGCACTGCTTCCTTCCTCGTTGGGCTGGAAACACACAGTTCCAGAAAGTTCTCTTGTTACTGTCCCAGTCTATAGTGGGATAATTGAAGTCCCCCATTATCACTGTTCTATAGTTCTTGCATCTTTCTGTAATTTGCCTGCAAATTTACTCCTCTATCTCCTTCCCACTATTTGGTGGCCTATCGTATACACCCTGTAGTGTAATAGCTCCTCTATTGTTCCTTAATTCTAACCAAATAGATTGTGTCTCTGTAACCACATGATCCAATGATAGTCATAGAAGTTTACAACATGGAAACAGGCCCTTCGGCCCAACATGTCCATGTCGCCCAGTTTATACCACTAAGATAATGGAATTGTTGACTAATCAGAGCGATCAATCTCTATCAATGAGTCTCCAATAGACCCAGACATGAGTGGGGAAAACCCCCAGTGATGGAGAGCTTTGGGATCCATAGGTCCAAAGTCACCTGTTCCTCCCGAGCCTATTACACTCACCACATGTCATGTCTTAAATTACTCATATACAGTATTCCAGAATGTTCTGAGGAAGAAAAGCAAAACTGTAGAGCGAATATCTCCATCTATAATCGACTCTTCATTTTTGTAACCATTCAACCTTGCAATTACAGCTTTGAATATTTAATTTTAAATCCCTGTGGTTGGATGTGGATTTTACAAGTGATTGCAGTACTGTGAAGTACCTACAAGTGGTGCTGCTGAGCTGTAGTTCTCACAAGCAACACAGGCAGCAATTGGTGCATAAGCTGACCCAGATACTTCACCAATTATTGCCATCCTCTAGTTTGCATTTCTGAAATTTGTCCAAAAGTTCGGATATGCAGTCATGTTTTTAAAAAAAAAGTTAGCCTCATTTTAAACAGGTCTTTACTTGTCTTAAATGTAGTTACCCTCAGATGGACAAGTAGATTTAATTGCAAGGTATTGTATTTGAGAATATTTACAACTGCATTTTTGATGGTTTTTAGATTACTGAAATCTGTCCACCACAATCCGTCAAAATTTGGAATTGCTGAGGAAAAGCTGAAACCATTTGAGAAATTGCTGTTGAAGCTGGAGGGTCAGGTGCTGGATGGGGTGATTTTTCAGGTCAGGGTATATTTGTATACAGCATAGCAAAGCCACTGAAATACATTACTAACAGAAATAAACTTCAATTTGTATCTAATTAAGAAGCCTGTGGCAGTAATAGTCTCCAACTTAATGTTCTAGAGCTGGTGTCATAGCTTACACCTGTGAGATGACATGTTTTCACAGTCACTCTGGTATTGACTGAATTTATTCCTTAGGCCTGTGTTGAACAGCAGTTTGATAAGAGGAATGAACCGGCCTCCGTCTCAAAGAATAGCACGTTTACAGAAGAGTTTGCCCACAATATTCGCACCATTTTCACCAATGTAGAGTCCAAGCTAGGTAAGATCTTGTTGTGCTTCAAACCTTACGGGCTGGTTTTCTTGAATGTGTAACCAGGTGTTTTATTATTGTTTCTACTTCTGATGCCTGAAGTGGCTGAATTCAATTTTTAAAAAAGTCATCAGTGCAAATAATCAGCAGAATACAATCATAAGGATGCGCCAGGCCTAAATGTTCATTCCTGCAACGTGCAGTTGATTAGTTAAGGTCACTGTTTGATATTGCATTATTTGCAATCAATTGGATCATGTTTCATCTTTGAGCTTAATTTTCATTTGGTGAGTGAAGCCCATGGTTCTACCTCCAGAATATTGTTTGGAAGAAATTTGTTCAGTTCAAGAATGATATTTAGTGTCCGTTTGGTTTTGTGTGTGGCTGAAAGTTATCCATGGTTTAATCTTAGAATCATAGAATTGTACAGCTCAGAAGGAGGCCATTTGGCCCATCGTCCCTGTGCTGGCTGTTTGAAAGAACGATCCAATTAGTCCCACTCCCCTGCTCGGTTATTTTTTCCTTTTCAAGTATTTATTCAATTCCTTTTTGAATCTGCTTCCACCACTTTTTCAGGCAGTGCATTCCAATAAAAATTCTGTTATTCATACAAGTTTTTCATTCCCTTCTGTGTTTACACCAGGAGAGCCTTCAGAGATTGACCAGCGAGACAAGTATGTCGGAGTCTGTGCACTTTTTGTCTTGCACTTCCAGATTTTCAGAACATTAGATAAAAAGCTGTATAAATCCTTGCTAGACGTCTGTAAGAAGGTGAGTGATGTCTGCCTTTTGGGATGTTTCACTCAACTTTTTAAATGCAGTTTTGTTAATTTCTGGATATTGATCTTTTTGTTTGGCTCAATGCAGGTACCGGCCATTACACTCACTGCCAATATTATCTGGTTTGCTGATCAATTCCTGCTAGACAAAATGGCACCAGCTGTAAAGGTTGCAGAAAAAAAGAATCTACAATCTATTAAATTACAGAGAGAAACCTTTCTACAACAGAAGGCCCAAACTCTGACCAAGTAGGTCTCTGTTTGTAGACTATTGTATGTGGACTATTGTTTGTTTTGTTTGGTTTGTGGACTATTGTACAGTGTATGTTCTGGCCACTCCACATTAAAGCCATAGAGAGAATACGGTGTAGCTTCATCAATGAGGCCAGGGATGGGAAAGTATGGTTGAGAAGTGACTGGGCCTATTTGGAGCTGAGAAGGCCAAGAGGAGATTTAATAGCTTTTTTAAATTATAAAGGGTTTTGATAGTGAATGGGGAAAGACTATTTCTTCTGGGGAGTTAGTGATGAGGGCTCTCCTGTGGAGTGAACCTCTATGGTGTGTCAGGCTGATTGCAGACTCCAGATAATGTGTGCGAGTTCTCTTCCCCCTCCCCCGGCCCAAACTTTCTATAAGGCGCATATATATATGTATCAAGTCACCAGCTCCAAAAACAAACCACAGAACGTACCAATAAACTCACCTATCATCATCCAGAAGAACTTTTGTCCTTACAGGCCTGTCTTTCAGGGCCTAGGGCTGCCTCTTCTCACCATAAGACCATAAGAGATAGGAGCAGGAGTAGGCCATTCAGCCCCTCGAGCCTGAGATCATGGCCGATCTGATTTTTACCTCAACTCCACTTTCCCGTCCTTTCCCCATATCCTTTGACTCCCTCGCTGATCAAATATTTGTCTAACTCAGCCGTGAATGTATTCAATGACTCGGCCTCCACAGCTTTTTGGGGTAAAGAATTCCAAAGATTCTCGACCCTCTGAGAGAAGAAATTCCTCCTCATTTCCGTCTTAAACGGGCGACTCCTTATTCTGAGACTATGCCCCCTGGTATTAGATTCCCCCATGAGGGGTAACATCCCCTCAGCATCTACCCTATCGAGTCCCCTCAGAATCTTGTATGTTTCAATAAGATCTCCTCTCATTCTTCTAAACTCCAATGAGTATAGACCCAACCTGTTCAATCTTTCCTCATAAGACAACCCTTCCATACCCGGAATCAACCTAGTGAACCTTCTCTGAACTGCCTCCAATGCAAGTATGTCCTTCCTTAAATAACGGCACCAGAACTGTACGCAGTACTCCAGATGTGGTCTCACCAGCACCCTGTACAGTTGTAGCATGACTTCCCTGCTTTTATACTCCATCCCCCTAGAAATAAAGGCCAATATTCCGTTTGCCTTCCAGATTACCTGCTGCACCTGTATGTTGACTTTGTGTTTCACGTACGAGGACACCCAGATCCCTCTGTACCGCAGCATTTTGTAGTATTTCTCCATTCAAATAATATTTTGCTTTTTATTTTTCCTCCCAAAGTGGATGACTTCACATTTTCCCACATTATATTCCATCTGCCAAATTTTTGCCCATTCGCTTAACCTGTCAATATCCCTTTGCAGACACTTTGTGTCCTCATCACAACTTGCTTTTCCACCTATCTTTGTATCATCAGCAAATTTGGCCACAAGACACTCTGTTCCTTCATCCAAGTCATTGATATATATTGTAAATAGTTGAGGCCCCAGCACTGAGCCCTGCGGCACCCCACTAGTTACAGATTGCCATTTTGAAAATGACCCTTTTATCCCGACTTTGTTTTCTGTTAGTTAGCCAATCCTCTATCCATGCCAGTGTATTACCCCCAACACCATGAGCTCTTATCTTGTGCAGTAATCTTTTATGTGGCACCTTATCGAATGCCTTTTGGAAATCCAAATACACTGCATCCATTGGTTCCCCTTTATCCACCCTGCCCGTTACTTCCTCAAAGAACTCTAATAAATTTGTCAGACACGATTTCCCTTTCATACAATCAAGGAGAGTCAACATGGTTTTATTATGAGTCTCCAAATGTCCTGCTACTACTTCCTTAATAATGGATTCTAGCATTTTTCAATGACAGATGTTAGGCTAACTGGTCTATAGTTACCTGCTTTCTGTCTCACTCCCTTCTTGAATAGGAGTGTTACGTTTGCGGTTTTCCAATCCGCTGGGACCTTTCCAGAATCTAGTGAATTTTGGAAGATTACAACCAATGCATCCACTATCTCTGTAGCCACTTCCTTTAAGACCCTTGGATGCAAACCATCAGGTCCAGGGGACTTGTCAGCCTTTTAGACCCATTAGTTTACCTAGTACTTTTTCTCGAGTGATAGTGATTGTTTTTAGTTCCTCCCTCCCCTTTGCCCCTTGATTTTCTTTCCACAGCTTGTATTATTTTCCTGGACCTTGGGGCCTGATATTTTTAGGCTGTGTTGGCCTTCTGACTCTGGCTGTCCCTGCACTTGCAGCAAATTTTGAGCCTCTGCACTCGCTGATTCTCAGCCATTTCTGGACAGGCATAGCAGGAGGATGATGTTACAATAGAGTTAAAAATTGTGTATTTTAAAATGGAAACCCATCTATATCCAGGCAATCTGGTTTCAGCCTCGGGCTGTGGAGAATCTCGGTCTGAGCTGTGAGGATCTGGAGCTCCATCTAGTGGTAGAGCTGGACCTGCAGGCGTGACTGGGTTTGTGATCGCTAATAGTTGCTCACTGAACAATGGGCAGTCCTTTCGAGGGCACATCTACAGCCATGGCAGGGCAAGGTGATGCCCAAGTGTGGATGTTTTAACATGGCAAAACCCCATAGAAGCTGTTTGCCTATCTTTAAAATGGAGTGGGTAACACCGTACCGATTTTAATATAAACTGGTTGCACATGGAGACTCAAAACCAAATGTAGCCTTCAGGCCCAACAGGGCTAGAGCGTGTGGGATAATCGGATCCCAATGCACAGAAGTAAAGGTTTTAATATAACCTGTAACCACCTCCAGTCCTACAACGCACCCCCCCCCCCCCCCCAAAAAAAAACCTCTTCCTCCGACTCTGGTCTCTTGTGCAGCCATTCAGGCCCTATACTTTTGAATTCCCTCTCCACCTCTCCACCTCCCACTCCAATCATATCGTAGTTACAGAACAGAAGGAGGCCATTCGGCCCATCATGCCTGTGTCAGCTCTTTGAAAGCTGTCCGATTTGTCTCACTCCCCTGCTCTTTGCCCACAGTCCTGTTAAATTTTTTCCCTTCAAGTATTTATCGAATTCACTTTTGAAAGTTATTGTTGAATCTGCTTCCACCGCCCTTTCAGGCAGTGAATTCCAGATCATTACGTTCTGCATTTAAAAAAAAAAATGTTTCCTCATGTCGCCTCTGGTTCTTTTGCCGATCACCTTAAATCTGTGCCCTCTGGTTACCGACCTTTCTGCCACTGGAAACAGTTTCTCATTTATTCTATCAAAACAGCTCATGATTTCAAAACCTTTACCAAGTCTCCCCTTCACTTTCTCTGTTCGAAGGAGAACAACCCCAGCTTCTCCAGTCTCTCCACATAACTGAAGTCCCTCATCCCTGGTACCATTCTAGTAAATCTCTTCTGCACCCTCTCCAAGGACTTGACATCCTTCCTAAAGTGTGGTGCCCAGAATTGAACACAATACTCCAGCTGAGGCCTAACCAGTGTTTTATTAAGGTTTAGCATAATTTCCTTGCTTTTGTACTCTATGCCTCTATTAATAAAGCCCAGAATCCCATATGCTTTTTTTGAACAGCCTTCTCAACTTGTCCTGCCACTTTCAGATTTGTGTACATCCTCCCCCAGGTCTCTGTTCCTGTACCATTTAGTTTATATTGCCTCTCCTCATTCTTCCTACCAAAATGTATCACTTCACACTTCCCTGCTTTAAATTTCATCTGCCATGTGTCTGCCCATTTCACCAGTCTGTCTGTCCTCCTGAGTCTGTATCCTCCACATTGTTTACTACATTTCCGAGTATTGTGACATCTGCAAACTTTGAAATTATACCCTCTAATGTATGTCAAAAAGAGCAGTGGTCCTAATACTGACCCCTGGGGAACACCACTGTATACTTCCCGCCAGTCTGAAAAAAAACATTCACCAGTACTCTCTGCTTTCTGTCCCTTAGCCAATTTTGTATCCATGCTGTCACAGTCCCTTTAATCCCATGGGCTTTAATTTTGCTAACGAGTTTTATGTGGTACTTTATCAAATGCCTTTTGGAAGTCCATATACACAACATCATCCGCACTACCCCCATCAACCCTCTCCATTACTTCACCAAAGAACTCAATCAAGTTAGGCAAACATTGCTTTCCTTCAACAAATCCGCGCTGACTTCCATTTATTAGCCCAGACTTTTCCAAGTGCCAAAAGTTTCCCTGCAACCAATGTTAGGCTGACTGGCCAGTAATTGAGTTTATCCCTCTTCCCCCTTTTTTGAACAGGGTTGTAACATTTAGTCCTTCGACATCGCAACAGGACGAGGCCATTTAGCTCCTCGTGAGATTATGGCTGATCTGTGACCTAACTCCATATACCACCGTGACCCCATATCCCTTAATACCTTTGGTTAACAAAAATCTATCAATCTCCGTTCACAGTTGAGCTAGCATCAACTGCCGTTTGCAGAAGAGAGTTCCAAACTTCTATTAGCCTTTGCGTGGACTCACCAACCAGCAGAAATAGGGTAGATAGTTTCTCTCTCTCAGTTCCCCCTAATATCTTGAAAACCGATCAGATCACCCCTTAATCTTTTTAAATTCCAGGGAATGCAACCCTAGGTTGGGTAATCTTGCTTCATAATTTAACCCTTGGAGTCCAGGTATCATTCTTGTAAACCTGCACTGCACTCCCTCCAAGGCCAATATGTCCTTCCTAAGGTGCGGTGCCCAGAACTGAACCCAGTACTCCAGGTGTGGTCTAACCAGAGCTTTGTAAAGCTGTAGTATAACTTCTACCCCCTTGTATTCTACTCCTCTAGATATAAAGGCCAGCGTTCCATAAGCCTTTTTGATTATTTTCTGTACCTGTCCATGACATTTTAATGATCTATGTATGGGGGGGACCCCGAAGTCTCTTTGGACCTCCACTGTTTTGAGTTTTTCACCATTTAGAAAGTACTCTGATCTATCTTTTTTAGGTCCAAAGTGGATGACCTCACATTTGCCTACATTGAAATCCATTTGCCACAGTTTTGCCCATTCACTTAATCTATTAATATCTCTCTGTAATTTTATGCTTCCATCTACACTGCTTACAATGCTGCCTATCATTATGTCATCAGCAAACTTGGATATGTGGCTCTCTATCCTGTCATCTTAAGTCGTTAATAAATAAATTACCCATCCCCATACCTAAGGAGGATTGGAAGACTGTGGTCAGAGTCTCTGCAATTTCCACTTTTACTCCCCTCAGTAACCTAGGATGCATCCCATCCGGACTGGGTTACTTTCTACTTTGAGTGCTGCCAACATTTTGAGTACCTCTTTATTTATTTATTTTTATTCTCTGCATTATTGCTTTTCCCTCCTCCTTTACTGCTACATTAGCAGCATCCTCTTCTCTAGTGAAGACAGATGTGAAGTATTCATTTAGTACCTCAGCCAACCCTCTGTCTTCACAAGAAGATCTTTTTTGTCCCTAATCGGTCCCACCATTCCTTTGACCACTCTTTTTTGCTATTTATATGTATATAAAAGACTTATGGGTTCCCTTTTGTGTTAGCTGCTAATCTATTCTCATACTCTCTCTTTGCCCCTCTTATTCCCTTTCTTAGATCTCCCCTGTACTTTGTGTTCAGTCTGGTTCCCTACTGTATTATGAACCTTACATTTATCATAAGCCTCCTTTTTCTGCTTCTCTATATCTTTAGTCATCCAGGGAGCTCTAGCTTTGGATGCCCTTCCTCCCCCCTCGTGGGAATGTGTCTACTCTGTACCCGAACCATCTCCTCGTTGAAGGCCTCTCATTGTTGAATTACTGTTCTGTCTACTAATTTTTGATTCCAATCGAACTGGGCAAGATCCCTTTTTAACTCACTGACATTAGCCCTCCTCCAGTTTAGTATTTTTATGCTTGACTGTTCCTTGTCCTTTTCTATAACTATTCTAAACCAAATGATATTCTGATTACTGTTTTTTTTAATCAATACAGCCCCCCTCCTTTCTTTCCTTCCCTATCTTTCCTGAATATCTTGTAGCCAGGAATATTAAGAACCTAATCCTCCCTTTCTTTGAGCCAGGTTGTTGCCATGCACTAACCTGTCTTATCCTACTATTCATATACTCACTATTCTGTGGCACTGGGAGTAACCCAGAGATTATTACCTTTTGAGATCCTGCTTTTTAACTTCCTCCTTATGCTCCTGAAATTCTAACCGCAGGACCCCATCCCTTTTCCTTCCTCTGTAATTGGTTCCCACGTGGATCATGACTCCCAGCTGTTCCCCTTCTCTTCCTCTCCCCCCCCCCCCCCCCCCCCACCCCCAAAATGTTCTACACCCTCTGTGATATCCTTTTAGACCATCTACAAAACCCATCTCTCTGACCGTATTTGTGGTCACCCCTCCTAATATAACTTATTTTGACTTGGTGTGCATTTTTCTCTGATTACGCCTCTGAAGCACCATAGGATGTTTTTCTACATTAAAGACACTTTATAAATGCAAGTTTTTGTTAAATCAATTGGTGAAAACTGAGTCCACGTGGTATAGAGCCCAGGAAGGTGTGAGGTTGGATTCCGTCTGTGGTGATTAACTGATTTCGGGTAGGGTGCCTCTAACCTGTGTTTTTTGGAGTGGGGGGGGAATTAGCCAGGATTCTTGTTCCTGATTGTGATCTAGTGAACTCTGTTGGCAGTGTGTGGATATCTGGTTAGGGCAAGACAAGGCTTCACTATGATGCTGTCCACATTCAAATAGCTTGCAAACACTTAAATGATGAATGACCACTTGTGTTTGGTTATAAGAGGATGACCAGTGTCTGCGAAAAAAAATTCCCAGCAAGAAGGCAAAGCCCGGATGGGGTGAGAGAAGATTGGTAGAAAATGGAGTGTGGGGAGGATTTTGGGGGAAAAAGTTCTTTACACACTCAACTTCTGTTGGTTTAATCTTCACACATTTCTAATTGAAGAAAAACATTATTTTGTAGAGATGTGCAGTCGTACTACTTGTTTGTAAGCTCATGGATGATGAAAATGGAATCCGTCTTGTCCAAGGAGCAGAGTATGGAGAAGTTTGCTGAGGATCTGTCCAGCAGGTGTAACATTTTTATACAGGTAATATTTTTAAATCTGCTGATTTCTTTGGTCCTCGAGATAAAAGGCAGATATAATGAATGTGGTTGGTTTAGAAAATAACTGGCATTTTAAAACTTCAGTTTGTGCATTCTCACAGGTGTTCAGGACCTGGGTTTGTAGAAAATACAAAGCTTGGTCTTTTAAATCACATAATTGTGCTAGGCTTTGAATTGCCATGGCTTATAATGGAATGTAAATTATGACATGCACTATTTTATTGTTTAGTGGAAGACCAAATCTAACTGACCGGTTTGATGTCTTTAGGGTATTCTGTACGCAAACAGCCTCAGTAACATCATCCGAACCACAATGAACCTGTACATGTCAATGCAGAAACCCATGACCAAAACATCTGTTAAAGCATTGTGCAGACTTGTGGAACTTTTAAAGGTAAGCTGTTGGAAATGTGTGTCACTTAGTAACTCAGTTCATTCATCTGATATTGAGTGTCACGGAAATTGAGTTCACATTTGCTTTCCTTTTTTCTGCCGTTTTAGCAAAAGTTGATCTTAATTTTCTGTAGGACTACTTCTGAGGTGATTTTCCAGCGACGAGCGCCTCTATTGCTCTTTCCACATATTATCCACCAGATTCTTTTAATACGAGGGAATGCAGATATTTAATTTTCCAATTGCTGTTCTAACTTCTGCAAATGAGGGGTATTTATTTATGTACTTAACATCTTGCAGCGATGCTGCTGAGACTTCAATAGGGACAGACCCAAGCACCAATATGGTTAAGAAAAAAAACTTGCATTTATGTAACACCTTATCAGTGTGACAAAAATGAAGCAATTCTGTCTTGTTTTGGTCGACCAGCTGTCTCTTGAATTCAGGGCACAATACCTAACAATCCATCTGCACTGTCCCACCCAATCTCATTACAGATATTACAATGTTTGCTGTTATTATTTCCGTTGTGACAGGCTTAAGGAGAAGTTTGCAGTTCGTACAGACTTTGGTTCAGTTATGGATGTACAGCCTGTTTTTTTGAATGAGGCTGGTAATTAGGACATTTTAACATGCCCTGGTAACAGTTTGAGGATTATAAAATGGGGCAAACGGGAGAATCCTTCGAGGGGGGGCTAAGTCAAACAGATTGAAACCTTCACAAAGACTGGTAGACTAACCTCCAACAGTTCATTAAGAATACAAGAAAGGAAATGATTTGAAAGTTCAGGTTAGATCTTAACCATTTAACTTTCCTTTTGAGGAGATTGTACTAGAATTTCTACTGTAAATACATCCGTTACATCGAAACTACAGCACAGAAACAGGCCATACGGCCCAACTGGTCTGTGCCGGTGTTTATGCTGCACACGAGCCTCTAATCTCCCTGCTTCGTCTACCCCTGTCAGCATATCCTTCTGTTCCTTTCTCCCTTATGTGCTTATCTAGCTTCCCCTTTAATGTATCTATACTATTTACCTCGATTACTCCTTGGGGGAGCGAGTTCTACATTCTCACCACTCTTTGAGTAAAGAAGTTTCTCCTGAATTCCCTATTGGATTTATTAGCAACTATTTAATATTTTATGACCTCTAGTTTTGGACTCCCTCACAAGTGGAAACATCTTCTCCACATCTACCCTATCATTATCTTAAAGACCTCGATCTGGTCACCCCTCAACCTTCTCTTTTTTTCTAGAGAAAAGAGCCCCCGCCTGTTCAGCCTTTCCTGATGCGTGTAACATAGAATCATAGAAGTTTACAACATGGAAACAGGCCCTTTGGCCCAACATGTCCATGTCGCCCAGTTTATACCACCTAAGCTAGTCCCAATTGCCTGCACTTGGCCCATATCCCTCTATACCCATCTTACCCATGTAACTGTCCAAATGCTTTTTAAAAGACAAAATTGTACCCGCCTCTACTACTGCCTCTGGCAGCTCGTTCCAGACACTCACCACCCTTTCAGTGAAAAAATTGCCCCTCTGGACCCTTTTGTATCTCTCCCCTCTCACCTTAAATCTATGTCCCCTCGTTATAGACTCCCCTACCTTTGGGAAAAGATTTTGACTATCTACCTTATCTATGCCCCTCATTATTTTATAGACTTCTATAAGATCACCCCTTAATCTCCTACTCTCCAGGGAAAAATGTCCCAGTCTATCTAACCTCTCCCTATAAGTCAAACCATCAAGTCCCGGTAGCATCCCAGTAAATCTTTTCTGCACTCTTTCTAGTTTAATAATATCCTTTCTATAATAGGGTGACCAGAACTGTACACAGTATTCCAAGTGTGGCCTAACTAATGTCTTGTACAACTTCAACAAGACATCCCAACTCCTGTATTCAATGTTCTGACCAATGAAACCAAGCAAGCTGAATGCCTTCTTCACCACCCTATCCACCTGTGACTCCACTTTCAAGGAGCTATGAACCTGTACTCCTAGATCTCTTTGTTCTATAACTCTCCCCAACGCCCTACCATTAACGGAGTAGGTCCTGGCCCGATTCGATCTACCAAAATGCATCACCTCACATTTATCTAAATTAAACTCCATCTGCCATTCATCGGCCCACTGGCCCAATTTATCAAGATCCCGTTGCAATCCTAGATAACCTTCTTCACTGTCCACAATGCCACCAATCTTGGTGTCATCTGCAAACTTACTAACCATGCCTCCTAAATTCTCATCCAAATCATTAATATAAATAACAAATAACAGCGGACCCAGCACCGATCCCTGAGGCACACCGCTGGTCACAGGCCTCCAATTTGAAAAACAGCCCTCTACACCCACCCTCTGTCTTCTGTCGTCAAGCCAATGTTGTATCCAATTGGCTACCTCACCTTCGATCCCGTGAGATTTAACCTTATGTAACAACCTACCATGCGGTACCTTGTCAAAGGCTTTGCTGAAGTCCATGTAGACCACGTCTACTGCACAGCCCTCATCTATCTTCTTGGTTACCCCTTCAAAAAACTCAATCAAATTCGAGAGACATGATTTTCCTCTCACAAAACCATGCTGACTGTTCCTAATCAGTCCCTGCCTCTCCAAATGCCCGTAGATCCTGTCTCTCAGAATACCCTCTAACAACTTACCCACTACAGATGTCAGGCTCACCGGTCTGTAGTTCCCAGGCTTTTCCCTGCCGCCCTTCTTAAACAAAGGCACAACATTTGCTACCCTCCAATCTTCAGGCACCTCACCTGTAGCGGTGGATGATTCAAATATCTCTGCTAGGGGACCCGCAATTTCCTCCCTAACCTCCCATAACGTCCTGGGATACATTTCATCAGGTCCCGGAGATTTATCTACCTTGATGCGCGTTAAGACTTCCAGCACCTCCCTCTCTGTAATATGTACACTCCTCAAGACATCACTATTTATTTCCCCAAGTTCCCTAACATCCATGCCTTTCTCAACCGTAAATACCGATGCAAAATATTCATTTAGGATCTCACCCATCTCTTGTGGTTCCGCACATAGATGACCTTGTTGATCCTTCAGAGGCCCTACTTTCTCCCTAGTTACCCTTTTGCCCTTTATGTATTTGTAGAAGCTCTTTGGATTCACCTTTGCCTTATCTGCCAAAGCAATCTCATGTCCCCTTTTTGCCCTCCTGATTTCTCTCTTAACTCTACTCCGGCAATCTCTATACTCTTCAAGGGATCCACTTGATCCCAGCTGCCTATGCATGTCATATGCCTCCTTCTTCTTTCTGACTAGGGCCTCAATCTCCCGAGTCATCCAAGGTTCCCTACTTCTACCAGCCTTGCCCTTTACTTTATAAGGAATGTGCTTACCCTGAACCCTGGTTAACACATTTTTGAAGGACTCCCACTTACCAGACGTCCCTTTGCCTGCCAACAGACTCTCCCAATCAACTTCTGATTGGTATCCTCTCAGTTCTGGTACCATCCTTGTGAATCTTTTTTGCACCTTCTTCAATGCCTCTACATAATTTTCAATAATAATTATTCAATTCACAATAGTTTAAACCTAGAGTTAGATCACTATTGCTTATCAAAGGCTGGGGAAAGACCCTCTGGAGGCATAGGAATGATTCTAGTAGCTTAAAAATGGGCAGGTTTTTGTGCCTGTGATGAGGCTAGTGCAGGCATTGTCAAAGACAGAGCAAGTTGGGACTCACCAATAAGCGTGATCTAAGCTATGAGAGCTGAAGAATCTGAAGTGAAGAGTAGTAAAGACACAAAAGCATCACAACATGTCTTTATGTGTATTTTGTACTTTTGAAGTGCAGTGGACTATTATATAGGCAAACGTGCCACCATTTTAACCACAAAATCCCACAAACAGGATTGAGCTGAATGAGCAGTTTACTTGTTTTTAGTGGTCTTGGGCTGGAGGAGAAATGTCGGGTAACACACTGGGAGAACTCCATGCTGCTCGAGGGATCTTTAACATCTGCCTGAACCACTGGGACAGGCAATGAGCTGTGGTTTAATGTTTCATCCAAAGAAAAGCATCTCCAACAATACTGCCCTCCCTCAGTACTGCACGGGAGTGTCAGTTACGATTAGGATCTTGATTCCACAATCTTCTGATTGAGGCAAAAGCATTACCAACTGAGCAAAGCTGACATGGTTCATTGGGAGACAACAGAGATCTTCAGCTGTAGTACTCAGAACTGCATGGATTTCTCGGCACATTCCAGACCAAGAAGGTCTTCCTTACAGAAGTGGGACAGTTATCGAATTGGACAGCCTCCGACTCCTGTCTGGGGAAGTTTCTTTGTGTTGTCCCTCAATTTCTTCCTGTATCCAGAATTTCCCAACAGATTGAAGTAGAGCGGCCCATTTCTTTCCCACTAATTTTCTCCCCTGCTCTTGAAGGGTTTGAGTCCTTCCAGAGGCATGGGTCACCTCCAGTACCTCACTCAAATAGTCGTTGCAAGGGACTGAGCTTTGACAGCGAGGGCCAGTAGCTTATTCAACTGCGGGAGGCCAGGTGTCAAAGCCCAGACCGCTCTCGCCTTCGCTTCACTTTCACTCCTGGTGGGGTTTTTGTTCCCTCCCCAAACCGAAGGCCACTGACGCCAGTTGCAACCTTTACTGCTGCTGTCGCTGAGATCAGCTAACTCTGCAGTGGACAAAGATTGGACCAGGGATCTTGCTGATCTGTGGCTCGGCTTCTTGCGGGATACATTGAGCCGTTGAGGTTCAGAGACCAGTCATTTTCATAACCTGTCCAAGAGAGAACAACTTGTCAAATCTTTCAGTCTGGAATATCAATTAACGTTTATCAGAAGTGTTAGCATAGATGGGTGACCAGATCTTACTCAGTGCTTAGTAAGAGCACAGTGGGAGCAGTGTGTGTAGTTTTGGGCCCCACACTATAGGAAGGATGTTGAGGCAATAGAGAGGGTTCAACACAGATTCACCAGGAAGCTGCCTGATATGATGAAATACAAAAACAGACTTGAAAATCAGGGCTGTTTCATCAGAACAGAAGGGATTGTGGGGTAATTTGAGGGGAGTGTTTAAAATAATGGAGGGATAGGACAGAATAGATAGAAATAGACTCTTTCCAGTGATTTAAGGTTTAGAAAGGGGGACATAAATAAAGATTAAATGCAAGTGATTTAGGACAGAGAGCAGGAGAAACTTTTTTTACACAGAGGAGGCTTTGGAACACAGAGACCGTGTCAGCATTTAAGAGTGGGTTAGGTAGGTGGTTGAAGGAAAGGGGAATAAAGGGATGTGTGAACAGGGTAGGTACATGAGGCTTGGATTCTGCAGGAGTGGATGTAATTCTCAACCTTTGTTGGCTGGTGGGAAGATCAGCCTACCACAGAACAGTTTCTTTCCTTGTAGATACTTTGCAAGGATTTTTTTCCTTACAGAAGCCTTTCAAGGTTCTAAGTGTAAACGGTTTGTGTTTTGATATGTTAGGGAATTAAATTCTGGGAATTCTGATTTATTTGCAGCATCCAGCTCCTTGACACAGCTTTTGTGGTGCATTATCCATCTTGGAAAAGTTCAGCCCACATCCAGTGGTGTCCAGTCCCTGATGGGTATCTGGAAAGTGAAACTCCTTGTTAATCACCTGGGATTTGAACTTGTTTTACATCTGATCCTATGTCAGCATTTCATGCAAATTACTCCTTGTAGCTACTTTAGAAATGGAAGCAGGCTTTTTTTGTTTAGATTTCTTGCTTTAAACTATTGCTGCTTGTTATATTGATTTGCTGAGTTCGTCAGATTCATGCCCAGGTGATGGGTTGAATTTTTATTATTTGTCATTCAGAACAAAGCCTCATTCAAAGTTCCTAAATTTCCTGAGCTTCATTTGGCTCAGAATTATAGTGCAAATATTTTATCCAGCACTGTGCTTTCCCTCTGAAGGGAAAATATTTCTGCATTGTTTGTTTGTAGTGCCTTGGTTCTATTTAGAAAACCATCGTCACTGCTTGTTTTGTTCCATTTCCCTAATGTTTAGTTAGCTTTGCTTAGCATCCTCACGGGGAGGAACCTGCATCTCTGCTCTTCAGAGGTGAAGTTGTTTATATCATGACTACTTCATGGGCCAATGTGCAGAGAGTTTCCCTTGATTCCATCTCCATAGTAGCTAAAGTTGTTATTTGCTTCTTTTTCTCAAAGATCTGGATGTGCTTCACACTCCAAATGGGGTTGAAAACTCTGGAGGTCTGACCCTGCGACTTCTGCAAATGTTACTGCATTTACCGTATAAAGGCAGCTGGGTATCTTCGCTCGTGGTTTCACACCTGCAGCTGTTGAGAACCGCGGGGGAAGAGTTGGGGGCGGGGGGAAATTGAGGTGGGAGGAACTTTGATTCCACCAGTAACTAAGAAACACTGGTGACACTCAGATTCACCATATAACCAACAGTAATAAAATAACTCACTGATGGTCTATATGTAACTGGTAGTAATAGGTATAATGCCTCAATATCTTACTGGTAACTAGTAGTAATCCTATAACCTGCTGATATTCACCCTGAAACCATAGCCAGAATCCCCCAGCACTGTACAGGGTGTGGACAGGCTTCCCAGTCAATGCCACTTTTAACTTGCCCAATCTCTCTCCCTATATCTTGGATTCCTGATCCACGTGAAGGTGACAAACTCTGAACTGGGAGCCTCAGTCAGAGCTGATCTGTACTTGGACTTCACACGTCAAAACCGGCCAGTACACACCGACCCGAACTAAACAGAGATCGCACAGGGGGCTCAGTGTTTGAGGCACTTCTCGTAGGGCATATCGTCCTGAACTCAGCTCAGCACCATCATTTCTAAACCATTCCCTGGGCTCGGACTCAATAAAGGAGAGTTTTCATAGAATGATAGAAATTACAGCACAGGAGGAGGCCATTCGGCCCATGGGCTGCTAGCAGTAGCGTCCGGGAAGGTTGGCATCCCTAGTTCCAAACTAGTTCCAAATTTAAATCCCACGGTGTTGCTCTCTCCAGCCCATCTTCTCTACTAATTTAGCATAATTGATTTCTATAAATGAAGATTTGAACAAATAAGAATATTTGTCAGCCTTGGCTCAATGGTAGCACTCTCCCCTCTGAGCCAGAGGGTTGTGGGTTCAAGTCCCACTCCAGAGACTTGAGCACATAATCCAGGTCGACACTCCAGACCAGCACTGAGGGAGTACTGCACTGTTGGAAGTGCCGTCTCTCGGATGAGACTTTAAACCGAGGCCCCTCTACCCTCAAGTGGATGTAAAATATCCATGGCACTATTCGAAGAAGAGCAGGGGAGTTTCTCCTCGGTGTCCTGTCCAATATTTATCCCTCAACAAACACCACTAAAACAGATTATCTGGTTATTTACCTCAATGCTGTTTGTTGGACCTTGCTGCGTGTAATTGGCTGCCTTGTTTCCCCATATTACAGCAGTGACTACACTGCCCTCTCTTGGTTCCACTTGTACTTCATTGACCATGAAGCACTTTTGGACGTCCTGAGGTTGTGAAAGGTGCTATATAAATGCAAGTCTTTCATTCTTCTTTCTTACCGGCCCAATTGTAGCCAGAGTGTCTCCAGTGATGGCTTTTTCTCCCAGCCTCCAACCATTACCTCTAGAGCTCCCCAAGGATCCATTCCTGCTCCTGCCCCTGCCCCCCCCCCTTCCTCTTCTAAGTACTGCCCCTTGGTGACATTATCTTTAGAAACTGGATCAGCTTCCATATTTACGCTGATAACACCGAGCTCTCCCACTCCGCCATCTCTCTCGACCTCTGAAATGTCAGACTACATCCAGTCTTACATGAGCTGCAATTTCCTCTAGGGAAGACCAAAGCCATTGTTTTCAGCCCATGCCACAAAATTCGTACTCTAGCCAATGATTCCATCCCCCTCCATGGCTACTGTTTCAGGTTGAATCAGACTGTTCACGACCTCTGTCTTATTCAACCCGAACTTTTAACCTCATTTCCTCTCAATCACAAAAACCGCCTACCTCCACCTCTGTAACATCGCCCTTCTCTGCCCCTGCCTCAGCTCATCTGCTGATGAAACTCATGTCCATATTTTGTTACCTCCAGACACGACAATTCCAATGCTCTGGCCAGCCTCCCATCCTCCACCCTTTGTAAACTTCTTCTCATCCAAAACTCTACTGCCTATATCCTAACCCACACCTAGTCCCACACCCATCACCTTTGTCCTCGCTGACCTACATTGGCTCCCGATCTCAATACCTCCACTTTAAAATTCTCATCCTTGTGTTCAGATTCCTCAATGGCCTTGCCCCTCCCTATCTCTGTAATCTCCTCCAGTCCTACAACCGTCTCTCTTCCCCTCCCCCCTCCCCCCTCCCCCCCCCCCCCCCCCCCCCGAACTCTCTCTTCCTCCCTTTGTGCATGCCCCCTCCCTCTGACCCGCCATTGGCAGCCATGCCTTCATCCATCTAGGCCCCATGCTCTGGAACTCCCTCCCTAAACTTCTGTGCCTCCTTCTCCTTGTTTGAGACCCCATAAGACCTATCTCTTTGACGCCCCTCATAATATCTCCTCCCTTTTTGTGGAGTCTTTCCTCCTCATAGGGATATTTTTTTTTTGCGAGTCATAAAATATCTTTCCAAATGTTTGCCTCTGTTTATCCACCATCATACCATCTAATCTGTTTACCCAGTCCACTTTAGACAATTCCGCCCTCATTCCTTTATAATTGCCCTTATTTAAGTTTAATACAGTAGCTTCAGACCCAAGATCCTACCTCTCAAACTGGATGTGAAATTCTATCATGTTATGATCACGGTTTCCCAAGGGATCCTTTACTTTGAGATCATTAATTAATCCTGTTTAATTACCCATTACCAGATCCAAAATGGCCTGTTCCCTGGTTGGTTCCCTGACGTATTGGTCTAAGAAACAGTCCCTAACACAATCTATGAACTCCTCCTCAGGGCTATTTTTGCCAATTTGATTTGTCCAATCTATGTGAAAGTTAAAATCGCCCATGATTATTGCATTACCTTTTTTACAAGCCCCTGTTATTTCCTGATTTATATCAGTTATTTCTTACCTCCACCCAAATTGATTCAACATCTTGATCTTCTAAGCCAAGATCATTTCTCACTATTATCCTTCCGAAATGTTAAATAACCCTGAATATTTAGCTCCCAACCTTGGTCACCTTCCAACCTCGTCTCTGTAATGGCCACGAGATCATACCCATTTGTTTCTATTTGTGCCGTCAATTCATCTATCTTATTACAAATGCTGCGTGCATTCAGATAAAGAACCTTTAATTTTGTCTTCTTACCATTCTTTTCTACGCCGGCCCCATTTGTTCTTATGTTTGTACGCTCCGTCCCTTCCTGACACACTCTGTTTATCATTACCCCCATCACTTTCCTGTCCTATTTCCTTGTCTTTTCTCTTTATCAATCTAAACTTCGCCCCACCTGAGCCCTCCTTCCCCCCCCCCTCCCCCCCCAACCCCAATTTAGTTTAAAGCCTTCTCTACTGCCCTAGTTGTTCAGTTTGCCAGAACACTGGTCCCAGCATGGTTCAGGTGAAGACCGTCCCAACGGAACAGCTCCCTCTTTCCCCAGTACTGGTGCCAGTGCCCCATGAATCGAAACCCACTTCTCCCACACCAACCTTTGAGCCACGCATTCATCTCTCTGATCTGATTTACCCTGTGCCAATTTGCTCGTGGCTCAGGTAATAATCCGGAGATTATCACCTTTTGTGGTTCTGCTTTTTAATTTAGTCCCTAGCTGCTCAAACTCCCTCAGCAGAACCTCTTAGGTACCAACGACATAGGTAGGACGATGTGGACCATGACAACTGGATCCTCCCCCTCCCACTCCAAGTTTCTCTCCAGCCCTAAGGAGATGTCCTTAACCCTGGCACCGGGTAGGCAGCACAGCCTTCGGGACTCTCGCTCTTGGCTGCAGAGAACAGTGTCTATCCCTCTAACTATACTGTCGCCTACTACAACCACATTCCTTTTTACTCCCCCCACTTGAATGGCCCCCTGAACCACGGTGCCGTGGCCAGTTTGCTCATCCTGCAGTCCCTGCATTTGTTCTTGTAGCCCTTGTGGACCTCTTGTCCAATAGATAAGTGCAGAGGCTGAGGCTCCTGCAATGCTCCCTCCTGGATCCCCGTACCTGCCTCACTCGCAGTCACACCCTCCTGTCCGTGACCACCTGCCAATTCTACAGTATTTAGTCTAAGGGGTGTGACTGCCTCCTGGATCAAAGTGTCCAGGTAACTTTCTCCCTCCCTGATGCCTCGCAATGTCTGCAGCTCGGACTCCAGCTCCTCAACTCGGAGCCAAAGTTCCTCGAGCAGCAGACACTTACCGCAGATGTAGTCTCCCTGGACAAAACTGTCCAGTAGCTCCCATATATTGCAGCTGCAACACACCTCCTGCCCTGTCATAACTTATTGATTACTACAATGCCAATCAAATAATTTTTAGGCTGAACCAAGTACTGGCCTTGTTTAATTTATTAGATTAAGTTGTTTTTTAAAATTTTATTTTATGCTATGTTACTTAGCCCACAGTCCTAAGAAAGAGGAATACGCCTCTGTGAAGAATCTTGGGATGTTTTTCTATATATAAATGCGAGTCGTGAGGTATTTCTCAAGACAGGTGCTTTGTGGTTCATATAGTATCTATTGAAAATTGGGAGATTCCAGTTTACTGGTGCACCGAGATCCAATTAGTCGATATTGGCAGTACATGGTTAGAAAACAACTGTTTTTTGAGGTAATTGAAATGCTTTTCAACAAAAATGTTTTTGGTGGCAATTCCAGTTTTTTGACGGTAGTACACCGTTTCTTCACCAGGTGATGCTTACAAGATACAATATATTGCTTAATGGATTTGTGGCTGTCTATAATAAATCACATGCAGCATTTTCCATTTTTTTTCTAGGCAATTGAACACACTGCCCATAGGAGGACTATGGTCATAGCAGATTCTGTGTGTCATATTGCTCAATATCTTCAGCATCAGGCCCTTAATTCCATATCTATTGCTAAGGTTTGTACATTCTGTTTTCCAGTTCTTTTATATGCATGTTGTGTATGAGGGGTTACCATGGTAACCCTAGACTGAGGACTGTGCATTGACTATATGTGGAGATCAGTATATTTTCCTGATTGTATCAGTTTTCTAATTGTTCTGCAGCTCAGGTGACTTGGTGACATCTCCTGTTTTATGAATTAAGTTGTAGTTTGTGTTGCTGCTGATAATTAACAAATATTTTGCCTTTTTTTTGTCAAAATGGTGACTTCTGGCCTCCTGAGATGGTCATTTGCAAAGTCTGAGCATCACTTGGTTTCCACAGTGGTGGAGGAGGGGAATGAGGGACAAACTGAAAGCAAGTTTCCAGCTATAACTTTGCCCAGTCTGGAGCTTTAATTAAAAACTGTGGCTGTAGAGATAGTGAGTAAAACACAACAGCCGCATCTTTGTATTCAGTCTAATCTTAAATACTCCTTTTAAATGGCGTCACTTTCACAGCCTATGGAGTGGGAAAAGATGGCTGCAGTGGTGACCTTAAAAATGAATTTGGTTTGTTGAACCCGTGATAGTGTGAAATCGTGAATTAACTTCACATTAAATGATCCCCCACTAATAAATGTTGTACATTTTATTGCCTATGTTAGCTTACTGACTATGTGTAGTATCACGGATTTAGATTTAAATTTCAGGAACAGCAGATTGATGTTCATTTGGAAAATAGTTACATTGTTCCTTCAGAAAAGAGTGATATCTGACAAGAAGTACAGTGAACGACGTCTGGATGTGCTGTCAGCTCTTGTGTTGGCTGAAAGTGCTCTCAATGGACCCAGTACCAAAGAGCGCAGACTCGTAGTCGCACTAGCATTAAGTGTGGGCACCCAAATGGTGAGCATAAACTCTTGTATCTTTCTTAAGATCTTAAGGATAATTTTGTTTTTGTGTAATGCAAATTACATCCCAGTTCTGACATTCATCCTTTACATGTACAAAACTAGGATAAGGTCCTGCAGTCAGAGCTTCAGGAGCTAGGTTGGAAGTTAAAAAGCAGGACCTCAAAGGTAGTAATCTCTCTGGATTACTTCCAGTGCCACGTGCTAGTGATTACAGAAATAGGAAGATAAGGCAGGCTATTGTGTGGCTAGAGACATGGTGCAAAAGGGGGGGCTTCAGATTTTGGGGGCTTTGGGATTAGTTCTGGGGCAGGAGGGATCTGTTCAAGATGGACAGGTTGCACTGCAGCAGAGCTGGGACCAGTGTCCTCACGGGGAGGTTCACTAGTGCTGTGGGGGGGGGGGGGGGGTTTAAACTAATTTGGCAGGGGGAAGGGCACCAGGATTCGAAAGAAGAAACAAGGTGCACAAAGGATTGGGAGACACAGATAGCACTAGAGTAAGAAATTGTACAGTATTAGGTGGTATCAGACTAGGAGAATACGAGAAGGTCTAAGAGGTTTAGAGTGCATATCTGTAAATGCACGAAGCATAGTAAATAAGGTTGGTGAGCTGGTGTTCAGGAAAGATAGGGAAGGAAAAAAAGGAGGGGGGTGGGGTGGTGGCAGTATTGATTCAAGGAGAACGTTGCAGTGCTGGAGAGAGAGGATGTCCTGGAGGGGTCAAGGACAGAATCTATTTGGTTAGAGTTAAACAATAGAAGTGCCACTACACTAGGTGTATTCTATAGGCCACCAACTAGTGGGAAGGCTATAGAGGAGCAAATTTGCAGGGAGGTGCAAGAACTATATAGTAGTAATAATGGGGGACTTCAACTATCCTAATATAGACTGGGATAGTAACAGTGTAAAGGGCAAAGAGGAAGAGGAATTTCTGAAGTGTGTTCAGGAGAACTTCCTTGATCAGTATGTTTCCAGCCCAACGAGGAAGGAGGCATTGCTGGTTCTGGTTCTGGGGAACGAGGTGGGTCAAGTGGAGCAAGTGTCAGTGGGGGAACATTTAGGGAGCAGCGATCATAGTATTATAAGGTTTAGATTAGTTATGGAAAAGGACATGGACCATCATTTTCCAATCCTTCCTGGCTACTGGCATGGTGCCAGAGGATTGGAGGACTGCTAATGTTGTACCGTTGTTTAAAAAGGGAGAAAAAGATAGACCGAGTAATTACAGGCCAGTCAGCCTAACCTCGGTGGTGGGCAAATTATTGGAAACAATTCTGAAGGACAGAATAAATCGTCATTTAGAAAGGCATGGAGTAATCAAGGACAGTCAGCATGGATTTGTTAAGGGAAGGTCGTGTCTGACTAACTTGATTGAATTTTTTGAGGAGGTAACAAGGAGGGTCGATGAGGGTAGTACGTTTGATGTAATCTACATGGATTTTAGCAAGGCATTTGACAAGGTCCCACGTGGCAGACTGGTCAAAAAAGTAAAAGCCTATGGGATCCAGGGGAGAGTGGCAAGTTAGATACAAAATTGGCTCAGTGGCAGGAAGCAAAGGGTAATGGTTGACGAGTGTTTTTGTGACTGGAAGGCTGTTTTCAGTGGGGTTCCACAGGGCTCAGTACTAGGTCCCTTGCTTTTTGTGGTATAAATGATTTTGGATTTGAATGTTGGAGGCTTGATCAAGAGGTTTGCAGATGATACAAAAATTGGCCATGTGGTTGATAGTGAGGAGGAAAGCTGTAGACTGCAGGAAGATATCAATGGACTGGTCAGGTGGGCAGAAAAGTGGCAAATGGAATTCAATCCAGAGAAGTGTGAGGTAATGCATTTGGGGAGGACAAACAGGGCAAGGGAATACACAATAAATGGGAGGATACTGAGAGATGTAGAGAAACAAAGAGACCTTGGAGTGCATGTCCACAGATCTTTGAAGGCATACGGGATACTTTCCTTTATTAGCTGAGGCACAGAATATAAGAGCAGGGAGGTTATGCTAGAACTGTATGAAACATTGGTTAGGCCACAGCTTGAGTACTGCGTACAGTTCTGGTCACCACATTACAGGAAAAATGTGATTGCACTATAGAGGATACAGAGGCGATTTACGAGGCTGTTGCCAGGGCTGGAGAATTTTAGCTCTGAGGAAAGATTGGATAGGCTGGGGTTGTTCTCTTTGGAACAAAGGAGGCTGAGGGGAGATTTAATTGAGGTGTATAAAATTATGATGGGACTAGATAGAGTGGATAGGGAGGACCTATTTCCCTTAGCAGAGGGGTCAGTGACCAGGGGGCATAGATTTAAGGTGATTGGTAGAAGAACCAAAGGTGACATGAGGAAAAACCTTTTAACGCAGCAAATTATGATCTGGAATGCGCTGCCTGAAAGGGTGGTGGAAGCAGATTCAGTTGTGGTTTTCAAAAAGGAATTGGATAAATACTTCAAGGGAAAAAATTTGCAGGGCTACGGGGAAAGAGCGGGGGAATGGGACTAACTGGATTGCTCTTGCAAAGACCGACATGGGCTCGATGGGCTGAAGGGCGGCCTCCTGTGCTGTAACCATTCCATGATTCTACATGCTGAATATTATTACAGTTTAGAAATGGTCGAAACACATTTAGTAGTTTTGGAATAACTTAGTTCTGGAGTACTTGTTTAAAGTGCTGAATATTGTAACTTTGCCATGCTATGGGTAGCTGTTTACTCTCTCATCTGACCAATGCTGCCTTGCTCATTTTGGCTCCTGAAGAAAACATTCCGAGATGAGGAATTGTTGCCGCTGCAAGTGGTGCTGAAGAAGTTGGACCTGATCAGTGAGCTGAGGGAGCGGTGAGTAAGCCAGGCTGTTTACAGAGAGAACATAAGTACTACAATCTACTCTGGGCCAAGCAACAAAGTTAAACATTTTGATGCATCTTGCAGGATTCAAGTTCTGTGCAACTGCAACTTCTTGTACTGGCATCGAACCATTTTCCCCATCTACTTGGATGATGTTTATGACAATGCTGTAGATTCTGCACGAGTACATGTAAGAGCAAATTATATTGATGTTTACATAACTGCAGCTTGGACTAGTCTCAATTACAGGATTCATATTAATTTACAGGAGTTATCTGTTTCACTTATCTGTATATTGGATGATGTCCATTTTATTAATCATATGCATACATCATCCAAGGATTCAGACCATGGGTGCAGTAGTGTAGTGGTTATGTTACTGGACTAGCAATCAGACCGTAAATTCAGATGCCTTCATGGCATTTTGACAATTTGAATTAAGTTTTTTTTAAATTAAGCTGGTATCATTAGAAGTGACCGTGAAGCTGTCCGATTGTTGTTCAAAGCCCATCTGGTTCCCTAATGTCCTTTAGGGAAGGAAACCTGCCGTCCTTACCCGGCCTGGTCTATATGTGACTCCAGTCCCACACCAATGTGGTTAACTCTTAACTGCCCTCTGAAGTGGCCTAACAAGTCACTCAGTTGTATCCAATCTACTACAGAGAATAAGAAGGCTCATCATTACCTTCAGGGCAACTAGGGATGGGCAATAAATACCAGTCTTGCCAGTGATGCCCACATCCCCAGAATGAACAAATATAAAATGTTGGAAGCTGCATGAATTGTTACATATGGTGCATATTTAAAAAGAAGTGTATTCCACTAAATTCACAGGATTGTAAATATTACAGAATATTGGAACACTTATCAGTGTGTTGGTGTGGTATTTTTGCTGGTTAGAGGCAGCGTGGGGACATAACATGAATGGGGATTGTGGGCGGAGCCCTTCATTTGTGATGTCACTGGAATAGGACGCCATGATGTCACACGGGGACATTACCCCAAGCTGTCTCTAACCGCCTGTTTTATAGTATCACGTGGGCATGTTGAATCAGTATGATTTTGAACTGAACTATTTTGAAAGATTTTTAATATAAAATTCTTCCTTCAAGATGTACTACATTATACGGCCCATGAATATTAAAATATTTGTGTAGAAATCTTGATCAGTATTGAAATGGAACAGTTAAAGTCCTTTTAACTTTTTGCATTAAACTTCAGTTCCTCAATCTGAAGTGACAGATGCTAACAAGAAATCATGGGCCTAATGTAACTCACAAAGCAGAGATTATCTGGGCTCCTCTCTCCCTCACCACCTTCTCAAATTGGTCGTAACTTTAAGAACCTATTCCTGTACCCTTTCAAATAAGGATTGAAAATATAATTAGTATTTCTTGGACCATCTCCTTCAAGATCGAATAAAGTTGAGTGGAAAGTAATGATTTGAAAATAACCTTTGTTTAAAGAAGTAGATTCTATATATGTCAAATATTAGATGTATAATATGCAGTATGCTGGAGAAATATGTTGGGACACTGATTTATGTAAACTTGAAAATGTACTTAGTTGTCGTAAAATGTTAATGTTTGTTTTCCACAGTCTGATATTTCACTGTTTTTCAGTACATGTTTAGTGCTTTGAGGGATTGTGTCCCACCCATGATGCATGCAAGACACCTGGAATCCACCCAAGTGTTGCTGGAGTGCTTTGATAAAGAAATCATGGATGTGCTAAATGAGGTAACTGGTATCGAAGCAAAAAATGCCATTGGCATTGTAATGGGATGTACTGTAATAAGGATGTATTTAAAATGAGTTGTCCTGGTTTAAAATTTCAGCTAATCCAGGTCTGTCCCTCCATTTAAATGTGAAACTCAGGCCCTTGTCTTAAGATATCGGGAATCAAAGAGCTTCCAAGATTTGCTTAGATGGAGAACCATGTTTTGTCCAATAAGGCTTTAACTCAAATTGAGTTACTGGCTGTTTCTGTTGTAGACTTAGGACTCAGATTTTGGGTCAGAAATTTCGTGTCCCTGAATTTTTGGATACCAGAAGGTGTGTAAATGAAGCAGTATGCTTTAAGCAGACTTCATCAGTAATATTACTAATATCCAATTTTGTCACTAACAATTTGGTGCATTAAGGATGCATTCGCACATCATCTTTAACATGACTGCAAAGTGCTTCACAGCTATGCTGGGGGTGGTGTGTATGCAGGGTCAGTGGTAGATCGTTTCAATCTTCAGACCCCACGCTGGAACCCTCAGCACCTGCTCGTCTCAGACTCAAACTACAGATCCATTGTCCCTCCTGGAGTTAACGTGGAAAATAATTGCTGTAAAATGACCTTTTTGACCGTTTGTGAGCAGGTAAGGATGTGACTTCACTAACAACTCTTTAGGAACTCGGGTTGAGTTTGAGGTGCCATCGATGAAGTTTAAATATGCCATTAAAATGTTGTGTTTTATAGGTCCTCTTTTTAATGCAAAGCATAAGCGTGCTCCTGCTGCACCGTCAGGCTGAGACTTTCCTGATAGGCTGAGGGAAATGTGATTACATTTCCACCCAGTCGCATTGAGTTTGCGTGGCACAGAGACAGACCCATCGTGCCCGTCATTGTACTGGATTGGAGGGATTTTTTGGGGGGTGGGGTGAGAATAGTACTGGTTAGACTGAGGGTGAGGTTCTATCATTCTACAATCTAGTTTTATAGTTTGAAAAGTTCTCCAGCAGGGAACGGTTACAGTTTCACTTGTTTTTAACTTCCTTTAAGAAAGGTATGACTGAATTAATGATTTCTTGATGCTGTCTGAATCAAACTAATTCAGAAAAGCTTCAAACATTAAAAGTGTTATAATGTGTCTGTAAACCTGTTGAAGAATTATTTTTTCTTCATTGCATTCCTTCTCTGGGTCCCTCATGCTTCTCCTCTCCTTCCCCAACAGCACCTTTTGGATAAGCTGTGTAAGGAGATAGAGAAGGACCTGAGACTCTCTGTGCACACACATCTAAAATTAGATGATCGCAATCCATTCAGAGTCGGCATCAAAGACTTGACTGATTTCTTCTCTATCAAACCAATCCGCTTCTTTAACAGATTCATTGATGTCAAAGGTTAGTTTCTGTTCAGATTTCAGCTTATTCAATGTCTGTTCGTTAAACATCACATTGTAAAGTGGGCAACAGTTATGTCAAATTAAAAATCATTTTCACAAATGTTTAACAGCATATGTAACTCACTATCTGGACAAGACTTTCTATAACCTGACAACAGTGGCTATTCATGACTGGGCCACCTATAGTGAAATGAGAAATCTAGCAACCCAGCGGTACAGTCTCTCCATGACCGAACCACACCTACCCAGCCAGACCCTGGAACAGGTGAGTGCTGTGCAGCTTTTTAGTGTATATCATTTACCAGGACTGCTTTGTAATGGTGAATAGGAAGACAAATGGCTGTTCTGAGTTTGGCACAAAATGAAGCCTGTGCTGAATTCTGGCAGTTCTACACCGAGACCAAGCTTTAAATTCTCATGTGGTTTTGTGAGTTAATTATCCGTGTTTAATTTTGCATTTGGATATATTAATAAAAGTTTCCATTACAGTGTAACTATTTACCAGATAGTTAAAGTTAGTGCAAGGCAATTGCAGTATTCTGTTCTAATGTAATTTCAAATTGTTTGCAGGGATTAGATGTTCTGGAAATAATGCGAAATATCCATGTGTTTGTTTCACGGTATCTCTACAATCTCAACAACCAGGTACGTTTAGCAACTGATAGCTTGGATTTTTGAGACTCATAATTAAGAGAAACTTTCATTTGTCAGCATGAAGTTTGAAACTTGCGTTTCATTACACATTACAGATCTTCATTGAACGCACAAGCAACAATAAACATTTGAATACAATCAACATTAGGCATGTTGCAAACTCAATCCGTACACATGGAACAGGCATTATGAACACAACAGTAAGTAACCTTGGCACTCAATTGGATGAATTGTTAAAAGAAATTTGCAAAAAGTTTTCTGGATTTATATTTAAACTATATTTTGGTTGAAGAATGGG
This sequence comes from Heptranchias perlo, assembly GCF_035084215.1. Taxonomy (NCBI): domain Eukaryota; kingdom Metazoa; phylum Chordata; class Chondrichthyes; order Hexanchiformes; family Hexanchidae; genus Heptranchias; species Heptranchias perlo. The sequence goes on from NC_090348.1 coordinate 1,239,025, forward strand.
TACTGATTACAATTGAGGAACTGGCTGGGAGGAGTTACAATTCCTAATCTATTAACATATGCATGATATGCACAGTAGAAGGCAGGATGAAGCCACTGAGCTGGACAAAAGATATCTGCACTGCTTATCCTTCTCGCACTGTTGGACTCTTCAACTTGCTCAAATTGGTTTCTCCAAATGTTAGTGGTAATCGCTGTATGGAGACATAGATAGAAGTTACAACATGGAAACAGGCCATTCAGCCCCACCAGTCCGTGTCAACGTTTACCCTCCACATGAGTAAATAGTCCAAATCACATTTACCCACCCTGTTTGCACGTCCATTTGTCCACCTATCCAATCTAATCTTGAATGTTGACATAGTTTCTGCCTCAACCACTAACCCTGGAAGTGAATTCCACAGCCTCAACTCTCTGCATAAAGACGTTTCTCTTGCTCTCTGTTCTAAACCTCTTACTTTTAATCTTGTAACAGTGGCCACTTGCTCTAGACCGCTCAACCGCTGCAAACAGTCTGTTTCTATCTTTCCTGTCCCGTCCTTTCATAATTTTGAACATTTCTATCATATCGCTCTGTAATATGCGTTCTAATGAAAAGACCACATTTTTCTAGTCTCTTTTTGTATTTGTATTTGTATTTCCTCATACCTGGCAGCATCCTGGTGAATCTGTGTTGTACCCTCTCAATTGCCTCAATATCCTTCCTATAGTGTGGAGCCCAATACTGCACACTGTACTCCAACTGAAATTTTATACAGGCTCATCATTACCACCTTGGCTTTTATATTCTATACTTCTTGTGATAAAACCTAGAGTTCCATTAGCTTTTTTTTTTACAGCTGTATCAGTCTAAGGTGCTGCCTTTAATATTCTGTGATCCTGTGCACCCAAATTTCTCTGCTCTTTCACAGCACCGAGCCGGCTCCCCCCCCCCCCCCCCCCCGGGGCGATGTGGGCGAGCCGGCTTCCCCCCCCCCCCCCACCGGGGCGGTATGTATCACCTCACACTGACATTAAATTCCATCTGCCACTTTTTAGTCCACTTTTAATCAATTTCCCTTTGCAGTTTCCTAGGATCTTGTAAAGAATTAACTACCCCTTCTATTTTGTAACATTTGCAAATTTGGACACCACTCCCTCTAGGCCTATATCCAAATCACTGATGTACAGAGTAAACAGTAGTGGACCCAGAACTGAACCCTGTGGGACACCACTGCTCACTTCCAAGCACTCTGGAAAAACTGCCCGTGACTCCTACTCCCTTCTAACCCACTTTTAATCCAGTTTGCTATCTTTCTCCTAATTCCATAACCCTTAATCGTCTTCATTAATTTCCCATGTGGTACCTTGGCAAACGATTTCCTAAAGTCTGTACACACTACACCCATTGCATTTCCTCCATCCACCACGTCTGTTACCTCTCAAAGGAATCTGAGGACGAGCAGGATCAGCTCTTTTGAAACCAGTGTTGGCTACTTCTAACCATTTTCTCTAGATACATGGTAATTTCATTCTTAATAAAAGACGTAAAATTTTCCCTACCACAGATGTTAAGCTAACTGGCCTGTAATTATCTTGTTTAGCTCTATCTCCCTTTTTAATAATCAGTACTACATTGACCACTTTCTAGTCCCCTCAGGTCACATCCACACCCAATAAAGCCTGATTTTAAAATTCCTATCCTTGTGTACAAATCTCTCCATGGCGTTGCCCCTCCCTATCTCTGTAAACTCCCTACAACCCTCTGAGACCCCTGTGTTCCTCCAATTCTGGCCTCTTGCGCATCCCTGATTTCCTCCGCTCCACCATTGGCTGCTGTGCCTTAAGGTGCTTAGGCCCCAAACTCTGGAATTCCCTTCCTAAACCTTTCCACCTCTCCTTTTAAGATGCTCCTTAAAACCTACCTGTCCTAATAGCTCTTTGTGGCTCGATGTCTAATTTTGTTAATCGCTCCTGTGAAGGGCCTTGGGATGTTTTACTACGTTAAAGGTGCTATATAAATGCAGGTTGCTGTTGTTGTTGAACTGTAATTCCTGGGGTCATGGCAATTTCCTCCCTCACCTCCCTCGGGGGATGCGCAAGAGGCCAGAATTGGAGGAGTGCAGAGATGTCAAAGGGTTGTAGGGCTGGAGGAGGTTAGAGATAGGGAGGGGCGAGGATTTGAAAACAAGGATGAGAATTTTAAAACCGACGCGTGGCTGGACTGGCAGCCAATGTAGGTCAGTGAGCACAGGGGTGATGGGTGAACAGGTGCGAGTTAGGATACGGGCAGCAGAGTTTTGGATAAGCTGAAGTTTATGGAGGGTGGAAGAGGGGAGGCCGGTCAGGAGAGCGTTGCAATAGTCGAGACTGGAGATAATAAAAGCACGGATAATAAATATGTCCCGATTTATATTTATTTTCCATTCTTTTTCAGTTTGCAGCCAGCTTTCTGTTAATACTATTAAGTCTAGATCTTTCTGTAAAATAGTTGCTCCCAGTTCCCCCAGTTTACTTACCCACACTGTGCATTCCACTGCATACATTTTAACCATTTTTGCATTTTTTAAATACTCCTTTTCCCATGCTTTTTGTCTAATCTGCCCCCTACCTCACTTCAGTTTTTTCCCCATTTATACTGAGGCTATATCCAACCACTTCCTTGTATCCCTCACCACTCAGACCTCCTCACCTCCCCATCTCCTGCAAACCCACCTTTTTCTGCATTTGCCAATGGAAATAAATTCTTCTTTACCCCCTCCCCAAGTTGCTTACAGCGTCACTTTCAAACTCCAAACTGCCTTGATATCTCTGCAGTTAATCTGTAACCAGTCCTTCCCCTCCAATACTCTGGTCGCCAGCAAAAAACCTTCACCGACTCCGACCCCCTGTTTCTCTCCCGCCCCTCCCCCTATGTGGCCTGTACCTTTACTGCCAAAAGGTGCAGACCTGAGCATAGCTGTCACACAACTGCCTTGGCCGTTCATTGCCAGGTCTGATTGCAAGTTGTGCTGGGCCTTGCCAAAGCTAGTATTATTCCTGTATTTAAAAAGGGAGATATAACAAGTCCAGGGAACTATAGTCCAGTCAGATTAACGTTGGTGATAGGAAAGATAATGGAATCCTTACTCAAAGATGTAATAGAAAAACATCTAGAAACCAAAAGTATAATAAAGAATAGTCAGCACAGATTTCAAAAGGGAAAGTCTTGCTTGACCAACCTTATTGAATTCTTTGAAGAAGTAACAGAAATAGTAGACCAGGGTAATGTAGTAGAGGTAATATATTTGGATTTTCAAAAGGCCTTTGAAAAGGTACCGCATAGTTGACTCGTGACTAAGGTCAGAGCATGTGGAATCGGGGACAGGTAGCAGAATGGATAGCAAGCTGGTTACAAAACAGAAAACAGCGAGTGGGGGTTAAAGGTAGCTACTCAGACTGGCAAAAGGTGGGAAGTGATGTTCCCCAGGGATCGGTGCTGGGATCACTGTTGTTCATCATTTACATAAATGATTTGAAATCAGAAATACAATTTCAAAATTTGAGGATGACACCAAATTGGGGGGTTATAATTAATCCTGAGGAGGACTGCAACAAATCACAGGAAGACATTAATAAACTTGCAGAATGGGCGTGTAATTGGCAAATGAATTTCAATTATAGATAAGTGTGAGGTATTACATTTTGGTGGGAAGAATAAGGAGGCCCCATACTGCTTGGATAATGACAGCCTAAATGGGGCAGAGGAGCAGAGGGATCTGGGGGTACAGATACACAAATCTTAAAGCAGGTTAATAAGGCCTTTTTTTTAAAAAAAAGCACTTGGATTCATTTACATAGGAACAGGAGTAGGCCATTCAGCCCCTCAAGCCCACTCTGCCATTTGATAAGATCATGACTGATCTGTGATCTAACTCCATATACCTGCCTTTGGCCCATATGCCTTAATACCTTTGCTTGGCAAAAAGTTATCTATCTCAGATTTAAAATTAGCAATTGAGCTAGTATCAATTGCCGTTTGCGGAAGAGAGTTCCAAACTTCTTCCATCCTTTGTGTGTAGAAGTGTTTTCTAATCTCACTCCTGAAAGGTCTGGCTCTAATTTTTAGACTCTGCCCCCTACTCCTAAAATCCCCAACCAGTGGAAATAGTTTCTCTCTATCCATCCTATCTGTTCCCCTTTCTAGAGGGAAAGTTATGTTAAACTTGTATAGAACCTTGGTTAGACCACACTTGGAGTTCTGTGAACAGTTCTGACATCCATAGGAATATAGGAACAAGAGTAGGCCATTCAGCCCCTCATGCCTGCTCTGCCATTTGATAAGATCATGGCTGATCTGTGATCTAACTCCATATACCTGCCTTTGGCCCATATCTCTTAATACCTTTTGGTTGCCAAAAAGCTATCAATCTCAGATTTAAATTTAGCAATTGAGCTAGTATCAATTGACGTTTGCAGAAGAGAGTTCCAAACTTCTACCACCCTTTGTGTGTAGAAATGTTTTCTAACCTCGCTCCTGAAAGATCTGGCTCTAATTTTTAGACTGTGCCCCCTACTCCTAGAATCCCCAACCAGCAGAAATAGTTTCTCTCTATCCACCCTATCTGTTCCCCTTAATATCTTATAAACTTCGATCAGATCACCCCTTAACCTTCAAAACTCTATAGAATACAACCCCAATTTGTGTAATCTCTCCTCGTAACTTAACCCTTGAAGTCTGGGTATCATTCTAGTAAACCTACGCTGCACTCCCTCCAAGGCCAATATGTCCTTCCGAAGGTGCGGTGCCCAGAACTGCTCTCCGTACTCCAGGTGCGGTCTAACCAGGGTTTTGTATAGCTGCAGCATAACTTCTGCCCCCTTGTACTCTAGCCCTCTAGATATAAAGGCCAGCATTCCATTAGCCTTATTGATTATTTTCTGCACCTGTTCATGACCCTTCAATGATCTATGTACCTGAACCCCTAAGTCCCTTTGGACATCCACTGTTTTTAACTTTTTACCATTTAGAAAGTACTCCGTTCTATCCTTTTTTGATCCAAAGTGGATGACTTCACATTTGCCTACATTGAATTCCATTTGCCACAGTTTTGCCCATTCACCTAATCTATCAATATCCCTTTGTAATTTTATGTTTTCAACTACACTGCTTACAATGCCACCAATCTTTGTGTCATCGGCAAACTTGGATATGAGACTTTCTATGGCCTTCATCGAAGTCGTTAATAAATATTGTGAATAATTGAGGCCCCAAGACAGATCCCTGCGGGACTCCACCAGTCACATCCTGCCAATGTGAGTACCTACCCATTATCCCTACTCTCTGTCGCCTTTCACTGAGCCAACTTCCTGACCAAGTCCGTACTTTTTCCTCGATTCCGTGGGCTTCTATCTTAGCTAACAGTCTCTTATGTGGGACTTTATCAAATGCCTTCTGGAAGTCCATATAAATAACATCCATTGACATTCCCCTGTCCACTACTTTAGTCACCTCTTCAAAAAATTCAAATCAGGTTTGTCAGGCATGACCTACCTTTCACAAATCCATGCTGGCGCTCTCTGATTACCGGAAAATTCTCGAGGTGTTCAGTCACCCTATCCTTAATTATGGACTCCAGCATTTTCCCCACAACAGATGTTAGGCTTACTGGTCTATAATTCCCTGGTTTCCCTCTCTCTCCTTTCTTAAAAAGCGGAGTGACGTGCATATTTATAGAAAGTGCAAAAAAGATTTACTCGGATGATACCAGAACTGAGAGGTTATACCTATCAGGAAAGATTGAGCAGGCTGGGGAAAAGAGAAGACTGAGGGGTGACCTGATAAAGCTCATTCAGACAATAGTGTTTGATAGGGTAGATGCGGAGATGATGTTTCCACTTGTGGGGGAGACCAGAAATAGATGTCATAAATATAAGATAGTCACTAATAAATCCAATAGGGAATTCAGGAGAAACTTCTGACTGGTTAGAATGTGGAACTTGCTATCACGAGGAGTGATTGAGGCAACTAGCCTAGATGGATTTAAGGGGAAGCTAGATAAGTGAGAAAGTTCTTTATCTGAATGCACGTAGCATTCGTAACAAAATGGACGAGTTAACGGCACAAATAACGACGTATGGGTATGATCTTGTGGCCATTACAGAAACATGGCTGCAGGGTGACAACGACTGGGAATTAAATATGCCAGGGTATTTAACAATCAGGAAGGACAGGCAGGAAGGAAGGGGAGGTGGGGTGGCTATGTTAATAAGGGAAGGAATCACTGTAATACAGAGAAAAGATATTGGGACAAAGGATGAGGATAATGAAACAGTTTGGGTAGAGATAAGGAATAATAAGGGGAAAAAAACACTCGTGGGCGTAGTATATAGGCCTCCTAATAGTTGCAACTCTGCTGGAAGAAGTATTAATCAGGAAATAGTCGGGGCATGTAATAAGGGAACAGCTATAATTATGGGGGATTTTAACTATCATATTAACTGGACAAATCAAATTGGGCAGGGCAGCCTTGAGGAAGAGTTTATTGAGTGTATTAGGGATGGATTTCTTGAGCAGTATGTAACTGATCCTACAAGGGGGCAAGCAACCTTGGACCTGGTCCTGTGTAATGAGCCAGGATTAATTAATAATGTCCTAGTTAAGGATCCCCTTGGAATGAGTGACCATAACATGGTTACATTCCATATCCAATTAGAGGGTGAGAAGGTTGGTTCTCAAACAAGCGGACTGAGCTTGAATAAAGGAGACTATGATGGTATGAGAGCGGAATTGATTAAAGTGGACTGGGAAAATAGTTTAAAGGGTAAGACGGTACATGAACAGTGGTGTTCATTTAAGGAGTTATTCTACAACTTTCAAAAAAAATATATTCCACTGAGGAAAAAAGGGTGTAAAAGAAATGACAGCCATCCGTGGCTAAGTAAAGAAATTAAGGATAGTATCCGACTAAAAACGAGGACATATAAGGTAGCCAAACTTAGTGGGAGGATAGAAGATTGGGAAGTCTTCAAAAGACAGCAAAAAGTAACAAAAGGATTGATTAAGAAAGGGAAGATAGATTATGAAAATAAATTCGCAAAAAATATAAAAACAGATAGCAAGAGTTTCTGCAGTTATATAAAAAGAAAAAGAGTGGCTAAGGCAAACGTAGGTCCCTTAGAGGATGAGACCGGGAAATTAATGGTGGGAAACATGGAGATGGCAAAAATGCTGAACAAATATTTTGTTTCAGTCTTTACGGTAGAGGACACTAAGAATATCCCAACAGTGGACAAACGGGGGGCTCTAGGGGGGGAGGAGCTAAATACGATTAAAATCACTAAGGAATTGGTACTCAGTAAATTAATGGGACTCAAGGCAGATAAATCCCCTGGACCTGATGGCTTACATCCCAGGGTCTTGAGGGAAGTGGCAGTAGGGATTGTGGATGCTTTGGTAATAATTTTCCAAAATTCTCTGGACTCGGCAAAGGTCCCGGCAGATTGGAAAACTGCTAATGTAACACCATTATTTAAAAAGGGTAGTAGGCAGAAGGCTGGAAATTATAGGCCAGTTAGCCTAACATCTGTGGTGGGTAAAATTTTGGAGTCTATTATTAAGGAGACAGTAGCGGAACATTTGGATAAACATAATTTAATAGGACAAAGTCAGCATGGCTTTACGAAGGGGAAGTCATGTCTGACAAATTTGCTTGAGTTCTTTGAGGATATAATGTACAGAGTGGATAAAGGGGAACCAGTGGATGTAGTGTATTTAGACTTCCAGAAGGCATTCGACAGGGTGCCACATAAAAGATTATTGCTCAAGATAAAGAATCACTGGATTGGGGGTAATATTCTGGCATGGGTGGAGGATTGGTTATCTAACAGGAAGCAGAGAGTTGGGATAAATGGTACATTCTCGGACTGGTAGCCAGTGGTGTTCCGCAGGGGTCGGTGCTGGGTCCCCAACTCTTTACAATCTATATTAACGATTTGGAGGAGGGGACCGAGTGTAACATATCAAAGTTTGCAGATGATACAAAGATGGGAGGGAAAGTAGAGAGTGAGGAGGACATAAAAAAACCTACAAGGGGATATGGACAGGCTGGGTGAGTGGGCGGAGATTTGGCAGATGCAATACAATGTTGGAAAATGTGAGGTTATGCACTTTGGCAGGAAAAATCGGAGAGCAAGTTATTATCTCAATGGCGAGAAAATGGAAAGTACTGCAGTACAAAGGGATCTGGGGGTCCTAGTGCAAGAAAATCAAAAGGTTAGTATGCAAGTGCAGCAGGTGATCAAGAAGGCCAACGGAATGTTGGCTTTTATTGTTAGGGGGATAGAATATAAAAACAGGGAGGTATTGCTGCAGTTATATAAGGTATTAGTGAGACCGCACCTGGAATACTGCATACAGTTTTGGTCTCCATACTTAAGAAAAGACATACTTGCTCTCGAGGCAGTACAAAGAAGGTTCACTCGGTTAATCCCGGGGATGAGGGGGCGGACATATGAGGAGAGGTTGAGTAGATTGGGACTCTACTCATTGGAGTTCAGAAGAATGAGAGGCGATCTTATTGAAACATATAAGATTGTGAAGGGGCTTGATCAGGTGGATGCAGTAAGGATGTTCCCAAAGATGGGTGAAACTAGAACGAGGGGGCATAATCTTGGAATAAGGGGCTGCTCTTTCAAAACTGAGATGAGGAGAAACTTCTTCACTCAGAGGGTGGTAGGTCTGTGGAATTTGCTGCCCCAGGAAGCTGTGGAAGCTACATCATTAAATAAATTTAAAACAGAAATAGACAGTTTCCGAGAAGTAAAGGGAATTAGGGGTTACGGGGAGCAGGCAGGAAATTGGACATGATTTTAGATTTGAGGTTGGGATCAGATCAGCCATGATCTTATTGAATGGCGGAGCAGGCTCGAGGGGCCGATTGGCCTACTCCTGCTCCTATTTCTTATGTTCTTCTGTTCTTATGATATGCTGACCGGTTTAGATGAAGTAGGGAGGGAGGAGGCTTGTGTGGAGTATAAACACCATCACACACCAGTTGGACCGAATGGCCTGTCTCTGTGCTGTACATTCTGTGTAAAACCGCCCACTACTGTAGGATTATTCCAAAGGGTGAAGATCACCCCAAGCTCCTTTTCTCTACCACCAATTACTTCCACACATTCCCCTCCCCTGTCCCATCTGCTCTCACTAGCAGCAAGTCATGGGTTTCTTTGTCAACAGACCATCCATTCGGCTGCCTCTGCTGCTTCTCATAGGAACACGAGGAACAGTGTCGGCCATTCAACCCCTCGTGCCTGCTCCACCATTCAATTTGATCATGGCTGATCTGCACCTCGACTCCATTTACCCGCCTTTGCTCCATATCCCTCGATACCCTGACCCAACAAAAATCTATCGATCTCAGTCTTGAAAGCTCCAATTGTCCTCCAGCACCCACAGCCTTTTGTGAGTGAGTTTCAGATTTCAACTTTATTTTTTCTCCCAGCCCCTACCCCTTTACCCTTTAGTCTCTAGTTTCTTCCTCATCATCTCCATGTCCTCCTTCTCCTCCTTCCTCCCCCCCCCACCCCTTTACTAGCCTCATCTCCCCCACCCCCCAACTCCACTAAACTCCAGACCACCCAATTTCCCTTCCTGATGCCTGTGCTGGCTGATATTGTTAACGGCTCCCTCTCCTCAAGCATAATCCCCCTCCCTTTCAAAACCACAGTCATCACCCCGTTCTCAAAAAAAAAACCTCACCTTTGATCCCTCTGTCCTCAGTAACCATCGCCCCGTTCCAAAGTGGTTGGACATGTTGTCACCTCCCAACTCTGTGCCCATCTCTCCCACAACACCCTGTTTGAATCCCTCCAATCTGGCTTTCACTCTTCCCACAGCACCAAAATGGCCCTAACTAAAATTGCAGATGACGTCCTCTGTGCATTCTCTCTCCTTGTCCCCTCTACAGCCTTTGACACAGTTGACCGCTGTCCTTCTCCAATGCCTCTCCTCTGTTGTCATGCTTCATCGACTGCCTTTGCTCGATTCCACTCTTGACTGTCGAACCGTAGTCAGAGCACCTCCAGCAATGACTCCTCTTCCTACTGCTGTGCTGCCATCTCGAGTTCCCCGAGGATCCATCCTTGCCCCCGGCCCATCTACATCTGCCCCTTGGTGACAACAACTGCAAACATGGGATCAGCCTCTGTCACTAATGGCAGCCAGCTCCACCTCTCCACCACCCCTCTCCACTCTTCTGCTGTCTGACTGCTTGTCCTACATCCAATTGTGGATGAGTTTTAACTTACTGTAGTAAATATTGGGAAGACTGAAATTGTCATTTTTGGGGCTTGCTCTATCATCACAAACTCCACCCCCTCCCTGGCCACTGTCTCAGGCTCAACCCTGAGCTGAGTTTCTGATCCCACATCCTCTCCATCGCAAGCCTCTTTTTCTGCACCCCCCCAGCCCATCTGATATTGAAACCCGCATTCATGCCTTTCTTATCTCTAGATGTGAAATCTATAAGAATTTGCAAACCAGTTTTGTATTTGGGTACAGGCCCAGCTCTACACTTCTGATGCAATATGTGAGGTCATTAGAAGCAAGGTAACAAATTGCTTTGATAAATAAAGTTGAAACAAATTGCCTAGAGTTGATAAGTCAAATATCTTCAGTATGTTTACCGTCAAGTACATCTACTCTGGGTTTTTCACACCTTCAAATATAAATGCATTGTATGAAAAGATTATACAGAGTATAGAGAGCTCTAAGAACCAGAGATTAAGTATTTGAAGCTTTAAATGGGAAATGAAAGGGACAGAAAGGAACACTCATGCTCTACATTTGTAATGTTATACATAGTGGGTGACTGTGGAACTTACACTGACCCTTTTATACATGACCCAAAAACTTCTGAGGTGGTGTTTTATGGACCGGCTGTTGTGGAATATTTCCAGTGGAATATTTCCAGTGGAATACTTCCAGCATTCAGTTGCTACATATCTTGCTTATTTTGAGTATGCTGCAAACCAAAAGCATTTTTCAATCCCTCTTTTCCCTCCACCTACTCCCCATTTCTGTAGAGGCAGAGTGTGTGTGTGATCGCGAGCCTGGGGCAGTGTGAGTGTTTTTGCGTTACAACATATAAAATTCTGACAGGGCTCGACAGACTGGATGCAGAGAGAATGTTTCCCCTGGCTGGAGGGTCCAGAACGAGGGGTCACAGTCTCAGGATACGGGGTAGGACATTTAGGACTGAGATGAGGAGAAATTTCTTCACTCAGTGGTGAACCTGTGCAATTCTCTACCGTGGAGGCCAAGTCACTGAATATATTTAAGAAGGAGATCGATAGATTTCTAGACACAAAAGGCATCAAGGGGTATGGGGAGAGAGTGGGAATATGATATTGAGATAGAGGATCAGCCATGATCATATTGAATGTCCTGCTCCTATTTTCTATGGTTCTATGATTACGCAAACTGTATCCTTGCAATTTTTGTTCCAGGTCAATTTCACCTACCAGTTTCTGAGGAAAAAATTTTATATTTTCAGCCAGTTCATGTATGATGAACATATCAAGTCTCGACTAATCAAAGACATTCGATTCTTTAAGGAGACCAAGGACCAAAATGATCAAAAGGTATGAGTGGAACTGCTAAAGTATTGAAGTTCAGTTTATTTGTGGACGGTGTCCTTCAGGCACTTACTTGACCGGGAGCACAGTGTGAGTTGTGTTTAGGCAGTGTGCGGGCCAGGTGATGGCAGGTTGGGTGTCAGTTGTAAGCCAAGTGAAAGCATTATACTAAATTTCAACCTGTTTCATTTGTGCTTTCTGATGATCCGTTCAAAGAATCACAGTAGGTATAGCACAGGAGGAGGGCTTTCATCCCATCATGTCTGTGCCGGCTCTTTGAAAGAGCTATCCAATCAGTCCCACTCCCCTGCTCTTTCCCCATAGCCCCACAAATTTTTTCCCTTCAAGTATTTCCCAGGATGTTATGGGAGGTTAGGGAGGAAATTGCGGGTCCCCTAGCAGAGATATTTGAATCATCGACAGCTACAGGTGAGGTGCCTGAAGATTGGAGGGTAGCAAATGTTGTGCCTTTGTTTAAGAAGGGCGGCAGGGAAAAGCCTGGGAACTACAGACCGGTGAGCCTGACATCTGTAGTGGATAAGTTGTTAGAGGGTATTCTGAGAGACAGGATCTACGGGCATTTGGAGAGGCAGGGACTGATTAGGAACAGTCAGCATGGTTTTGTGAGAGGAAAATCATGTCTCACGAATTTGATTGAGTTTTTTGAAGGGGTAACCAAGAAGATAGATGAGGGCTGTGCAGTAGACGTAGTCTACATGGACTTTAGCAAAGCCTTTGACAAGGTACCGCATGGTAGGTTGTTACATAAGGTTAAATCTCACGGGATCCAAGGTGAGGTAGCCAATTGGATACAAAATTGGCTTGACGACAGAAGACAGAGGGTGGTTGTAGAGGGTTGTTTTTCAGACTGGAGGCCTGTGACCAGCGGTGTGCCTCAGGGATCGGTGCTGGGTCCGCTGTTGTTTGTTATTTATATTAATGATTTGGATGAGAATTTAGGAGGCATGGTTAGTAAGTTTGCAGATGACACCAAGATTGGTGGCATTGTGGACAGTGAAGAAGGTTATCTAGGATTGCAACGGGATCTTGATAAATTGGGCCAGTGGGCCGATGAATGGCAGATGGAGTTTAATTTAGATAAATGTGAGGTGATGCATTTTGGTAGATCGAATCAGACCAGGACCTACTCCGTTAATGGTAGGGCGTTGGGGAGAGTTATAGAACAAAGAGATCTAGGAGTACAGGTTCATAGCTCCTTGAAAGTGGAGTCACAGGTGGATAGGGTGATGAAGAAGGCATTCGGCATGCTTGGTTTCATTGGTCAGAACATTGAATACAGGAGTTGGGATGTCTTGTTGAAGTTGTACAAGACATTAGTTAGGCCACACTTGGAATACTGTGTACAGTTCTGGTCACCCTATTATAGAAAGGATATTATTAAACTGGAAAGAGTGCAGAAAAGATTTACTGGGATGCTACCGGGACTTGATGGTTTGACTTATAGGGAGAGGTTAGATAGACTGGGACATTTTTCCCTGGAGAGTAGGAGATTAAGGGGTGATCTTATAGAAGTCTATAAAATAATGAGGGGCATAGATAAGGTAGATCGTCAAAATCTTTTCCCAAAGGTAGGGGAGTCTATAACGAGGGGACATAGATTTAAGGTGAGAGGGGAGAGATACAAAAGGGTCCAGAGGGGCAATTTTTTCACTCAAAGGGTGGTGAGTGTCTGGAACGAGCTGCCAGAGGCAGTAGTAGAGGCGGGTACAATTTTGTCTTTTAAAAAGCATTTGGACAGTTACATGGGTAAGATGGGTATAGAGGGATATGGGCCAAGTGCAGGCAATTGGGACTAGCTTAGTGGTATAAACTGGGCGACATGGACATGTTGGGCCGAAGGGCCTGTTTCCATGTTGTAAACTTCTATGATTCTATTTATCCAATTCCCTTTTGAAAGTTACTATTGAATCTGCTTCCGCCACCCTTTCAGGCAGTGCATTCCTGATCATAACAACTCGCTGCATGAAAAATGTTTCCTCATGTCGTCTCTGGTTCTTTTGCCAATCACCTTAAATCTGTGTCCTCTGGTTACTGACCTTTCTGCCACTGGAAACAGTTTCTCCTTATTTACTCTATCAAAACCCTTCATGATTTTGAACACATCTATCAAATCTCCCCTTAACCTTCTCTGTTCTAAGGAGAACAATCCCAGCTTCTCCAGTCTCTCCACATAATTGAAATCTCTCATCCCTGGTACGATTCTAGTAAATCTCTTCTGCATCCTCTCTAAGACCTTAACATCCTTCCTTAAGTATGGTGCCCAGAATTGAACACAATACTCCTGCTGAGGCCTAACCAGTGTTTTATAAGGTTTAGCATAACTCTTGCTTTTGTACTCTTTGCCTCTATTAATAAAGCCCAGGATCCCGTAAACTTTTTTAACAGCCTTCTCAACTTCCTTCAAAGATTTGTGTATGTGCACCCCCAGGTCTCTCTGTTCCTGCACCCCCTGTAAAGTTGTACCATTTAGTTTATATTGCCTCTCTCATTCTTCCTACCCAAATGCAGCACTTCACACTTCTCTGCGTTAAATCTCATCTGCCATGACATGAAAGGCCAGCTGTACTTAAAGTAAATAAGTCACCCGATCCGGATGGGATGCATCTTAGATTGCTGAGGAAAATAAGGGTGGAAATTGCGGAGGTACTGCCATAATCTTCCAAACGTCCATAGATACGGGGGGGGGGGGGGGGGGTTGTGCCAGAGGACTGGAGAATTGCAAATGTTACACCCTTGTTCAAAGAGGGGTGTAAGGATAAACCCAGCAACTACAGGCCAGTCAGTTTAACCTCGGTGGTGGGGAAACTTTTAGAAACAATAATCTGGGATAGAATTAAGTCACTTGGACAAGTGTGGATTAATTAGGGAAAGCCAGCACAGATTTGTTAGAGGCAAATCGTGTTTAACTAACCTGCTAGAGTTTTTTGATGAGGTAACAGAGAGGGTCGATGAGGGCAATGCAGTTGATGTGGTGTATATGGACTTCCAAAAGGCATTTGATAAAGTGCCGCACGGTAGGCTTATCAAGATTGCAGCCCATGGAATAAAAGGGGGCAGTAGCAACATGGATACAAAATTGGCAAAGGGACAAGAAACGGAGAGTAGTGGTGACCGGTTGTTTTTCGGACTGGAGGGAGGTGTACAGTGATGTTCCCCAGGGGTCAGTGCTGGGACCACTGCTTTTCTTGATATATATTAATGACTTGGACTTGGGTGTACAGAGCACAATTTCAAAATTTGCAGATGACACAAAACTTGGAAGCGTAGTGAACCGTGAGGATGATAGTGATAGACTTCAAGAGGATATAGACAGGCTGGTGGCAGGGGCGGACACGAGGCAGATAGTGGGAGAACCTTCACCACCCGAACTGCAGCGGTTCAAGAAGGTGGCTCACCACCACCACCTCAAGGACAATTGGGGATGAGCAATAAATGCTGGCCTTGCCAGCGACACCTGCGTCCTATGAACAAATTAAAAAAAGATGAAATTTAACGCAGAAAAATGCGAAGCGATACATTTCGGTAGGAAGAACGAGGAGAAGCAATATAAACTCGAGGGCATAACTCTAAAAGGGGTACAGAAACAGAGATCTGGGGATATATGTGCACAAATCGTTGAAGGTGGCAGGGCAGGTTGAGGAAACGGTTAAAAAAGCATACTGGATCCTGGGCTTTATAAATAGAGGCAGAGAGTACAAAAGCAAGGAAGTCATGATGAACCTTTATAAAACACTGATTCGGCCACAGCTGGAGTATTGTGTCCAGTTCTGGGTACCACACTTCAGGAAAGATGTGAAGGCCTTAGAGAGGGTGCAGAAGAGATTTACTAGAATGATTCCAGGGACGATGGACTTTAGTTACGTGGATAGACTGGAGAAGCTGGGGTTGTTCTCCTTGGAACAGAGACTGTTGCGAGGAGATTTGATCGAGGTATTTAAAATCATGAAGTGCCTAGACAGAGTAGATAAAGAGAAACTGTTCCCATTGGTGGAAGGGTCAAGGACCAGTGGACATAGATTTAAGGTGATTAGCAAAAGAACCAAAGGTGACATGAGGAAAAAGTTTTTTTACCCAGCGAGTGGTTAGGATCTGGAATGCACTGCCCGAGGGGGTGGTGGAGGCAGATTCAATCATGGCCTTCAAAAGGGAACTGAAGTACTTGAAAGGAAATAATTTACAGGGCTGTGAGGATAGAGCGGGGGAGTGGGACTAGTTGGATTGCTCTTACTTAGAGCCGGCACGGACTCGATGGTTACAGCACGGAAGGAGGCCATTCGGCCTAATCTATGAATCTATGTGCCTGCCCATCTCACCAGTATGTCTTAAGTCCTCCTGAAGTCTGTTACTATCCTCCAAGTTGTTTACTACACTTCCGAGTTTTATGTCATCTGCAGTCTTTAAAATTATAACATATATACCCAAGTCCAGGTTATTAATCTGTATTATAAAGAGCAGTGGTCCTGTGGAACATCACTGTACACCTCCCTCTAGTCTGAAAAACAACCATTCACCACTACTCTGCTTTCTGTCCCTTAGCCAATTTTGTATCCACGCTGCCACTGTCCCTTTAATCCCATGGACTTTACTCATTGGAGTTTAGAAGAATGAGAGGAGATCTTATTGAAACATACAAGATTCTGAGGGGACTCGATAGGGTAGATGCTGAGAGGATGTTACCCCTCATGGGGGAATCTAAAACTAGGGGGCATAGTCTCAGAATAAGGGGTCGCCCATTTAAGACGGAAATGAGGAGGAATTTCTTCTCCCAGTGGGTCGTGAATCTTTGGAATTCTTTACCCCAAAAAGCTGTGGAGGCTGAGTCATTGAATACATTCAAGGCTGAGTTAGACAAATTTTTGACCAGCAAGGGAGTCAAAGGATATGGGGAAAGGGCGGGAAAGTGGAGTTGAGGTAAAAATCAGATCAGCCATGATCTCATTAAATGGCAGAGCAGGCTCGAGGGGCCGAATGGCCTACTCCTGCTCCTATCTCTCTTATGGGCTTTAATTTATTATATGGTACTTTATCAAATGCCTTTTGAAAGTCCATATACACAACATCTACCGCACTACCCTCATCAGCCCTCTCCATTACTTCATCAAAGAACTCAATCAAGTTAGTCAAACAGGGTTTTCCTTTAACAAATCCGTGCTGACTTTCATTTATTAGCCCAGACTTTTCCAAGTGCCAATTAATTTTGTCCCGGATTATTGTCTCTAAATGTTTCCCCACCACTGATGTTAGACTGACTGGCCTGTAATTGCCGGGTTTATCCCTCCCCTTTTTTGAACCGGGTGTAACATTTGCAGTCCTCCAGCACCGTTCCCATATCTATGGAGGATTGGAAGATTGTGGCCAGAGACTCTGCAATTTTCACCCTTATTCCCCTCAGTAACCGAGGATGCATCTCATCCGGACCAGGTGACTTTTCTACTTTGAGTACTGCCAATCTTTTAAGTACCTCCTCTATTTTTATCCTCTCCAATATTGCTATTCCCTCCTCCTTTACTGTTAAAATGGCAGCATCCTCTTCTCTAGTGAAGACTGATGCGATTTATTCATTTAGTACCTCAGCCATACCTTCTGCCTCCACAAGAAGATCTCCTTTTTGGTCCCAAATCGGTCCCACCCTTCCTTTGACTACCCTTTTACTATTTATATGTTTATAAAAGACTGTTGGGTTCCCTTTCATGTTAGCCGCTAATCTATTCTCATACTCTCTCTGCCCCTCTTATTCCCTTTTTTAGATTTTCTCTGTAACTTGTATATTCAGCCTGGTTCTCTACTGTATTATGAACCTTACATTTGTCATAAGCCTCCTTTTTCTGTTTGATTTTAATCTCTATATCTTTAGTCATCCAGGGAGCTCTAGCTTTGGATGCCCTTCCTTTCCCCCTCGTGGGAATGTGTCTACTCTGTACCCGAACCATCTCCTCCTTGAACGCCTCCCATTGTTCATTTACTGTTTTGCCCCACCAGTTTCTGATTCCAATCCCTCTGTGTCCTGTGGGAGAGGATTAGATGTGTAAGGGGAGCAAAAAGTTAAAGAACAGTCCGACCACAGGCCCCCAATTTGCAGATTCCATAGAAAAATGGATGGAATTGTGGAATACAATCTCTGAAACCAGTAAAAATCTTGGAAAATAGCAAATAATAAAAAGTGTGATTGATTCACTGTACATTGTTGGCTTTGCTCCTCGATTCAGTCACAGTTTAGTAAGATGAATCAACTTACTCTTGTTCACAGTATCCTTTTGACCGGGCAGACAAGTTTAATCGAGGCATCAGAAAACTTGGGCTGACTCCAGAGGGACAGAGTTACCTCGACCAGTTCAGGCAGCTTATTAGCCAGATAGGTAAGTGACTGAAGGAGAACTTCCAATGCAGTGTAAGCCATACTGTTTTGGGGTTCCTCTTCTGTTTCTAGATACAGTATGTAATTTGCTGGTATGGTCCAAAGATGCTCAGCCCTATTGTGCTAATGGAAAGGTGGATTGGAGTCTGTACCTCAACTAAGTTCTCTGGTTTGGGCCTTGGAGAAGGGGTTGATGATGGCCTATAGACAATCCATGGAAATGGAGGTCATGTTGAATTTGAAAACTAAGAGTTTGAAGTGGACCACACCTCAACCCCATTTGTGATCAGCTACTTCAGCACAGAGCAGGGATTGAACCTGGTACCTGGTGACGCGTATGGCTCAGTGCGACACCTGGTGACGCGTCTGGCTCAGTGCTACACCTGGTGACGCAGTCACACACACATGATCAGGGAGGTACAACTGATTCTGAGCTCTTCTAGTTATCAAATTTTGAAAGATAGTAACTTCCTTACGTGGTTCAGTCTTAAATTCCAACTAATGTTGGAGGCTGAGGGGTGATTTGATAGAGGTCTTTAAGATTATGGCAGGGTTTGATAGGATAGACATAGAGAAAATGTTTCCATTTATGGGGGAGGACAGAACTAGAGCTATAAATATAAGATAGTCAGTAATAAATTCAATAGGGAATTCAGGAGAAACTTCTTTACCCAGAGAGTGGTTAGAATGTGGAACTCGCTACGACATGGAGTAGTTGAGGCGAATAACATACATTTAAGGGGAAGCTCGATAAACACGAGGGAAAAAAGAATAGAAGGATATGCTGATCGGGTGAGATGAGGGAGGAGGCTCCTGTGAAGCATAAAGACCGGCACAGACATGTTGGGCCGAATGGCCTGTTTCTGTGCTGTACATTCTATGTAATGTGTGCCCTGCAGGAGGGTTGATTTGCTCATTGGACACATGCATGTGTGGTTAAGTAAACTATTTGTTTAGTTATACCAGAAGTGTTTGTACGTCTTGATGAGAATACAATTAATGGAATAGTGTACACACAATAGGAGTGAGTATATGATGTTTGTACTATGGGTGAATGCCTTTCATTTTCCTAGATAATGGTTTTCCTTTCAGGGAACGCAATGGGCTATGTTCGGATGATTCGATCTGGTGGACTGCATTGCTGTAGTAATGCAATAAGGTACTGTTTAATTACAAAAGCAAGTGTCCAAACTTGGCACAGCGAGCAATGAGCTTACAGTGACTCAACTCTGTTTTAGATTTGTTCCGGACTTGGAGGATATTGTGAACTTTGAGGAACTTGTAAAAGAAGAAGGACTTTCGGAGGAAACTCAGACAGCGGCCAGGTAACGTTAGCAGGAAAAGCACTGGCCGTGGTTAAAATCACACCTTACCCTGAGAGAGGTACTGCGCAACCAAGTACATCTAATACTGAATCAACCGTCTAAATTAGTCCAAATCACATATTCGGTTCTTTGCTTTCTGATCACATCATTCACAGTTGGTCTGGACAAAAACATCTTTACCATTTCCCAGCAGGTTTATTCTTCAGTTAGTACTAACCTCCTAGCACCTTCCTCAAGAGGACTGAGAAATATGATTGCTGTCCATTTAATCATTCCTCATTTTAAATGGGTGTTGGTCATTGCAGTGGGTTTTTTTTAACCTTCCTGTTCTGTTTTTTTTAAATGCTAGACAGCTGGACTCTGTCCTTACTGATCTCACTAGAAACTCCGCAGAGGGGACTGAATACTTCAAGATGCTGGTGGAGGTATTTGCTCCTGAGTTCCGTAGCTCTAAAAATATGCATCTACGCAACTTCTACATCATTGTGCCTCCACTGGTAGGTATATCTGTCCATGTTTAGATTACCCTGCATTTTCTGATATACTAGTCAATCTCCTGTGACACTGCACATGAGCGTAGTGAAGTTAGAGGGCAGAGGATAATTAGAACAGGGTATGCAGACTTATCGCATCCCCATTTACCATCTTACATTCTGTCCTTATTTCTACATAGCACTTCGATTTTATATTCGTCATAGTTAAATGGGAAGATGTACAAGAATTTGGGAAGCAGAGGAGTTGGTTGGTTGTTAGAGTCTCTGCAGTAGAAAGGGGCTGGGAGATGTTAAACTGAGGTTTCCATTGGAAGGAAAATATAATTACAGCATTATGCATTTACAAAGTCAGTTACCATTATAAATGTGGACACAGGAATTTATAATGGGAATAGCTAGAAGTGTGCACAGACATGAGATTTTTATCAATAAATTGCAACCTGAAGTAGTCAGTTTAATAGTATTGAACTTCTTGACTTTTTCATTTTTAAATTTAACTGTAAACCCTCAGCCAAGTTATACTTGGTATTATTGTAGGGGATACGTTAAGTCTGTAACAGTCCACTAATGTCTGATGGTTGTGGCTGGATCTTTACAGACATTGAACTTTGTCGACCACTCAATAAGCTGCAAGGAGAAGTTGAATAAGAAGAATAAAGTTGGAGCTGCCTTTACCGATGACGGGTTTGCAATGGGTTAGTCAAAATACATCTATGTGATTTTCCTGTAATGTTGATGCACTCCTGGGACTCTCTCTCCTATCTGCTGAAAGATTGTGTCAGCGGTTAACAAAAGCAACGTACCAGTAAGTCAACAAATTAAGACCAATTTGGAGGTCAGGAGCCCAGTCTGAAGTGTGTCATCTGTTTGTGTGTATTCTAATGCCTTGTACATCATGGCAGATAGGAGCTGAGCTGGTGAAAAGATGGAAAATTCAACTTCCATTTGCCTCTATAAACATTGGAAATTTAGAGCTATCTAAACAAAAGGTGACCATGGTCTCAGTTATTCCAAACTCTGTGGGCAAAGCTCCCCTGTTACAGTACTGCCAGGGTTCATCATTAACTGGCAGCACACATTAATGCTTGTCCACAGATTGCCATTCCAGGGCTTTGAACGGGACTTGACCTGGAGCAGGCTGCTTCCATAATCTTTAAAATGGAGCTGGAAAAAGTGGCAAAAAAGATTAATGCTTGTGCAGTTTTGATTTTTTTTTAAAGACACTTGCAAAATGGAAATAAATGGAAAGTGAGTCTCATTTTGCACCAGGTGGAATGGGCAGGGCAAGTTGGTGTGGTCGGGTTTGCTCCTCTCAGTTGGTGAAACTATCTTGTAGGAGTTTGTGCCTCTCAATGAAGCTCTTGGTGTAAGTTGGATATACTGAGGAGCAAGCTGCCCTTCCCCCCTCCCCTATTCAATGCCTTTCCAAGCATCTTGTTGACGAAACTGATGCCCATCAGGAACACCCAAATACAGTACTGATACAAAAGAGAAAGATTTTGTATAAATGTTTAAATATATGACTGACAGGAGACGATGAGCACAAGATTCAGTGTATCTTGGTTAGGCTGGTGCTCCAGCGCTGTGCTCTGTCAGTCAGGCCGAGCGGCTCTGGGCAGTTTCTCGGATATACACGCAATTGGACGGTGACTGAATTCCTTATTTCCAGTCTTTTCTCTCCCTAACCTCCCAGTTTCCTCACAGCTGAGTTCAAATTCTGATGCACGCATTAAGTGTTTAAGGCTTAATTTGTTTATACATTGCTGATCTGTGTGAGTTCTTCAATTATTGCAGGTGTTGCCTACATTCTTAAACTGTTGGATCAGTACCAGGAATTTGACTCGTTGCACTGGTTTCAGTCAGTGAGAGAGAAATATATGAAAGAAAAGAATGCAGTTCTCAAACAGCAACATGTTCAGTCAACTAATCAAGATGAAAAACTCATGCAAACGATGAATCTAACCCAGAAAAGGTTGGACATCTATTTGCAGGTACAGTACTGATTTCTGTTCAAGTAGGTAGTCTGATGCTCTGTGCTCTGTCACGTCACTCGGAGTACTGCAGCAGCAACTCTGAGTCTGCTCTAAAAATGGAAGTCCAGCTTGATTTGAGGTAATCCAAACACAGGATAAAAGCTGTATGTTTGTGGCTGGTATTCAAATGGGAATTTTATAATTAAGATATTGATGTCAAATGAAATCATACACCTGGAACGTTTGGTCAGAAAACACAACCAAAATGCTTTGTTGATTGGGATCACATCTGCTTGCTGGCCAAATAGTTTGGGAACAATCAGTGCAGGCAGCCACAAGCATGTTTATTTAATATCCGTTAACTCTGAATCTAACATCATGAATCATGCATTTTCTAATGTATTACTTTTCAAACATTGAGCAGATTGTACAATTAGAATTAGTTCAAAGGGAAAAATAAAAAGATAAGATAAATGTTAAATGACAGCGGTAAAAAAGACCTTTGCTACTTTTGTAGACGGCATTTTTAGAAATTAATTAAGCTGTTAAATAGGAAGAACTTGTATTTATTACAGCTCATGTCCTGAGGACATCCCAAAATTGATTACTTTTTGAAGTGTTCCATTTATCGGACGTTGTGCACAGAAGGCTCAGAAATAGTGATTGGATCAGTAAACAGTCGGTCTGTTTGTGGTGATGTTAGTTGGGGGATAAATATTGGTCCTCACACCGGGGAGAACTCCGGATTGAATTCCATTTGCCACTTTTCTGCCCACCTGACCAATCCATTGATATCTTCCTGCAGTCTACAGCTTTCCTCCTCACTATCAACCATACGGCCAATTTTTGTATCATCTGCAAACTTCTTGATCAAGCCCCCCACAAAAAGCAAAGGACCGAGTACAGAGCCTTCTAGTCGCAAAAACACCCGTCAACCATTACCCTTTGCTTCCTGCCACTGAGCCAATTTTGGATCCAATTTGCCACATTCCCTTGGATCCCATGGGCTTTTACTTTTTTGACCAGTCTGCCATGTGGGACCTTGTCAAAGGCCTTGCTAAAATCCATGTAGATTACATCAAATGCACTGCCCTCATCGACCCTCCTTGTTACCGCCTCAAAAAATAATGATCTGGTAAATGCAGTCACAGGGATTTGGAATTAAGGTGACTATCTACTGACCGAATTTGATCAGCCTCTCAGTTTCTGCTGCAGGTCAAATCGAATGGGAACAATCAGTTTGCTTGTATCTTATAACACTTCTCGAAAACACAGGCTCCAAAAAAAGCATAATATTTATGATCCTATTAATGCAAGAGGCTCCATCAATCTGTGTGTGAGGAAAGTCAACTGCACTTTAGGAAGAATTTTATTAAGAGTTCGATAAAGTTGGACAGAAACCTGTTCATGGATCCAACTTGCTGTGTAGCTCTTGTCCAACCAATGTAAAGTGAGGCTGCCCTGACTAGTTTATTGATTGTATATTGATTGTATTCTTTGTGTTCAGGAGTTTGAGCTGCTGTATTTCTCACTGAGCAGTGCCAGGATTTTCTTCAGGGGAGATCAGACGGCAGCAGAGGAAAGTCAGGAGAGAAAGGAGAGGGAAGGCAAGTGTTCAATGTTCAATTTGTGTTCCCTCTTTCTGGATAATGACCCATCAAAGACCAGCTGTATATTGGGCTGGGTTATATGACTGATGCAGCAGTGTGGGAGTCGTATCAGTGCAATGCAATACTGTAGGTCAACACTGGGGCATTGCATTATTACAGCAGGAATATTGTCTTTTAACAGTTTAAAAGAAAACATCTCAGTTGCTAATGTTGGGGGTGAGGGGAGAGGGAGTTCTATTGTAGGAGAAAAGTGTTTTTGCAACTTAGAGCTAGAAGGTAAAAACTGGCTGAAAATGGAACAACTATTTTCTAGTATCTCATTGTCTTGCACTGCTTGCCTCAGGTTGCAACTATTACTAACACATGAGGGGGGCAGACTTGGGCACAGTTAAAGAAATCTCATAATTTTCAGGCTGCAGTGTGTACAAAGGACACATACTAATTATTTTCTAGTTCTGTATAGTGTGGGGTAAATTAATGACTATTGTGCCGTGAAATTCATTTTAATGTCCAATATTTGGTTGAAGTGATTTGATTTTTTTCTAATCCTAACAACTTGTAACATTTTCCTCTCTCCAGATGAATCAGCCAAATCGAGCAACGATGACTCGTTAAACAGTTCGGTGTCCGACTCTAGTATGAAATAGTGCCACATTCAAAGAAAACTTATTACCATGTATTTCTTTCTCTCTGCACCTTCCCTTATTGTCTCTCGCACTGTTTACTTTTTGACTGCTTTTGTAACTAATTTATATTTTCATGTGGCTTGGTTTTTGTGCTTGAAACTTTGACTGGACTATTGTACATTTTGCAGTCCCAGAGCTTGAATCTCCTGACTAGAGTCCTGGCCGCAGTTTCTGGTGCCTGGTTTCTATAGGGTGGGTGAGAGAAGCTGGCAGATCCCGTGTTATGTTCACAAAATCCGCCAGCCATCGTAGATCATTTTCCTCTTTGGCAAGCAGTAATGGTGGACAGGTCTACCTAATCCGTTCAGTGCTGATGAGCTTTGTCTCGTTAAACAAAACACCATGGTCAAAATTTAACTGAATGGAATTGTACTCGAGCAGTGAAATAAATGATCACTCGTTTACAGTGGGATATCAAAGCCCTAATTTTTATTGCTTTGACTAGGAGTATGCCAGTCCATCACCGGCATCTCCACATCATTGCAGAACAAAGGCAGCTAATGCTCCAAGTTATAACAGGCTGATTATAACTGAACTTCTCTCCTTTTAGGCAGGAGTGGGGTCTACAGGCTGAGTATAAAGCTGTCAGTATTCAAAGCTTTAATCCTTTTTGGCTTTTATATTAATTTCTGGTTCTAGATTGTGCTGCTTCAGTCTTGATCTCCAGCATCTAATCAGTTTGCTTCAAGCTGTCTCTCACTCATGCTGCAACAGCTCCCCCACTTGAATACAGAAGTGCATGGACCTAATTCTACAAAACTATATAAAAATGTGCAAATTTACATATATTTGAAATGTCTAAAACCTGCTAAAAGGAATTCTCATTTGAATAAATCAGTTTATTTAAGAACAGAAGTGTTTGATAAAGTGTCAGACTCTTTCTAAGTTGCACTTAAGTATTTGAATTAAACCTGTTGTATGCAGCTTTTTAATTGCAAGCCACCTGGTATAAAATGTAACTGATATATTTGCCAGTTTATATGCACTAATAATTTGTAATACTCAGGAATATTGGACCAAACAAAATAGTTTGTTCAGTTTCAAAATAATTAAAGAACATCATAATGTGAAACTCTAATTTTTTAATCCTGTGAATCTTTCAGCACATAAAACTTTTCTGTTTACCTTTTACTATTTATTAAATGTACTTTATGAACCTGGTATAAAGGGAAGTGGTATCTTCAAGGTATGTACGTGTCTGTGTATATACACTCACCTCAGATTTTGATATTTAAAAGCACCCTTGTATCATTCATGGGCAAATGTGCTCCTGCCAGTTCTGTCTTTGAAATGTTTTTGTTCAACTATTCTAGTGTAATGATAATAACAAGTCATTCTGGTCTGTTCATCTTTATCTCATTAAATCACTAACCAGGTTAAAAAAAGTTATAGATTGCATTAATACATTTACAGAATGCTGATAATGTTTACAAGTGACACAGTTTCATTGCAAGAAAGTGTTTAATGTTTACAATATTATCCATAAGCAGCAAAATAACCAGAAAATGTCAACTACTTTCCCTCATCTTATAAAATGGTTTGTTTGCATCAGCAGCTTTCAGGCTCATATCAAACTACCAAGCAGATTTATAAAAATAAAACACAGCTTTATTTGGTAACCCTTCATACTGGTGCAATCACTTGTAAATAGAACACATTGCCTGACTCTACATCCGATTACTGCACCTCCCAGGTTAACTGTCCAAGCAAGACCCAAATCCCAGTTACAATCTTTAATTCTGTTGATGTGGAGATGCCGGTGATGGACTGGGGTTGACAATTGTAAACAATTTTACAACACCAAGTTATAGTCCAACAATTTTATTTTTAATCCCACAAGCTTTCGGGGGCTTTCCCCTTCCTCAGGCGGTTCTCCACACCGCCTGAGGAAGGGGAAAGCCCCCGAAAGCTTGTGGGATTAAAAATAAAATTGTTGGACTATAACTTGGTGTTGTAAAATTGTTTTAATTCTGTTCACAGCTGTGGGTCAAAGCCTCTGTGGTGTCTCCTGATTTATATTGTGGGGGGAAAAGAGATTCCATTCTACAATCCAGGGACAAGTTACTTTGATGGGGACTTGCTAAGTTTTCAGGTGGTGTAACTCGGGCGGTGTGATGAACAGAGTAACAAATAGTCAAAGGTATTGTTACCTTCCCAGGATCGGGGAGGGGGAAGAGTGAAATCTCATCTGATCAACAGGTCAGAGGAGAACAGGAGCGAGGTGGATCGGGGGACTTTACAAACTTTAATTGGAAGAGTGGTAAGTTTTCCACTCACTGTAGTGTAATAGATACATGCAGTAGAACATCAAAAGTAGGTGGTAATGCTCATTAAATCTTTATATAATCTTGTGAGCAGGATTGATAGGGGAACAGGCTGTTACTATAGCACTAGCAGTTTAATGTATGTGTATGCATTTGTGTATATGTATATTATGCCTTTCATGACCTCAGGAGGTGCCAAAGTGCTTTACAGTCACTGTTGTAATGTAGGAAATGCAGCAGCCAATTTGTGCACAGCAAGATCCCACAAACAGCAATGTGATAAATAACCAGATGATTTGCTTTTAGTGATGTTGGTTGAGGGATAAATATTGGTTAAGAGAACTCACCAATGGTCCTAATATCTTATGTGAAGCACCTTAGGATGTTTTACTATGTTAAAGGTGCTATATAAGTACAAGTAATAATGCAAGTCAGCTCACAGTCTGACTGTCACCTTCCTCTGTGCCATTCCCTTACTCTCGATTACACTGCCTGCTTCCCTCCACAAACTGGGATTCTTATGTCCACCTGAGGGGTTTAACAGAACATCTGAAAGACGGCACCTCTGACAGTGCAGCACTCCCTCAGTACTGTACTTAAGTGTCAGCCTAGATTTTGTGTTCAAGTCTCTGGAGTGGGATTTGAGCCCATGACCTTCTGACTCAGATCCAGATTATTTACTTGCAAAGTTTCTTCCCTGAAACTAATTATCAAGAGTGTTCTTGGCTTTATTGGTTGTAATTAGTCTCCTGTGGGAGACTGAATCAGTGGACAGATGTCCTGTCCCAGTTTGTGGAGGGAAGCAGGCAGTGTAATCGAGAGTAAGGGAATGGCACAGAGGAAGGTGACAGTCAGACTGTGAGCTGACTTGCATTATTACTTGTACTTATATAGCACCTTTAACATAGTAAAACATCCTAAGGTGCTTCACAGGAGCGATTATCAAACAATCTGACACAGAGTCACATAAGATATTAGGACCATTGAAAGAAGTAGGTTTTAAGGAGGATAGAGGGAGGGAATTCCAGAGCTTCGGGTCTAGGCAACTGAAGGCACGGCCGCCAATTGTGGTGTGAAGAAAACTGAGATGTGCAAGAGGCCAGAATTGGAGGAGCAGAGAGGTGTCCCAGTTGTAAGGCTGGAGAGCCATGGAGGGATTTGGAAACAAGGATGAGAATTTTAAAATAGATACTGGAGATAAATATTCAAAAAGCTAATGGCACTAAAAAATAGACAAGTCACCAAATCCAGATGGGATGCATCTCTGGATAGCAGGTGATTGGGAAGGAAGCACAGTGGAATTGTGAATTGCCCCAAAGGACTGTTCAAGAAAAGAATAGGCCAGTTAATCTTCAGTTGTAGATAAACTTCCAGAGCCCATAAGGGATGAAATTAGAGTAGATGGACAGGCAGCATGGATTTCAAGAGGACAGCTTATGCTCACTACACTTACTCCTCAAAAAGCTGTTAAAGACAAAGGACGTGCAGTGGATATCTGCATTCGTGGATTTTCAGGTGATTAATAAGGTGTCGCATAAGGGACTTGTTACAAAAAGTAAGATGTGGTATTGGGATGTATCTGGGATTGGTGGTGTGCAGCTCGCAGAAAGCCCCAGGGATCTGGGTTCAGTCCTCTTATTGCAGGAGTTGGGACAGTACTCAATTACAGATGGCTGCTGTCCTTCATAACAATTTGCTGTAATCTTAAGCAGGCTTAGTCTTTCACCAACCTCTTATTCCCATTTCTATAAATGGTTGATTTGTAGGCAAAAGATCATTAAAGTTTGCTTTTATTATATAAGGCTGTAGACCAGTGAGTGAAAAGAGCAGATGCAGTGCAGAAAATGTGAAGGAATACATTTTAGGGAAAAGAGGGTTAAGATAGCTTCTAGTGAATTGGTGAGAGGCAGGATAGAGACTGAGGAGAACAAAGCGGGAAATTGGAGGAACTTTGAGTTATTTGAACATGGAATACTTTCCCACAAACAACCACTGAGGCAGAGACTAACATTTAACATGGAATTCAATTGGTATTTGAAAAGATATAGAAGGAAATAGGGTTAGACAGCTCTGGGGCGATCGTACAGAATTCAGCCTGTCATTTCTGAGATTCTATGAACCCTGTCACTTCCATGACCATCTGATTTGGATTAGTTTCCTTCCATCTTGTGCTAGTTGAACATAACTAGGATGTGTTAATGCTAACCAGCAAGTTGTGCTCCAGTCAAGTTAAGAATTGTAATAACTTCCCCTAGTCCTGAAACAAGGCATAAAAGTAGCAAACTGGTATTTGGGATAGGCCCATGCCGACAGGAGCAGGTGGGCTAAGCTGCACAGAGACCTAGGGTCAGGTTCAAGTGCTGTACCAGCGTGGAGTGATTTTGCAGGAGTTGGGACAGTACACAATTACAGGTGGCTGCTGTCCTTCATAACAATTTGCTGTAACTTTTATGCAGGCTTAGTCTTTCACCAACCATAACACAAAAAGGACCTAATAATAGATGATTGAACCCTTCTGCACAGTTGCAAGGGAACCAGAGTCTGGTTAGTGATGGGGCAACTGGGCTTCACATCTAACAGCCTAGAGGTTTTCTATGGTTGACTGGATAGTGATTAAGGAAAGATTGATTAAAGGAAAGATTGATTAAAGGAAGGCAGAGTTATCTGCAGACTGCTATTCTGTGCAGTCTTTCCTCTCAAGGCCCTTGGTGGAGCAGTCCTTGCACCTCATTTTATTTACCCTTAGGCATCGATATGAACATTGAGGAATGTAGGATAACAGAGATTATTGATGCTGTGTCCAACAAGGGTAAAAAAACACGAGCCCACGAGCAAGTTTTCGGCAGAATCATGTCTATGCTTTTCCTTTTTTCCCCCCCCATCATTTTGCTAACTGCAAACAGTGGTGAGAGGGGGATGTGACCATTCCAGGGTCTCATTTACTGTAATGGGAAGAAATGATGCAGATGTGAGAACTTTCTACTGTGATGACTTATGATGCATTAACATTCAGGAACACGTTTAACAAATGTAATGCATGTGGTAATCCAGTAATGGTGTTCGACTTGTGAACGTTAATACTACAGGGGCTGTATTCCAGCTTTGTTCTGAACATGCTTTTCCCCACCGCCATGTACAATTAGAATTTGATGCCAGTAAGGTGCACATTTGCTACTAGTATAGTAATACTTAAAGTTAACAACACTGTTAATATAACTACTACACCAACAGCCCTGACTTTATTTGCCAGTTTGTAACCTTTGCAGTACATCTACTTATTTTCCTACATTACAACAGTGACTACACTCAAGTACTTCATTGGCTGTAAAGCACTTTGAGACGACCTGAGGTTGTGAAAGGCGCTGTAGAAAATCAAGTCTTTCTTTGTCAATAAAGGAAGAACAGCAGGATTCCTCAAAGTTTTTTAAAAGTTTAGGCACTTTAATCTGTTTAGTGAAAGTCAGTTTAATAATTAAGTTATTAATAAGTCAGTTCCAGATTGATTGCCTTTTTGCTTTTGAGTTTGATTGCTGGTGTAAACCAACCCTGAATTATACATTGAACACTGGGATTCACCATCCCTCTGCTGAAAGTACAGCCTTCATCCTTCATACAATTCACCGATAGCTTCATTCGTTTAAAATTCAAGAGAAAAATACATTTTACACAATGAAAAGATTGAACTGGAAATCAAAGAAATGGTTAAAGATTACAAACATTTTTTGCAGCAGATCCTAGGCTTCTGATTCTAAACCCTCTTCAGCCTCCTCTTTGTCTGTCGGTTGACTGAGTAAAAGGAACTTTCCGTCAGAACTGAGTGTTGTCGACTTCATGAGCATAGCTAACGCATCCGGGTCCTGAAACATAATTATTCTGGTATTAAAAAATGAAATTCACTTTTTGGTTCTAACTAGTCAAACTATAGCTTTGCAGCTGTAGTGCGTAGTGTGGTTCGTCCATTTAGCGCATGGCCCTAGTCTGCGTAGTGTGGTTCGTCCATTTAGCGCACGGCCCTAGTCTGCGTAGTGTGGTTTGTCCATTTAGCGCACGGCCCTAGTCTGCGTAGTGTGGTTTGTCCATTTAGCGCACGGCCCTAGTCTGCGTAGTGTGGTTCGTCCATTTAGCGCACGGCCCTAGTCTGCGTAGTGTGGTTCGTCCATTTAGCGCACGGCCCTAGTCTGCGTAGTGTGGTTCGTCCATTTAGCGCACGGCCCTAGTCTGCGTAGTGTGGTTCGTCCATTTAGCGCACGGCCCTAGTCTGCGTAGTGTGGTTCGTCCATTTAGCGCACGGCCCTAGTCTGCGTAGTGTGGTTCGTCCATTTAGCGCACGGCCCTAGTCTGCGTAGTGTGGTTCGTCCATTTAGCGCACGGCCCTAGTCTGCGTAGTGTGGTTCGTCCATTTAGCGCACGGCCCTAGTCTGCGTAGTGTGGTTCGTCCATTTAGCGCACGGCCCTAGTCTGCGTAGTGTGGTTCGTCCATTTAGCGCACGGCCCTAGTCTGCATAGTGTGGTTCGTCCATTTAGCGCACGGCCCTAGTCTGCATAGTGTGGTTCGTCCATTTAGCGCACGGCCCTAGTCTGCGTAGTGTGGTTCGTCCATTTAGCGCACGGCCCTAGTCTGT
The DNA here is from genome assembly GCF_035084215.1 of Heptranchias perlo. Lineage (NCBI taxonomy): Eukaryota > Metazoa > Chordata > Chondrichthyes > Hexanchiformes > Hexanchidae > Heptranchias > Heptranchias perlo. Next base: position 1,269,972 of record NC_090348.1, read on the forward strand.
TCTGATCGATGATTCAAGCTGCATTGACAGTTCAGCTTCGGGAAAAATTTCTCCGGCTAGTCTGTACACAAGCACAAGGTGGGTTACCAGCTTACATCAAACTGAACTCCACCAGCTGGCAGGTGTTTGTTTCAATGACAACTTGCATTTATACAGCACCTTTAATGCAGTAAAACGCTTCACAGGAGTGTAATCAGACAAAAATTGACACCGAGCCAAAGGACATTAGGACAGGTGACAAAGCTTGGTCAAAGAGGTAGGTTTAAGATGCGTCTTAAAGGAGGAGGGAGGTTTAAGGAAGGAATGCCAGAGCTTAGGGCCCAGGCAGCTGAAGGAATGGCCACCACTGGTGGACTGAAGTAGGCAATGTATAAGAGGACAGAATTGGAGGAGCGCAGAGATCTGAGAGGGTGGGGCTGGGGGAGGAGCGCAGAGATCTGAGAGGGTGGGGCTGGGGGAGGAGCGCAGAGATCTGAGAGGGTGGGGCTGGGGGAGGAGCGCAGAGATCTGAGAGGGTGGGGCTGGGGGAGGAGCGCAGAGATCTGAGAGGGTGGGGCTGGGGGAGGAGCGCAGAGATCTGAGAGGGTGGGGCTGGGGGAGGAGCGCAGAGATCTGAGAGGGTGGGGCTGGGGGAGGAGCGCAGAGATCTGAGAGGGTGGGGCTGGGGGAGGAGTGCAGAGATCTGAGAGGGTGGGGCTGGGGGAGGAGTGCAGAGATCTGAGAGGGTGGGGCTGGGGGAGGAGCGCAGAGATCTGAGGGTGGTGGGGCTGGGGGAGGAGCGCAGAGATCTGAGGGTGGTGGGGCTGGGGGAGGAGCACAGAGATCTGAGAGGGTGGGGCTGGGGGAGGAGCGCAGAGATCTGAGAGGGTGGGGCTGGGGGAGGAGCGCAGAGATCTGAGAGGGTGGGGCTGGGGGAGGAGCGCAGAGATCTGAGGGTGGTGGGGCTGGGGGAGGAGCGCAGAGATCTGAGGGTGGTGGGGCTGGGGGAGGAGCACAGAGATCTGAGGGTGGTGGGGCTGGGGGAGGAGCGCAGAGATCTGAGGGTGGTGGGGCTGGGGGAGGAGCGCAGAGATCTGAGGGTGGTGGGGCTGGGGGAGGAGCGCAGAGATAGGGAGGGGCGGGGCCATGGAGGGATTTGAACATGAGGATGAGAATTTTAAAATCTAGGTGTTCCCAGACCAGGAGCCAATGTAGGTCAGTGAGCACAGAGGTAATGGGTGAACAGGACGAGTTAGGGTACAGGCAGCAGATATTTGTTGAGCTGAAGTTTACGGAGGGTGGAAGATGGGAGTCCAGCCAGGAGAGCATTGGAATAGTCGTGTCCAGAGGTAACAAAGGCACGGATGAGGGTTTCAGCAGCAGATGAGCTGAGGCAGGGGCGGAGATGGGCGATGTTACAGGGGTGGAAGTAGGCGGTCTTAGTGATGGAGCAGGTATGTGGTCGGAAGCTCATCTCAGGGTCAAATAGGACGCCGAGGTTATGAACGATCTGGTTCAGCTTCAGACAGTGGCCAGGAGTTTGTGGCGGGGACCGAAGACAATGGTTTCCCAATATTTAGTGGGAGGAAATTTCTGCTCATCCAGTGCTGGATGTTGGACAAGCAATGTGACAAATCAGAGACAGTAGAAGGGTCGAGGGAGATGGTGGTGAGGTAGAGCTGGGTGTCGTCAGCGTACATGTGGAACCTGACTTTGTGTTTTCGGATGATGTCGCCGAGGAGCAGCATGTAGATGAGAAATAGGAGGGAGCCATGGATAGATCGTTGGGGGTCTCCAGGGGTAATGGTGCGGGAGCGGGAAGAGAAACCATTGCAGGAGATTCTCTGGCTACGACTAGAGAGATAAGAGTTTCAGTCATTATCTTAAAATTGACATGTAGCTGAACAGGAACCTCAGGCAGCAGCTGACACCTTGAAGCTGGAGCAGATTCTACTAAATTGAAGTATGGTTAGGGTTGGGAATTGTGTGTAAGATGTAGTTAATAAATATAACCAAAGACTCATTACCATTTGTGTGCTATCTGAAGCACGTGTACAGCTTCTTACATCCAGATATTTGTCTCCGATGCTCAGGTAACATTTCAATCATCGAGGAAAGGTTAGGATTCAAAAACTGAACGGGATGTGGACTGCAACCTTCGCCTAAACGGGAGTGTTCCGACAGTAGTGAGTGTAAAACCGTTCTTTTAAGGTCTGCCTACTCCCAAATTGTAGATCTAAACAGTGCCCTGTAACATACACTCCTTCACTTACTAAAATCAGTTTAACACTCACCTTTTCCGCCTGAGTAATTTTCCTTCCAAGATTTATAACGGAACATATCTGGAAAACAAGAGACACGTGACAGCATACTGTTCATAAAGATGAGCAAACACACACAAACCTGCTGTTTATGATGGAAATAATTAACAGTTAGGGCAGCGTCATCGTGTCTGCCCTCCCACTCCACCCCCAGTTGACGCAGTGTCATCGAGTCTGTCCCCTATCCCAGTAAAAACTGGTTACAGAGCAAAGACCAGGTTTATCTCAATGGTGAATGTGGGGAGAGGAGAAAGAATCAATGGAGGTTCAGACATTGTAATGCAGGCGACAGGTTCTGAGCTTCTATACATAGTGAAATTGTACAGAGACTGATCTACCTTTTCTCCATCATCATTCGTTTCAAAAATGCAGCAGGTGAGTAACGCTTTGCTTTCTGTGTGGGAGTCGGGATCACGAACCACAAACCCAATTAACCTCTGGTTATCTTGATGAGTAGCATGCAGTGTCACGTCACTAAGGGCAAACTGGAAAATAGATGCAATTTTACACATCACCTTCTCTACAGGATTGTAACTTTATATTCCAACCCAGATTACAATTGTTGTTTCTTGCTTACATTGAAAAGGGGAAAAAATTCTTTATTTGCAAAGTGGATCATGAAGTTCCATGTACAAACAATGAGTCAAATGCCATTTGAATTAGAGATGAGGTCAGGACCATTCAATAATATTTGAAGACACAGTAGAGAGTAAACTTGCCCAGAAGGTAGAATAGTAACAGAATATTGTTACTCACACTTATTTTTGTAACTTGCGTTTGTGGATCAACGAACCTGCAATCAAATATAATTATTTATCTACCATCAGTAATCTCTAGTTGACAGCTAGTTACATTAATTACCTATTGCTTTTTATTCTGAATATTACAAAAGAATGGCTTACAGATTAATTAAATGCTCAAATCATGCTACATGTTCACAACTCAAACTATACTTGCTGTAAAATTAATAATTCAATCCTACTTAAAATAGCAGATTTTAGTTATTCCTATGCATACATCCTTTCTAAAAGGTTAAATTTGAAGAAAAATAACAAGTCATTTTAAAATGTTCAATTTGTATTAAAAATCTAGCACATAGTGCTTAATTCCTGTCCACAAATTCCTTCCAGTTACACTGTACGTAAATATTTCTTATGTTCTTATTTTGGACTCTAGGGGAATTGAGGGATATGGGGATCAGGCGGGAAAGTGGATTTGAGGTTGAAGATCAGCCATGATCTGACTGAGTGGCGGAGCAGGCTCGAGGGGCCGAATGGCCTACTCCTGCTCCTATTTCTTATGGTCTTAAAGATTTCAACAAGTAGTTTGTTGATGAACCAATCAAATCTCTCTTTCCTCAGAAATGGAATGAAATAAAAATTTTAAAATTACATATTTCACAACAGGATTAAATTAATCCACTGGATTATTTTTTGTATCTTTTAATATCTTCATTAACGCTTTAATTTGAAGGTCTGGTCTCTCCCAAAAGCATAGGCTTAGACGTGATATTTTTGCCTCGATTTGTGACTATCAACTGAAGGCAGCTTCTACAATCTGAGCTGGTGCAGTGTGTAGAATTTAAATACTACTAATGCATCTTAGGAAACTAGCCAAATGATAGAGAGCTTCACCTTCAGTCTCTAACTACATATATTTGGTTGTATTGCAAAAGATTTATTCAGGTAAAATTTATATATTTTTAAAAACTATACATAAGGAAAAAACATTGAGACTACTGGTTACATACCTGTTGTAACTATAAATTCTCTACCAACTTCAGAAAGCTGACAGATCCAGAGTTTAGGAGGCATGGTTAGTAAGTTTGCAGATGACACCAAGATTGGTGGCATTGTGGACAGTGAAGAAGGTTATCTAGGATTGCAACGGGATCTTGATCAATTGGGCCAGTGGGCCGATGAATGGCAGATGGAGTTTAATTTAGATAAACGTGAGGTGATGCATTTTGGTAGATCGAATCGGGCCAGGACCTACTCCGTTAATGGTAGGGCGTTGGGGAGAGTTATAGAACAAAGAGATCTAGGAGTACAGATTCATAGCTCCTTGAAAGTGGAGTCACAGGTGGATAGGGTGGTGAAGAAGGCATTCGGCATGCTTGGTTTCATTGGTCAGAACATTGAATGCAGGAGTTGGGATGTCTTGTTGAAGTTGTACAGGGCATTGGTGAGGCCACACTTGGAGTACTGTGTACAGTTCTGGTCACCCTATTATAGAAAGGATATTATTAAACTAGAAAGAGTGCAGAAAAGATTTACTAGGATGCTACCAGGACTTGATGGTTTGACTTACAGGGAGAGGTTAGACAGACTGGGACTTTTTTCCCTGGAGAGTAGGAGGTTAAGGGGTGATCTTATAGAAGTCTATAAAATAATGAGGGGCATAGATGAGGTCGATAGTCAAAATCTTTTCCCAAAGGTAGGGGAGTCTATAACGAGGGGACATAGATTTAAGGTGAGAGGGGAGAGATACAAAAGGGTCCAGAGGGGCAATTTTTTCACTCAAAGGGTGGTGAGTGTCTGGAACGAGCTGCCAGAGGCAGTAGTAGAGGCGGGTACAATTTTGTCTTTTAAAAAGCATTTGGACAGTTACATGGGCAAGATGGGTATAGAGGGATATGGGCCAAGTGCAGGCAATTGGGACTAGCTTAGTGGTATAAACTGGGCGACATGGACATGTTGGGCCGAAGGGCCTGTTTCCATGTTGTAACTTCTATGATTCTATCTCAATTTGAGGGATTTTTAAAAGTTGAATTTTGAAAGCGAACAGGCAGTCTCTAATTATCATGAGTATTGTTGAAAAAAACCATTTTAGATTACTGAACATAAGGCATACCCAATCTTTTCTCATGCTACTTTGATGTACAAATGAGACAAGGACCAATCACAAAACAAATTTAACGTTTGCAGAGATATCTTAGATACACTGTCAGGTCTATGCCCATGTCCTGCTGTGCCCCTCCCCTCAGCGCTGACAGACAGCAGGAAGACACTAATTAGCCAGACTCCATTATTATTGTCAGCCGGAGCTCAGTGGGTCACACTCCTACCTCTGAGTCAGGAGGTTGTGGGTTCAGGTCTCACGCCAGAGATTCGAGCCCATAATCCAGGCTGGTACTTCAGTGCAGTACCAAGGGAGTGTTGCACTGTCAGAGGTGCCGTCTTTCGGATGAAATGTTAAACCTCTCAGGTGGATGCAAATGCCCTCTCAGGTGGATGCAAAAGATCCCATGGCACTATTTTGAAGAAGAGCAGGGGAATTCTCCACCGTGTCCTCGTCAATATTTATCCCTCAACCAGCATTACAAAAACAGATTATCAGGTCATTATCACATTGCTGTTTGTGGGATCTTGCTGTGCACAAATTGGCTGCCGTGTTTCTTACAACAGTGACGACACTTCAAAAGTATTTCATTGGCTGTATAGTGAGGTCGTCCTATATAAATGCAAGTCTTTCTTTCTGCTAGTGAGCCAGACCCCACAGCAGCCCCCTCCCGAGATAAACCCCACCGTCCCCTCCCACCCCCCAAAAGTATCACAGCTACTTGAACTAACCAGTTAATAACCTCAGTGATCCCAATCTCTAGCTGCTCATTTCTCCCAATTTGTTCAATGTTTGAGCGATACGTAAAGTGCATAGTAAAGTACTATGTACATACAGGACTACGGATCGAGTGCTGGAAAGTGGGATTGAGCTGGATAGTTCTTTTTCGGCCAGCACGCACACGATGGGCTGAATGGCCTCCTTCTGTGCTATAACTTTCTATGATTCTATAGCCCAAATTCTACAAATGAAAGCACATTGTGTTTTATTATTACTGCTTTTATCTTTAAAAGCAAATCTCAAGCTACAGTGTTTTATTAATCTTTGCACATATTGTATTTAAAGTCTGATGAAACTTCAGTTCCATATTTTCTGGATTGAGAGGAAAGTGAAGAGAGTAAATAAAATCTTTATGCCCAAGCCTTCTATTTACCTCAGGTTCCTGGAGCTGACAACCATCTGAAACTCCGTCATACGGAAAACATTATGGATCGCCCGTGCGGCCAAAACCTGTCTCATTGTCTCATAGATTAACTCATCATTTTGGTCAGTTCTTGCTTCTATGGAGCCTAAAAACCTGACTGTAAACACTTGGTGCAGAAGCAAATCTGTGAAAAGAGTAAATGTGAAATACATTAGAATGTTGCTGCTATAAAGCTTAATAAAAATTAAATTCCGTTCAATCTGTACATCGTCACAGAGAGAGAAACTAAAATCAGTGGCTTCAAAGCTATATCTGTAATACAAAATTGGGCTAAGGGACAGAAAGCAGAGAGTAGTGGTGAACGGATGTTTTTCAGACTGGATGTTTTTGAGAAGTGTACAGTGGTGTTCCCCAAGGGTCAGTATTAGGACCACTGCTCTTTTTGATATACATTAATAATCTGGACTTGGGTATAGAGGGTATAATTTCAAAGTTTACAGATGACATGAAACTCGGAAATGTAGTAAACAATGTGGAGGATAGTGACAGACTGGTGAAATGGTAGATATGTCACAGAGAAGTGTGAAGTGATACATTTTGGTAGGAAGAATGAGGAGAGGTAATATAAACTAAATGGAACAATTTTAAAGGGGGTTCAGGAACAGAGAGACCTGGGGATCATTCATAAATCTTTGAAGGTGGCAGGACAAGTTGAGAAGGCTGTTAAAAAAGCATATGGGATCCTGGGCTTTATGAACAGAGGCGTAGAGTACAAAAGCAAGGAAGTTATGCTAAACCTTTATAAAACACAGCTTAGGCCTCAGCTGGAGTATTGTGTTCAATTCTGGGCACTGCACTTTAGGAAGGATGTCAAGGCCTTGGAGAGGGTGCAGAGGAGATTTACTAGAATGGTGCCAGGGATGAGGGACTTCAGTTATGTGGAGACCCCGGAGAAGCTGGGGTTGTTCTCCTTGGAACAGAAAAGATTAAGGGGAGATTTGATAGAGGTGTTCAAAATCATGAACGGTTTTGCTAGAATAAATAAGGAGAAACTGTTTCCAGTGGCAGGAGGGTCGGTAACCAGAGGACACAGATTTAAGGTGATTGGCAAAAGAGCCAGAGCTGACGTAAGGAAACATTCTTTTACACAGCGAGTTATGATCTGGAATGCGCTGCCTGAAAGGGCGGTGGAAACAGATTCAATAATAACTTTCAAAAGGGAATTGGATAAATATTCGAAGGGAAAAAAATTACAGGGCTATGGGGAAAGAGCAGGGGAATGGGACTAATTGGATAGCTCTTTCAAAGAGCAGCACAGGCACGATGGGCTGAATGGCCTCCTTCTGTGCTGAACCGACTATGATGCCATGATAAATTATGATATAATACACTGCAAATTTTAGCAATAATACGTTACCCTCATGAATGTAGACCCCTCGAACACCTCCCTTCACTGATCTATCCTCCGTTGTCCAAGAAGAGTCAATCTGATCTCAGGACAGTGTCAATGCCATTTTTTGGTTAGCTGCCAGGAAACTAATAGAGCAGACCGCCAGAGACTCTCCGTCTGATTCTAACCTTCTCCCTCCCAGGAAGGCCTCTCAGTGTACCCTTGGGTGCTATATCGAAGTGCGCTAGTTACAGGTTTGAGGCCATTCTTGGATATTCTCTCAGGTATACCAGTGCAAGTTACTCCCGTAAGTGGTGCAGGCATCTTACGTTCAGGAATGTCCCCTTACTGCCCAATCAGATCGCCTTTGTGACCTGAGCTGGATATTGTGTCTTTTGTGCCTGATCTCACGTCCACTTCTCCGGTCTTTCAATAGAGAGACTGAGAAACACTTTAGTGAGACAAAGCCGACGGGAATCATTAAGCTGTTTTATTATACAGACAGCAAGTGTACAAACTGACTAACAGTTTAACCAAACCCACTTCCTTCACTCAATCACAGTCTCTCCCTGATGAACTGAGAACAATTAATAATAACCACGCCCGTCCCTTTCATGGGCAGGCTGACTTATGTTTGGCAAGATGTTTCCTTCTAGACAACTTCTAATTGGAAATACTGCCCCCTCCTGCATGCCCAGGCTCCAGGCCCACTGTTTAATACCTGACTCACTGCTCAAGTGTCTCCTTTTCCCTTTCTGTGATCTCAGCAAACGTAAGAAAAGGAACTGATTTTGAAAAAATTAGCAGACCCCCAAGGTGGGTAAGTCGCCGGGCTGCAGCCCAGTGTTTTCTTCACTACCAAACATCTCCGTAAACCCCTCTCCCCTGCCTCCTCCACCCTCGCCTCCAGTAAGTGCAAGGAGCTCAGGGGCTTCTTTGCCACTAAGATTGAGACCATCCATTCAGCTGCCTCTGCCGCTTCCCTCTCTTCCCCTAGCCCACCGAGCCAAACTTCCCCCTGCCCTAGTTCTGAACAGTTTCTCTAGTTTCTCTCCTATCTCGCCTCATGCCCTCCCCTTGTCCATCAGATCCACCTCCTGCTCCCTCGACCCTATTCCCACTAAACTGCTGCCCACCCAACTTCCCTTCCTGGCCCCCATGTTAGCTGATATTGTTAACTGTTCCTTCTCCTCAGGTACTGCCCCTCCCCCTCAAATCTGCTGTCATCACCCTGCTTCCTCAAAAAACCCACCCTTGACCACTCTATTTATAAACTACTGCCCATCTCCAATGTCTCTGAACGTATTGTCGATTCCCAAATCCGTGCCCATGTTTCCTGCAACTCCATGTTTGAATCCCTCCAATCAGGTTTCCGCCCCTACCGCAGTACTGAAACGGCCCTCATCAAAGTCACAAATGACATCCTCCGTGACTGTGGTAAACTATTCCCCCCCCCCTCATCCTTCTCCACCTGTCTGCAGCCTTTGACATGTTTGACCACACCATCCTCCTCCAATGCCTCTCCTCCATTGTCCAGCTGGGTGGGACTGACCTCGCCTGGTTCCATTCTCATCTGTCCAGTCGTAGTCAGAGAATCTCCTACAATGGTTTCTCTTCCCACTCCTACACCGTTACCTCTGGACTCCCCCAAGGATCTATCCTTGGCCCCCTTCTGTTTCTCATCTACATGCTGCCCCTCAGCGACATCATCCGAAAACATGACGCCAGGTTCCACATGTACGCTGACGATACCCAGCTCTACCTCACCACCACCTCCCTCGACCCCTCCACTGTCTCTGATTTGTCACACTGCTTGTCTAACATCCAGACTTGGATGAGCAAAAATTTCCTCTCACGAAATATTGGGAAGCCCGAAGCCATTGTCTTTGGTCCCCGCCACAAACTCCGTTCCCTCACCCTGGCCACTGTCTGAGGGATGGACCAGACCGTTCGCAATCGTGGCGTCCTATTTAACCCTGAAATGAGCCTCCGAACACATATCCGCTCCATCACCAAGACCCCCGACTTCCACCTCCGTAACATCACCCATCTCCGCCCCTGCCTCAGCTCATCTGCTGCTGAAACCCTCATCCATGCCTTTGTTACCGCTAGACTTGGTTATTCCAATGCTCTCCTGACCGGCCTCCCATCCATAAACTTCAGCTCAATCAAAACTCTGCTGCCCGTATCCTAACTCGCACCAAGTCCTGTTCACCCATCACCTCTGTGCTCACTGACATCAGCTCCCAGTCTGGCAACTCTTCGATTTTAAAATTCTCATCCTTGTGTTCAAATCCCTCCATGGCCTCGCCCCTCCCTACCTCTGTAACCTCCACCAGCCCTACAACCCTCCGAGATCTCTGCACTCCTCCAATTGTGGCATCTTGTCCATCCCCCACTCCCTTTGCCCCACCATTGGCGGCCGTGCCTTCAGCTGCCTCGGCCCTAAGCTCTGGAATTCCCTCCCTAAACCTCTCTCTCCTCCTTTAAGGCCTTCCTTAAAACCTATCTCCTTGACCAAACTTTTAGTCACCCTTCCTAATGTCTCCTCCTTTGGCACAGTGTCAATTTTTGTCTGATTACGCTCTTGGGAAAACTTCCTAAGGCACTTCACAAGTAAAAGGAGCTTATATAAATGTAAACTGTTGTTGTAGCATAGTCAAAGAAGTCGAGGAGATAGCAGAGACTCTGGCCACAATTTTTCAATCCTTCTTAAATATGCAAATTGCGCTGTTGGACTGGAGAGTAGCCAATGTAATACCTTTGTTCAAGAAGGAAGAGAAGGGGAAAAACAGGTAACTAGACTATTAGCCTAATGTCAGTTCTGGGCACATTCTTTGAATGTGTGGGTGAAATGAGTGAGCATTTCTAAGTTCATGAGTTAATCAAGGACGGGTAGCATGGGTCTGTAATGTAAATCATGCTTGACAAATTGAAGAGTTTTTTGACCAGGTGATGGGTTGGGTAAATAAAGAGGATGCAGTAGGTGTCTATGGATTCTCAGGTGTTCGATAAAAGGCTGGTTAGTGATATTTAAGTGAATGGTAGCGGAGGGAATGTATCAGCACGGATAGAGAGCTGGGTGACAGGAAACAAAGAGTTGGGGTAATTGGGTGTTGGAGTGGAGAAGGGTTGAAAGTGATGTAACCCAGGGTCAGGGCTGAGCCTACCTTTTGGTATTGATAGATATTTGGACTTGGGCATAGAGAGTACACTTAGAATTTGCTGATGACACAAGAATTGGAGGTTTGATGAAGAGTGAGGACTGTAAAAGACTTCAGGAAGATATAGATAGGTTGGCAGACAGGTGGCAAATACAACTTGATGTGTAGATGTGTGAGGGAATACATTTTGGGAGGGAAAAAAACAAGGAATGGGAGCATACATTCAATGGAAAGGCACTGAAGGATGTGGATGATGAGAGACACCCAGGGTTCAAATATATCATCTGCTGAAAGTGCGAGTGTAGGTAGTGTAAGAGTGGCTGCAGAACATTCTGGAGGGGGGAGGGTGAACAGCCAGAGGTCGTGGTCCATATCGGTACCAACGACATAGGTAGAAAGAGGGATGAGGTCCTTCAGGCAGATTTTAAGGAGTTAGGAAAGAAATTAAGAAGCAGGACCTCAAAGGTAGTAATCTCCAGATTACTCCCGGTGCTACGCGCTAGTTAGTGTAGAAATAGGAGGATAGAGCAGATGAATGCGTGGCTGGAGAGATGGTGCAGGAGGGAGGACTTTAGATTCCTGGGGCATTGGGACCAGTTCTGGGGGGTGGTACAGGCTGGTTACACCTCAACGGAGCTGGGACCAGTGTCCTCGCGGGGAGGTTCACTGGTGCTGTGGGGGGGGGGTTTAAACTAATTTGGCGGGGGATGGGCACCAGGATGTAGCATTCGAAGGGGGAAACAAGGGGCACAAAGGTTCGGGGGAGAAAGATAGCACTAGAGTAAGTAATAGTACAGTATTAAGTGGGGTCAGACAGAGAGATTACTAGAAAGTCTAGGACTGGTTTGCGGTGCATGTGTATAAATACACAAAGTGTGGTAAACAAGGTTGGTGAGCTGCAGGCGCAAATAGCCACATGGGAATATGATAACGGAGACCTGGTTCAAAAAAGGGCAGGATATTCCTGGATATAAGGTGTTCAGGAAAGGTAGGGAAGGAAAGGAAGGAGTGGGGGGGGGGGGTTGGGGGGGTGGCAGTATTGATTAAGGAGAATATTGCAGTGCTGGAGAGAGAGGATGTCCTGGTGGGGTCAAGGACAGAATCTATTTGGTTAGAGTTAGGGAACAATAGAGGTGCCATTACACTACTGGGTGTATTCTATAGGCCACCAACTAGTGGGAAGGATATAGAGGAGCAAATTTGCAGGGAAATTACAGAAAGGTGCAAAAGCCATAGAGTAGTGATAATGGGGGACTTCAACTATCCTAATATAGACGGGGATAACAATAATAATAAGGCGCAAAGAGGGCGAGGAATTTTTGAAATATGTTCAGGATAACTTTCTTGACCAGTACGTTTCCAGCCCAGTGATGAAGGAGGCATTGCTGGACTTGGTTTTAGGGAATGAGATGGGCCAAGTGGAGCAAGTGTCAGTGGGGGAGCATTTAGGGAGCAGCGATCATAGTATCATAAGGTTTAGAATAGCTATGGAAAAGGACACGGACCACTCAAGTAAAAATACTCAATTGGAGGAGGGTCAATTTCAATGGGATGAGAACAGATCTGGCCCGGGTAAATTGGAATCAAAGATTGGCAGGCAAAACTGTAATTGAACAGTGGGTGGCATTTAAGGATGAGATGGTTCAGGTACAGTCTAGACACATTTCCATGAGGCAGAAAGGTAGGGCAACTAAAGCCAGAGCTCCCTGGATGACAAAAGAGATAGAGAGTAAGATGAAACGAAAAAATGGGGTACACGACAGATGTCAGGTTGATAACTGGTGGCCAGCATAAAAGGGAATCCAAAAGTCTTCTACAGGCATGTAAACAGTGAACGGGTAGTAAGAGGAGGGGTGGGGCCGATTAGGGACCATAAAGGAGATCTACTCATGAAGGCAGAGGGGACGGCCGAGTTATTAAATTTGTATCTGTCTTTACCAAGGAAGATGATGTTGCCAGAATCTCAGTAAAGGAAGATATAGTTGAGATACTGGATGGGCTAAAAATTGATGAAGAAGAGGTACTAGGAAGGCTAGCTGTGCTTAAAGTAGTTAAGTCACCCGGTCCGGATGGGTTGCATCCTAGGTTTCTGAGGGAAGTAAGTGCATTCCAGATCATAACCACAGCTGTGAAAAAAAGTTTTTCCTCATGTCACCTTTGGTTCTTTTGCCAATCACCTTAAATCTATGTCCTCAGGTTCTTGACCCTTCCGCCAATGGGAACAGTTTCTCTCTATCTACTCCATCTAGACCCTTCATGATTTTGAACACTTCTATTAAATCTCCTCGCAACCGTCTCTGCTCTAAGGGGAACAATCCCAGCTTCTCCAGTCTATCCACGTAACTAAAGTCCCTCATCCCTGGAATCATTCTAGTAAATCTCTTCTACACCCTCTCTAAGGCCATCACATCCTTCCTAAAGTGCGGTGCCCAGAACTGGACACAACACTCCAGTTGTGGCCGAACCTCCTTGCTTTTGTACTCTATGTCTTTATTTATAAAGCCCAGGATCCTGTATGCTTTTTTAAACCGCTTTCTCAACCTGCCCTGCCACCTTCAACAATTTGTCTACATATACCCCCAGGTCTCTCTGTTCCTGTACCACTTTTAGAGTTGTCCCCTCTAGTTTATATTGCCTCTCCTCTTTCTTCCTACCGAAATGTATCACTTCGCACTTTTCTGAATTAAATTTCATCTGCCATGTGTCCGCCCATTCCACCAGCCTGTCTATATCCTCTTGAAGTCTATCACTATCCACCTCACTGTTCACTACACTTCCAAGTTTTGTGTCATCTGCAAATTTTGAAATTGTGCCCTGTACACCCAAGTCCAAGTCAAAGTCATTAATATATATCAAGAAAAGCAGTGGTCCCAGCACCGACCCCTGGGGAACACCACTAGACACCTCCCTCCAGTCCAAAAAACAACCGTTCACCACTACTCTGTTTCCTGTCACCAAGCCAATTTTGTATCCATGCTGCCACTGCCCCTTTTATTCCATGGGCTTCAACTTTGATGATAAGCCTATTATGCAGCACTTTATCAAATGCCTTCTGAAAGTCCATATACACCACATCAACCGCGTTGTCCTCATCGATCCTCTCTGTTACATCAAAAAACTCAATCAAGTTGGTTAAATACGATTTGCCTTTAACAAATCCGTGCTGGCTTTCCTTCATTAATCCACACTTGTCCAAGTGACTGTTAATTTTGTCCAGGATTATTGTTTCTAAAAGTTTCCCCACTACAGAGGTTAAACTGACTGGCCTGTAGTTGCTGGGTTTATCCTTACACCCTTTTTTGAACAAGGGTGTAACATTTGCAATTCTCCAGTCCTCTTGCACCATAAGGATGTTTGGAAGATTATGGCCAGTACCTCTACAATTTCCACCCGTACTTCCCTCAGAAACCTAGGATGCAACCCATCCGGACCGGGTGACTTATCTACTTTAAGTACAGCCAGCCTTTCAAGTACCTCTTCTTTATCAATTTTTAGTCCAATTTAAAATTGTCATTAAGAATGAAGAAAGAGGTGAGAAGTTTCTACAGTGTTATTGCAGGATGGATTGCTTTGCTACAGGGAGTGTTTGAGGCAAAGACCATTGCATCATTTAAGGGAAAATTGGATAAATATTTGAAGCAGTGGCTATGGGGCGAGCATGGGGCATGGGGATTGGATTTGGATTGCTCCAGCAGAGACACGATGGGCTAAATGGCCTCCTCCTGGCCGTGGGTTAACGTTATGAAAGGAACGGATGGAGTAAATACGGACAGGATGTTGAAAATGTGTAGTTGAAGTAAGACCAGAGGGTGAGCTGCAAAATACGTAGGCAGAGTCAGGAACGTGAGAGGGCAGGATAGGTAGTTCTTTTCAGGTTACAGGTAGATGGGTAACTTCGGATATATGACCGCCCGGTTAAAAGGGATGCAAGTTCCTGAGAGAAGGGGTCACTGGGCCATGTCAGGGTTAGTTAAAGGGACACTGGGCCATGTCAGGGTTAGTTAAAGGGACACTGGGCCATGTCAGGGTTAGTTAAAGGGACACTGGGCCATGTCAGGGTTAGTTAAAGGGACACTGGGCCATGTCAGGGTTAGTTAAAGGGACACTGGGCCATGTCAGGGTTAGTTAAAGGGACACTGGGCCATGTCAGGGTTAGTTAAAGGGACACTGGGCCATGTCAGGGTTAGTTAAAGGGACACTGGGCCATGTCAGGGTTAGTTAAAGGGACACTGGGCCATGTCAGGGTTAGTTAAGTTTGTCTAGTGATGTGCTACTAGGTTTGCCCTGTAATTTGCTAAATTGTACAAGGGAAGAATTTCCTAGAGCTTTTTCCCCCAATATTGGCCAGAGTTGTTTGTTTTTTTTAAGTCTCGCACAGGTCTTAGCAGTTGGGGGGAGGAGAGTGTTTGAGACTGTGCTGCCGGTGAAAGGGGGGAGTACTGACAGGCCTAATTTTCTCACCTTTCTTTTGTATACTTTAAGGAGGAATGCAATGTTGAAGAAAGGTTGCTTACTTTTTTCTTAATTTGTTCATCCTCAATTTATAATAAAGTTATGCCCACGTGTACAGGAAATTGAGGTGTACAGAGCTGGTATTTAATGTCAAACATTAAGCACCAAATTATGCATCCTTCTGAGTAAAAGAGCAATGTTTGAGAAGAGCTTGGAGCTTTACAGAAACCTGTTTGATGTGCAGTGGCATGCTCTAAACTCACTAGTATTCAATGTTTAACTTTCACCTTTAGTAGAATTATTTTGTGATAAAGACAAACTATTATAAACAACTGTTTCTTCTAAAAGATTTCTTACCCTCTGAAGTAGCAGCTTTGTCATGTTCCGATTCTCCAAATGGGTTTGTGCGTCTGAAAGATATTTAACCAATTGAAGTACACAGGTATATTTTCTGAGACTCAGATTTTTTTTCCCGTTTTTCAAATGTTGAATCCACATACCTGCTGACAGACCTGTCCTGATCAAAGTCTTCACTTGCTGTACACAAGTCAAACTGAATTGGGGTTCCAGGGATTATGAGTGGGTCTGCTGATTCTGGGGCATCGGTCACACTCTTCTCACTGCTTGCAGCTTCTATACGCACACTCTCAGCTCTGTAATGCACAGAAAACAACACTTCACTTGGTACAGATCCAAATCCCAGCAATCTTTCTCACCCTTGAAACTATGGAGAAGAATCAGCATCCTCAGGAATGCTTAGAGGTGGCAGACGGAATGTGATCAGGGTTACTGTGGGCAGGGACAGAATCTCCTGATCATTCAGCAGGGGCACAGGCTATAACATCTCTCTGATTCTTTAAGCACAAATGAAAAGTGACAATTTGGAGCAACAAAATCATATTCACACAAAATGCTACAGTGTGGGTCAGTCAATAACTCATTATTATTTTACACCCGGTGTTCAGTGTGTCTGTTGACTGGGTTCAGCTCACAGGGGGAGAGATCAGCAAAAGCTGCATCAAAATGAACTTGCCCAAGTAGCCCAATAATGAACTTGCCCAAGTAGCCCAATAGGGTACATCAGACACAGGTGGTGGGGGAATGACCTGCCTCACTCAAGGGGGACTTTTAAATGGGCAATTTTGTCCAGTAAGAACTGCAGATATATGGGTTAATTGCATCATTTCGCACCCCCAGTGGGGAGCCGTGTTTGAAGGGAGCATGTATCAGAGACAGGACTACAACACCACAGTCTCAATTCTCCAACGCACACTCCCTATAAACACACAATTCTGGAATTAGCCCAATAAAACTTTGATCTGAATGCGCTCCCTGAAAGGGCGGTGGAAGTAGATTAATAGTAACTTTCAAAAGGGAATTGGATAAATACTTGAAGGGAAAAAAATTACAGGGCTATGGGGAAAGAGCAGGGGAGTGGGACTAATTGGATAGCTCTTTCAAAGAGCCAGCATAGGCACGATGGGCCGAATGGCTGCCTTCTACGTTGTATCATTCTCTGATTCTAAAATTCTGTGAATATAAGAATATACTTAATTTAAATGAGTACAACTTGACTTTTCATGACTGTACGCCAAACTTAAATGTGTTATGGAGAATTGTCACAATTGCCTTTAGAAATTCTCCTGTGGTGACTTTCCTCCAGTAGCAGATTTAGTAAGTTGGACCGAGTCCAGGACAGTGTAAACCATACGTGGTCTCCTTCCATACTTTATGTCCGCTGTTTGTAATGAAATATGCAGAAGCGCAGCTGAACGCTGTGATGATGCAAGCTCGGTGGGCTCGCAGGCCTTTCTGGCCTACGGAGGAGATTCTTACGGCAGTCGGGGGCGTGAGGAACACAGGATGGTAATGTGAAAGGGGTCGAGAATGCTTAATGGGTTTAAGGCAGGGCCTGGTGGGGATACCTGACTCCCCACAAGCTGGGACATGGGTCAAGCAGTGGTGTTGCAGTTTCTGTAATATACAAGCCAAACCCCAGCTTGACCAAACCTCTGTCACCCCACTCCACCCTCAAGTCCAGCTCAACCATCATCCTTATCCTCAGTTACCTCCAGTGGCTCCGTCTCCCAGTGCAACAAGTTCAAAATCCTTGTTCCTTTATGTAAATCCCTCCAGTAACCCTCACTCTACGGTAAAGTTTCCCTGAACCTCTGTCTCATCACTTCTCTGCCAACCTCTAAAAGCCTCCTTCAAACCTGTTTGACCAACACTTTTTGAAAACTCTTCTAATGCTTCCACCAGCACTCGGCCCATTGGGCCTTTATATTACTTTAAAAGTACCATACAAATGCAAAGTATTGTTGTAGTTTTAAAGACTATTTGCGATTTGCATCAGATAAAACTCAATTTTGAATGAAGAAAGCTGATCCTCTGACGTTTTCCCATAAATGTATTAACGATCGACTGCATTTTCCTCACTCAAGAGGATTTAATAAAATCACAAGTCTGAGTTGTACAGACTTTGTTACTTAATGATAATGTGGATTTGAAGTTTCAAACGGGTCAGAGACTGAATGTTTGCAGATGGTTACTGTGCATTAATCACCGTCAGACAGTAACTGATGAACCAATTCATCACACTTCACCTCTTACCTCTCAGGACGAAAACTTTCGTGTTTTTTCTGAAACGTGGATGTAGGTGTCACTGCTTCCACTGCTGTCCGGTTCAGCCTGATTGCAGTCGCCTAGCACACAAGAGAAAGCGAGTGTTAAGGCATGAACCTTGAACTACTGACATTTTAAGGCAAAATACAGCAACATTTATACAACAATAAAAAAGTTACCTCTGGGTTGTCAGTGAGGTAGATCTGTCTGGAAATATTATTGATGGTGCAAATCCACTATGATGGTAATAAACAGAAACAAGAAAAATTATGACAATTCTTACAGAAATCAACATAAAGCAAAGAGAAATTCCTGAATATAATTTAATTTGATACCTCTTCATACTCCTGCTTGCCTTCTGCTTGAAGGATAATGCCCCTAGAATATAACCATTAATGTATGAATGTACTGCACAGTTAAGCCCATTACTGAACAGTCCAATGGTTACACAACAGTGACATCCTCATTAGCACCAGATATGCCCCTGCTTCTTTTTGGTTATAAAATGTAACTCTCCTGCTCCCATTGCTGAGACAAACCTATTTTGGCTTCATCCATGTTGCATTAGTTGGACTAATTGGAAGATGTTGCACAGCCTTACACAACACGATCAGACACTTATCTAGAGTAGACGCTCAGTGACAGGAAATCTGTAATAAGTAGAATATAGTAACAACTAATTTGATACTCGTGTTTGTAGTTGGGTGACAGGACAGTAAAGTAATTCATTCTACAAATGGTAATGCAAAGTGAGGGTGACATTATAACACCGGAGCACGAGTACGTCCACAAGTTCAGCCTCATTTCACCCCCTCTAACCCAGACACATACTGGAACTTTAAATTCAATTTACATCTGTTTCTTTTACAGGATTTTCCACTTTATATAATAGAAATGATTGAAGAAAGTGCTAATGGACTAATGGGTGAGGGCACACCAACTGACACTACACAGGCTGCAAATGTGAATAATAAGATTTTTGCCTCAGTTTTTACCAAGGAGGAGACAGGTAACTTACTTGATCAGGAAAGGGAACTAGAGGCTGTTGCGAAGGTGAGTTGTGACACTATTCACATTACCACCAGCACGGTTACTGAACAGCTATGTAAACTGAAGGTGAACAAATCTCAGGGGCTGGATAAGATGTATCCATGGATCCTTAAGGAAATAAAGGAGGAAATTGAAGGCACAAATCTTCCAGAAATCACTGAGTACTGGAGAGGTGCCTGGGGACTGGAGAAAGGCTGATGTTACTCCATTTTTTAAAAACGGTACCAAAAGTGACCTAGGAAACTACAGACCAGTGAGTATAAATCCTTATTAAAAATAAGATCATGTAGCAGCTGGATAGAAATAAAATCATAAAAGATATGGGTTGCCAATCTAATTTACTAGTTTTCTTCGAGGGTGTGACGAAGGAGCTCAACTGGGGTACGGCAGTGGACGTGGTGTACCTGGATTTCAGATACAATTCCTCTGGAAAGGCTAGTACTGAAAATAAAGAAAGCGGCAATCAGTGGAAATATTTCACAATGGATATGCAACTTGTTGACCAATGGAACCCAGAGGGTGGGGGTCCAGGGATTGTCACCAGCCTGAGAGAATGTTACCAGTGGGGTCCCACAATAAATGATCTGAAGCTAGGAGTCACAAGCACAGTGACTAAATTTGCAGATGATACAAAGCTAATGAAGGTGGTAGAGTCCAAAGCTGCACAGGATAAGCTACAGGAGGATTTCAATATACTCGGGAATTGGGCAGACAGATGGCAGATGGAATTCACTGTCGAGGGATGTAAAATGCTTCACATGGGGACAAAATATCCCCATGTGAAGCTATTACTTAAATGGAAAGAAAATAATCAATGAAAGAAATCTGGGGGTCCTGATTGACAATAAATTGAAGCTACTGCAACAATGCTCGGTGGCAGTGAGTAAAACAAATCAGATATTGAGATGCATTAAAAGGTCAATATTGAGCTGAAGTAGTGAGGTAATCCTGACACTTTATACATCATTGGTGCAAACACACTTAGAACACTGTGTACAGTTCTGGTCACCACAGTACAGAAAGGGTATTGCAGCGACTGAGAGGATGCAGAAGAACGTAACCAGATGTTTGAGGGGATGGAGGGATTGGATTATGAGTGATTATGTAAATTGGGCATGTTCTCACTGGAAAAGAAGGTTGAGAGATGGTATGGTTGCTATTTTTAGGATTCTAAAGGGACTGGATATAGAACAAGTTGTTTCACCTTGTCCAGAGCAGTAGAGCCAGAGGACACGGCCTGTGCTTGAAGGGGAGCATGTACAAAACTAATCCACGGAAACAATATTTCAGTGAACGAGTGGTCAATCTATGGAACAGGCTCCCTGGGGAGACGGTGAAACAGACAGTGTTGATTCATTCAAATGCAAATTAGAAAGGTTCCTTTCAGAAAATAATAGTTTAGGTTACAGTATATGAGTAATTTAAGACTCATGGTGAGTGTAACAGGCTCGGGAGGAACAGGTGACTTTAGACCTCTGGTTCCCAAAGCTCTCCATCACTGGGGGTTTTCCTCACCTCATGTCTGGGTCTGTTGGAGACTCACTGATAGAGATTGATCGCTGTGATTAGTCAACAACTCCATTATCATTGGATCATGTGATTACCAGGATGATAGAAGGTGAACTAGATGGACCTTGGTCTTTTTTCAATTACCAATTTCTATGTTTCTAATTGTACGTGTTCAGCCCTGGTTTGAGGACTTCTACTTCTTCAAAACTGGATGAACAAACATTAGCAGAAACTGAGTAAAAAGTCTTGGTAAAGCTTTGTTAAGGTCATTGATGGTGAAGTCAAGAAAGAAAGAAGAACGAACTTGCATTTATAAAGCGACTTTCACGACCTCAGGACGTCCCAAAGTGCTTTACAGCCAATGAAGTTCTTTTGAAGTGCAGTCACAGTTGTAATGTAGGAAACGGTGCTGCCAATTTTGCACAGCAAGATCCCACAAACAGCAATGCGATAATGACCAGCTAATCTGTTTTAGCGATGTTGGTTGATAGATAAATATTGGCCAGGACATCGGGGAGAACTCCCCTGCTCGTCACTGAAAAGTGCCATGGGATGTTTTACGTCCAGCTGAGGGGGCAGACTGAGCCACAGCTGACACCAAGAAGCATACTCCAGCTCCACAGTCAAACTGAGAAGTGTTTCCTTACTGCATTGCCTTAACAAAACGACAGTGACTATTGTTCAAAATAATTCATTGGTTGTGAAGCTTTGGGATGTCCTGAGGAAGTAAAAGGTGCTATATAAATGCATGTTCTTTCTTACTCTGCCGTAGATTCTTGGCACCACTGAGTTTAATGAAAGGGAAGATTTCCAAGTTACATCACAGCAGTTAAAAGGCGACTTGTACTGGAAAAAACATGGGTATAGTAGGTATATCAGTTTAACAGGACAGGAACGGATTCCCAGAGAGCAGTGGAAGTAAAAACCCTGCAATCTTTAAGAATCAAGTGCATGTTGCAATGGGGGGACTTTTAGGGTCAGTCTGGATGGATGAGCTGAGATGGGGCAGTGGCCTCCCCCATCCACAATTACCTTGTGATCTGTGAATGTGGTCCAGGAGGCTGAGGACACAGAAGATGCACGATTCTCAGGAGGTACTGCCGAGCAGCAGAGGATTGCAGTCAGCCGCCTGGGCACAGGAGAGGGGGAACGTACGAGGTGCCTGGGCACAGGAGAGCGGGAACGTACGAGGTGCCTGGGCACAGGAGAGCGGGAACGTACGAGGTGCCTGGGCACAGGAGAGCGGGAACGTACGAGGTGCCTGCGCACAGGAGAGCGGGAACGTACGAGGTGCCTGCGCACAGGAGAGGGGGAACGTACGAGGTGCCTGGGCACAGGAGAGTGGGAACGTACGAGGTGCCTGGGCACAGGAGAGTGGGAACGTACGAGGTGCCTGCGCACAGGAGAGGGGGAACGTACGAGGTGCCTGGGCACAGGAGAGTGGGAACGTACGAGGTGCCTGGGCACAGGAGAGGGGGAACGTACGAGGTGCCTGGGCACAGGAGAGGGGGAACGTACGAGGTGCCTGGGCACAGGAGAGGGGGAACGTACGAGGTGCCTGGGCACAGGAGAGGGGGAACGTACGAGGTGCCTGGGCACAGGAGAGCGGGAACGTACGAGGTGCCTGGGCACAGGAGAGGGGGAACGTACGAGGTGCCTGGGCACAGGAGAGGGGGAACGTACGAGGTGCCTGGGCACAGGAGAGCGGGAACGTACGAGGTGCCTGGGCACAGGAGAGCGGGAACGTACGAGGTGCCTGGGCACAGGAGAGCGGGAACGTACGAGGTGCCTGGGCACAGGAGAGGGGGAACGTACGAGGTGCCTGGGCACAGCAAGCAGCTTGCGATCTAAGTGTGCTATCTGGTCCATGACGACTTGCAGGTAAATGAATCAAATAACAGGCAGTCACCACCAGCCTCCACTCTGATGTTTAGTTTTGGTAACCGATGTTCTCTTTTCTGCTCAATGACAGACAAGATATATTGAAATGGAGCTTCATGTTTTCAACTTTTTTTGCCCCCCCCCCCCCACCCGCCAAGAGTATTTCCCAGGAATTTTTCAGTCAATCTTTCCAAGTTCACAAAAACATGTGAAAATAGATAAGAAAAGTACGAGACACAAATGTGTGGTGGAAATCAGGGACAGACTGATGCTGCACTTCTATTTAAGTAATGTTAGAATTTAAATAGAGAAATGTTTAAATATTTCATTGTTTTTAAAAGGAGGCCATGAGCAGATTATCTTTGTTGAATCACTCAATCCCCATGATCTTTTCTTGGAGCTGCCCAGGTGGTGCTGGTACAAGTTATTCTTTGTGTTCATTAGAAAACACAGCGTGAGCCTCAGACTGCGCTTATGGACTGAGTCAGCTGGGAGAAAAAGGCCTTGAAAACCCTTCAGAAGATTCTATTTCAAATTGTGTTCCAGTCGCCAACTTTCCTTCGCAATCAATTAGCTGCAAGGGGAAACCATCGGGGCACGCCATTGGCTGATCAGGAAAACCAACGGGGCACGCCATTGGCTGATCAGGAAAACCAACGGGGCACGCCATTGGCTGATCAGGAAAACCATCGGGGCACGCCATTGGCTGATCAGGAAAACCAGTAATGCCCACTGTTGGCTGAATGCTAAAACCAAGAGCAAATGTATTTGGCTGGTTGGGAATTCCTGTGCATGTGATTAACTGAAGTTTTGAACAGCAGCTGTAAGCAACATCTCTACTTTATGAAGCTCATGGAATAAAAGGGGCAGTGGCAGCATGGATACAAAATTGTCGAAGTGACAGGAAACAGAGAGTAGTGGTGAACAGTTGTTTTTCGGACTGGAGGGAGGTGTACAGTGGTGTGCCCCAGGGGTCGGTGCTGGGACCACTGCTTTTCTTGATATATATTAATGACTTGGACTTGGGTGTACAGGGCACAATTTCAAAATTTGCAGATGACACAAAACTTGGAAGGGTAGTGAACAGTGAGGAGGATAGTAATAGACTTCAAGAGGATATAGACAGGCTGGTGGAATGGGCGAACACATGGCAGATGAAATTTAATGCAGCGAAGTGATATATTTTGGCAGGAAGAACAAGGAGAGGCAATATAAACTAGAGGGTACAATTCTAAAGTGGGTGCAGGAACAGAGAGACAAATCTTTGAAAGTGGAAGGGCAGGTTGAGAAAGTGGTTAAAAAAGCATACGGGATCCTGGGCTTTATAAATAGAGGCATCGAGTACAAAAGCAAGGAAGTTATGATGAACCTTTATTAAACACTGGTTCAGCCACAACTGGAGTATTGTGTCCAATTCTGGGCAACTCATTTTAGGAAGGACATGAAGGCCTTAGAGAGGGTGCAGAAAAGATTTACTAGAATGATTCCAGGGATGAGGGACTTCAGTTACGTGGATAGACTGGAGGAGCTGGGGTTGGTCTCCTTAGAGCAGAGAAGGTTGAGAGGAGATTTGACAGAAGTACTTAAAATCATGACGGTTTAGATAAAGTAAATAAAGAGAAACTGTTCCCATTGGCGGAAGGGTTGAGAACCAGAGGTCACGGATTTAAGGTGATTGGCAAAAGAACTAAAGGCGACATGAGGAAAAACTTTTTTTACGCAGCGCGTTATGATGATCTGGAATACACTGCCTGAGGGGGTGGTGGATGCAGATTCAATTGTGGCTTTCAAAAAGGAATTGGATACATATTTGAAGGGAAAAAATTTGCAGGGCTGTGGGGAAAGAGCGGGGCAATGGAACTAACTGGGTTGCTCTTATAAAGAGCCGGCACAGGCTTGATGGGCTGAAAGGCCTCCTTCTGTGCTGCAACGATTCTATGACTAGAAAAGCTGAGGTTTGAAGCAGACAAAGAATTCAGGGTTTGTCACGGGTACAAATAGGCAGCATACATCCATCACACTCCGAACATGACACTTTGGAAAAAAAAGTCAGTCATCTAAGTGCAGCCCAAAATTTACAAACTGTTACAATTACCCTGTGATTGGCAACAGCATATAACTAAAATTACCCGTATTTCCCTATTTAAAGGTTAGCAGCTAAACATCACAACTCTTCTCAAGCCATAAGACTACCCATAAGCAACACCATTGGAGATCCTGCAGTATTAAAGTATAAATATTTAGTGTCATTGGAATAGAATCGGAGGAATGCTAATGCAGTAAAAATGACAACTTCAGTGGGGAACGTGGTGTAGGAGACGGGTTGCAGTAGCGACATACGTTTTGCCTGAAGGTGAAGTGATCTGGAAACAGTATCTTCTGTCCTCACAATCCACGGCCATGACAGAGCAATTGTCCAGGTCCAGGATCAGTCCTCCAGCCACTGCCCCTCGTGGCTGACACATCAGATTACCTCCTTGAGTAAAGAAGTACAACCTTTCCCAGGATGTAGACACCAGGCCTGTTTTACTAATGGGAAAAAGGGACAGAGAGATGGAATTATACCCGAGTTAACACATTGGGTAATATTTAGCAATAAAAATTCATTTTGTTTAAATTACACCAAATCATTATGCCAATCCTGGCAGTTGGTATATAGGTGACAGCTTGGCTCACCCTCAATATTGTACGGCTCGCCCCTTAACTGTAGGGTTGGTGCAAAGTGGGTTCTCTCCCCACTGCTAAATGCAGCCTGAATTCAGAGGCAGCAGCTGACCTGATATCAGAGTGAAGTGAACTGAAACTCCCTACAGGACGCAGTCTCACTCCGGTTCGCTTCAATCAGTTCGGGCCTTCACACCCGATCACGGCTACCATGATTCTCACATCCAGTGACATTCCAACCGTTTCAAACAGATAGAAAGTTAGGTGGAGAGCTCCTGGGGAATTCCAGCTATCATGTTTGACTTTAGCTGGTGACACTTGTTACCATGACAACCAATAGGGTTTAGAAGTGCTATAATGAGGTGCAAACCAAAACCAATGTAATCATTGAGGAGTATTTTGGAGACCTGAAGTACTAACTCTTATTACCTGGATCACTCGTATTTCATTTTGCAGTACACCAGAGATGTCCAAAATAGTCATGGTTTGTCCATAATATCACACTTAGCCTGCAAAGAATCATGTCTGCTCCCAGGATATGACATTAATATTGAAGTGACTCAAGTTAACATCACACAATATCTGCACATTGACTGAGTAATATCCTTCTCTATTTTTGGATGGCATGGCTTGGTCTGACTGAGCTTGAATGGGTACGTGTGGTTTTTAAAAATTTGTTCATGGGATGTGGGCGTTGCTGGCAGGGCCAGCATTTATTGCCCATCCCTAATTGCACTTGAGAAGGTGGTGGTGAGCCGCCTTCTTGAACCGCTGCAGTCCGTGTGGTGAAGGTTCTCCCACAGTGCTGTTAGGAAGGGAGTTCCAGGATTTTGACCCAGCGACGATGAAGGAATGGCGATATAGTTCCAAGTCGGGATGGTGTGTGACTTGGAGGGGAACATGCAGGCGGTGTTGTTCCCATGTGCCTGCTGCCCTTGTCCTTCTAGGTGGTAGAGGTTGCGGGTTTGGGAGGTGCTGTCGAAGAAGCCTTGGCGAGTTGCTGCAGTGCATCCTGTGGATGGTACACACTGCAGCCACAGTGCGCCGGTGGTGAAGGGAGTGAATGTTTAGGGTGGTGGATGGGGTGCCAATCAAGCGGGTTGCTTTGTCCTGGATGGTGTCGAGCTTCTTGAGTGTTGTTGGGAGCTGCACTCATCTAGGCAAATGGAGATCATTCCATCACAATCCTGACTTGCGCCTTGTAGATGATGGAAAGGCTTTGGGGAGTCAGGAGGTGAGTCACTCACCGCAGAATACCCAGCCTCTGACCTGCTCTCGTAGCCACAGTATTTATATGGCTGGTCCAGTTAAGTTTCTGGTCAATGGTGACCCCCAGGATGTTGATGGTGGGGGATTCGGTGATGGTAATGCCGTTGAATGTCAAAGGGTGGTGATCAGACTCTCTCTTGTTGGAGATGGTCATTGCCTGGCAATTATCTGGTGCGAATGTTACTTGCCACTTATCAGCCCAAGCCTGGATGTTGTCCAGGTCTTGCTGCATGCGGGCATGGATTGCTTCATTATCTGAGAGATTGCAAATGGAACTGAACAGTCCTGGGACTGAGAGGATTGGCCTCCAACAACCACTACCATCCTCCTTTCTGCTCGGTATGACTCCAGCCACTGGAGAGTTTTCTCCCTGATTCCCATTGACTTCAATTTTACTTGGGCTCCTTGGTGCCACACTCGGTAAAATGCTGCCTTGATGTCAAGGGCAGTCACTCTCACCTCACCTCTGGAATTCAGCTCTTTTGTCCATATTTGGATCAAGGCTGTAATGAGTTCTGGAGCCGAGTGGTCCTGGCGGAACCCAAACTGAGCATCGGTGAGCAGGTTATTGATGAGTAAGTGCCGCTTGATAACACTGTCGACGACACCTTCCATCACTTTGCTGATGATTGAGAGTAGACTGATGGGGCGGTAATTGGCCAGATTGGATTTGTCCTGATTTTTGTGGAGAGGACAATTTTCCACATTGTCGGGTAGAGTGGAATCGATGATGCTCTGCACCCAACTTTACTATAAGTGATGTGAAAATCCTGGACATACGAAAAGGACTCAAAGTCACTCTATCCTTAGGGTTAGATGGTATTTACCCAAAAGGGCTAAGAGACACTAAGGTGGAGATTTGTGAGGCAGTGATGGTCATTATCAGGGAGACACTGTACAGATACAAATAGATTGGAAACAGGCTAATGTGGTCACCATCTTCAAAAAGGGTGACAAAACAGACACAGGCAACTAGAGGCCCAGTAAGTCTGACTTCCATTCCATGTAAAATAATGGAATCAAATATCAGGAGTAAACTTGACGATTACCTGTACAATGATAACAGCAGTCAGCATGGATTCAGAAAGGAAAGATCTTGCTGACCAACTTCCTTGAGTTATTTGAGGAAGTAACAACACAATTAGACTGTGGAAAGCTCTAAGAAATGGTGCACCGAGATTTCCAAATTTGAAAGACTAGTTGTTAAACTAAGGCCATTAGTTAGTCAAAGCTGTAGGGACCAAAGGAAATGGATAAGAAGATGGCTGAGGATTGAAGACAAATGGGTACATGTTGTAGGTGTTATTTCGGGCTGGGGGGGGGGGGGCGCAATATCTGCAGGGTGCCCCAAGGATCGGTGTTGGGGCCACGAGTTTCTAATTTACGTTAATGATATGGAATCAGAAACTCAATAAAAACTGAACAAATTTGATGATTCCAAACTAGGAAGGATAGTGGAAGTGAAGGAGGCAGCTCAGAAATTATAGAATGAATGGGCAAAACAATGGCAGGTGAGATTTAATGCAGACAAGTGTAAAGTACTGCACATAGGACGGAAAAATGGTGAGACTTGTAGCCCATGACTGGTGTTGAACTAGCTACCGATGAACTTGAAAGAGATCTAGGAGTCAACACGTTCAAACAATCCAGAGCAGTGATCAACAAAGCCAATGGAAGATTGAGCTACATAGCTGAACAGTCAAATACAAGTCAGAGGTAGTCATGATCAAACTGTAGAGAGCTCTGGTCAGACCGTCCTTGAGCACTGCGACCAGTTCTGGTCAGACCGTCCTTGAGCACTGCGACCAGTTCTGGTCAGACCGTCCTTGAGCACTGCGACCAGTTCTGGTCAGACCGTCCTTGACTTCTGGTCACTGTGACACAAGGGAGACATCCAAGAACTCGAGACAGTGAGGAGAAGAGTCACCCGGCTGATCTCTAGTGTCAGGGGTCTGAATTACGCTGAAAGGCTGGAGACATTTGGGCTTTTCAGCCATGAAACGACAAGTCTAAGAGGTGATCTTTTAGCGATATAAGGGAGATGACAGTATGGAAAAAGTAAATTGCATGAATAGGACAAGGAAATGCAGGTTCAAACTAGTAAAAGGCAAATTTAGAACGAATATCAGTAAGTTTTTCTTCCAATAAAGAATGATTAAAACATGGAATGGAGTTGCAGATAGAATAGTGGAGGTGAAACCCTAGAATCGGTTAGATGCTACGATGGGGAGGTTTTGTATGGATGGATGAACAAAGATGGCCTTCCTCATCCACAATCATCTTGCAAAGCCATGCTGCTGTGGCTCAGTGATAAAATACACAGTGAGCGTGCAGCTTCGCACAGCGGCAGTGACAATCTGGATGCATCGATATGTCAAAGAACGACGGACTCCTGTCAAATTCCCCTGAGCAGGTTGAAGAGGTGTGATCATTTTAATGAACAGAGAGTGCTGTACTCATGGTGGATTGCCCTGCAACATCTCCCTGCTGTCACATGCAAGGAGCTGCTCCTCAGGGGTAGATGTATTCCCATAGGTGTATGATGCCAGAGACTGAGGGTTCTGTGCAGTCTGGGCCCCCCGTGTTTATACACTAAATACAATAACAATGCTGCTCACTGTGTGAATTGTGCAGCATTTAATACGCTCCCACTACTTTTACTCCAGTTCAAAGTAAAGGCAAACAATGACTGATTTCAGTAGGAACCTGTGTAGGTTGGTGCCGGTGCTACTGGCCGTTACAAGCTTGAAATTGGCCCCCCAAAATTCCTGCGAACGATTTTAGCTCCAATGGAAAGCCTCCATGCCTGACGATAATTTAAACAAGTTCCAGCCCCACCCTTACCGCTCACCCCATTAAAATCGGGCCTTTTTTTAAGCTGTGATGAAGGAGCTGAACATGCACCCACAGTGACACACTCTGCTGCCGAATCAATGTCTACGGTTCCCTGACAGCAGTGGGCACCAGGACAAGAACCTAGCAGGCAAATTAGCCCCAATATGCTTCTAAATGCCACTTCCAGATTTCCAATGCGTCCGTGTGTCTCACCCCTCCATGTCGCTCCTGATCAGCCTCATAAAATACTGTGGCTCCCACTCTCATGGCTTTCTTTGTACCCTTTAAAACAGTCTATTCCTTTTAGTGGGAACAGACCAATTCTGCACCCAGCAGAAGGCTGGGATAGAACCAGTGCTTCCCAGTGTCAGTCACTAGTTCACTTACTTCCTCTCTCAATGACAGATAGGAGCTGTCAGATCAGGAAAGGCATAGATGGGCAGCAGGCCAAGCATAGGATGGGCATTCTGTCTAATTATATGACAATTACATGGCTTATCATCAAGATTGCGGCCCATGGAATACCATGCAACATGGTACAGAATTGGCTACGGGACAGGAAAGAGTAGTGGTGAACAGTTGTTTTTCGGACTGGAGGGAGGTGTACAGTGGTGTTCCCCAGGGGTCGGTACTAGGACCACTGCTTTTCTGGATATATATTAATGACTTGGGTGTACAGGGCACAATTTCAAAATTTGCAGATGGCACAAAACTTGGAATTGTAGTGAACAGTGAGGAGGATAGTGATAGACTTCAAGAGGATATGGCATGGGCGGACACATGGCAGATGAAATTTAACGCAGAAAAATGCGAAGTGATACATGTCGGTAGGAAGAAAGAGAGGCAATATAAACTAGAGGGCACAACTCTAAAAGGGGTACAGGAACAGAGGGATCTGGGGGTGTACGTGCACAAATTGAAGGTGGCAGGGCAGATTCAGAAAGTGACTAAAAAAGTATACGGGATCCTGGGCTTAATAAATAGAGGCATAAGAACATAAGAACATAAGAAATTGGAGCAGGAGTAGGCCAATCGGCCCCTCGAGCCTGCTCCGCCATTCAATAAGATCATGGCTGATCTGATCCCAACCACAAATCTAAAGAACACAAGAAGTCGGAGCAGGACCCGGCCACATAGCCCCTGGGCCCTCTCCGCCACCCACAGGGCATTGACCGATCCGAACTCAGCTTCATGTCCAATTTCCTGCCCGCTCCCCATAACCCCTAATTCCCTTTACTTCTAGGAAACTGTCTATTTCTGTTTTAAATTTATCTAATGATGTAGCTTCCACAGCTTCCTGGGGCAGCAAATTCCACAGACCTACCACCCTCTGAGTGAAGAAGTTTCTCCTCATCTCAGTTTTGAAAGAGCAGCCCCTTATTCTAAGATTATGCCCCCTAGTTCTAGTTTCACCCATCTTTGGGAACATCCTTACTGCATCCACCCGATCAAGACCCCTCACAATCTTATATGTTTCAATAAGATCGCCTCTCATTCTTCTGAACTCCAATGAGTAGAGTCCCAATCTACTCAACCTCTCCTCATATGTCCGCCCCCTCATCCCCGGGATTAACCGCGTGAACCTTCTTTGTACTGCCTCGAGAGCAAGTATGTCTTTTCTTAAGTATGGAGACCAAAACTGTATGCAGTATTCCAGGTGCGGTCTCACCAATACCTTATATAACTGCAGCAATACCTCCTTGTTTTTATATTCTATCCCCCTAGCAATAAAAGCCAACATTCCGTTGGCTTTCTTGATCACCTGCTGCACCTGCATACCAACTTTTTGATTTTCTTGCACTCGGACCCCCAGATCCCTTTGTACTGCAGTACTTTCCAGTCTCTCGCCATTAAGAAAATAACTTGCTCTCTGATTTTTCCTGCCAAAGTGCATAACCTCACATTTTCCAATATTATATTGCATCTGCCAAATCTCCGCCCACTCACCCAGCCTGTCTATATCCCCTTGCAGGTTTTTTATGTCCTCCTCACTCTCTACTTTCCCTCCCATCTTTGTATCATCTGCAAATTTTGATATGTTGCACTCGGTCCCCTCCTCCAAATCGTTAATATAGATTGTAAAGAGTTGGGGACCCAGCACCGACCCCTGTGGAACACCACTGGTTACTGGTTGCCAGTCCGAAAATGAACCATTTATCCCAACTCTCTGCTTCCTGTTTGATAACCAATCCTCCACCCATGCCAGAATATTACCCCCAATCCCGTGATTTTTTATCTTAAGTAATAATCTTTTATGTGGCACCTTGTCGAATGCCTTCTGGAAGTCTAAATACACTACGTCCACTGGTTCCCCTTTATCCACCCTATACGTTATATCCTCGAAGAACTCAAGCAAATTTGTCAGACATGACTTCCCCTTCATAAAGCCATGCTGACTTTGTCCTATTAAATTATGCTTATCTAAATGTTCCGTTACTGTCTCCTTAATAATAGACTCCAAAATTTTACCCACCACAGATGTTAAGCTAACTGGCCTATAATTTCCAGCCTTCTGCCTACTACCCTTTTTAAATAACGGTGTTACATTAGCAGTTTTCCAATCTGCCGGGACCTCTCCTGAGTCCAGGGAATTTTGGAAAACTATCACCAAAGCATCCACAATCCCTACTGCCACTTCCCTCAAGACCCTAGGATGGAAGCCATCAGGTCCAGGGGATTTATCCGCCTTGAGTCCCATTATTTTACTGAGTACCATCTCCTGAGTGATTTTAATCGTATTTAGCTCCTCCCCCCCGAGAGTCCCCTGTTTGTCCAGTGTTGGGATATTCTTAGTGTCCTCTACTGTAAAGACTGAAACAAAATATTTGTTCAGCATTTTTGCCATCTCCATGTTTCCCACCATTAATTTCCCGGTCTCATCCTCTAAGGGACCTATGTTTGCCTTAGCCACCCTTTTTCTTTTTATATAACTATAGAAACTCTTGCTATCTGTTTTTATATTTTTTGCGAATTTATTTTCATAATCTAACTTCCCTTTCTTAATCAATCCTTTAGTTACTTTTTGCTGTCTTTTGAAGAATTCCCAATCATCTATCCTCCCACTAAGTTTGGCTACCTTATATGTCCTTGTTTTTAGTCGGATACTATCCTTGATTTCTTTACTTAGCCACGGGTGGCTGTCATTTCTTTTACACCCTTTTTTCCTCAGTGGAATATATTTATTTTGAAAGTTGTAAAATAACTCCCTAAATGAACACCACTGCTCATGTACCGTCTTACCCTTTAATCTATTTTCCCAGTCCACTTTAATCAATTCCGCTCTCATACCATCATAGTCTCCTTTATTCAAGCTCAGTACGCTTGTTTGAGAATCAACCTTCTCACCCTCTAATTGGATATGGAATTCAACCATGTTGTGGTCGCTCGTTCCAAGGGGATCCTTAACTAGGACATTATTAATTAATCCTGACTCATTACACAGGACCAGGTCCAAGGTTGCCTGCCCCCTTGTAGGATCAGTTACATACTGCTCAAGAAATCCATCCCTGATGCACTCAATGAACTCGTCCTCAAGGCTGCTCTGCCCAATTTGATTTGTCCAGTTAATATGATAATTAAAATCCCCCATAATTATGGCTGTTCCCTTATTACATGCCCCGACTATCTCCTGATTAATACTTCTTCCAGCAGAGTTGCAACTATTAGGAGGCCTATATACTACGCCCACTAATGTTTTTTTTCCCTTATTATTCCTTATCTCCACCCAAACTGTTTCATTATCTTGATGCTTTGTCCCAATATCATTTCTCTGTATTACAGTGATTCCTTCCTTTATTAACATAGCCACCCCACCTCCCCTTCCTTCCTGCCTGTCCTTCCTGATTGTTAAATACCCTGGCATATTTAATTCCCAGTCGTTGTCACCCTGCAGCCATGTTTCTGTAATGGCCACAAGATCATACCCATACGTAGTTATTTGTGCCGTTAACTCGTCCATTTTATTACGAATGCTACGTGCATTCAGATAAAGAACTTTCAAATCTGTTTTGTGACGCTTAGTTCCTGCTTTTTCCTTTTTTAACACTTTACCTATTACTCCATACCTTCTGTCCCTTCCTGTTACGCTTTCCTCTCTCTCCCTGCTCAGGTTCCCAACCCCCTGCCAAAAGGATGGAAGTCATGATGAACCTTTATAAAATATTGGTTCGGCCACAACTGGAGTATTGTGTCCAGTTCTGGGCACCGCACGTCAGGAAAGATGTGAAGGCCTTAGAGAGGGTGTAGAAGAGATTTACTAGAATGAATCCAGGGATGAGGGACTTTAGTTACGTGGATAGACTGGAGAAGCTGGGGTTGTTCTCCTTGGAACAGAGAAGGTTGAGAGGAGATTTGATCGAGGTGTTCAAAATCATGAAGGGTCTAGACCGAGTAGATAGAGAGAAACTGTTCCCATTGGCAGAGGGGTCAAGAACCAGAGGACATAGATTTAAGGTGAGTGGCAAAAGAACCAAAGGTGACATGAGGAAAAACTGTTTTACCCAGCCAGTGGTTATGATCTGGAATGCACTGCCCGAGGGGGTGGTGGAGGCAAATTCAATCATGGTCTTCAAAAGGGAACTGGATAAATACTTGAAAGGAAAAAATTTGAAGGGCTACGGGGAAAGGGCGGGGGAGCGGGACTAGCTGGATCGCTCTTGCATAGAGCCGGCACGGACTCAATGGGCCGAATGGCCTCCTTCCATGCTGTAACCTTTCTATGATTGTATGACACATGCACGCCCATGCACATATGTAACAGCCTAAAATTTACAAATAAACATCTTTAGGATCAACAAAAGGAAAATGTAATGCCCTTACCTTCGAATATTCAGGTAGCCAGCCTTTTGAAGGAGGTTCCTGTTAGCTGGTTTGGATGCAGCAGTGTTGTTATCAGGGATATAGATGGTCTCATTGGCTAACAGCAGCTCCTGCTGGGCCAATCTCATACTTTCAGCATCCGTGTCCAGTTGCCCTTGGATGCTGTATTAGATAATGTACAACTCTCACATTTAGTGCAGTGGACAGTTTCAACAGGAGACACTATACTTTAAATATTTGACAGTAACTATGAAGGATTCCTCTTTAATAAATGAAAGAAGAAGTTTTGTTACATTCAACAGATTTAAGCCATTTGTTGAATATCTCCTCTCTGAAAACTATAAAACCACCGTGAGGGATAAACCCCTGGAACCAGAAAAGTAAAAACGATTAAACATTATACTTGTAGTTGTCGGAAAGGATAATTTTCTAACCTTTGAACCATGGTTGCAACAGAAGACAAAAATTCCTCCAGTTTCTTAGAAAACATCTCCACTCCCATCTTGAAAAAGTTGATCTGAAATACACAAGAAGGTGAGGGGTGAATTCTCAAGTTTCAAATGTTCTGTGCTTAAAGACTGGATTGGTGAGACCGCACCTGGAATACTGCATACAGTTTTGGTCTCCATACTTAAGAAAAGACATACTTGCTCTCAAGGCAGTACAAAGAAGGTTCACTCGGTTAATCCCGGGGATGAGGGGGTGAACATATGAGGAGAGGTTGAGTAGATTGGGACTCTACTCATTGGAGTTCAGAAGAATGAGAGGCGATCTTATTGAAACATATAAGATTGTGAAGGGGCTTGATCGGGTGGATGCGGTAAGGTTGTTCCCAAGGATGGGTGAAACTAGAACTAGGGGGCATAATCTTAGAATAAGGGGCTGTTCTTTCAAAACTGAGATGAGGAGAAACTTCTTCACTCAGAGGGTGGTAGGTCTGTGGAATTTGCTGCCCCAGGAAGCAGTGGAAGCTACATCATTAAATAAATTTAAAACAGAAATAGACAGTTTCCTAGAAGTAAAGGGAATTAGGGGTTACGGGGAGCGGGCAGGAAATTGGACATGAATTTAGATTTGAGGTTAGGATCAGATCAGCCATGATCTTATTGAATGGCGGAGCAGGCTCGAGGGGCCGATTGGCCTACTCCTGCTCCTATTTCTTATGTTCTTATTAACAGAATAGCTGTTACATTTCCTCTGGTTCCATTCCTCCTAAACACTTCAGGAATCCATACATATAAGGAAGGTTTATTCTAGTAAAAGGTGAATGTAAAGAGGAGTCACAATGATTTTGCCACATTGACAGTACATCTAAAGGTGCGCTTTGGTCTTCACCTACGTGAGCACTGCAGAGGCTCACAGGCCACGTAGATCAAGTTTAAATCCCCGTTCGCACTAATTCCCTTACATCTCCAGCTGCTGATACTAACACATTTTGGTGTTCTGATTTAAGATTTACACGTTAACAGCAGCCAGTTCCAAACTTCCAGGCCCACAAAATTCAAACAGAACAAACCAGGGCAAATGACTGACTGACTTACCCCGGCTGTGAGGCTGGGCATTGTGGCCCACAGGCAGGTTAAGTAGCCCTTGACTACACTGTTTATCTTAAAACCAGATTATAACTTTTACCCTTTACTTGCTTTGTCTAGATTTCACCAAAATGTACAAAAAGAATGAGTATATTAGCATAATCTGTTTCATATACTTATCTACTAAAAATAAAAGTTTTCTTTGGCTTCCGTTTATATCAAGAGATTTGCCAATTCGAGGATCCTGGATAGTATCACTCTGCCGACAGACATTAGTCCATGAGTGAACCAGTTGTGAGCATTGAAGGCTGGTATATGTTGGGTGCCTCACAAGTGGGCTCAGCTGTGTTCAATGTCTCATTAAGTGAGCTTTTTTTGGGTGATGTTAGGCGCATTTTAATTTTTTGTGACTATCATCCCTTTTTGTCAGACCAGCTGGCAGTGGACAACTTGTTTTTCAGTTACTAGTTACTACAGTTTAGATATTGGACAGGTGTAAAAGTTGTGCTTATCGTTCACATCAGCTCTAAGCTTTCAGGTCATGAAAGAAAGTCAGACACAAAGCCTGAAATTCACATTAAGCCAATGTGTTGGGGCCACTGTGAGGGAGCAATGAATGGGTGAGTTTAACTGGACGGTTTGTGGTGAATGGAGCTCTATTCTGAGGTGGATCACATGAAGTGTAATGTTAGATTTTCCTCGCATTTATGAAATCATTCAATGAGTTCAGAGTGTGCTGCTATTTCTTGTAGTTACCAAGGCCGAGTGTAAAAGCATTACTTTTCAGTACTGCAGCCTTGAATATAATTCGCCAATGCTTGCAACAGGCAGAACAGTCACTGCAATAAGTAGTCAATATTTTCTTTATCTATGAATTCATTGGAAGGGGTGTGTTTTATGAATAAATCTTCTTGTGTGGGGTGGGGGTTTAATGAATAGTTATGGTTTTTGTCTTTTTTATATATATTCCACGGTGGGGGGCCTGACCCGCTGCACGGGGGGGGGGGGGGGCCTTGACCCGCTGCACGGGGGGGGGGGGGGGCCCTTGACCCGCTGCACGGGGGGGGGGCCCTTGACCCGCTGCACGGTGGGGGGGGGGCCCTTGACCCGCTGCACGGTGGGGGGGGGGCCCTTGACCCGCTGCACGGTGGGGGGGGGGCCCTTGACCCGCTGCACGGTGGGGGGGGGGGGGCCTTGACCCGCTGCACGGTGGGGGGGGGGGGCCTTGACCCGCTGCACGGTGGGGGGGGGCCCTTGACCCGCTGCACGGGGGGGGGGGGGGGCCCTTGACCCGCTGCACGGGGGGGGGGGGGCCCTTGACCCGCTGCACGGGGGGGGGGGGCCCTTGACCCGCTGCACGGGGGGGGGGGGGGCCCTTGACCCGCTGCACGGGGGGGGGGGGGCCCTTGACCCGCTGCACGGGGGGGGGGGGGCCCTTGACCCGCTGCACGGGGGGGGGGGGGGCCCTTGACCCGCTGCACCGGGGGGGGGGGGGGGGGGGGGAGGGGGGCCTTGACCCGCTGCACGGGGGGGGGGGGGGGGGGGAGGGGGGCCTTGACCCGCTGCACGGGGGGGGGGGGGGGGGAGGGGGGCCTTGACCCGCTGCACAGGGAGGGGCCTTGACCCGCTGCACAGGGAGGGGCCTTGACCCGCTGCACAGGGAGGGGCCTTGACCCGCTGCACAGGGAGGGGCCTTGACCCGCTGCACAGATGGGGGGTGGGGGGCCTTGACCCGCTGCACCGGGGGGGGGGGGGGGGGGGGGGGGGGGGCTTGACCCAGTTTTAAACACTGTTAACTAGTTGTAAGATTGTGCATATCATTGTACAGATTACCCTGGGACCTGTGCTGCAATGGAACATTATCAGCCTGCCAGCATCTACTGAAGGTACGATTCTTTATTATTTATAATTCTGTGCGCTAGTTTATTATTTTCCTGCCTCTAACGTTCTCAGGACACAGGAATTACAGATGCCTCATCAACACAGAAGAGTACATGGTGGGTTTAATCACTGTATGGATAATAAACTCTGATACTCTGGCTTCACTCTGAAGCTGAGATGCCAATACTTCAGGGTCTCTGATTGTTTGAAATTAGGTTCAGAGTGTAAAGTTCAAAATTCAAATCAGAATCCAGTTCTGGAGCATCCAAGTTGCACGTGAGGTCTATGTTCAGTTGTTCGTTCATTCCCAATTTAGGGACCCAGCAGATATTCCACATGTTGAGCCAACAGATTCACTAACCTGACCCTGTGTGAAGCCAAGCAACGGATCCAGCATCGCCACCCGTTTCCTGTACTGTAACGCGTTTAAGGCACAATAGTACTGTAAGGAAGACTGATGCTGTCTTTTCCTTGCAGCAGCTACTTCTGCTACTGCCTCCGCCTTCAACTGAAAAACAGAAGCAGCAAGAACAAGTTGGGTTATTGTTCCAATAAATGCTTAAAACCTTTTCCTTGCAAGTATACATTGGTAAAACATGAATTACCTACCACGCAAGCCTGACCTTTAAATTAAGTTACCTTACGGATACTGGAGGTTTGCCAGGTTAAGGGGAGGACTGATGCGCCTGTCCTTCAATGACATTCCCCCTTTATATGATGTGACCAGGATATCTATCATTTAAACTAAAGGCAGATAGAAAACATAAGGTTGCAAGAGAAAACCTAGGAAAGAAAATTAATTTAAACTAATAAAAACTTGTTAGATTAATATTAATTACATTTATAATTATAATGAAGTTTTTTTTCCAATGGACAAACCTAGATACACAAAGGATAATGAATTGACTATATGAAGTAACAGTTACTAGAGGTGAGTTCTGTTTATCCCATTCATTTAATATCGTAAACTATCATACACTTTAATTAGTTTAAATGGGGACTTTAAATGCAAAAGGAGCTTTCACACTCCCCATCATAACTAGTTGTCTGGCGGGATAGCTAGTAATAACACTTCTCCATTGCAGCAAGTTTTTTTTAAATATTGGTTTTATGAATGTACGGGGCAGATTACTAAATTTCAATGTGTGTTATTGAGTTATGAAACTAAAAAGTGCTCGAGTTCAGTGACTCCCCAGGAAACCAAGTACTGTTTGACCTGTGAATTTTTATGTGTAATCTTTATTTTGGACATTTCCAAGTTTGCACCCAAATCTGGAAAAAGGTGAAAACTGTATTCCCATATCCACCGTGAGCTCAGGCAACCCGGCCCAGGGATTCTCACCCCCATATCCACCGTGAGCTCAGGCAACCCGGCCCAGGGATTCTCACCTCCATATCCACCCTGAGCTCAGGCCACCCGGCCCAGGGATTCTCACCTAGGACCTTCCTGGTCGGTATGGATCAGCCCCTCACTGCCTTAACCACCCAGGAGCCTCGATACACACTCTACTCAACAGCACAAAAATTAACAACATTATTGAGAAATGCTTCTCTCCCTCGTGGAAGTAGCAGCAAGCAAATGATAGATAAATAACTGAATAAAGGGGCTTATAAAAAGCAGTGCAAGAAGAGGAAGCTGCAGTCTGTAGGTTTATACTCTTTAAGAGACAGGCACCCCATGTCATTTTCTCCATCAGATTATCCAATTTATTCAGGAAAATAATAAATGAACCACTGCATCATTTTAAAAATAGAAATTCAGTCGACCACAGTAACTAATTGCTTCAGTTATTAACTAAATTAAGCCTGTTCTTTACATTTACAAAAGCATTTTCAGTTGCAAAATATTTCATATTGCTCCTGGTCAGTGTAGTTGACAGCTTGTCCTCAATATCTCTGCAGTCCCACAGCAGCCCCTTCCCCACTTGTTCTGCTCAAGCTCCCTTCATGTTCAGCTTGCTAACTTGCGCACTCTGGATTTTGTATTCAGGAAAATGCTAACTTTTTGGATTTTCCTAAAGAGAAGGGAAAACATGCAGAAAAACAGATTCTGCCGCAGAATTACGGTAAAAATCTTCAGAGAATTCTGCAGCACAGGAGGCCATTTGGCCCATCACACCAGCTCTCTGATATAGCCATCCCTTTAGTCCCTTTAGCCCCATTCCCCCGCACTTCTCCATAACCTTTTAAACTTCTTTTTCCATTTCCCTTCTAAAAGCTGTTGAGGATTTTACTCCGCTGCTATTTCTAGTAGGACATTCCATTTTCTAACAACTCTCTGCATTAAAATCCATTCCATACCTCTCTCAACATCCTTTGATAATGATCTTAAACTTAGGCCTTCAGGTTACTGACTCACCGACAAGTAGAAACAGTTTTTCCCTTGTTTTAAACAATCCACCAAGATGTTTAACATCTTGTGTTGTGAATTATGTAAAGTTGAGGGGGTAGAAGTTGGTCTTGATGGGTAGTGCAAGCGGACGGTATTGTCTGGGCCGTCCGTTGTACTCCCCGCACGATATCCACTTCCATGCGATCTCACCCGTTTAGTATCACCACCCAAGTCACATTTCATCCCCATGGTGTGTAAAACATGGTGTACCTTTTCATTTTCTCTCTTCTTGGGCAGCTTGCTGTATTTTGCCATTGCTGCATCGTGGTCTACAAAAAATAGATACCAGCAATTTAATTCAGACATTGAATGGTTTAAAAAAAGTACAAAACATTGTGAGGATGGAATATTCATGTTTCACCCAATTAATAATCACTTAGTTACAGATTTATTCTGAATTCTTACACAAGAAACTACTTAAACATTGTTCTAACAAACACAGAAAAAGCTTAAAACACACAGCAGGTCAGTGAGCATCTGAGAAGAGAACGTTTGAGTCAACATTTCAGGCTTGGACCCTTCAGAACCCAAACCTGAAATGTCATCCGCCTGTTCTCTCCACACTTTTCTGCTTATATTTTAGATTTCCAGCATGTGTGGTATTTTGCATTATATTTGTGACTATTACTAAGTCCTGGCTTTCCCAGGTTATAAAATACCCACCAACGACAGGAAGTGGGTGTGGTGCTCGGAGTGATCGCTGGGTGATGTCATTGGAGCAGGGGGGCTCAGTTCTTTAAGCACAATAAATACTTTCAGAGCTCAGTGGAGGAACCATTAAAATTTCATTTCTGCTATCCTCACCCTGGAACAACTGCACATAAATACTTTCTCTTACAGTAACTTTACCCTTGCAGTGAACAAACCAATGCCAGTTCAGAGATTATAGCAAAGCCTCTTAGATCTACTAATTTTTGGCATCGTTCTATGTACTGGAACTGAAGTATTACCCAGAAGAAATTCAGTCTGACCCCTCACTTAACGAGCTATCCAATGGTCACATTTTGTATCATTACTCAGTAGGTTCACAAACAATTTGTATTTATATAGTGCCTTTAACATAGGAAAAACATCTGGAAGAAGGACCTACATTTATATAGCGACTTTCACGACCTTGATGTAGTCACTGTTATGTAGGAAATGAGGCAGCCAATTTGTGCACAGCAAGGTTTCACACACAGCAATGAGTTGAGGGGTGCAATTAAAAAAATGGATGCCAAGCCAAAGAAGATATTAGATGGAGTGACCAAAAGCTTGGTCAAAGAGGTAGGTTTTAAGGAGGGTCTCAAAGGGGGAAGAGGTGGAGAGGCGAAAGGATTTAGGGAGGGAATTCCAGAGCATGGGGCCTAGTTGTCAGCCGTAGCTCAGTGGTAGCACTCTCACCTCTGTCATCAAGAAGGTCACGGGTTCAAGCCCCACTCCAGAGACTTGAACCCATAATCCAGGTTGGCACTTCAGTGCAGTACTGAAGGAGTGCTGTGCTGTTGGAGGTGCCGTCTTTCCGATGAGATTTTAAAACAAGACCCTGTCTGCGCTCTCAGGTGAACACACAGGATCCCACGGACACTATTTGAAGAGCAGGGAATTCTCCTAGTGTCTTGGCTAACATTTATCTCTCAATTAATACCACCAAAAACAAATTTATCTCATTGCTATTGTGGGAACTAGCTCTGTGCAAACTGGCTGTCCAGATCACAAAAGTGACTTCATTTCATAGTATCATAGTATGTTACAGCACAGAAGGCGGCCATTAATATATTGGTGGCTTTTCTCTGCAATCTTTCAGCGTTAGTTATTGAACAGTGT
The DNA here is from genome assembly GCF_035084215.1 of Heptranchias perlo. Taxonomy (NCBI): domain Eukaryota; kingdom Metazoa; phylum Chordata; class Chondrichthyes; order Hexanchiformes; family Hexanchidae; genus Heptranchias; species Heptranchias perlo. The sequence goes on from NC_090348.1 coordinate 1,311,525, forward strand.
GGCTACAATGTAAAATTTTACAAAAGAGTACTCGCAGGATGTTCTTTACACAAAGTGGTAAAATTGCCACAATCACCCTTACCCACATAAATGGAGAGTGGAATTTGAGTAGCAGAAGGAACTGTTCAATATATCCTCTGATTAATTACACATTTATTTTACAAAAGGCATCCCAGATAGCTCCAGGCATATTCTGGCTCTCCAGGAATGGAGGAAAGTGCACAAGGATGGGTACAGTTCGCAAAACTCCTACTTACAATATGCTATGAACAAATTGGTACCGAAAAAGGTGCAGAACCCATGACACAAGGCACAGGCAAAATATGGTGTTGCCAGTTCTGTACTCTTGGATGTGCATACATTTTGTGTTTTCTCAAATCCAGATCAATTCTATAAAAGTATCTCTTACCAGACAGGAAATGCCTTCCAGGAATATTATTTTAAAGCTACATATGCATGAGAAAAAGTCTACACACCAAACGCCTCCCCTGCCTTTCCTTCATCTTTAAGGGTCTTGAGGCATGTTCAATGGTCCTGCGATCCGGGGGGGGGGGGGAAATGAAGCCTTGAGGGGAGTGCGGGTCAGAGACTTGGCACTATGGGAAGACGACCTACCTCTGATCACCGCTCCTTTACAGGGTGGCATCGCTGAATTCACACAGCTATTTCTTTAAGGCACTTAATACAAACCATTAAAAGAATATGGAAATTTTATTCCTCACTAGAATCATAGAAAATTACAGCGCACACACACGCACACGTACACGTACACGCACACGCACACAGCCATTTGATCCATCACACACGTACTGGTGTTTATTTTTGACCTGTCTACTCTAATTCCATTTCTCTGCTCTTTCCCTATAAAACTCAACATTTTCTTGTTTTTCCAAGAGGGATGAATCATGTTTCCACTTCACTGAAAGGGAGACTAGAATTTTAATGTAATCTCTTATCAGTTCACCAGGAGCAGGTTGATAACAGCAATTAACTGAAAGATTATGAACTTGTACACTGAGCCCGAGGTTGGGCTTCAGCCTTATGCTGCAGTTAAAGCTGGAACCTCGGTATCGTTCTCAGATCAGAGCATAACCGTATCAGCCTCTGTTTCTACAGCTGGGACACAGACAAGAAGTGTACGTTTCTGGATCAATCACAAGTAGAGAAATCTACATAGGTCACATCACAAAAAGGTCATGTACAAAAAATGTTCCATTAATTTGAGGTAATGTACAAATATGTGGTAGGGAGGAGGGATAAATAATCTGTTAAAGAAGGGTGGATAAGGGAAATACTTTCAACAAAGCAATTGTAAACAATTTTACAACACCAAGTTATAGTCCAGCAATTTTATTTTAAATTCACAAGCTTTCGGAGGCTTCCTCCTTCGTCAGGTGAACGATGTGAAAATGACGAAGGAGGAAGCCTCCGAAAGCTTGTGAATTTAAAATAAAATTGCTGGACTATAACTTGGTGTTGTAAAATTGTTTACAATTGTCAACCCCAGTCCATCACCGGCATCTCCACATCATTCAACAAAGCAGTTTATAAATGGAACTGTTTTTCTTTTACCTGCTAAGGAAATACCTTTATGAGTGACATTGTCCCACCTGCGGAGACCCAGTATTCTGGGCTGCGTTGCCACTGGAGTTGCTCAGATGCTGTGGTTTGTGGGAGAAACCTGAACACGCCCCACAGCTTGGAGTCGGCATTTCGTACAGGTCTCGAGGATATTGTAAATACTGGATGTGTAATGTTGTACCCTCGGCTGGTACCAGTGTTTTCTGCTTCAGACACCTTCGGATTGGACTGAAGTGTCATCTCCCATAAACCACATCATTATTACAGAAATAGCACATAAAAAAAGAGATGAGGGTCTCGTTAAAAAAAATTATAACCTGGAAACCTTGAGGTGCAAGTGGTACTCTGTATGATTGCTGTTTCTCCAGACAGCTTTCCAGTGTAAATGGATTAGGCACGGCTTTTACAGACGTATTACCAGTGCAATGGATTTTTTACAGCACAGTCTGTTTAACTTGTGTTGTAGACATGGTGCAGTTTTAAAAAATCCAGCAGAGATTTTAAATAGATCTTTCATCACAAATCATTTCTGCCAAAGCAGCAGGGATATTTGTGAAATACAGTGCAGCAATCAGTGGCGAGCAGACCAGCTAATGGACTTTGTGGGATGCTGACATAACATGCACCTCATTGCAGTACTGCAACTGAAATTTTTGAGCAGTTTACATTAAAACCAATAGACTCAGCTACGTATTTATTAAACTCACTGCTTTGTGTGGGCCCAGAATGTTATATATTTCCTTGTTTAAAAGAAAATCACAGGTTGCCACATTTAGAATCATACAACTGACCAATAAGAGATCCTTGGCACATTCCTATCCAAACATTCACTGAAGAGACCAGTGCTCCAGCAACACAATTCTAATAAGTGCAGAAGAGTTAAGTGCTGGGAAGAGAGGCAATAATTTACTGCACGGCCCCACTTTTCCCATTCTAATAGCTAAAAAGGAATGTCTGTGATGCTGGAAACACATTGTGGGCTTGCTGTTGATGAATAAATTGTGGTAGTTTAGTCGAGGTCAAACCAGAACACTGAACGAAAAGCTGTTTAAGAAATGCAGAGCTGAGAAATTCCCCCTCCCATAGTTACCACATGGAATATTTACAGCTAGAGATTAGTCCTGGCCCATTCTCAGACCTAGACTCAGAGCAGCGGAAACAGCACACGGCAAATGCAAGAGGCCCGAGGATCGCTGGAAATTGGTCCTCAGGCCTCATCTGAATAATTGGGTGAGCTGCCCGGCACTGGCTGCACCTCCACAGGCAGCTCGCTCAAGTGGAGGCATCAATGTCGAACTGCCTGACTTGCTGGCCTCAGGTATGTCCCGGGAGCGAAGGGAATTGGAGCGGGCAACAGAGGAGGGGAGGGGGGGGAGGGGCGGTCATGACACCTGTGGAATCGAGGAACACTCCTGCACCCCCTGACTCGACAGGATGGTGTTTTCAAGAAACAAATTGCAGAAACTCACAATAGTTGGCACTGAAATAGCCTGAGTGGGTCAAGCATTGGGCCCCTTGAATATTTACATAAATATGCCTAAAAATGGGCCCCACAAAGTTAGCCGAGGGACAAACACCAGTGCAGATTGGGCTCACATCACCCCACTGCTAAATTGGTCTGCCTTTCACACCTGAAAAATGAGTGCAATGCACACCTTTTTCTAAACCTTAGTATTTTTATTTTTTTTAAAAACGATATTATATATATATACACACACATATAGGTTTAAATATGTTTAGAAAATTGGGATCCAAAATAAATGCGTAATTTGTGTCAGAATTCTATTCTTTTGGAAGACCAGAGACTTACACAGGCAACAATTTTAATCTATTTTATAATAATCTGGTAAAAGTTTTCTGACCCAGAGCACTGGGTGCTCAGGTCATACTGAAGCATCCCATAAAAATCTGATGGGCTACATAATATTTATACAGAGGGAATCATTTTGCATGTGGAGCCCTTAAAGTGATGAGTTAGTGTCATTGACAATAGGGGTGAGATCAGACAATGTCTTTCACACATTCATCCTAATGACACGTGTGCCCACTGTTGAAGTGAAGGTTTTATTAGCTCTGAACTTTCCTACATTTTACTACAAACAAAAGCAACAAAACTGCCAGGTCCCGCCTCATTGATCTTCATCGGCTCCCGTTCCCCTAATGCCCCAGATTTAAAATTCTTATCAGTGTTTAAATCCCTCTATAGCCTCACACCCTCCCTATCTCTAACCTTTTGCAGCCCTCACAAACTCCCCATTACTCTCACTCCAGCCTCTTGTGCAACCCCCCTTTGGCCCACCATTGGCAACCATGTCTTCAGCTATCTAGGCCCACACTCTGGAATTCCCTCCCTAAACCCCTCTGCCTCTCCACGTTCCTCTGCTCTTTAAGATCCTTCTTAAACCCACCTCTTTGACCAAGATTCTGGTCACCAATCCCAATACCTTTTTCTTTGGCTCAGCATCAACGGAGCCCATAACTGGAACCACAATGTTTTGAAAATGCTATATCTCTCCGATTACACATCCTGGTGACAGAAGGAAAAGTCCCAATCTTACAAAAATTCTTGTCAAGACTACATCAACTAATAATCACAGGGAAGAAATTTGTTTTTTGATCTGAAGTGGGAGTGACTGGGGGGGAAGAATTCCCCCAGCCCGGGACAGTATTAAACATCAGAGAAAGGACAGATAATGCACAAAGCTCACCCTACCTTATTCCACACTCAGTTATATAACTGGATCATTGCAATATTCCTATTTTCTATATGCTACAACCTCATATCTCCAAACAAAAAAAGGTAGATTAGCAATTAAAAACATAAATTCTATTTATGAACTCAGCTCCTGTAGGAATTGGACTGAAAGATAAAACATATTGTACATAGGAACCTTCAGAGCCACGAACAGATTCAATTCCATATTACTTGAGATGGATTAGAGTACAAGTACCAAAGGTGCATGACAACATTATAGAACATGACCTCAACCAGTCCTGAACTAATAGTAAACATGCCACATGTTAGCGAATGCTTCAAATGGCAAAAAACATCATCTTTTCATCCACGGAAGGTTGTTTGAATTCATCTTAAGATGGACAGAATGAGGGTCTCCCCTTCCTGGTGGCTGTGAAGGATTTTGTACGTGAGTGGTGCAGCTTGTGTACATGTGTGATAGAGACAGACCCATTTCCAAAAAAAAAACCATGGCTCAATATGTAAGCAATTAAAAATTAACAACTAGAAATGAAAAAAATTATACATACCATTACTAGCAAGAAGAAACAAATCTTTTAAAGTGCTTACTTCTGCAAATGATAAAAACAGTAATGTTCAGTGTAAGATACTTAAAAAGAAATTTTAAAAATACGCTCAGACAGATACCCATGTATTAAAATAATATTCAACATTCAGTCCTTGACTGACACAAATACTAAGATGCATTAACCAGCTGTATGTTTTGCCTGGTTTAATGCAATCAATAAAATGTTTCCCTTACATAAGACTGTATAAATTAATGGCAATTAATTGCAACAGGTGCAATTCAAAGGGGAGAGAGGAAATCAGTAAACTAAAACAAGGAACCATCAAATTAGTGTTTAATCCATTTTATGGTTAAAGGTAACTGTTTTAGGTTTCTTTTTCCTGATTTGCAAGGTGTAGTCTCACTAAAAGAAATAAAATCCACTTTAACTGCATTCCACTTGCTATCTGTAATGAAGTGATGATCACACACCAATCAGCGATTGCTTTAAAAGGACTCCAACAATGTGAAGGGGCTGAGTTTACCTCAGGAGCGTATCAATAATCCAGGATGCTTTAATGATCTGCTTATTTCAGTTGTATGTGTCAGTTCAGCTTTCATGCTGCATTGTGCAGCGTAACTCCTCCTAGCCACAGAGACTCAGTTTACACAGGCACAAAACAGTTGACATTAACCTTTGGTTAAATAATTTAAAAGATACCAATGAGGCATCTCCCTGTCCACCATGTTAGCTTGGTTTATCAAAGGTTATAAAGTTAAGCTGTTGTAATATTAGTAGAAAGCAAAACAATTATTTGTCCATATGTAGCATGGTCACCCTGCAGCTAGAGTTCAGGCAGAGAGGGAGTGGGTGACCACCAGCCAGACTAGGAGGAACAGGCAGGCAGTGCAGGAGTCCCCTGGGAGTGTGGCACTCACAAACTGGTATTCCAGTGTTGAATACCAGTGAGGGTGTTGACACCTCGGGAGAGTGCAGTCAGGAGCAAATCCACGGCATCGTGGGAGACTCAGCTGCACAGGGGGGCAAAAGAAAGTGTAGAAATGCAGTTATAGGGGATTCGATAGTGAGGCTTTTCTGCAACTGCAGACGTGAGTCCCGAATGGTGTGTTGCCTCCCTGGTGCCAGAGAAAAGATCACTGAATGGATGCAGAACCTTCTGTGGGGGGAAAAGGGGAACAGCCAGAAGTCGTGGTCCATGTGGGAACCAATGACATAGAAAGGAAAAGGGTTGAGGTCCTGTAGTCAGAGTTTGAGGAGCAAGGGAGGAAGTTAAAAAGCAGGATCTCAAAGGTGGTAATCTCTGGATTACTCCCAGAGCCACACGATAGTGAGTATAGGAATAGTAGGATAAGATAGGTAAATGTGTGGCTGGAGCAATGGTGCAGAGGGAGGGCTTCAATTCCTGGGGCATTGGAACCAGTTCTGGGGCAGGAGGGATCTGTTCAAGATGGACGGGTTGCATCTCAAGAGAGTTGGGACCAGTGTCCTCACGGGGAGGTTCACTAGTGCTGTGGGGGAGGGTTCAAACTAATTTGGCAGAGGGATGGGCACCAGGATGAAACATTAAAGAGGAGAAACAAGGTGCACAGAGGACTGGGAGGGACAAATATCACTGGAGTAAAGAATAGTTCAGAAATAGGAGAGATCAGACACGGGGCAAATGCAAGGCAATCTAAGATGAGATTGGAGTGCATGTGTGTAAATATACGGAGCGTGGTGAATAAGGCTGGTGAACTGCAGGTTCAAGTCACCACATGGGACTATGATATAGTGGCAATAACAGAGACCTGGCTCAAAAAAGGAGAGGATTGGATACTTAATATTCCTGGCTACAGGGTATTCAGGAAAGATAGGGAAGGAAAGAAAGGAGCGGGGGCAGTATTGATCAAAGAAACTATTATAGCATTGGAAAGGGATGATGTAGTTGAGGGGTCAAAGACAGAATCTATTTGGTTAGAATTAGGGAACAATAGAGGAGCTATTACACTACTGGGTGTATACGATAGGCCACCAAATAGTGGGAAGGAGATAGAGGAGTAAATTTGCCAGCAAATTACAGAAAGATACAAGAACTATAGAGCAGTGATAATGGGGGACTTCAATTATCCCAATATAGACTGGGACATTAACAGTGCAAAGGGCAAAGAGGGGGAGAACTTCCTTGATCAGTGTATTTCCAGCCCAACAGGGAAGGAAGCTGTGCTGGATCTAGTTCTGGGGAATGCAGTGGGGCAGGTGGAGCATGTTTCAGTGGGGGGAGCATTTGAGGAATAGCGATCATATCATCATCAGGTTTAGAATGCTATGGAAAAGGAACAACGAAGCATAAAAACACTTAACTGGAGGAGGGCTAATTTCAATGAGTTAAATAGGGATCTGACCCAGGTGGATTGGAATCAAGAATTGGTGGGCAAAACAGTAATTGAACAATGGGCGGCCTTCGAAAGGAGATGGTTCGGGTACAGAGTAGACACATTCCCACGAGGGGGTAAGGAAGGGCATCCAAAGCTAGAGCTCCCTGGATGACTGAAGATACAGAAATTAAAATGAAACAGAAAAAGGAGGCTTATGATAAATGTAAGATTCATAATATAGTAGAGAACCAGGCTGAAAGTACAGAGGAGATCTAAAAAAGGGAATAAGAGGGGCAGAGAGAGTATGAGAATAGATTAGCGGCTAACATGAAAGGGAACCCAAAAGTCTTTTATAAACATATAAATAGTAAAAGGGTAGTCAAAGGAAGGGTGGGACCGATTAGGGACAAAAAAGATCTTGTGGAGGCAGGGGGCATGAGAGACACTAAATGAATACTTCACATCGGTCTTCACTAGAGAAGAGGATGCTGCCACTGTAGCAGTAAAGGAGGAGGTAATAGTGATATTGGATAGGATAAAAATAGATAAAGAGGGGGTACTTAAAAGATTGGCAGTACTCAAAGTCGAAAAGTCACCTGGTCCGGATGAGATGCATCTTCGGTTACTGAGGGAAGTGAGGGTGGAAATTGCGGAGGCTCTGGCCACAATCTTCCAATCCTCGTTAGATATGGGGACGGTGCTGGAGGACTGAAGGATTGCAAATGTCATACCCCTGTTCAAAAAAGGGGAGAGGGATAAACCCGGCAATTACAGGCCAGTCAGTCTAATGTTGGTGGTGGGGAAACTTTAGAGACAATAATCCGGGACAAAATTAATTGGCACTTGGAGGGGCAAAGAAAATAGATTAGTGGCTAACATAAAAGGGAACCCAAAAGTCTTTTATAAACGTAAGTAGCAAAAGAGTAGTCGAAGGAAGAGTGAGACCGATTAGGGACAATAAAGGAAATCTTCTTGTGGAGCCTGGTGGCATGGCTGAGGTATTAAATGAATACTTTGCATCGGTCTTCACTAGAGAAGAGGATGCTGCCATTGCAACAGTAAAGGAGGGGGTAATAGCGATATTGGAGAGGATAAAAATAGATAAAGGAGGTACTCAAAAGATTGGCAGTACTCAAAGTAGAAAAGTCACCCGGTCCAGATGGGATGCATCCTCGGTTACTGAGGGAAGTAAGGGTGGAAATTGTGGAGGCTCTGGCCACAATCTTCCAATCCTCCTTAGGTATGGGAATGGTGCTAATTACAAATGTGACACCCTGTTCAAAAAAGGGGAGAGGGATAAAGCCGGCAGTTACAGGCCAGTCAGTCTAACGTCGGTGGTGGGGAACCACTTCGAGACAATTATCCGGGACAAAATTAATTGGCATTTGAAAAAGTATGGGCTAATAAATGAAAGTCAGCACAGATGTGTTAAAGGAAAATTGTGGTTGACTAACTTGATTGAAGTCTTTGTTGAAGTAACAGAGAGGGTAGTGCAGTTGATGTGTATATGGACTTTCAAAATGCATTTGATAATGTACCACATAATAGACTTGTTAGCAAAATTAAAGCCCATGGGATTAAAGGGACAGTGGCAGTATGGATACAAAATTAGCAAGGGACAGAAAACAGAGTAGTGGTAAACGGTTGTTTTTCAGACTGGAGGGAAACATACAGTGGTGTTCCCCAGGGTCAGTATTAGGACCACTGCTCTTTTTGATATATATTAATGATCTGGACTTGGGTATAGAGGGTATAATTTCAAAGTTTGCAGATGACATGAAACTCGGAAATGTAGTAAACAACGTGGAGGATAGTAATAGACTTCAGGAGGACAGAGACAGACTGGTGAAATGGGCAGACACATGGCAGATCAAATTTAACGCAGAGAAGTGTGAAGTGCTGCATTTTGATAGGAAGAATGAAGAGAGGTAATATAAACTAAATGGAACAATTTTAAAGAGAGTGCAGTAACAGAAAGACCTGGCAGTGTGTTTATACAAATCTTTGAAGGTGGCAAGACAAGTTGAGAAGGCGGTTAAAAAAGCATATGGGATCTTTGGCTTTATTAATAGAGGCATAGAGTACAAAAGCAAGGAAGTTGTGCCAACCCTTAATAAAACACTGGTTAGGCCTCAGCTGGAGTATTATGTTCAATTCTGGGCACCATATTTTAGGAACGATGTGAAGACCTTAGAGAGGGTGCAGTGGAGATTTACTAGAATGTTACCAGGGATGAGGGACTTCAGTTATGTGAAGAGACTGGGGTTGGTCTCCTTAGAGTAGAAAAGGTTAAGAGGAGGTTTGATAGAGATGTTCAAAATTAATGAATTTAAAATAAAATTGCTGGACTATAACTTGGTGTTGTAAAATTGTTTACAAAATTAGGAAAGGTTTTGATAGAGTAAATAAGGAGAAACTGTTTCCAGTGGCAGACAAGTTGGTAACCAGAGGACACAGATTTAAGGTGATTGGCAAAAGAACCAGAGACAACATGAGGAAACATTTTTTTAAGCAGCGAGTTGTAATGATCTGGAATGCACTGCCTGAAAGGGTGGTGGAAGCAGATTCAATAGTAATTTTCAAAGGAGAATTGGATAAATACTTGAAGAGAAAAAAATTACAGGGCTATGGGGAAACAGCAGGGGATTGGGACTAATTGGATAGCTCTTTTAAAGAGCTGGCACAGGTACGATGGGCTGAATGGCCTCCTCTGTGTTGTACTATACTAGTACTACGATAGAACTGAGGGTTATAGCCCTCCAAAAATGGATTAAGGAACCATTCGTAAAATATCCACCAAATCTACATTTTTTTTAAATGAGAGGGGATTTGCACATGCTGCTGACTGTCTCACTGTGCACACCAGACATAGTTCCTATCTGTTGACATATTAGACTCTGCCTTGTGCATGTGTGGTGATTTGGGACACAAGATAATAATCGATACAAAAGGCCAAGTCTGCTATAATGGAGTACCTTTTATAACAAAGAGAGTCTCTGAGATTAAAATGATACCCAGGGAATGGCAGATCTCGCAAGAGCCATCATCAAAAATTAACTAGATCAAACATTTGTACGGATTAAGTTCTCAACTACATTAGCTTCAGTTCAGTTGACCTTTTCCTCAGAGTTTAATAATTGCACGGAGAACTTTATTTCACGTGGATAATATAGATTTTTTTTAAATGTAAATAGTTTCAGATGCTGAGGTGCAGAAGCTGCCATTTGTTTTTCTACGTTATTCTTGAACTATCCTCGGCTTATGACAAATTGAAACACTGACCGCAAATAAATTTGAATAAATTGTATGGGAGAAAACACAAATTAAATCTATTCACTATAACAGAAACGAACAAATACATTTCAAATCTTCATGACTGCATTGGTAATGTTCCCCTTGTCATTTCTGCTACGTTTTACTCCATGTGCACAACACCCACAATCTCATCCAGTAATGTACACATTATGGGATTGACCAAGTTAATCCAATAAAAGAATTAACATGGTGTTTGGTGCATAACAAAAGTCAGTGGAGTAAAATAGGGTACAATGCTGTCTAGGCCCGATAGTACATAGTCCTTTATTTGCGCACAAACAAACTTCAAATTGTCCAGAAATTCAAATTAACCAATGCAATAAGTGCAAAACAATTTTTGAATTATCCAGTAATATGAACGAACCAACTTCAAGTTAAGGGTAGTCTGTACTTAAAAGAAGTGTCAGTAAATCAATTAGCAAGTAACAGCAGACAGCTTTAGTATGGCAATAGCTACAGGCATAATGCTGTATTCTCTTTTAGGAATGGCACTTGTTTTGTTTGTAATGTGATTAAATGTGTTTTTAATATACAATTATTATGAATTTTCCATTAACTGTCTTGAATTACTGGTCATCATTGAAGTGGAGGTTAGTATGTTCTAAAAGTAAAACTGATTGTCTAGGCAGGTTTTTTATAATATCCAGGGGAATACACATGCAGAGATTCATGGGTAAAGCAAGATTTTCACAACTTGCCCTGGAGCCGATCAGAAACATTGTGCACTTGGAACAACAAACTTTCCAAGTGACTTACTGGCTGCTTGAGAAGCACTGATGGGTCATTCTTATAGGTGCTCCGTGACTGGCTGTTAATTTTAATTACTTCTAATGAAATCGCATTCTCAGGAAACGCAGCTTTCCCTGTCAGTGAATGAAAAAGAACAGGGGGTTTTCTCCAACCAGAGAACACACCCCGTAATGATGTGGTATGATGGCCATTGTAACAAAGAACCATAAAACCAGCAGCAAGTGCAATGGATCGACAGGCAACACCCATACCCGACATTATACCATGGGATGCTAGTGTATAAGGCGTTAATCTCGACTGAAGTGATGGGAAGAATTTCACAGAAATGTACTAAATGTTCATTTTCTAGTATCACATGGTGAATTTTAAGGTTAGGTTCACTAGTTGAAAGGATCTTGTGTTAAAATGGTTCTGATAGTGTTTTCACTCAAGACAGGTAAATAAGGCTCCTTGCAATATTTGCATATCCAAATGATGCCAGTGTCAAATGCTGCCAGGCCAAGCAATGCAACATATTAAATATTATGCATTCCTAAGGTGAATCTAACAGTCCAAGAAATAGCTGATGTTCAACAATACCTGTGAGATCCCTTTCCCTGAACTGTATCATTGGGAATATCATTGTGTCAGCAACCTGTTTAGCTAGCTCTGTATGAAGAGAATTTAGCTGTGAAAAAAATAAGTGATTTTATTAGTTACTCACTGCCATTCAGTAATGAACTGACCAGTCAAATTACAGTTCTATTAAGTAGCAGGTTAACTTTATGCTGGAGGGATCACAGTGCACATTGCCAGTCATACACAAGGACCAAACATCTCAGCACAACACGGACCCAGCTTTCAAGTCCAGTCACCCAGTTGTATGTGCAGATCTCTCCTATCAACCAACACAGAAAGAGAATTTTCACCCTAAGCACACGTGCATCAAAGGTATTTTAATCAGCTGTGTGACTGCAGTTGTGGCTATTAATATGTACTGAAAATATACGGGAAGTGTTCATCATACACCCGATTCACAGAACAAGACAGAGAAAAGCTCCGGTCACTCTCAATGTAGAAAATGGGACTTTTTTGTTTGCGGCCCCCCCCCACCCCACCAAAAGATAAATGAGTTTTTTTTTTAAATCTTCATTTCTGGTGGGTGCAACTAATGCCCAGCTGTTAACCGGCCACAGAAGCCAAGCCCATGCACGTTGAAAGAAGTGCATTTTATTCTGTCTATCGATGCATCACAGCCCCTAAAGTAAATCACAGGTTGTACCCACACCAAAGCCTGGAGACGGCACCAAGGTACACAGGCTAACTGCAGAGTTAGCCTCGAGTTTCCTAGGCACAAAGAAAAGTTTCAAATCAACTGTTTAAAAAGCTGTAGAATTCAGCTCTTGCACAATGCAGTCAAATTCAATTGTAGATTCCAGTCCTTAAGGCTCAGAAATTGTGTCCTTGATGTTTATTTGGGTCTGTTGCACTCAACGTCAGGGTTCGGACAGAAAGGTCATTGACCTGAAACGTTAACTCTTTCTTTCTCCACAGATTCTGCCTGACTTACTGAGCTTCTCCACCATTTTCTGTTTTTATTACATTCAACTAGTGGCTGTTTTAGCAGATTGATTGTTTCAAGTATTGCACATTGGGCAAAATAAGGAAGGATTTACAACTTGTTAATCTCCTTGCATTTCACACCTTATATACTTACCTTCTAAACTGGACTCAGAGTTTCTGCAAAATCAGCTGATTGAGGAGCTGAGGTCATTGGGGTCACTTAATCCATGCACACTTCAGATACAGGTGAATTGTGCAAAATACAAAATTCAGAGAATTCACAAAGTGCACATCAATGGGGATTGAATGGTTGGTATCACCGGACACCATTTGGAATCAGAACACCAGGTATGGGCACATCAGCCACTGGTTCCAATACATTTACAGTGGAGAAACTCTAGGGGAATGAAGGGATACGGGGATCGGGCAGGAAAGTGGAGTTGAGGTCGAAGATCAGCCATGATCTTATTGAATGGCGGAGCAGGTTCGAGGGGCCCTGTGGCCTACTCCTGTTTCTGTTTCTTATGTTCTTAAACCTGGGGAAGGGAAACAACCAGAGTGCTAAATTCTGTGGCTCTTTCCATAGGCACAAAGTACTAGGAGCCCTAGCTGTGAAGAATCATAGAATCATAGAAAATTTACGGCACAGGAGGCCGCCATTCGGCCCATCGTGTCCGCGCTGGCTGAGAAACGAGCCACCAGCCTAATCCCACTTTCCCGCATTTGGTCCGTAGCCCTGCAGGTCACGGCTCTTCAAGTGCACATCAGATATTTTTTTTAATGAGTTGAAGGTTTCTGCCTCTACCACCCTCTCAGGCAGTGAGTTCCAGACCCCCACCATCCTCTGGGTGAAAAAAATATTCCTCATTTCTACTCTAATCCTTCTACCGATCACTTTAAAATCTATGCCCCCTGGTTATTGACCCCTCCGCTAAGGGAAATAGGTCCTCCTTATCCACTCGATCAAATCACCCTTCAGCCTCCTCTGTTCCATGGAAAACAACCCCAGCCTATCCAATCTTTCCTCATAACTAAAATTCTCCAGTCCTGGCAACATCCTCATAAATCTCCTCTGTACCCTCTCCAGTGCAATCACATCCTTCCTGTAATGTGGTGACCAGAACTGTGCGCAGTACTCTAGCTGTGGCCTAACTAGTGTTTTATACAGTTCCAGCATAACCTCCCTGCTTTTATATTCTATGCTTCGGCTAATAAAGGAAAGCATTCCATATGCCTTTTTAACCATCTTATCTACCTGTCCTGCTACCTTCAGGGATCTGTGGACATGCACTCCAAGGTCCCTCACTTCCTCTACACCTTTCAGTATCCTCCCATTTATTGTGTATTCCCTTGCCTTGTTTGCTCTCTCCAAATGCATTACCTCACACTTCTCCGGATTGAACTCCATTTGCCACTTTTCTGCCCATCTGACCAGTCCATTGATATCTTCCTGCAGTCTACAGCTTTCCTCCTCACTATCAACCACACAGCCTATCTTTATGTCATCCGCAAATTTCTTAATCATGCCCCCTACGTTTAAGTCCAAATCGTTAATGTATACCACAAAAAGCAAAAGACCTAGTACTGAGCCCTGCGGCAGCCCACTGGAAACAGCCTTCCAGTCGCAAAAACACCCGTCAACTATTACCCTTTGCTTCCTGCCACTGAGCCAATTTTGGATCCAATTTCCCACATTCCCTTGGATCCCATGGGCCTTTACTTTTTTGACCAATCTGCCATGTTGAACCTTGTCAAAAGCCTTGCTAAAATCCATGTAGACTACATCAATCACGCCACCATCATCGATCCTCCTTGTCACCTCCTCAAAAAATTCAATCAAGTTAGTCAGACATGATCTTCCCTTAACAAATCCGTGCTGACTGTCCTTGATTACTCCGTGCCTTTCTAAGTGAGAGTTTATCCTGTCCCTCAGAATTGATTCCAATAATTTGCCCACCACCGAGGTTAGGCTGACTGGCCTGTAATTACTCGGTCTATCCTTCGCTCCCTTTTTAAACAACGGTACAACGTTAGCAGTCCTCCAATCCTCCGGCACCACGCCTGTATCCAGTGAAGTTTGGAAAATGATTGTTAAAGCCTCCGCTATTTCCTCCCTGGCTTCTTTTATCAGCCTGGGATACATTTCATCCGGCCCTGGTGATTTATCCACTTTCAAAGATGCTAATCCCCTTAATACTTCCTCTCTCACTATGTTTATCCCATCCAATATTTCATACTCCTCCTCCTTAACTTCAATCCCTGTTTAACAGTGCACACAGCTTGCTACAGACAGTCAGGCAGTGGTTTGCCTTTGACCAAAGCAGAGGCCATTCTGGAGGGACAGTGCGCTGAAGCTGCACACCAGGAAAGGAAAGAGAATCATAAACTGGCAATCAGACTGCATCAACATACCTTGAATTCACCTGTCCTAAATGTGATTGCATCTGCCTCTCACATATCAAACTAGCAACTCATTCAAAAACTCAGATGAGGAGCATCATCATTGGTATGTGTATCAGGTCATAGCCTATGTCATTCTGGTTCACGATCAACTAACATATTGGTGAAGGGACAGGGAAATAGAACAGAAATAATTCCACGTGTAAAGGGGAACACCATAAGGTAAGGGAACGCAAAATATTACTTCAAGGGAAGGTATTGCAGGATATTACTTCAAGGTACAATTAGCGTGTCCCAGCCCAGGGTTTTACTTCCATTGACTGGTATTAGTCACCTTCATCACACGACCCTCTAACTGCTCCCCTTTGTTATCTTCCTTCAATGATCTACCACAATGCTCTACTGCATCTTTGTTCTTCCCTCTAATTTAATTTAGATTTTGGTTCATTGGATCACTTTTTGTATAGAATCCACAGCACAGACACAGGCCATTCGACCCAACTGGTCCCTGCTGGTGATTATACTCCACACGAGCCTCCTTCCACCCTGCCCCCCAATTCCGCTATTCCATTCTCCCTCATGTATTCATCAAACCTCCCCTTAAATGCATCAATGCTCTCTGCTTCAACCACTCCAAGTGGCAACAAAATCCACACTCTCCATCCAAACCCCCCCCACTCCAAACTCGCCATTTGATCTGTTGGTGGCCATCCATTTATGTGCCCTTGTTCCGGGTCCCCCACAAGTGGAAGCCTCTCCACATCCACCCCATCAAACCCCTCCACAATTCTACACACCTCTATAAGGTCTCCTCTTATTCTTCTCTTTTCCGTAACTTATCCCAAATCTTGTACCTTACACCCAGAGCAATTTGCTGGGACATTTTAATATCTTCAGTTTCTCACAGCAGGCATGCTTGGATTTCTCAGAGATTCGCAACCATTTTGCAATGTCAAAGGAACTGGCTGTCCTCTCATCTCCGCATTCTAATTATCAAGAACTTATGACGTTCAGTTGCTTCACTTACAACTTTAGTTTCTCACAAGTGAGCTCCATGCTCTAGTTTCACACATTCAACATTCTCACATATAATTGCCACTGTATCAATAATAAGTTACACAGGATAATCTAACCAGAACCTAAATCAGATCAGTGAAATCAATAACCAAACTGCACAACTGGACTCAATAGGAAACATTAGTCATTTAATTGTAAAACACAGCTCGCCTTGTACATATTTTTGCAAAAATTCCAATTCTTGATGCAACACAGTCTTATATTCCCAACAGAAAAATCTACTTTCTTGATAATTGACGTGGAGTATATCTGGAATATATGTGTGCCATTTTCATCCAAAACAAATATAAACGTGAAATGATTCCACTATTTGAAATACACCAGCTCCCAAAGCTGCACTTATTGTCCACCACTAGTCACCCAGCTTGCTAGGCCACTTCAGAGGGCAACCATGTAGCGTGGACTAGTCACACATTGGTCAGCCGATAAGAGTGGTAGTTTCCTTTCCCTGTAGGACATTAGTGAACCAGCTGGGTTTTTACAACAATCTGGCAGCTTTCATTACCAGATTTATTGAATTCAATTTCACACCTTGCGATGGTGGGATTTGAACTCCTCACCTGAGTTGCTAATCCAGCTGCAGGATCACTACACTACCATAACACCACTGTACTCAACAGGTTAAAAAGCATATCATTTTCATGTATTACCTCATCTACAACTCTGGCAAAACGCTGAAGGGTAGAAATCACTTCATCGTCCCCTTTGCTCAAGGCGAAATTCTAAAAAGTGACAAAGCATTTCAGAGTTAGATATACACAGCTATTTGAATTATTTTTTTTGCAGATTTCTGCTTTTTCTACCCTCCTTTGCAGAAGGGAACAACAGCTGGAGTCCAGTTCCAGGTGTGCCAGATGTCTTCCAGTACCACGTCCAATTGGCCGATCTACATTTGAGATGCTAGGTAACAGGGATAGATTATCCTCGTTACTAATTCTAGTGAAAAGGTAGGCACAGGTATAAGGGGTTATTCCCCATTTGGTACTCGCACCTACTTTTTCACTGAATTAGTGATCTGGTGGGAAAAGATGGTCTTGTCAGCAGGGTAATTGATGGAGCACAATTCCTGACCTCACCTGTACACCTCTGCCCAGTTTCAGGTGGATGTCAGGGATATCGATCAGGAGTGGGAATGTTAGCTGACTTTCCTCTCCATGGCTAATGAGGCCAAGGTTGGCCTTTCTACTGCTGCCCCAGTGACGCAGAACAGGCGGGCCTTTTGTGGGGCTCTGTGACATTTCCTTTACCTACTCTGCCAACAGGCAAGCTTATTTAAGTTTATTAGCGCACTGAAATTAGGAATACAAATACTAAACGAGTTTGCCTAAATTTTTTCTCTGGGTTTTTAATGGTCTAATGTAGACTACAGAAAAGAATTCCAGCTGAACACTTAAATATTTGTATCCTAAAAATCCATGGTATGATTTCAGGTTCCAAATCTATTAACTATAAAACAAACTTTGGTATGAAACACTCATTTTAAGATGCATTTGTATCAAGAAAATATTTGCATATTAAGTTTTTCAATGAAAAGATTGGCAAGAATATATTACATTATAATGTTACTGTATTGATTGGAGACCCTCTAAAGGTGCATGATTGGTTTGTGCTGCTGAAGCCCGAGATTGAGATTCTCTGTGTTTACGTTACGATTTGGTTCAAGTGCAAAAAAATGTAATTGGTGCTCAGCTATTAGCAGAAATATCATTTCTTTTGAGGTAGGACTGCTCAAGACTGCATCAGCTCAAAGTCATACATATGAAATAGGAGCAGGAGTAGGCCATACTGCCCCTCGAGCCTGCTCCGCCATTCAATCAGATCATGGCTGATCTTCCATCTCAACTCCACTTTCCTGCCCGATCCCCATATCCCTGATTCCCCTAGTGTCCAAAAATCTATCTATTTCAGCCTTGAATATATTCAACGACTCAGCATCCACAGCCCTCTGGGGTAAAGAATTCCAAAGATTCACAACCCTGAGTGAAGAAATTCCTCATCTCAGTCTTAAAATGTCCGACCCCTTATCCTGAGACTATGCCCCCTTGTTCTAGACTCTCCAGCCAGGGGAAACAATCTCTCAGCATCTACCCTGACAAGCCCCCTCAGAATCTTACACGTTTCAAATGAGGTCACCTCTCATTCTTCTAAACTCAAAAATATAGGCCCATTCTACTCAATCTCTCATCATAGGACAACCCTCTCATCCCAAGAATCAATCTAGTGAACCTTCGTTGCACCGCCTCCAAGGCAAGTATATCCTTCCGTAGATAAGGAAACCAAAACTGTACACAGTACTCCAGGTGAGGTCTCACCACACGACTAATCTACATTGACAGTAAAGCTGTGAAATCAGTTGTTTGTCATTCTTCTGTAATCAGTGAAGGTAGTATGTCCACAGTGGGTAGCACTCTCCCCTCTGAGTCAGACGGTTATGGGTTCAAGCCCCACTCCAGAGTCTTGAGCACACATCTGGGCCCACACTCCCGGTGCAATACTGAGGGAGTGCTGCACTATTGGAGGTGCCGTCTTTTCAATGAGACGTTAAACCGAGGCCTTGTCTGCCCTCTCAGGTGGATGTAAAAGGTCCCATGTCACTATTTCAAAGAGGAGCAGGGGAGTTCCCCCCGGTGTTCTCGTCAATATTTATCCCATAACCAACATCACTAAAACAGATTATCTGGTCATTTATCTCATTGCTGTTTGCTGTGTGTAAATTGGCTGCCACATTTGTCTAAACAACTGTCACTGGAAAGCAACTGATGATTATGCAATTGTGATGACAGGATGGGATACTGTATAAACATGTACCTTTTCTCATAACTGAACGTACCAATCTCTACACATAGACTAGTTGTTAATTTGACATCTTTAAAAGACAGCAATATGGATGTGTCTTCCGTCACCTCCTCCTCTTCTCCAAGCGGCAGGAGGCAACCTATTTCTTCCACTATTTTACATCCAGCAGATGGGTTGTTTCTGTAACAGAGACCCCTTTTACGTGGACAGGTTGTTAGTCTGACTCTCAGCCCCCTACCAAAAGGTCGACTAGATACGATTGTGGGGGGCGGTCACCACTCCACTCCCACCGGATGAGAGTACCTCGCTGGATGTCAACCAGTATTCAGAGACCAGAGCTCTAGTCTCCGCTTGCTGGGGCTCCATTACCACAAGGATGATGGTTGAGGATACTGCCCAGACTATTCTACAATCTTAATACTTCTCCACAGGATGAATTGATGGAAATGTAGAGACAATCTACCGGACATATTTGTCCCCCTCACCAAAAATAATGAGAAATAACAGCTGAGAAACAATTCAACACATTGGAGCGAAGTTTTTAACAGGAACCACAACAAAGATTTTCGATCTGAGACTTCAACAATACAAACCAAACATGGTACGGGCCCCGTCACCCACAGTACGGGCCCCGTCACCTTATAACTGTAAGTAATTACTATAAAGCCCCAGGTTCATGTTGTACTTCACTGGGTAATATTTAACTGTGAAGTTAACTAACAGCATATAAAAGACTGGATTTGGATAAATATCAATTGACTACACCCTAGAATAATAGTGGAATCTGATGATAGATTGATTCGACCAATAGTGATAATCAGTATACCAGAAAGCAGCGATCCACAGTGTAATTGAATGAAAGGAATTAGTTGCTTGAAAGAGGAATATTAAAAGGTGCGGGGAGTGAGCAGGAAAGTGACATCAGACTAGGTGGCTTGTGAGTGCTCGGCAATGCTGCTCCACACTCAGACACTTTAAACAGATGATTAATCAGCTGCTCTGCCCTGATCTCCAATGGGCTGTTATGTTATTGATATAAAAGGAATACGGCCACTTTTATTTTCTTCTAGTCATTTGAGCAGCATGCTGAACAGTGCTTACCAGCACTTCCATTAGATGAGTGGTGTCTCACTCGGTGTCAGTTTGCGAGCACTGAGTAGTGTAGCATTAATAGCAGCATATCCGGGAGGAGAGGCAGAGCAGCTGGTTAACAGCACTGCAATGAGTCATCCTCACGATCCTTTACAGTTAACCAGTTAGCAGCTTCTTAATGTAATAACCATTCATATGCTAGATCATTGAGATTACAACTATTTTAAATTCACAGGTTTTAAAACAGAGGAATTTTTCTGCCCTTCTGGTAGATTATCACAGTGGACTGTTATCTATCTGGCACGACTTGAGCTGCTTCAGAAAGTAACCAAGAAAGGAACATTAGAATAAAAATCTCTACCACGTTCTTACCTGTTTCTCATATGCAAGAAGCTGTTTGGACAGCTGTTGAGTTGCGATACTCATTTCATTCTGCAAAAACAAAAAGCTAACACATCAGCAACTTTCTGAGGTATAAAACATTCGGCTAGAGACAATACAATAGAATGTTTTCAGATAATTTGGCAAGAGGTTTGTGAAGTGCCTCAGTGCTCCATAATCTGCAGCCTGCAGAACGCAAACCCATCAAAACAACCATCAGTAAGATCAAACTATCAGTAAAAGCTCCCTTAGACTATGCATTAATTATAATTGGTCACTACACTATGACAATTAATGACATTACTCTTAATTCCAATCACTGGAATTAAGAATTTGTTTAACTTTTTGCTGTTATTTACGTTGCTTAATTCAAATTATTGGATAATTCACGTTCTTATCCATTTTTGTAATATCTGTAGTAGGCTGTACACAATCAAAACACACTGACAAAATCAATGTTGGCCTTTTTGCGTCATCTTTACAACCCCTGCATGTTTAATAGCTGTAAATACATTTGATCAGCTGAAGCCTCATAAGAACTTTGCTTTGGTGGGTATCAATGTTGCAATAAAACTGCAATGATATTTGTATATTTAATTTTATGCGCTTCCATTGTATCCTGTTTTTTAAAAATGAAACCTACCAATAAAGAATTTAGTGGCTATCTCTGCCTAAAAGACAACATTGATGATTTTTTTAAAATCTCATAGGACTCCAGTGCTGTGCAAGTACAGCAAAAAAGTATTTACCACAAACTTAAGCAGTCTTCCAGTAACCCAACATTCTTTAGTTGCACAACACTGTACAAATAGAAGTGTATCGCAGAGACTGGGGGGGGGGGGGGGGGTGAGGATTGTGATGTGCAGATGGGCTTGGAGCATTGCATTGCTGAAATGCTTATGGCCAATGTTCTCAGGAAAAGGGATTGGCCTGTGAAAGCACAGGAGCTAGTGCTACATTAGTGTTAAGTGAAACACATTTGTTATACGTGCATATTTGCTAAGAGATCGCCAAACATATGTAGAATAGGCTCCAAGTTCCTCAGCTGCTCCTGTGCAGTCAAGGAGTAGACAGCAAGGGCATCAAAGAGCTTTATTCCCAAAGAACCATGTTACTAAACTCTGCACAAAGGTCAGTGTTAGAAGTTGCACAATATCAGTAGGCGTGGGATCTGGGTGTTGGTAGTTAAAATAGGTGCATGGCATTTAATACAAATCTTGACACTGGGTGCCAAATAAACCAATGCCGAGGTTAAGGTGACCAAGAAGATTGAAAGGTAAAGAATCAATATGCTGTTATAGGAACACTTGGTAAATGTACATCGGCAAGTGTTGATGACTAAATATAACTTTTCTAATTATAATGGAAGTTTTAAAGCTTCTAAAAAAAAAACTTAAGGACTTTTGAAAGGCAAAGAACTAGTATCAAAATAGAAAAAGTGCAGACGACTTGTGTGTGCAAACAACAGCATGCAACTGCTGCTGATAATGGGAGCATACAGCTGACAGTGAGGCTTTATATACAAGGATAGTGAAAGAGCAACTCATGCAAGCATGGCAAGAAAGGGGCTGTGTCCCTAGTGCCCATAGGGTGACAGCACTTGTTATATGTGGAACTGAATGAATGAGGAGTAAGTTGGACTGATGTGAGGTCAAAGGTAAAGGATGGGTACATACCAGACTTTAAAATATTTAGAAGAGGAAGGGAGATGTATCATTGTCAGAAAGGAAGCACCTGGCAATCATTAGTACAGTATCCTTCACCGAAGAAAAGTAGAGGTCCAAACCAATTTGAACCAAAACCTGTTATCAATTACCAGTGTTAAATATTGGGACAAAAAAAGGAAACTAACATGGAGTTATGTGAAAATATAAGAAAATCATTAAGGAAGGATTTGGGGGAGCTTTAGTTACACTGAATTAGTGAAAGAGATTCAGTAATGGGAGATCGAATTATATGAATGAATGGCCATGCAGATTTAACATTGAAACCAGTACTAATCCGTACATGAGGCAGGAAGTGGGAATGGAATAAAGAAATTTCAGAAAAACTGAGCAAAAATTAGACAGTTTTAAAAAGATATTGGAGAGGATGAAAGTGCAATTAAGTTTTCTACAATACAAAGTGGATGGTACTTCAGGAGCATGTTTCAAGTTTTTTAAAAATTAATTGTTTCAAAAAATTTTCAAATTTGCAGGACTTTCCATCAAACCCTTTATGCTCTCCATTTTGTCAGTAAAACATTGGAGTCGATCAGCCAAGGGAATTCTCCTTAAATCACCCAACACTGTGCTCAGTCCCAAGCAGATGTTCCCAACCCGACTCATTCCCTGTTGAGTCTTTGCTATGTTCTAACCACAAACATCATCAATGTGAATTCAATCGAGGCATTCAAAAAGGAAAGACATATTTCAGATTCACCAACAAGTAAAGGGATATTGAAAAGGTTTGTAGAGATTGGACTCACCTATTTTTGTGTTATTTTTCTCTCTTCTCAAGTATTAAAAAAAAAATCACATATTGCTCCAGTAATTGTTCTGACTGACTTTTTATTATTTGACAATCTAATCCTAAAGGCATTTCTCATATAGAATTATACAACACAGGAGGCCATTTGTCCCATCATGCCTGTGCTGGCTCTTTGAAAGAGCTATCCAATTAGTCCCACTCCCCTGCTCTTTCCCCATAGCGCTACAAATTTCTTTTCAAGTATACATCCAATATGTACTCTGCTTTACAATGTATAATGGGAATGTGCATCCAAGTCAGTCAAGTGGTACTTTTCCTGTATTCCTGAGCTCCCATTATTATTGGGAGTGTGTGAATGCGTAGCCTCATTCTTTGACTCAGGCTGGTTTTGGCAGTATGCTATATACTGCTATCTACTACTAGGGAGTGGTTGGATGAGTCTTAACTCAAATATTTGTGTGCTTTACAATAACTTAACCTATTTTTGGAGAGAAAGGCCATGCATTACATTCGTACCTTTTCAGTAATTAGATTGCAATGTGACTGAGTCATGAAAGATGTGAGATATTGAATTATAGGTTAATCAGGCTGAAAATTCTTACTCATTACAAACAGATATAAATCAACAAGACAGTAGTAACCATGGTGTACCTACTTGTGCACCATATACCCTCTGCATGGCCTGCAGCAGCTGGTTTGTATATTCGGTTAGGGTGCCCGCATCTTCCTCAAACACACTCAGCAGGGAACGTGTCTAAAACAAGAAATACAATACACTAAGTTCATGCAAATACGCAAAAGATAGATTTTATAGATTTGGTAGAACATTTGAAATGATCAAAACTATCTTTCACAAATGCGCTCACTTTGCGAGGAGCATTAGTTCAATATTAACATCCAATATATGTCCAACAGTTTTGATACTTTACTGCCATACGAGGTCCCGCACGACAGACAGTGCCCTGTCACAGTACGAGGTCCCGCACGACAGACGGTGCCCTGTCACAGTACGAGGTCCCGCACGACAGACGGTGCCCTGTCACAGTACGAGGTCCCGCACGACAGACAGTGCCCTGTCACAGTACGAGGTCCCGCACGACAGACGGTGCCCCGTCACAGTACGAGGTCGTGCACGACAGACAGTGCCCTGTCACAGTACGAGGTCGTGCACGACAGACAGTGCCGTCACAGTACGAGGTCGTGCACGACAGACGGTGCCCCGTCACAGTACGAGGTCGTGCACGACAGACAGTGCCGTCACAGTACGAGGTCGTGCACGACAGACGGTGCCCCGTCACAGTACGAGGTCCCGCACGACAGACTGTGCCCCGTCACAGTACGAGGTCCCGCACGACAGACTGTGCCCCGTCACAGTACGAGGTCGTGCACTACAGACGGTGCCCCGTCACAGTACGAGGTCGTGCACTACAGACGGTGCCCCGTCACAGTACGAGGTCGTGCACTACAGACGGTGCCCCGTCACAGTACGAGGTCCCGCACGACAAACTGTGCCCCGTCACAGTACGAGGTCGTGCACTACAGACGGTGCCCCGTCACAGTACGAGGTCGTGCACTACAGACGGTGCCCCGTCACAGTACGAGGTCGTGCACTACAGACGGTGCCCCGTCACAGTACGAGGTCGTGCACTACAGACGGTGCCCCGTCACAGTACGAGGTCGTGCACTACAGACGGTGCCCCGTCACAGTACGAGGTCGTGCACTACAGACGGTGCCCCGTCACAGTACGAGGTCGTGCACTACAGACGGTGCCCCGTCACAGTACGAGGTCGTGCACTACAGACGGTGCCCCGTCACAGTACGAGGTCCCGCACGACAGACGGTGCCCCGTCACAGTACGAGGTCCCGCACGACAGACTGTGCCCCGTCACAGTACGAGGTCGTGCACTACAGACGGTGCCCCGTCACAGTACGAGGTCGTGAACTACAGACGGTGCCCCGTCACAGTACGAGGTCGTGAACTACAGACGGTGCCCCGTCACAGTACGAGGTCGTGCACTACAGACGGTGCCCCGTCACAGTACGAGGTCGTGCACTACAGACGGTGCCCCGTCACAGTACGAGGTCGTGCACTACAGACGGTGCCCCGTCACAGTACGAGGTCGTGCACTACAGACGGTGCCCCGTCACAGTACGAGGTCGTGCACTACAGACAGTGCCCCGTCACAGTACGAGGTCGTGCACTACAGACCGTGCCCTGTCACAGTACAAGAGTGAAAATAATATGTTAGTATCCAGTTCTCCAACACATTCAGTATACAAGGGAAGAATACACTTCCCTTAAAGCAGTGCCCAGTGTAAGTATTTCTGCACTTGGTGTTGTAAACACAGGAGTTTGAAAATGATGAATTCGGCAGGTTTATACTCAAGGTGAAACAAAGTATCTTGTAATTTATACTCTAAATATAGCCCACTATGCAGAAAAATAAACATAGTTTTAGCAGCTAATAGAGGGCACAATAAAGGGGAGAAGAATTGGAAAAGGTAGATTGACCAAATGTTAGAAATAACCAAGATGATCCGTTTTAGAATCAGATCTTCCCCTTGCTGCACAATACAAGAATGTCACTAAGTGTCACCTTTAGTTCTTTTATCACTGAAAACGTAAACACGAGATCACCAAGTGGCCCCAAACAGGGTCAGTAATAAGTGACTCCAGAGGTTTGATGAACAGCTCAGCCGAGGGTCTGTTAAGGGAGATTTGTCATCTTATAGTTTAAACCACAGATTTTCAAACCAGGATCCATGAACCCCACAAAGTGGGGTGGGGGCTGCAAGATCATCCGCCTTCTTCCCAAAGCTACAAGCAAAATTCCAGAATATACCAGAACCAGAGAGAAATGTTGCCAATTATAAAAGCTATCCTTACACTCAGCATCTGTTAAAATAAGCAGAGTTACTGCCTGCTTTTAGCAGCAAGGTTTTGTGGGAACCTCGGTCCCTGCTCTACCTGCCATGTAGGACATCATGGGGGGGGTGGAGGGAATCGGGCAATTCAGGATGACTGGGTCCCCGGCACAAAGTCACCTATTGCAACAAACCCAAAGATGTTAGCAAGAGATGGCCAAAAGTGCTGGGCCACGTGGAGTGGTGTTTACTGAAAAAAACACCTCTTACTTTCGTGGTTTGTAAAGCTCAGATACTCCTGGGATAAAAGTACTAAGTACATTGGGACAGCCCCATCAATAACTCCAGAAATTCAAGACATTTTATTGATGGAATTGTTTAAACTCTTCACTGTTGAAATTATTATTCTTTGATGAAACTGTTGAAAGGTACTTAAGACATTTTGAGATGCATATTTTTTCCCCGATTGTGTTAAAGTATGTTTTTAACATTAATTGTAGCATCCACTAGTGCATATCAAGGGAACATAATTATACGTTAAAGTTAAATACCATGTAAAATAATAGGTTGCCTCCAATTCCATGCGCTCTCTTGTTAAGGTTCCACATTACAAAAATGACTTATTGAATGCCTTCTGGAAGTCCATATAAATAACATCCATAGACATTCCCTTATCACCACTGGCCTAAACACGTCATGTCTAATGAACTTAGTTGAATTTTTTGAGGAGGTCACTAATGTGATAGATAAGGGAGTGTCTATGGATGTTATTTATATGGACTTCCAGAGGCATTCGATAAGGTTCCACATTACAAAAATGACTTAACAAGAGAGCGCATGGAATTAGAGGCAACCTATTGGCTTGGATAGGGAATTGGTTAGGAGGTAGGAGACAGAGAGTGGGGATAAAGGGTATGTACTCCAATTGGCAGGATGTGACGAGTGGTGTCCCCCAGGGATCTGTACTGGGGTCTCAGCTTCTCACTATATTTATAAATGACTTGGATGAAGGAATAGAGAGCCGTATATCTAAGTTTGCTGATGACACTGAGTTAGGTAACACAGTAAATAGTGTAGATGGGAGCAGAAATTGGAAAGGGCCACCGATCAATTAAATGAGTGGGCAAAACTGTGGCAGATGGAGTTCAATGTGGGGAAGTGAGAGGTCATCCACTTTCGACCTAAGAAAGAGAAATCAGAGTATTTTCTAAATGGTGAGAAGCTCGGAACTGTGGGGGAGCAGAGAGATTTAGGGGTCCAAGTACAGAAATCACTAAAAGCTCGTGGACAGATAGTAAAAATAATTTAAAAGGCTAATGGAATGTTACAGTTGTACAGAGCTGTGGTTAGACCCCATCTGGGAACTTCATTCAGTCTGGGCACCGCACCTCAGGAAGAATGGAGGGGGTGCAGTGCAGATTCACCAGAATGATACCGGGCCTAAAAGGGTTAAATTATGAGGACAGGTTGCATAGACTAGGCTTGTATTCCCTTGAATATAGACGATTATGAGGAGATATAATTGAGGTGTTTAAGATGATTTCATAGGGTAGATAGAGAGAAACTATCTCCTCTGGTAGGAGAGTCCAGAACAAGGGGGCAAACAAAGCAAGGGAATATACAATAAATGGGAGGATACTGAGAGGTGTAGAGGAAGTGAGGGACCTTGGAGTGCATGTCCACAGATCCCTGAAGGTAGCAGGACAGGTAGATGAGGTGGTTAAGAAGGCATATGGAATACTTTCCTTTATTAGCTGAGGCAGAGAATATAAGAGCAGGGAGCTTATGCTAGAACTGTATAAAACACTAGTTAGGCCACTGCATACAGTTCTGGTCACATTACAGGAAAGACATGATTGCACGAGAGTGGGTCCAGAGGAGATTTACGAGGATGTTGCCAGGAACGGAGAAATTTAGCTGTGAGGAAAGATTGGATAGGCTGCGGTTGTTTTCTTTGAATCAGAGGTGGCTGAAGGAAGATTTGATTGAGGTATATAAAATTATGAGGGGCCTAGAGTGGATAGGAAGGACCTATTTCCCTTAGCGGAGGGGTCAATAACCAGGGGGCATAGATTTGAAGTAATTATAGGAACAGGAGTAGGCCATTCAGCCCCTCGTGCCTGCTCCGCCATTTGATAAGATCATGGCTGATCTGTGATCTAACTCCATATACCTGCCTTTGGCCCATATCCCTTAAGACCTTTGGTAGAAGGATTAGAGGGGAGCTGAAGAGAAATGTTTCCACCCAGAGGGTGGTGGGGGTCTTGAACTCACTCCCTGAAAGGGTGGTAGAGGCAGAAACCCTCAACTCATTTAAAAAGTACTTGAATTATACACTTGAAGTGCCGTAACCCACAGGGCTATGGACCAAGAGCTAGAAAATGGAATTAGGCTGGATAGCTCTTTTTTTGGCCAGCAGACATGATGGAGTGAATGGCCTCCTTCTGTGCCATAGGATTTCTATGATTCTATAACCTTAAAATTGGAGGTAGGCCATTGAAGGGTGATGTCAGAATGCACTTCTTCACACAAAGGGTAGCAGAAATCTGGAACTCTTCCCCCAAAAAGCTGTTGAGGCTGAGAGTCAATTGAAAATGTCAAAACTGTGATTGATAGATTTTTGCTAGGGAAGCGTATTGAGGGTAACGAACTGAGGCGGGTAGATAGAGTTAAGATACAGATCAGCCATGATCTAATTGAATGGTGGAACAGGCTCGAGGGGTTAAATGGCCTCCTCCTGTTCCGATGTTCATCTGAAGGATATACCTACCAGACAGGGTCTGCATCAGGTGGTGAGGGAGCTAACACAAGGCAGTAACCTACGTGGCCTCATCTTCCCCAACCTCCTTGTTGCAGACATAGCTGCCCATGAATCACAGTCTGTGTACATCATCTCCAGCCTCCATCGTGTAGTGTGGCACTACCACCATACCAAGATCTACTACATAGAGTTACTTGCATGCCAAACACAAATAGCAGCAGGCGATACACAACCAATGGATCAGAACAAAGCTCTGTAGCCCTACAACATCCAGTTGAGAATGGACAATCAGACAACTAACAGGAGCAGGCTCCTGGTGGAGCTCAGCACATGAATGCAAGAGACAGAGCTGAGGTGTCAAGCACCATCAGCCAAAAGTATCAAGTGAACGACCCCACTCAGCCTCGTCCCGACGTCTCCACCATCGTAAATGCTAGTGTCCAAACAATTCTGTTTATCCATGTGATATTAAACAGCAGCTAAGTGCATGTGCTATTGGCCATGACAACATCCTGGCTGTCACGTTGAAGACCAACACACCAGAGCTAACCACTCGCCTAACCAAACTGTTCCAGTACAGCTACGATACTAGCATCTACCTGCCAATGTGGAAGATTGCCCAGGTATGTCCTAACCACAAAAACCAGGATAAATCTAACCTGGCCAATTACCACCCCATCAGCCTCCTGCCAACCATCAGTAAAAAGATGGAAGGAGTCACCAATAGCATCTACGCATTAATAACCTGCTCACCATCCTTTAATTCGGGTTCTAACAAAACCATTCAGCTCCAAACATGGACTTAAGAGCTGAATGCGAAAAGAGAAGGCAGGATAGTTGCCCTCAATCTCAAGGCAGCATTCAACCATGTATGCCACTGAGGAGCCTCAGCAAGACGGAGCTAAACATGGGTCAAGAAAGTTACCCTGCGATGGCTGTTGTCATGCCTGATGCACAAGATGGCTGTGGTTGCCACAAGAGTTCCTCAAGACACTGTCATTGGCCCAGTCATCTTTAGCTGCCTCGTTAATGACCATTCCTCCATCATGAGTTCAGCAGTGGGGCTGTTCACTGATGATTCCAGCATTCAGCTCCATTCACAACTTCTCTAATAATGAAACAGTCCATGCTCAGGAGTTCTATTTTACCACAGATTTATATTAAAACGTTATTCATTAAATTTAGCTCTCAAAGGGTTAAATTCTCTGAACAGGAGTGATGGAGGGTGTGCATTAAAGGTAGACAAACCAGTTTGTGGAATGATACCTCTTAGATACATTTGGTTTAGACAATAAGATTCATTAACCCAACCCAGACAGGAGTTTGGATGATTATACTGGTAGGACTTCTTTCCCATGAGCTCAGCAGAGAGTGCTTCCTACTTTGGGGTGGAAGGGCCAAAGGGAGCAAGTAGTCAGTATAATTGACAGCCCAACTGTCCAGTCACTGGACACATGGAGCTAAGAACGCCAGAGGTCAAGTCCTTGGCTTCTTATCCAGCTATGGAAAAAAGGACAGAAGCTCACAGTCTATAGTCAGTTCACTAAGATCTGGAGAGAGAAGGTTCTCTCATGTTAAGCTTAGAACCGCATCACACAGACTGCAGCGGTTCAAAGAGAAGGCACACCACCTTATGTTTCTCGGGACAACTAGCAATGAGCAATAAATGCAGTCTTGCCATCGTTGCCCACATCCTGAAAACAAATATAGTCCCTCAACTGGCCTTTACCTTGTCCCTCATGCACTTATTTAGCCTTCCCTTAAATGCATCTATGCTATTTGCCTCAACTAATCCTTGTGGTGGTGAGTTCCACATTCTTACCACTCTTTGATAAAGAGCTTTCTCCTGAATTCCCTATCGGATTTATTAATTACTATCTTCAGTTTAATCAGCTAAACCACCTAATTTACCAGCACAGAGCACTGATAAGCTTCTTGTTGCTGTCCAGCTGTGACCAATCTGTGTATGAGATTGGTCAGCCTGATGCTGCCATACCCAATGTCCACATATCGACACTCCCAGCTCAAGGCACGAGCAGCAATCTAGAAAGGCAACCATGGCCAATTTTCCTCTCTCCACCCTGGACACTTGGATAAATTATAGAGCCGTTACCAGCACTTAACTAACTCAGCATCAGAGATCAACTAACTCAGCACAGACCAGGGGTTGAATCTGGGAGCTCCCTAGTCAGTATAGCTCTGCTGCGCACAGATGAACAAAGCAACCATTCCAGTTTATTAAGAATAGAGCACCATACACATTATGATAAAAAATTAACATCTCTTATAAATACAGTGTCTTTAGACAACCTTGGACTACGTAAGATAATAGTTACTATATAAAAACGTGCTGAGAAACATTCATTAAATGGTCATTTTAAATCATGATTTCAAGATGTTTTTAGAACACATTTTGTTATAGTGAATCAGAAACTTAATTGATACATTTTTTAAATTCTTGTATTTATATTGAGAAAAAGAATTGTACACTTGCTGGGTGAAATGTGTGGAGGAGGTGCCCCTGTTCCTGCCTCAGTGTCCTTTTGGCTCACAGCTCCAAGCAGATTAAGTACATATTGGAGCATTTTATTTCATAGGAACAAGTGTCCTCTCCGGCACTGGTGCACTGAGGCATCAGCTTTGTCATTCTTTTCCTACACCAGCACTCAACGCGAAGGAGGGTATCTGTTTCTATATCTGCTACCAATGCACAGCCTCACTCAGCAGGAGCACAGCTCACTGAATCGGGATGCAAAGGTCAGCCTGCCCTATTTTTGGTCCTCCGGATTTTCCAGCAATTACAACTAATCACAAGAAAACTGCGAGTGCCACAAATCGGACACACTGATCTCCATGTCCAAATCTCTGATCTTCACTTCACTGCTAAATTCACCCTATATTACAAACCATTTATATGAGAATATTAAATGAATTATACCCTCCTGCAAGTGGTGGTATTGCAGCCATTCCACAGGGGGAGGGCGGGTATAATGACAGCGTGACAACTTTACATAGGCAGTGTCCATTCCAAGTGCGGACACAGCAATTTATAATGGAAATATTAAAAAAGACAGGGTAGACAATTTCAAAATGGCGAGTGAATTATGTCTGCATGCCCTCGTCCAATGATCTCAGCTGAAGACTACACTTGGGCTTTGACTCCATGTGTTCATCACCAGAGACCGACCAGTGTTCTACATCCGCAGTCCGTTCTGAGCCAGCTTCTCTGGTGTGGTCAAAACTCAGGTTATGTTTCCTTTCAATTACATGCCAGTTAATGAGACAAAGCTCAATAACTAAATGCACATTCAATCTTATGTCATTCTGATACATAAATATATGAATCAACAATGTAGAAGAGTCTTGGGGGCAGTTCTCTTCCACTGAGAATTATTTGGAGATCTACAAATCATGCATTTAAGGTAACAGTAACACTTTGTGATGACAACAAAGTCTAAATTTGAAACTAATTGTAGATAGTTAGGTGAGTTATTTCATTTATGATAGTATCTCTCCAATGAGCAAAGGTAAAATAAACCTTCACATAGTACTGTCTTTGATTATTTCAATGTAGAACAGTTCATACACGGTTTGTAACAGGTTTTGCTTATCTGACTGGCAACGAAACATTCAAACAGCAACTAGTTACACGTGAAACTCAAACATATTTCTGAAGAACGAGGAGCTGCTGTATGATTCAATTTACATCAAATGACAACACGGAAAGAGGCCTTCAGCCTAACCAGTCCACGTTGCTATTTATCCTCCACATGAACAGTAGTCCTGTTCCCATATCCCTTTATTCACAGTTCCTTCACTCACCTGTCTAATCTATTCCTGAATGTTGACATGGTCTCTGCTTCAATCACTAACTCCGGTCGTACTTTCCACATCCTCAGAACCCTGGCTGTAAAATAGTCTCTCCTGCTCCCTCTCCTAAAACTCTTACAGTCAAGCTTCTATCTAAGCCCCCTCAATCGTTGGAAACAACTGTTTTTATCGACTCTTCATAATTACAAACACCCCAATCAAATCACCTCTTAATCTCCGCTTTTCTGATGAAACAGCCCCAATTTTCAAGTCACTCTTTGTATTTGTATTTCCTCATATCAGGCAGCTTCCTGGTGAATCTGTGTTGTACCCTCTCTATTGTCTCAACATCCTTCCTATAGTGTGGGGCCCAAAACTACACACACTGCTCTCACTGTACACACTGCTCCCACTGTAAGGTTTATAGATTCACCTCTACATCCCCACTTTTACTTTCGAAACCTCTTGTCATAAAACCCACGTTTCCATTTGCTTTGTATGACCTTCTCCACTTGAGGAGCTGCTTTTCAGGTCTTGTGAAACTGAACCCCCAAATCTCTCTGCTCTTCCACATCACCCAGCCTTCACCATTTATTTATTCGTTCTTGCCTGTGGGCGTCGCTGGTAAGACCAGCATTTATCGCCCATCCCTCGTTGTCCTGATGACTTGAGTGACTTGCTCGGCCACTTCAGAGGGCAGTTAAAAGTCAATCGCGTTGGTGTGGGACTGGAGTCACATATAGGCCGGACTGGATAGGGACGGCAGGTTTCCTCCCCTAAAGGACATCGGTGAACCAATGGGTTTTTTGATAATCCAACAGCTTTGTGGTCACTTTTACTGATACCAGGTTTGTTTCTTCAATCCGTGATTATTTTTAAACTGAATCCCAATTCTCAAACTGGCATATTGGGATTTGAACTTGTTCTCTGGATTATTAGTCCAGGCCTCTGGGTTACTAATCCAGTAACATAACCAATACACAACTTGCTGGCAAGGAGCTAGTCAAAAAGGGTGTTTCTCTCCCCCCACCCCTCCCTGTTAGATCATTCTTGTAACCTCAGTTATAGGTAGTGCGGTTCCATTAAAAATTTTGGGGAAGGAGAGATTTTGGAGCAGCCCGCAGAGAGACCGACTCTCCCCGACCCCCCGCAGAGAGACCGACTCTCCCCGACCCCCCGCAGAGAGACCGACTCTCCCCACCCCCCCGCAGAGAGACCGACTCTCCCCACCCCCCCGCAGAGAGACCGACTCTCCCCGACCCCCGCAGAGAGACCCGACTCTCCCCGACCCCCCGCAGAGAGACCCGACTCTCCCCGCAGAGAGACCCGACTCTCCCCGCAGAGAGACCCGACTCTCCCCGCAGAGAGACCCGACTCTCCCCGCAGAGAGACCCGACTCTCCCCGCAGAGAGACCCGACTCTCCCCGCAGAGAGACCCGACTCTCCCCGCAGAGAGACCCGACTCTCCCCGCAGAGAGACCCGACTCTCCCCGCAGAGAGACCCGACTCTCCCCGCAGAGAGACCCGACTCTCCCCGCAGAGAGACCCGACTCTCCCCGCAGAGAGACCCGACTCTCCCCGCAGAGAGACCCGACTCTCCCCGCAGAGAGACCCGACTCTCCCCGCAGAGAGACCCGACTCTCCCCGCAGAGAGACCCGACTCTCCCCGCAGAGAGACCCGACTCTCCCCGCAGAGAGACCCGACTCTCCCCGCAGAGAGACCCGACTCTCCCCGCAGAGAGACCCGACTCTCCCCGCAGAGAGACCCGACTCTCCCCGCAGAGAGACCCGACTCTCCCCGCAGAGAGACCCGACTCTCCCCGCAGAGAGACCCGACTCTCCCCGCAGAGAGACCCGACTCTCCCCGCAGAGAGACCCGACTCTCCCCGCAGAGAGACCCGACTCTCCCCGCAGAGAGACCCGACTCTCCCCGCAGAGAGACCCGACTCTCCCCGCAGAGAGACCCGACTCTCCCCGCAGAGAGACCCGACTCTCCCCGCAGAGAGACCCGACTCTCCCCGCAGAGAGACCCGACTCTCCCCGCAGAGAGACCCGACTCTCCCCGCAGAGAGACCCGACTCTCCCCGCAGAGAGACCCGACTCTCCCCGCAGAGAGACCCGACTCTCCCCGCAGAGAGACCCGACTCTCCCCGCAGAGAGACCCGACTCTCCCCGCAGAGAGACCCGACTCTCCCCGCAGAGAGACCCGACTCTCCCCGCAGAGAGACCCGACTCTCCCCGCAGAGAGACCCGACTCTCCCCGCAGAGAGACCCGACTCTCCCCGCAGAGAGACCCGACTCTCCCCGCAGAGAGACCCGACTCTCCCCGCAGAGAGACCCGACTCTCCCCGCAGAGAGACCCGACTCTCCCCGCAGAGAGACCCGACTCTCCCCGCAGAGAGACCCGACTCTCCCCGCAGAGAGACCCGACTCTCCCCGCAGAGAGACCCGACTCTCCCCGCAGAGAGACCCGACTCTCCCCGCAGAGAGACCCGACTCTCCCCGCAGAGAGACCCGACTCTCCCCGCAGAGAGACCCGACTCTCCCCGCAGAGAGACCCGACTCTCCCCGCAGAGAGACCCGACTCTCCCCGCAGAGAGACCCGACTCTCCCCGCAGAGAGACCCGACTCTCCCCGCAGAGAGACCCGACTCTCCCCGCAGAGAGACCCGACTCTCCCCGCAGAGAGACCCGACTCTCCCCGCAGA
Source organism: Heptranchias perlo (assembly GCF_035084215.1). Classification (NCBI taxonomy): domain Eukaryota; kingdom Metazoa; phylum Chordata; class Chondrichthyes; order Hexanchiformes; family Hexanchidae; genus Heptranchias; species Heptranchias perlo. The sequence continues at coordinate 1,346,690 of NC_090348.1, forward strand.
GAGACCCGACTCTCCCCGCAGAGAGACCCGACTCTCCCCGCAGAGAGACCCGACTCTCCCCGCAGAGAGACCCGACTCTCCCCGCAGAGAGACCCGACTCTCCCCGCAGAGAGACCCGACTCTCCCCGCAGAGAGACCCGACTCTCCCCGCAGAGAGACCCGACTCTCCCCGCAGAGAGACCCGACTCTCCCCGCAGAGAGACCCGACTCTCCCCGCAGAGAGACCCGACTCTCCCCGCAGAGAGACCCGACTCTCCCCGCAGAGAGACCCGACTCTCCCCGCAGAGAGACCCGACTCTCCCCGCAGAGAGACCCGACTCTCCCCGCAGAGAGACCCGACTCTCCCCGCAGAGAGACCCGACTCTCCCCGCAGAGAGACCCGACTCTCCCCGCAGAGAGACCCGACTCTCCCCGCAGAGAGACCCGACTCTCCCCGCAGAGAGACCCGACTCTCCCCGCAGAGAGACCCGACTCTCCCCGCAGAGAGACCCGACTCTCCCCGCAGAGAGACCCGACTCTCCCCGCAGAGAGACCCGACTCTCCCCGCAGAGAGACCCGACTCTCCCCGCAGAGAGACCCTACTCTCCCCGCAGAGAGACCCTACTCTCCCCGCAGAGAGACCCTACTCTCCCCGCAGAGAGACCCTACTCTCCCCGCAGAGAGACCCTACTCTCCCCGCAGAGAGACCCTACTCTCCCCGCAGAGAGACCCTACTCTCCCCGCAGAGAGACCCTACTCTCCCCGCAGAGAGACCCTACTCTCCCCGCAGAGAGACCCTACTCTCCCCGCAGAGAGACCCTACTCTCCCCGCAGAGAGACCCTACTCTCCCCGCAGAGAGACCCTACTCTCCCCGCAGAGAGACCCTACTCTCCCCGCAGAGAGACCCTACTCTCCCCGCAGAGAGACCCTACTCTCCCCGCAGAGAGACCCTACTCTCCCCGCAGAGAGACCCTACTCTCTCCGCCCCCCCCGCAGAGAGACCCGACTCTCCCCGCCCCCCGCAGCGAGAGCCCCGACTGACCACGCCCCCGCACCCCCACCCAGAGACCCCCTATTCTTCTCCCCTCAGAAAGATTCTACCCATCCCCCCGGCCGACACAGGAGGGGCCCCGCCCTCCCCCCCCCAGCCGACACGGGAGGGGCCCTCCCCCCCCAGCCGACACGGGAGGGGCCCCGCCCCCCCAGCCGACACGGGAGGGGCCCCGCCCCCCCCAGCCGACACGGGAGGGGCCCCGCCCTCCCCCCCCAGCCGACACGGGAGGGGCCCCGCCCTCCCCCCCCCAGCCGACACGGGAGGGGCCCCGCCCTCCCCCCCCCAGCCGACACGGGAGGGGCCCCGCCCTCCGCCCCCCCAGCCGACACGGGAGGGGCCCCGCCCTCCCCCCCCAGCCGACACGGGAGGGCCCCCGCCCTTCCCCCCCCAGCCGACACGGGAGGGGCCCCGCCCCCCCCAGCCGACACGGGAGGGGCCCCGCCCTCCCCCCCCCAGCCGACACGGGAGGGGCCCCGCCCTCCCCCCCCCCAGCCGACACGGGAGGGGCCCCGCCCTCCCCCCCCAGCCGACACGGGAGGGGCCCCGCCCCCCCAGCCGACACGGGAGGGGCCCCGCCCCCCCAGCCGACACGGGAGGGGCCCCGCCCCCCCAGCCGACACGGGAGGGGCCCCGCCCCCCCCAGCCGACACGGGAGGGGCCCCGCCCTCCCCCCCCCAGCCGACACGGGAGGGGCCCCGCCCTCCCCCCCCCAGCCGACACGGGAGGGGCCCCGCCCTCCCCCCCCCAGCCGACACGGGAGGGGCCCCGCCCTCCCCCCCCCAGCCGACACGGGAGGGGCCCCGCCCTCCCCCCCCCAGCCGACACGGGAGGGGCCCCGCCCTCCCCCCCCCAGCCGACACGGGAGGGGCCCCGCCCTCCCCCCCCCAGCCGACACGGGAGGGGCCCCGCCCTCCCCCCCCCAGCCGACACGGGAGGGGCCCCGCCCTCCCCCCCCCAGCCGACACGGGAGGGGCCCCGCCCTCCCCCCCCCAGCCGACACGGGAGGGGCCCCGCCCTCCCCCCCCCAGCCGACACGGGAGGGGCCCCGCCCTCCCCCCCCCAGCCGACACGGGAGGGGCCCCGCCCTCCCCCCCCCAGCCGACACGGGAGGGGCCCCGCCCTCCCCCCCCCAGCCGACACGGGAGGGGCCCCTCCCTCCCCCCCCCAGCCGACACGGGAGGGGCCCCGCCCTCCCCCCCCAGCCGACACGGGAGGGGCCCCGCCCTCCCCCCCCCAGCCGACACGGGAGGGGCCCCGCCCTCCCCCCCCCAGCCGACACGGGAGGGGCCCCGCCCTCCCCCCCCCAGCCGACACGGGAGGGGCCCCGCCCTCCCCCCCCAGCCGACACGGGAGGGGCCCCGCCCTCCCCCCCCCAGCCGACACGGGAGGGGCCCCTCCCTCCCCCCCCCAGCCGACACGGGAGGGGCCCCGCCCTCCCCCCCCCAGCCGACACGGGAGGGGCCCCGCCCTCCCCCCCCCAGCCGACACGGGAGGGGCCCCGCCCTCCCCCCCCCAGCCGACACGGGAGGGGCCCCGCCCTCCCCCCCAGCCGACACGGGAGGGGCCCCGCCCTCCCCCCCAGCCGACACGGGAGGGGCCCCGCCCTCCCCCCCAGCCGACACGGGAGGGGCCCCGCCCTCCCCCCCAGCCGACACGGGAGGGGCCCCGCCCTCCCCCCCAGCCGACACGGGAGGGGCCCCGCCCTCCCCCCCAGCCGACACGGGAGGGGCCCCGCCCTCCCCCCCAGCCGACACGGGAGGGGCCCCGCCCTCCCCCCCCAGCCGACACGGGAGGGGCCCCGCCCTCCCCCCCCCAGCCGACACGGGAGGGGCCCCGCCCTCCCCCCCCAGCCGACACGGGAGGGGCCCCGCCCTCCCCCCCCAGCCGACACGGGAGGGGCCCCGCCCTCCCCCCCCCAGCCGACACGGGAGGGGCCCCGCCCTCCCCCCCCCAGCCGACACGGGAGGGGCCCCGCCCTCCCCCCCCCAGCCGACACAGGAGGGGCCCCGCCCTTCCCCCCCCCCCCAGCCGACACGGGAGGGGCCCCGCCCTCCCCCCCAGCCCAGAGAGGCCTTACCCTTCAACCAACTGGAGAGACCAGAACTGTGCACAGTACTCCAAGTGTGGTCTAACGATGGTTCTATACAAGTTTAACATAACTTCTTTGCTTTTAGAAATGAACCCCAGTGCTTGATTTGCTTTTTTATGGCCTATTAACCTGCATCGCTACTTTTAGTGATTTGTGTATCTGTATTGAGATCCTTCTGTTGCTCTACCCCATTTAGACTCTTATCATCAAAGCAGTATGTGGCCTCCTTATTTGTCCTACCAAAATGCACCAACTCACACTTATCTATATTAAAATTAATTTGCCAATTACATGCCCATTCTGCAAGTTTATTAACGTCCTCTTGCATTTTGACGCATTTTTCCTTTGTATTAACTGCACCCCACAATTTGGTGTCGTCCCCAAATTTTGAAATTGTACTTCTGATTCCCAAATCCAAATAGTTAATGTCATTTGTGATCAACAGTTGTCCCAGCACCGATCCCTGTGGAACACCACTTCCCAACTTTTACCAGTCTGTGTAGCTACCCTTAACCCCCACTCTCTGTTTTCTGTTTTGTAGCCAACTTGCCATCCATTGTTACCTGCCCCGACCTCAGTCATGAGTCTACAATGCACTACCTTATCAAAGGCCTTTTGAAAATCCAAATATATTAGATCTACTGCATCACCCTTGTCTACTTTTTCTGTTACTTCTGTAAAGAATTCAATAAGGTTGGTCAAGTAAGACTTTCCCTTCTGAAAACTGACTATTCTTTATCATATTTTCATTCTCTCGATGTCTTTCTGTTACACCTTTGAACAAAGATTCCATTATCTTTCCTACCACCAACATTAGGCTAACTGGTCGATAATTCCCTGGACTTATTCTAGCTCCCTTTTTAAATATAGGAATAATATATGCTGTCCGCCAGTCCTCTGGCACTACTCCTTTCTCTAATGATTTTTTATATATATGTATCTCCTCCTGCAATCTCCTCCGTAACTTATTTTAATATTCGTGGATGCAATCCATCTGGACCAGGGGTCTTATCCTCCCTAAGTTTAATTAGTTTTTCAATTATCTCCCCCCTTTCTATCTTAAATGTTTTAATATCTTTTGCGATCTCCTCTTCTACTTTCCGGCCCACCTTGTTTGCCTCCATATTTACCAGGGAGACTAAGTAACTAATCAGTATTTCTGCCATTTCGCTGTCGTTACCTGTGAGTTTATCGTGTGTACCCCTTAATGGCCCTATCCTGGTTTTTCTTTTGTTATTTATGTGTCTGCAGAATACTTTACTATTTCTTTTTATATTCCTTAATAATTTAATCTCATAGTTCCTCCTTGCTCTCAATTGTTTTTCTGACTTCTTTCCTATCCTTTTTGTACTCCCTCTTATCATCCTCTCCCTTATTGTCTATGTAGAGTATTCCTTTTTCTTTAGTTTCAATTTTACCCTTATTTCTTTATTCATCCATGGTGTTTCATTATTGACTAGTTTGTTCTTGTTTTTTTAGAGAATATATTTCTCCTGAACTCTATTGATCACTTTTTAAAATATTTCCCACTGCTGTTCTATTTCTTTGTCAATTTCTTCTTCCAGTTTACCTCCCCTAGTTCCATTCTTATCCCCCCAAAAATCAGCTTTTTTTCCAAACTATTACTTTGGTCTTTGTCTTACTTATGACTTTCTCAATCATTATCTTAAACCTCATTATGTTATGATCGCTATTGCCTAGATGTTCCCCTACACTCACTTCTCTTATCTGCCCTGGTTCATTTCCCATTACTAGATCCAGCAGTGATTCCTCTTGTTGGGCTTCTCATACTGGGTAAGAAAGGAGTCCTGTACACACTGTAAAAACTCCATTCCCCTTTCCTTACCTCTTCTTGCCAGTTTATTTGGGGGTGGTTAAAATCTCCCATGATTATTATTCAGTGTTTTTTACTCATTTCATAGATTTGCCTATATATTTCATCCTCCACTTCCCGTCCACTATTAGGTGGTCTATAGAATACCCCTATTAACGTGATCGATCCCTTCTTATCCTTTGCCTCAATCCATAGGGATTCGGTTTCTACCTTAATGTTACTTATGTCCCTTTTTTCTAAATACATTATATCCTGCAATATTTAACTGCCAGCCCTATTCCTTATGTAACCATATTTCAGTTCTCCTGACTGCATCTGGCTCCTCGCTACGAGTTATTGCTTCCAGTTTCCCTGTTTTGTTTCGGATACTGTGCACACAGGCAATTTAATTTGTTTTTAGTAATTGTTCCCCTCACTTTGTACTTATGTTCTATAACTGTATTTGTTCCCTTGCAGTGTGTTACCCTCATTCCTTAACTTGGTCTGACCTTGACTCTCATTTCCTATTTCTTTTTTCTTCACACTTGTTCTCCTCCCCAAATCCCTCCACCCATCTTATTAGTTTCAAGTCCTATCCACAGCCCTATTTATCCTTTCCACTCAGACTCCGGTCCCATTCCGGTTCAGGTGGAGCCCGTCCCAGGGGTACAGCTCCTTCCTGTCCCAGTACTGGTGCCAGTGTCCCATGAAGTGGAACCCCTCCTCCCCACACCAGTCTTCCAGACCCTACGCTCCCTCTCTCTCCTCTCCCCCACCCCCCCCCCCCCACACAGACACAGACCCCACTCCCCACAGACCCGACTCTCCCTCCCCCCCCCAGAGACCCGACTCCCCCCCCCACAGACACAGAGAGACCCTACTCTCCCCGGGAGGCGAGCGTTGAGTTACGGGCCCCGCTCTCCCGGAGACCGCAAACAGGCCGGTGGCGACTCGCGGGGTTCCGTAAGCGAAAAAGTGCAGAGGATCAAAATTTGGTCCGGGCCGGGGCCGGGGGAGCGGACGCTCGGGCCGGGGCCGGGGGAGCGGACGCTCGGGCCGGGGCCGGGGGAGCGGACGCTCGGGCCGGGGCCGGGGGAGCGGACGCTCGGGCCGGGGCCGGGGGAGCGGACGCTCGGGCCGGGGCCGGGGGAGCGGACGCTCGGGCCGGGGCCGGGGGAGCGGACGCTCGGGCCGGGGCCGGGGGAGCGGGGGGCCAGGGCCGTGGCCGGGCCGGGGTAGCGGACGCTCGGGGCCGGGGGAGCGGAGGGCCGGGGCCGGGGGAGCGGGGGGCCAGGGCCGGGGGAGCGGACGCTCGGGCCAGGGCCGGGGGAGCGGGGGGCCAGGGGGCCAGGGCCGTGGCCGGGCCGGGGGAGCGGAGGGCCGGGGCCGGGGGGCCAGGGCCGTGGCCGGGCCGGGGGAGCGGGGGGCCGGGGGGCCAGGGCCGGGGGAGCGGACGCTCGGGCCCGGGGGGTGGGTCGGTACCTGCGGGCTATCCTGCAGCGCCTCCTCCAGCAGCAGTTTATCCACAGGCGGCATCTTCACTCCGGAGACTCCGTGTGTCCGGCCCGCGATACCGCAGCTCCCGCACAGCGTCCGAGGACCCGCCGTGCCCGTGCTCGCCGTGCCCCGTGCTCGTGCCCGCTCCGCCACCGTGCTCGTGCCCGTCTGAGGCGACGATAGACAAACGGGAGCGCGGACGCGTGCCTCCAAATTGCGGGAGCTCAGGAGCGGGGATACAATGGATGGAAGAGTGAGTGAGGATATGGGGATTGGACACACTGGGGGATATATATAATATTATATTTGTTCACGGGATGTGGGCGTCGCTGGCGAGGCCGGCATTTATTGCCCATCCCTAATTGCCCTTGAGAAGGTGGTGGTGAGCCGCCTTCTTGAACCGCTGCAGTCCGTGTGGTGACGGTTCTCCCACAGTGCTGTTAGGAAGGGAGTTCCAGGATTTTGACCCAGCGACGATGAAGGAATGGCGATATATTTCCAAGTTGGGATGGTGTGTGACTTGGAGGGGAACGTGCAGGTGGTGTTGTTCCCATGTGCCTGCTGCCCTTGTCCTTCTAGGTGGTAGAGGTCGCGGGTTTGGGAGGTGCTGTCGAAGAAGCCTTGGCGAGTTGCTGCAGTGCATCCTGTGGATGGTGCACACTGCAGCCACAGTGCGCCAGTGGTGAAGGGAGTGAATGTTTAGGGTGGTGGATGGGGTGCCAATCAAGTGGGCTGCTTTATCTTGGATGGTGTTGAGCTTCTGGAGTGTTGTTGGAGCTGCACTCATCCAGGCAAGTGTATTCCATCACACTCCTGACTTGTGCCTTGAAGATGGTGGAAAGACTTTGGGGGAGTCAGGAGGTGAGTCACTCGCCCAGAATACCCAGCCTCTGACCTGCTCTTGTAGCCACAGTATGGCTGGTCCAGTTAAGTTTCTGGTCAATGGTGACCCCCAGGCTATTGATGGTGGGGGATTTGGCGATGGTAATGCCGTTGAATATCAAGAGGAGGTGGTTAGATTCTCTCTTGTTGGAGATGGTCATTGCCTGACACTTGTCTGGCACAAATGTTACTTGCCACTTATGAGCCCAAGCCTGGATGTTGTCCAGGTCTTGCTGCATGCAGGCTCGGACTGCTTCATTATCTGAGGGGTTGCGAATGGAACTGAACACTGTGCAATCATCAGCGAACATCCCCATTTCTGACCTTATGATGGAGGGAAGGTCATCGATGAAGCGGCTGAAGATGGTTGGGCCTAGGACACTGCCCTGAGGAACTCCTGCAGCAATATCCTGGGACTGAGATGATTGGCCTCCAACAACCACTACCATCTTCCTTTGTGCCAGGTATGACTCCAGCCACTGGAGAGTTTTCCCCCTGATTCCCATTGACTTCAATTTTACTGGGGCTCCTTGGTGCCACGCTCGGTCAAATGCAGTCACTCTCACCTCACCTCTGGAATTCAGCTCTTTTGTCCATGTTTGGACCAAGGCTGTAATGAGGTCTGGAGCCGAGTGGTCCTGGCGGAACCCAAACTGAGCATCGGTGATCAGGTTTGGTGAGTAAGTGCCACTTGATAGCATTGTTGACGACACCTTCCATAACTTTGCTGATGATTGAGAGTAGACTGATGGGGTGGTAATTGGCCGGATTGGATTTGTCCTGCTTTTTGTGGACAGGACATGCCTGGGCAATTTTCCACATTGTCGGGTAGATGCCAGTGCTGTAGCTGTACTGGAACAGCTTAGCTAGAGGCGCGGCTAGTTCTGGAGCACAAGTCTTCAGCACTATAGCCGGGTTGTTGTCGGGGCCCATAGCCTTTGTTGTATCCAGTGCACTCAGCCGTTTCTTGATATCACGTGGAGTGAATCGAATTGGCTGAAGACTTCCTTCTGTGATAGCGGGAGGAGGCCGAGATGGATCATCCAGTCGGCACTTCTGGTTGCAAACGCTTCAGCCTTTTCTTTTGCGCTCACATGCTGGACTCTGGCATCATTGAGGATGGGGATGTTCACAGAGCCTCCTCCCTCGTTGGAGGGGATTACACCATTTGTGGGGATACAATAGATTGTACAGTCAGTGGGAATAGAGGGGATTATACAGTCAGAAGGGATATAGGCGATTATACAGACTGTGGGGATACCGGGGATTATATAGTCAGTGGGGATAAAGGGGATTATATAGTCAGTGGGGATATAGGGGATTATACAGTCAGTGGGGATATAAAGGATAATTCAGTCCATGGGAATATGGGGATTATACAGTCTGTGGGGATTCAGGGGATTTTGCAGTCAGTGGGGATATAGGGAATTGGACAGTGAATGGCATATGGGGGATTATACAGTCAATGGGGATAGGGGGGATTATATAGTCTGTGGGGATGCAGGGGATTACACAGTCGGTGGGGATATAGGGGATTATACAGTCAGTAGGGATACAGTGGCTGACACTGTCATTGGGGTACAGGGAATTATACAGTCTGTGAGGATATAGGGGGTTATACAGTCATTGGGGAAATAGGGGATTATACAGTCAGTGTGGATACGGGGGATTATACAGTCAGTGGGAATACAGGGGATTATACAGTCAGTAGGCTAGAGGGGAATATACAGTCAGTAGGCTAGAGGGGATTGTACAGTCAGTGGGGATACAATCGATTGTACAGTCAGTGGGAATACGGGGATTATACAGTCAACTGGGATAAAGAGGATTTTAGCGACAGTGGGGATGCAGTGGATTGTACAATCAGCGGGGATATAAGGGAAATAATGTCTGGGAATATGGGGGGTTATACCATATGTGGGGATATAGGAGATTATACTGTAAATGGGGATATGGGGGATTATACAGTCAGTGGAGATTGGGGGATTATACAGTCAGTGGGGATTCAGGGGATTATATAGTCAGTGAGGAAATGGCGGTTTATACAGTCTGTGGGGATTCAGGGGATTATGCAGTCAGTGGGGTATAGAGGATTATAGAATCAGTGGGGATATAGGGGGATTAGGTCGTCAGAGGGGATATAGGGGATTATACTGGCGGTGGGGATATAGGGCATTATACAGTCAATGGGGATATAGCAGGATTGTGTAGTCAGTGGGGATACAGGCGATTACACCGTCAGTGGGGATATAGGGGATTATACGGTCAATTTGGATATGGGGGGATTAAATCAATGGGGATACAGGGGATAATACAGTCAGTGAGGATATAAAACAAATACAGTCTGTGGGAATGGGGGGGGTTATACCGTCTGTGGGGTTATAGGAGATTATACTGTAAATGGGGATATAGGAGATTATACTGTAAATGGGGATATGGGGATTATACTGTAAATGGGGATATAGTGGAATATGCGGTGCTAAATTGGGCCATGGAGCGCCCATTGTTACAGCGCTACGCGGCCTCGCAAACATCCAAGATGGCGGCTTGGCTGTGCACGTATGTTTCCAGCATGACGTGTGCCGGACGCCATCTTGGTATAGGAGTTAGCACATGCGCAAATACCGAACGCTGGAAGCATGTAAAGTAGGGAGAAAATGGATACAATCGGTGTGCAACGCTGATTTAAAGTTGGCATCATTTTGGCACTTAACGCTCAACTCAACGCACAGTCTTCACAACGACCATCTGAACGTGTCTTAGAGTGCCTGCAGGACCCCCCCCCCACCGGTGCTATTTAAAGGGACCATGCAGGATTTACAAGTTAGCGGCTGGATGATTGCTTCTGGCTGCCGAGACATTTGTAACTGTTTTTGGACATAGCATAACATTTAGAGCCAGGACATGCAGGAGTGAAATTAGGAACTGCTTCTACACACAAAGGGTGGGAGACGTTTGGAATGCTCTTCTGCAGACGGCAGTTGATGCTAGCTCACTTGTGAAAGTTAAATCTGAGATTGATAGATTTCTGTGAACCAAGGGTATTAAGGGATATGGGGCTAAGGCGGGTACATGGAGTTAGGTCACAGGTCCACCATGATCTCATTGAATGGTGGAACAGGCTCGAGGGGCTAAATACCGCTGCCACTTGCTGCCTCCTGTTATGCGCCACTTTCTTCTGCAAGAAAGCAGCATGTGTGTCTGGGTGATGTGCCTGGAAAGGTTGAATAGCTGCCAGTGTGTGTGGCCTGTGAGTTGTGGTTGGGCGGCTTGCAACAGTGGTAATGTGTAAGGGTGAGAGGAAGCATCTGATTGGCAGAGTTGAGTACTGATGGAAAGAGTTTATTGGTATGTGGGTGATGGGGGTGTAGTGTGTGGTGCAGTTAGTAGGAGACACCACTTGACAGTTGACCTCACTCACCTTGACCACTCGTGTCAAAGCATTGAATTTCTTTCTGCACTGCAACCATGTGCTGTGCACCTGGCATGGACTTCATCCCCTGCTGCTTCCCACTGCCTTTTGGGGCCATATGTCTGGAGGGCCACTTGCCCCCCCCTCCCCCCACAGATATAGGATGTCTCTCCTTCTGTCCATCTCTTGCACCAAGGTCTCCAGTGCATCAGCAGAGAACCTTGGTGCATGCACTCTCACAGGTCTGGTACCAACTCAGATTGGCAGATTGGTGAGGTCTGGCACACAGATTGCAGGATGGAGAGTTAGTAGTGCTCAACCTTTATTCAATGTCTTAATATAACTCATCAGTGTGTAAACATAGGGTCATGACCTGCATCTGTGTTTTACATGTGCAATGTCTGATCTCTGTTTGGACTCTACGCAACAGCAGACTGTTATTTTTAGCAAATAACAGGTACCAGCTACCTTTAAGAGATATGAAGAGACATCCTCCCTTTAAGAGATTGCCCCCCCGCCCCCCCCCCAACTGGTGGCAAGTGTGCATTTACTTGAATCGATCGCAAGGCCGAGATTTCAACGCAGATTGACGGTGAGTACTAAGGCCGGATGAAGTTCTTGTCCTGCCTGCGCAGGGCCTTTGGGCGCGGGTTATTCGCGGAGAACACTGCCTACGCCCAGTAATAGGCCCTATCGAGTTTTTTTCCCCAGACAGTCAGTGTGGGTATAGGAGGACTATACAGTCAGTGGGGGTACAGGAGGATTATACAGTCAGTAGGGGTATAGGAGAATTATACAGTTAGTGGGGGTCTAGGGGGATTATACAGTCAGTGGGGGTATAGGAGGATTATACAGTCAGTGGGGGTATTGGAGGATTATACAGTTAGTGGGGGTATAGGGGGATTATACAGTCAGTGGGGGTATAGGAGGATTATACAGTTAGTGGGGGTATAGGAGGATTATACAGTTAGTGGGGGTATAGGGGGATTATACAGTCAGTGGGGGTATAGGAGGATTATACAGTTAGTGGGGGTATAGGGGGATTATACAGTTAGTGGGGGTATAGGGGGATTATACAGTCAGTGGGGGTATAGGAGGATTATACAGTCAGTGGGGGTATAGGGGGATTATACAGTCAGTGGGGGTATAGGAGGATTATACAGTCAGTGGGGGTATAGGAGGATTATACAGTTAGTGGGGGTATAGGGGGATTATACAGTCAGTGGGGGTATAGGAGGATTATACAGTCAGTGGGGGTATAGGAGGATTATACAGTCAGTGGGGGTACAGGAGGATTATACCGTCAGTGGGGCGAAAGGAGGATTATACCATCAGTGGGGGTACAGGAGGATTATACAGTCAGTGGGGGTATAGGAGGATTATACAGTCAGTGGGGGTATAGGAGGATTATAAAGTCAGTGGGGGTATTGGAGGATTATTCAGTCAGTGGGGGTATAGGGGGATTATACAGTCAGTGGGGGTATAGGAGGATTATTCAGTCAGTGGGGGTATAGGGGGATTATTCAGTCAGTGGGGGTATAGGAGGATTATACAGTCAGTGGGGGTATAGGAGGATTATACAGTCAGTGGGGGTATAGGAGGATTATACAGTCAGTGGGGGTATAGGAGGATTACACCATCAGTGGGGGTACAGGAGGATTATACAGTCAGTGGGGGTATAGGAGGATTATACAGTCAGTGGGGGAATAGGAGGATTATAAAGTCAGTGGGGGTATAGGAGGATTATACAGTCAGTGGGGGTATAGGAGGATTATACAGTCAGTGGGGGTATAGGAGGATTATAAAGTCAGTGGGGGTATTGGAGGATTATTCAGTCAGTGGGGGTATAGGGGGATTATACAGTCAGTGGGGGTATAGGAGGATTATTCAGTCAGTGGGGGTATAGGGGGATTATTCAGTCAGTGGGGGTATAGGGGGATTATACAGTCAGTGGGGGTACAGGTGGATTATACAGTTAGTGGGGGTATAGGAGGATTATACAGTCAGTGGGGGTATAGGGGGATTATACAGTCAGTGGGGGTATAGGAGGATTATTCAGTCAGTGGGGGTATAGGGGGATTATACAGTCAGTGGGGGGAGAGGGGGATTATACAGCTCGTGGGGGTATAGGAGGATTATACAGTCAGTGGGGGTATAGGGGGATTATACAGTCAGTGGGCGGACAGGGGGATTATACAGTCAGTGAGGGTATTGGAGGATTATACAGTTAATGGGGGTATAGGAGGATTATACAGTTAGTGGGGGTATAGGTGGATTATATCATCAGTGGGGGTATAGGAGGATTATACAGTTAGTGGGGGAAAAGGCGGATTATACAGTCAGTGGGGGTATAGGAGGATTATACAGTCAGTGGGGGTATAGGGGGAATATACAGTCAGTGGGGGTATAGGGGGATTATACAGTCAGTGAGGGTATAGGGGGATTATACAGTCAGTGGGGGTATAGGAGGATTATACAGTTAGTGGGGGTACAGGAGGATTATACAGTCAGTGAGGGTATAGGAGGATTATACAGTCAGTGGGGGTATAGGAGGATTATACAGTCAGTGGGGGTATAGGAGGATTATACAGTTAGTGGGCGTATAGGGGCATTATACAGTGAGTGGGGGTATAGGTGGATTATTCAGTCAGTGGGGGTATAGGGGGATTATACAGTCAGTGGGGGTAGAGGGGGATTATACAGTCAGTGGGGGTATAGGACGATTATTCAGTCAGTGGGGGTATAGGGGGATTATACAGTCAGTGGGGGGAGAGGGGGATTATACAGCTCGTGGGGGTATAGGAGGATTATACAGTCAGTGGGGGTACAGGGGGATTATACAGTCAGTGGGGGGAGAGGGGGATTATACAGTCAGTGGGCGGACAGGGGGATTATACAGTCAGTGGGGGTATAGGAGGATTATACAGTTAGTGGGGGTATAGGAGGATTATACAGTCAGTGGGGGAATAGGAGGATTATACAGTTAGTGGGGGTATAGGAGGATTATACAGTCAGTGGGGGTATAGGGGGAATATACAGTCAGTGGGGGTATAGGGGGATTATACAGTCAGTGAGGGTATAGGGGGATTATACAGTTAGTGGGGGTATAGGAGGATTATACAGTCAGTGGGGGGAAAAGGAGGATTATACAGTCAGTGGGGTATAGGAGGATTATACAGTCAGTGGGGGTATAGGGGGAATATACAGTCAGTGGGGGTATAGGGGGATTATACAGTCAGTGAGGGTATAGGGGGATTATACAGTCAGTGGGTGTATAGGAGGATTATACAGTTAGTGGGGGTATAGGAGGATTATACAGTCAGTGGGGGTATAGGAGGATTATACAGTTAGTGGGGGTATAGGAGGATTATACAGTCAGTGGGGGTATAGGGGGATTATACAGTCAGTGGGGGTATAGGGGGATTATACAGTCAGTGGGGGTATAGGAGGATTATACAGTTAGTGGGGGTATAGGAGGATTATCCAGTCAGTGGGGGTATAGGAGGATTATCCAGTCAGTGGGGGTATAGGAGGATTATACAGTTCGTGGGGGTATAGGAGGATTATACAGTCAGTGGGGGTATAGGAGGATTATACAGTCAGTGGGGGTATGGGAGGATTATGCAGTCAGTGGGGGTACAGGAGGATTATAACGTCAGTGGGGGTATAGGAGCATTATACCATCAGTGGGGTGAGAGGGGGATTATACAGTCAGTGGGGGTATAGGGGGATTATACAGTCAGTGCGGGTACAGGAGGATTATTCAGTCAGTGGGGGTATAGGGGGATTATACAGTCAATGGGGGGAGAGGGGGATTATACAGTCAGTGGGCGGATAGGGGGATTATACAGTCAGTGAGGGTATTGGAGGATTATACAGGCAGTGGGGGTATAGGAGGATGATACAGTTAATGGGGGTATAGGAGGATTATACAGTTAGTGGGGGTATAGGGGGATTATACAGTTAATGGGGGTATAGGAGGATTATACAGTCAGTGGGGGTATAGGAGGATTATACAGTTAATGGGGGTATAGGGGGATTATACAGTCAGTGGGGGTATAGGAGGATTATACAGTTAGTGGGGGTATAGGGGGATTATACAGTTAGTGGGGGTATAGGGGGATTATACAGTCAGTGGGGGTATAGGAGGATTATACAGTCAGTGGGGGTATAGGGGGATTATACAGTCAGTGGGGGTATAGGAGGATTATACAGTCAGTGGGGGTATAGGAGGATTATACAGTTAGTGGGGGTATAGGGGGATTATACAGTCAGTGGGGGTATAGGAGGATTATACAGTCAGTGGGGGTATAGGAGGATTATACAGTCAGTGGGGGTACAGGAGGATTATACCGTCAGTGGGGCGAAAGGAGGATTATACCATCAGTGGGGGTATAGGAGGATTATACAGTCAGTGGGGGTATAGGGGGATTATACAGTCAGTGGGGGTATAGGAGGATTATACAGTCAGTGGGGGTATAGGGGGAATATACAGTCAGTGGGGGTATAGGGGGATTATACAGTCAGTGAGGGTTTCGGGGGATTATACAGTCAGTGGGGGGAAAAGGAGGATTATACAGTCAGTGGGGGTATAGGAGGATTATACAGTCAGTGGGGGTATAGGGGGAATATACAATCAGTGGGGGTTTCGGAGGATTATACAGTTAGTGGGGGTATTGGGGGAATATACAGTCAGTGGGGGTATAGGAGGATTATACAGTCAGTGGGGGTATAGGAGGATTATACAGTCAGTGGGGGTATAGGAGGATTATACAGTTAGTGGGGGTATAGGGAGAATATACAGTCAGTGGGGGTATAGGAAGATTATACAGTCAGTGAGGGTATAGGAGGATTATACAGTCAGTGGGGGTATAGGAGGATTATACAGTTAGTGGGGGTATAGGAGGATTATACAGTCAGTGGGGGTATAGGGGGATTATACAGTTAGTGGGGGTATAGGAGGATTATACAGTTAGTGGGGGTATAGGGGGATTATACAGTTAGTGGGGGTATAGGAGGATTATACAGTTAGTGGGGGTATAGGGGGTTTATACAGTCAGTGGGGGTATCGGAGGATTATACAGTCAGTGGGGGTATCGGAGGATTATACAGTCAGTGGGGGAAAAGGGGGATTATACAGTCAGTGGGGGTATTGGAGGATTATACAGTTAGTGGGGGTATAGGAGGATTATACAGTCAGTGGGGATATAGGAGCATTATACAGTCAGTGGGGGTATAGGAGGATTATACAGTTGGTGGGGGAATAGGAGGATTATATAATCAGTGGGGGTGTTGGAGGATTATACAGTTAGTGGGGGTATAGGAGGATTATACAGTCAGTGGGGGTATTGGAGGATTATACAGTCAGTGGGGATATAGGAGGATTATACAGTCAGTGGGGGTTTCGGAGGATTATACAGTTAGTGGGGGTATTGGGGGAATATACAGTCAGTGGGGGTATAGGAGGATTATACAGTCAGTGGGGGTATAGGAGGATTATACAGTCAGTGGGGGTATAGGAGGATTATACAGTTAGTGGGGGTATAGGGGGAATATACAGTCAGTGGGGGTATAGGAGGATTATACAGTCAGTGAGGGTATAGGAGGATTATACAGTTAGTGGGGGTATAGGAGGATTATACAGTCAGTGCGGGTATAGGAGGATTATACAGTCAGTGGGGCTATAGGAGGATTATACAGTTAGTGGGGGTACAGGAGGATTATACAGTCAGTGGGGGTATAGGAGGATTATACAGTCAGTGGGGGTATAGGAGGATTATACAGTTAGTGGGGGTATAGGGGGATTATACAGTCAGTGGGGGTATAGGAGGATTATACAGTCAGTGGGGGTAGAGGAGGATTATACAGTCAGTGGGGGTATAGGGGGATTATACAGTCAGTGGGGGTATAGGAGGATTATACAGTTAGTGGGGGTATAGGGGGATTATACAGTCAGTGGGGGTATAGGAGGATTATACAGTTAGTGGGGGTATAGGAGGATTATAGAGTTAGTGGGGGTATAGGAAGATTATACAGTTAGTGGGGGTATAGGAGGATTATAGACTTAGTGGGGGTATAGGAGGATTATACAGTTAATGGGGGTATAGGAGGATTATACAGTTAGTGGGGGTACAGGTGGATTATATCATCAGTGGGGGTATAGGAGGATTATACAGTCAGAGGGTGTGTAGGGGGATTATACAGTCAGTGGGGGTATTGGAGGATTATACAGTCAGTGGGGGTATAGGAGGATTATACAGTTAGTGGGGGTATAGGAGGATTATCCAGTCAGTGGGGGTATAGGAGGATTATACAGTTAGTGGGGTTATAGGAGGATTATACAGTCAGTGGGGGTATAGGAGGATTATACAGTCAGTGGGGGTATAGGAGGATTATACAGTCAGTGGGGGTATAGGAGGATTATACAGTCAGTGGGGGTATAGGAGGATTATACAGTCAGTGGGGGTGTTGGAGGATTATACAGTCAGTGGGGATATAGGAGCATTATACAGTCATTGGGGTTTTGGAGGATTATACAGTTAGTGGGGGTATAGGAGGATTATACAGTCAGTGGGGGTATTGGAGGATTATACAGTCAGTGGGGATATAGGAGGATTATACAGTTAGTGGGGGTGTCGGAGGATTATATAATCAGTGGGGGTATAGGAGGATTATATCATCAGTGGGGGTACAGGAGGATAATATCATCAGTGGGGGTACAGGAGGATTATGCAGTCAGTGGGGGTATAGGAGGATTATGCAGTCAGTGGGGATATAGGCGGATTATACAGTCAGTGGGGGAAAAGGAGGATTATATCATCAGTGGGGGTATAGGAGGATTATACAGTTAGTGGGGGTATAGGAGGATTATATCATCAGTGGGGGTACAGGAGGATTATATCATCAGTGGGGGTATAGGGGGATTATGCAGTCAGTGGGGGTATAGGGGGATTATACAGTTAGTGGGGGTATAGGAGGATTATATCATCAGTGGGGGTATAGGAGGATTATACAGTCAGTGGGTGGAAAGGGGGATTATACAGTTAGTGGGGGTATAGGAGGATTATACAGTTAGTGGGGGTATAGGAGGATTATATCATCAGTGGGGGTACAGGAGGATTATACAGTCAGTGGGGGTATAGGAGGATTATACAGTCAGTGGGGGTATAGGAGGATTATACAGTCAGTGGGGGTATAGGGGGATTATACAGTCAGTGGGGGTATAGGGGGATTATACAGTCAGTGGGGGTATAGGGGGATTATACAGTTAGTCGGGGTATCGGAGGATTATACAGTTAGTGGGGGTATAGGAGGATTATACAGTCAGTGGGGGTATAGGGGGATTATATCATCAGTGGGGGTATAGGGGGATTGTACAGTTAGCGGGGGTATAGGGGGATTATACAGTTAGTGGGGGTATAGGAGGATTATACAGTCAGTGGGGGTATAGGGGGATTCTACAGTCAGTGGGGGTATAGCAGGATTACACAGTTAGTGGGGGTATAGGAGGATTATACAGTCAGTGGGGGTATAGGGGGATTATACAGTCAGTGGGGGTATAGGAGGATTATACAGTCAGTGGGGGTATAGGGGGATTATACAGTCAGTGGGGGTATAGGGGGATTATACAGTTAGTGGGGGTATAGGAGGATTATACAGTCAGTGGGGGTATAGGAGGATTATACAGTCAGTGGGGGTATAGGAGGATTATACAGTCAGTGGGGGTATAGGGGGATTATACAGTCAGTGGGGGTATAGGGGGATTATACAGTCAGTGGGGGTATAGGGGGATTATACAGTCAGTGGGGGTATAGGGGGATTATACAGTCAGTGGGGGTATAGGGGGATTATACAGTTAGTGGGGGTATAGGAGGATTATACAGTCAGTGGGGGTATAGGAGGATTATACAGTCAGTGGGGGTATAGGAGGATTATACAGTCAGTGGGGGTATAGGGGGATTATACAGTCAGTGGGGGTATAGGGGGATTATACAGTTAGTCGGGGTATCGGAGGATTATACAGTTAGTGGGGGTATAGGAGGATTGTACAGTCAGTGGGGGTATGGGGGGATTCTACAGTCAGTGGGGGTATAGGAGGATTACACAGTTAGTGGGGGTATAGGAGGATTATACAGTCAGTGGGGGTATAGGGGGATTATACAGTCAGTGGGGGTACAGGGGGATTATACAGTCAGTGGGGGTATAGGGGGATTATACAGTCAGTGGGGGTATAGGGGGATTATACAGTCAGTGGGGGTATTGGTGGATTATACAGTTAATGGGGATATAGGAGGATTATACAGTTAGTGGGGGTACAGGAGGATTATACAGTTAGTGGGGGAATAGGAGGATTATATCATCAGTGGGGATACAGGAGGATTATATCATCAGTGGGGGTATTGGAGGATTATACAGTTAGTGGGGGTATAGGTGGATTATATCATCAGTGGGGGTATTGGGGGATTATACAGTCAGTGGGGGTATCGGAGGATTATACAGTTAGTGGGGGTATAGGAGGATTATACAGTTAGTGGGGGTATAGGAGGATTATACAGCGAGTGGGGGTATCGGAGGATTATACAGTTAGTGGGGGGAAAAGGGGGATTATACAGTTAGTGGGGGTATAGGAGGATTATACAGTTAGTGGTGGTATAGGAGGATTATACAGTTAGTGGGGGTATAGGGGGATTATACAGCTAGTGGGGGTATAGGAGGATTATACAGTTAGTGGGGGTATAGGGGGATTATATCATCAGTGGGGATACAGGAGGATTATATAATCAGTGGGGGTATTGGAGGATGATACAGTTAGTGGGGGTAGAGGAGGATTATACAGTTAGTGGGGGTATAGGTGGATTATACAGTTACTGGGGGTATTGGAGGATTATACAGTTAGTGGGGGTATAGGGGGATTATACAGTTAGTGGGGGTATAGGAGGATTATACAGTTACTGGGGGTATTGGAGGATTATACAGTTAGTGGGGGTATAGGGGGATTATACAGTTAGTGCGGGTATAGGAGGATTATACAGTTAGTGGGGGTATGGGAGGATTATACAGTTAGTGGGGGTATAGGAGGATTATACAGTTAGTGGGGGTATAGGAGGATTATACAGTTAGTGGGGGTATAGGGGGATTATACAGTTAGTGGGGGTATAGGAGGATTATACAGTTAGTGGGGGTATAGGAGGATTATACAGTTAGTGGGGGTACAGGGGGATTATACAGTTAGTGGGGGTATAGGAGGATTATACAGTTAGTGGGGGTATAGGAGGATTATACAGTTAGTGGGGGTATAGGAGGATTATACAGTTAGTGGGGGTATAGGGGGATTATACAGTTAGTGGGGGTATAGGGGGATTATACAGTTAGTGGGGGTATAGGAGGATTATACAGTTAGTGGGGGTATAGGAGGATTATACAGTTAGTGGGGGTATAGGGGGATTATACAGTTAGTGGGGTTATAGGGGGATTATACAGTTAGTGGGAGTATAGGAGAATTATACAGTTAGTGGGGGTATAGGAGGATTATACAGTTAGTGGGGGTATAGGGGGATTATACAGTTTGTGGGGGTATAGGGGGATTATACAGTCAGTGGGGGTATCGGTGGATTATACAGTTAGTGGGGGTATAGGAGGATTATACAGTTAGTGGGGGTATAGGGGGATTATACAGTTAGTGGGGGTATAGGAGGATTATACAGTCAGTGGGCGGACAGGGGGATTATACAGTCAGTGAGGGTATTGGAGGATTATACAGTTAATGGGGGTATAGGAGGATTATACAGTTAGTGGGGGTATAGGTGGATTATATCATCAGTGGGGGTATAGGAGGATTATACAGTTAGTGGGGGAAAAGGCGGATTATACAGTCAGTGGGGGTATAGGAGGATTATACAGTCAGTGGGGGTATAGGGGGAATATACAGTCAGTGGGGGTATAGGGGGATTATACAGTCAGTGAGGGTATAGGGGGATTATACAGTCAGTGGGGGTATTGGAGGATTATACAGTTAGTGGGGGTATAGGAGGATTATACAGTCAGTGAGGGTATAGGAGGATTATACAGTCAGTGGGGGTATAGGAGGATTATACAGTCAGTGGGGGTATAGGAGGATTATACAGTTAGTGGGCGTATAGGGGCATTATACAGTGAGTGGGGGTATAGGTGGATTATTCAGTCAGTGGGGGTATAGGGGGATTATACAGTCAGTGGGGGTAGAGGGGGATTATACAGTCAGTGGGGGTATAGGACGATTATTCAGTCAGTGGGGGTATAGGGGGATTATACAGTCAGTGGGGGGAGAGGGGGATTATACAGCTCGTGGGGGTATAGGAGGATTATACAGTCAGTGGGGGTACAGGGGGATTATACAGTCAGTGGGGGGAGAGGGGGATTATACAGTCAGTGGGCGGACAGGGGGATTATACAGTCAGTGGGGGTATAGGAGGATTATACAGTTAGTGGGGGTATAGGAGGATTATACAGTCAGTGGGGGTATAGGAGGATTATACAGTTAGTGGGGGTATAGGAGGATTATACAGTCAGTGGGGGTATAGGGGGAATATACAGTCAGTGGGGATATAGGGGGATTATACAGTCAGTGAGGGTATAGGGGGATTATACAGTTAGTGGGGGTATAGGAGGATTATACAGTCAGTGGGGGGAAAAGGAGGATTATACAGTCAGTGGGGTATAGGAGGATTATACAGTCAGTGGGGGTATAGGGGGAATATACAGTCAGTGGGGGTATAGGGGGATTATACAGTCAGTGAGGGTATAGGGGGATTATACAGTCAGTGGGTGTATAGGAGGATTATACAGTTAGTGGGGGTATAGGAGGATTATACAGTCAGTGGGGGTATAGGAGGATTATACAGTTAGTGGGGGTATAGGAGGATTATCCAGTCAGTGGGGGTATAGGAGGATTATCCAGTCAGTGGGGGTATAGGAGGATTATACAGTTCGTGGGGGTATAGGAGGATTATACAGTCAGTGGGGGTATAGGAGGATTATACAGTCAGTGGGGGTATGGGAGGATTATACAGTTAGTGGGGGTATAGGAGGATTATCCAGTCAGTGGGGGTATAGGAGGATTATCCAGTCAGTGGGGGTATAGGAGGATTATACAGTTCGTGGGGGTATAGGAGGATTATACAGTCAGTGGGGGTATAGGAGGATTATACAGTCAGTGGGGGTATGGGAGGATTATGCAGTCAGTGGGGGTACAGGAGGATTATAACGTCAGTGGGGGTATAGGAGCATTATACCATCAGTGGGGGGAGAGGGGGATTATACAGTCAGTGGGGGTACAGGGGGATTATACAGTCAGTGCGGGTACAGGAGGATTATTCAGTCAGTGGGGGTATAGGGGGATTATACAGTCAATGGGGGGAGAGGGGGATTATACAGTCAGTGGGCGGATAGGGGGATTATACAGTCAGTGAGGGTATTGGAGGATTATACAGGCAGTGGGGGTATAGGAGGATTATACAGTTAATGGGGGTATAGGAGGATTATACAGTTAGTGGGGGTATAGGGGGATTATACAGTTAGTGGGGGTATAGGAGGATTATACAGTCAGTGGGGGTATAGGAGGATTATACAGTCAGTGGGGGTATAGGGGGATTATACAGTTAGTGGGGGTGTAGGAGGATTATACAGTTAGTGGGGGTATAGGAGGATTATACAGTTAGTGGGGGTATAGGTGGATTATACAGTTACTGGGGGTATAGGGGGATTATACAGTTAGTGGGGGTATAGGGGGATTATACAGTTAGTGCGGGTATAGGAGGATTATACAGTTAGTGGGGGTATGGGAGGATTATACAGTTAGTGGGGGTATCGGAGGATTATACAGTTAGTGGGGGTATAGGAGGATTATACAGTTAGTGGGGGTATAGGGGGATTATACAGTTAGTGGGGGTATAGGAGGATTATACAGTTAGTGGGGGTATAGGAGGATTATACAGTTAGTGGGGGTACAGGGGGATTATACAGTTAGTGGGGGTATAGGAGGATTATACAGTTAGTGGGGGTATAGGAGGATTATACAGTTAGTGGGGGTATAGGAGGATTATACAGTTAGTGGGGGTATAGGGGGATTATACAGTTAGTGGGGGTATAGGGGGATTATACAGTTAGTGGGGGTATAGGAGGATTATACAGTTAGTGGGGGTATAGGAGGATTATACAGTTAGTGGGGGTATAGGGGGATTATACAGTTAGTGGGGTTATAGGGGGATTATACAGTTAGTGGGAGTATAGGAGAATTATACAGTTAGTGGGGGTATAGGAGGATTATACAGTTAGTGGGGGTATAGGGGGATTATACAGTTTGTGGGGGTATAGGGGGATTATACAGTCAGTGGGGGTATCGGTGGATTATACAGTTAGTGGGGGTATAGGAGGATTATACAGTTAGTGGGGGTATAGGGGGATTATACAGTTAGTGGGGGTATAGGAGGATTATACAGTCAGTGGGCGGACAGGGGGATTATACAGTTAGTGGGGGTATAGGTGGATTATATCATCAGTGGGGGTATAGGAGGATTATACAGTTAGTGGGGGAAAAGGCGGATTATACAGTCAGTGGGGGTATAGGAGGATTATACAGTCAGTGGGGGTATAGGGGGAATATACAGTCAGTGGGGGTATCGGGGGATTATACAGTCAGTGAGGGTATAGGGGGATTATACAGTCAGTGGGGGTATTGGAGGATTATACAGTTAGTGGGGGTATAGGAGGATTATACAGTCAGTGAGGGTATAGGAGGATTATACAGTCAGTGGGGGTATAGGAGGATTATACAGTCAGTGGGGGTATAGGAGGATTATACAGTTAGTGGGCGTATAGGGGCATTATACAGTGAGTGGGGGTATAGGTGGATTATTCAGTCAGTGGGGGTATAGGGGGATTATACAGTCAGTGGGGGTAGAGGGGGATTATACAGTCAGTGGGGGTATAGGACGATTATTCAGTCAGTGGGGGTATAGGGGGATTATACAGTCAGTGGGGGGAGAGGGGGATTATACAGCTCGTGGGGGTATAGGAGGATTATACAGTCAGTGGGGGTACAGGGGGATTATACAGTCAGTGGGGGGAGAGGGGGATTATACAGTCAGTGGGCGGACAGGGGGATTATACAGTCAGTGGGGGTTTCGGAGGATTATACAGTTAGTGGGGGTATAGGAGGATTATACAGTCAGTGGGGGTATAGGAGGATTATACAGTTAGTGGGGGTATAGGAGGATTATACAGTCAGTGGGGGTATAGGGGGAATATACAGTCAGTGGGGGTATAGGGGGATTATACAGTCAGTGAGGGTATAGGGGGATTATACAGTTAGTGGGGGTATAGGAGGATTATACAGTCAGTGGGGGGAAAAGGAGGATTATACAGTCAGTGGGGTATAGGAGGATTATACAGTCAGTGGGGGTATAGGGGGAATATACAGTCAGTGGGGGTATAGGGGGATTATACAGTCAGTGAGGGTATAGGGGGATTATACAGTCAGTGGGTGTATAGGAGGATTATACAGTTAGTGGGGGTATAGGAGGATTATACAGTCAGTGGGGGTATAGGAGGATTATACAGTTAGTGGGGGTATAGGAGGATTATACAGTCAGTGGGGGTATAGGGGGATTATACAGTCAGTGGGGGTATAGGGGGATTATACAGTCAGTGGGGGTATAGGAGGATTATACAGTTAGTGGGGGTATAGGAGGATTATCCAGTCAGTGGGGGTATAGGAGGATTATCCAGTCAGTGGGGGTATAGGAGGATTATACAGTTCGTGGGGGTATAGGAGGATTATACAGTCAGTGGGGGTATAGGAGGATTATACAGTCAGTGGGGGTATGGGAGGATTATGCAGTCAGTGGGGGTACAGGAGGATTATAACGTCAGTGGGGGTATAGGAGCATTATACCATCAGTGGGGGGAGAGGGGGATTATACAGTCAGTGGGGGTATAGGGGGATTATACAGTCAGTGCGGGTACAGGAGGATTATTCAGTCAGTGGGGGTATAGGGGGATTATACAGTCAATGGGGGGAGAGGGGGATTATACAGTCAGTGGGCGGATAGGGGGATTATACAGTCAGTGAGGGTATTGGAGGATTATACAGGCAGTGGGGGTATAGGAGGATTATACAGTTAATGGGGGTATAGGAGGATTATACAGTTAGTGGGGGTATAGGGGGATTATACAGTTAATGGGGGTATAGGAGGATTATACAGTCAGTGGGGGTATAGGAGGATTATACAGTTAATGGGGGTATAGGAGGATTATACAGTTAGTGGGGGTATAGGAGGATTATACAGTCAGTGGGGGTACAGGAGGATTATAATGTCAGTGGGGCTACAGGAGCATTATACCATCAGTGGGGGTACAGGAGGATTATACAGTCAGTGGGGGTATAGGGGGATTATACAGTCAGTGGGGGTATAGGAGGATTATTCAGTCAGTGGGGGTATAGGGGGATTATACAGTCAATGGGGGGAGAGGGGGATTATACAGTCAGTGGGCGGATCGGGGGATTATACAGTCAGTGAGGGTATTGGAGGATTATACAGGCAGTGGGTGTATAGGTGGATTATACAGTCAGTGGGAGTATAGGAGGATTATACAGTCAGTGGGGGTATAGGAGGATTATACAGTTAGTGGGGGAAAAGGCGGATTATACAGTCAATGGGGGTATAGGAGGATTATACAGTCAGTGGGGGTATAGGGGGAATATACAGTCAGTGGGGGTATAGGGGGATTATACAGTCAGTGAGGGTTTCGGGGGATTATACAGTCAGTGGGGGGAAAAGGAGGATTATACAGTCAGTGGGGGTATAGGAGGATTATACAGTCAGTGGGGGTATAGGGGGAATATACAATCAGTGGGGGTTTCGGAGGATTATACAGTTAGTGGGGGTATTGGGGGAATATACAGTCAGTGGGGGTATAGGAGGATTATACAGTCAGTGGGGGTATAGGAGGATTATACAGTCAGTGGGGGTATAGGAGGATTATACAGTTAGTGGGGGTATAGGGAGAATATACAGTCAGTGGGGGTATAGGAGGATTATACAGTCAGTGAGGGTATAGGAGGATTATACAGTCAGTGGGGGTATAGGAGGATTATACAGTTAGTGGGGGTATAGGAGGATTATACAGTCAGTGGGGGTATAGGGGGATTATACAGTTAGTGGGGGTATAGGAGGATTATACAGTTAGTGGGGGTATAGGGGGATTATACAGTTAGTGGGGGTATAGGAGGATTATACAGTTAGTGGGGGTATAGGGGGTTTATACAGTCAGTGGGGGTATCGGAGGATTATACAGTCAGTGGGGGTATCGGAGGATTATACAGTCAGTGGGGGTATAGGGGGATTATACAGTCAGTGGGGGTATAGGAGGATTATACAGTTAGTGGGGGGACAGGTGGATTATATCATCAGTGGGGGTATAGGAGGATTATACAGTCAGAGGGTGTGTAGGGGGATTATACAGTTAGTGGGGGTATAGGAGGATTATACAGTTAGTGGGGGTATCGGAGGATTATACAGTTAGTGGGGGTATAGGAGGATTATACAGTCAGTGGGGGTGTTGGAGGATTATACAGTAAGTGGGGGTATAGGAGGATTATACAGTCAGTGGGGGTATTGGAGGATTATACAGTTAGTGGGGGTATAGGAGGATTATACAGTCAGTGGGGATATAGGAGCATTATACAGTCAGTGGGGGTATAGGAGGATTATACAGTTAGTGGGGGTATAGGAGGATTATATAATCAGTGGGGGTGTTGGAGGATTATACAGTTAGTGGGGGTATAGGAGGATTATACAGTCAGTGGGGGTATTGGAGGATTATACAGTCAGTGGGGATATAGGAGGATTATACAGTCAGTGGGGGTTTCGGAGGATTATACAGTTAGTGGGGGTATTGGGGGAATATACAGTCAGTGGGGGTATAGGAGGATTATACAGTCAGTGGGGGTATAGGAGGATTATACAGTCAGTGGGGGTATAGGAGGATTATACAGTTAGTGGGGGTATAGGGGGAATATACAGTCAGTGGGGGTATAGGAGGATTATACAGTCAGTGAGGGTATAGGAGGATTATACAGTTAGTGGGGGTATAGGAGGATTATACAGTCAGTGCGGGTATAGGAGGATTATACAGTCAGTGGGGCTATAGGAGGATTATACAGTTAGTGGGGGTACAGGAGGATTATACAGTCAGTGGGGGTATAGGAGGATTATACAGTCAGTGGGGGTATAGGAGGATTATACAGTTAGTGGGGGTATAGGGGGATTATACAGTCAGTGGGGGTATAGGAGGATTATACAGTCAGTGGGGGTAGAGGAGGATTATACAGTTAGTGGGGGTATAGGAGGATTATAGAGTTAGTGGGGGTATAGGAGGATTATACAGTTAGTGGGGGTATAGGAGGATTATAGAGTTAGTGGGGGTATAGGAGGATTATACAGTTAATGGGGGTATAGGAGGATTATACAGTTAGTGGGGGTACAGGTGGATTATATCATCAGTGGGGGTATAGGAGGATTATACAGTCAGAGGGTGTGTAGGGGGATTATACAGTCAGTGGGGGTATTGGAGGATTATACAGTCAGTGGGGGTATAGGAGGATTATACAGTTAGTGGGGGTATAGGAGGATTATCCAGTCAGTGGGGGTATAGGAGGATTATACAGTTAGTGGGGTTATAGGAGGATTATACAGTCAGTGGGGGTATAGGAGGATTATACAGTCAGTGGGGGTATAGGAGGATTATACAGTCAGTGGGGGTATAGGAGGATTATACAGTCAGTGGGGGTGTTGGAGGATTATACAGTCAGTGGGGAGAGAGGAGCATTATACAGTCATTGGGGTTTTGGAGGATTATACAGTTAGTGGGGGTATAGGAGGATTGTGCAGTCAGTGGGGGTATTGGAGGATTATACAGTCAGTGGGGATATAGGAGGATTATACAGTTAGTGGGGGTGTCGGAGGATTATATAATCAGTGGGGGTAAAGGAGGATTATATCATCAGTGGGGGTACAGGAGGATAATATCATCAGTGGGGGTACAGGAGGATTATGCAGTCAGTGGGGGTATAGGAGGATTATGCAGTCAGTGGGGATATAGGCGGATTATACAGTCAGTGGGGGAAAAGGAGGATTATATCATCAGTGGGGGTATAGGAGGATTATACAGTTAGTGGGGGTATAGGAGGATTATATCATCAGTGGGGGTACAGGAGGATTATATCATCAGTGGGGGTATAGGGGGATTATGCAGTCAGTGGGGGTATAGGGGGATTATACAGTTAGTGGGGGTATAGGAGGATTATATCATCAGTGGGGGTATAGGAGGATTATACAGTCAGTGGGTGGAAAGGGGGATTATACAGTTAGTGGGGGTATAGGAGGATTATACAGTTAGTGGGGGTATAGGAGGATTATATCATCAGTGGGGGTACAGGAGGATTATACAGTCAGTGGGGGTATAGGAGGATTATACAGTCAGTGGGGGTATAGGAGGATTATACAGTCAGTGGGGGTATAGGGGGATTATAAAGTCAGTGGGGGTATAGGGGGATTATACAGTCAGTGGGGGTATAGGGGGATTATACAGTTAGTCGGGGTATCGGAGGATTATACAGTTAGTGGGGGTATAGGAGGATTATACAGTCAGTGGGGGTATAGGGGGATTATATCATCAGTGGGGGTATAGTGGGATTGTACAGTTAGTGGGGGTATAGGGGGATTATACAGTTAGTGGGGGTATAGGAGGATTATACAGTCAGTGGGGGTATAGGGGGATTCTACAGTCAGTGGGGGTACAGCAGGATTACACAGTTAGTGGGGGTATAGGAGGATTATACAGTCAGTGGGGGTATAGGGGGATTATACAGTCAGTGGGGGTATAGGAGGATTATACAGTCAGTGGGGGTATAGGGGGATTATACAGTCAGTGGGGGTATAGGGGGATTATACAGTTAGTGGGGGTATAGGAGGATTATACAGTCAGTGGGGGTATAGGAGGATTATACAGTCAGTGGGGGTATAGGAGGATTATACAGTCAGTGGGGGTATAGGGATTATACAGTCAGTGGGGGTATAGGGGGATTATACAGTCAGTGGGGGTATAGGGGGATTATACAGTCAGTGGGGGTATAGGGGGATTATACAGTCAGTGGGGGTATAGGAGGATTATACAGTCAGTGGGGGTATAGGAGGATTATACAGTCAGTGGGGGTATAGGAGGATTATACAGTCAGTGGGGGTATAGGGGGATTATACAGTCAGTGGGGGTATAGGGGGATTATACAGTTAGTCGGGGTATCGGAGGATTATACAGTTAGTGGGGGTATAGGAGGATTGTACAGTCAGTGGGGGTATGGGGGGATTCTACAGTCAGTGGGGGTACAGGAGGATTACACAGTTAGTGGGGGTATAGGAGGATTATACAGTCAGTGGGGGTATAGGGGGATTATACAGTCAGTGGGGGTATAGGGGGATTATACAGTCAGTGGGGGTATTGGTGGATTATACAGTCAGTGGGGGTATAGGAGGATTATACAGTCAGTGGGGGTATAGGGGGATTATACAGTCAGTGGGGGTATAGGGGGATTATACAGTTAGTGGGGGTATAGGAGGATTATACAGTCAGTGGGGGTATAGGAGGATTATACAGTCAGTGGGGGTATAGGAGGATTATACAGTCAGTGGGGGTATAGGGGGATTATACAGTCAGTGGGGGTATAGGGGGATTATACAGTCAGTGGGGGTATAGGGGGATTATACAGTCAGTGGGGGTATAGGGGGATTATACAGTCAGTGGGGGTATAGGGGGATTATACAGTCAGTGGGGGTATTGGTGGATTATACAGTTAATGGGGATATAGGAGGATTATACAGTTAGTGGGGGTACAGGAGGATTATACAGTTAGTGGGGGAATAGGAGGATTATATCATCAGTGGGGATACAGGAGGATTATATCATCAGTGGGGGTATTGGAGGATTATACAGTTAGTGGGGGTATAGGTGGATTATATCATCAGTGGGGGTATTGGGGGATTATACAGTCAGTGGGGGTATCGGAGGATTATACAATTAATGGGGATATAGGAGGATTATACAGTTCGTGGGGGTATAGGAGGATTATACAGTTAGTGGGGGTATAGGAGGATTGTACAGTTAGTGGGGGTATAGGTGGATTATACAGTTACTGGGGGTATTGGAGGATTATACAGTTAGTGGGGGTATAGGGGGATTATACAGTTAGTGGGGGTATAGGAGGATTATACAGTTACTGGGGGTATTGGAGGATTATACAGTTAGTGGGGGTATAGGGGGATTATACAGTTAGTGCGGGTATAGGAGGATTATACAGTTAGTGGGGGTATGGGAGGATTATACAGTTAGTGGGGGTATAGGAGGATTATACAGTTAGTGGGGGTATAGGAGGATTATACAGTTAGTGGGGGTATAGGGGGATTATACAGTTAGTGGGGGTATAGGAGGATTATACAGTTAGTGGGGGTATAGGAGGATTATACAGTTAGTGGGGGTATAGGAGGATTATACAGTTAGTGGGGGTATAGGGGGATTATACAGTTAGTGGGGGTATTGGGGGATTATACAGTTAGTGGGGGTATAGGAGGATTATACAGTTAGTGGGGGTATAGGAGGATTATACAGTTAGTGGGGGTATAGGGGGATTATACAGTTAGTGGGGTTATCGGGGGATTATACAGTTAGTGGGAGCATAGGAGAATTATACAGTTAGTGGGGGTCTAGGAGGATTATACAGTTAGTGGGGGTATAGGGGGATTATACAGTTTGTGGGGGTATAGGGGGATTATACAGTCAGTGGGGGTATCGGTGGATTATACAGTTAGTGGGGGTATAGGAGGATTATACAGTTAGTGGGGGTATAGGGGGATTATACAGTCAGTGGGGGTATAGGAGGATTATATCATCAGTGGGGGTATAGGAGGATTATACAGTTAGTGGGGGTTTTGGAGGATTATACAGTTCGTGGGGGTATAGGGGGATTATACAGTTAGTGGGGGTATAGGGGGATCATACAGTTTGTGGGGGTATAGGGGGATTATACAGTCAGTGGGGGTATAGGAGGATTATACAGTTAGTGGGGGTATAGGAGGATTATACAGTTTGTGGGTGTATAGGGGGATTATACAGTCAGTGGGGGTATAGGGGGATTATACAGTCAGTGGGGGTATAGGGGGATTATACAGTCAGTGGGGGTATAGGGGGATTGTACAGTCAGTGGGGGTATAGGAGGATTATACAGTTAGTGGGGGTATAGGAGGATTATACAGTCAGTGGGGGTACAGGGGGATTATACAGTCAGTGGGGGTATCGGGGGATTATACAGTCAGTGGGGGTATCGGGGGATTATACAGTCAGTGGGGGTATAGGAGGATTATACAGTCAGTGGGGGTATAGGGGGATTATATCATCAGTGGGGGTATCGGAGGATTATCCAGTTATTGGGGGTATCGGAGGATTATACAGTCAGTGAGGGTATAGGGGGATTATACAGTCAGTGGGGGTATAGGAGGATTATACAGTCAGTGGGGGTATAGGGTGATTATGCAGTCAGTGGGGGTATCGGGAGATTATACAGTCAGTGGGGGTATAGGAGGATTATCCAGTTAGTGGGGGTATAGGAGGATTATACAGTTAGTGGGGGTATAGGAGGATTATACAGTTAGTGGGGGTATAGGTGGATTATACAGTTAGTGGGGGTATAGGAGGATTATAGAGTTAGTGGGGGTATTGGAGGATTATACAGTTAATGGGGGTATAGGAGGATTATACAGTTAGTGGGGGTATCGGAGGATTATACAGTTAGTGGGGGTATAGGGGGATTATACAGTTATTGGGGGTATAGGAGGATTATACAGTTAGTGGGGGTATAGGGGGATTATACAGGCAGTGGGGGTATAGGAGGATTATACAGTTAGTGGGGGTATAGGTGGATTATACAGTTAGTGGGGGTATAGGAGGATTATACAGTTAGTGGGGCTATAGGGGGATTATACAGTTAGTGGGGGTATAGGGGGATTATACAGTTAGTGGGGGTATAGGAGGATTATACAGTTAGTGGGGGTATAGGGGGATTTTACAGTTAGTGGGGGTATAGGGGGATTATACAGTCAGTGGGGGTATAGGAGGATGAAACAGTCAGTGGGGGTATAGGAGGATTATACAGTTAGTGGGGGTATTGGGGGATTACACATTCAGTGGGGGTATCGGGGGATTATACAGTCAGTGGGGGTATAGGAGGATTATATCATCAGTGGGGGTATTGGAGGATTATACAGTCAGTGGGGGTATAGGAGGATTATATCATCAGTGGGGGTATTGGAGGATTATACAGTCAGTGGGGGTATAGGAGGATTATACAGTTAGTGGGGGTTCAGGAGGATTATACAGTCAGTGGGGTTATAGGAGGATTATACAGTCAGTGGGGGTATAGGAGGATTATACAGTCAGTGGGGGTATAGGAGGATTATACAGTCAGTGGGGGGAAAAGGAGGATTATACAGTCAGTGGGGGTATAGGGGGATTATACAGTTAGTGGGGGTATAGGAGGATTATACAGTCAGTGGGGGTATAGGGGGATTATACAGTCAGTGGGGGTATAGGAGGATTATTCAGTCAGTGGGGGTCTAGGGGGATTATACAGTTAGTGGGGGTATGGGAGGATTATACAGTCAGTGGGGGTATGGTAGGATTATACAGTTAGTGGGAGTATAGGAGGCTTATACAGTCAGTGGGGGTATAGGGGGATTATACAGTTAGTGGGGGTATAGGAGGATTATACAGTCAGTGGGGGTATAGGAGGATTATACAGTCAGTGGGGGTATAGGGGGAATATACAGTTAGTGGGGGTATGGGAGGATTATACAGTAGGTGGGGGTATAGGGGGATTATACAGTCAGTGGGGGTACAGGGGGATTATACAGTTAGTGGGGGTATGGGAGGATTATACAGTAGGTGAGGGTATAGGAGGATTATACAGTTAGTGGGGGTATAGGAGGATTATACAGTCAGTGGGGGTATAGGAGGATTATACAGTCAGTGGGGGGATGGGAGGATTATACAGTAGGTGGGGGTATAGGAGGATTATACAGTCAGTGGGGGTATAGGAGGATTATACAGTCAGTGGGCGTATAGGAGGATTATACAGTCAGTGGGGGGATGGGAGGATTATACAGTTAGTGGGGGTATAGGAGGATTATACAGTTACTGGGGGTATTGCAGGATTATACAGTTAGTGGGGGTATAGGGGGATTATACAGTTAGTGCGGGTATAGGAGGATTATACAGTTAGTGGGGGTATAGGAGGATTATACAGTTAGTGGGGGGATAGGAGGATTATACAGTTAGTGGGGGTATAGGGGGATTATACAGTTAGTGGGGGTATAGGAGGATTACACAGTTAGTGGGGGTATAGGAGGATTATACAGTTAGTGGGGGTATAGGGGGATTATACAGTTAGTGGGGGTATAGGAGGATTATACAGTTAGTGGGGGTATAGGAGGATTATACAGTTAGTGGGGGTATAGGAGGATTATACAGTTAGTGGGGGTATAGGGGGATTATACAGTTAGTGGGGGTATAGGGGGATTATACAGTTAGTGGGGGTATAGGAGGATTATACAGTTAGTGGGGGTATAGGGGGATTATACAGTTAGTGGGGTTATAGGGGGATTATACAGTTAGTGGGAGTATAGGAGAATTATACAGTTAGTGGGGGTATAGGAGGATTATACAGTTAGTGGGGGTAGAGGGGGATTATACAGTTTGTGGGGGTATAGGGGGATTATACAGTCAGTGGGGGTATCGGTGGATTATACAGTTAGTGGGGGTATAGGAGGATTATACAGTTAGTGGGGGTATAGGGGGATTATACAGTCAGTGGGGGTATAGGAGGATTATATCATCAGTGGTGGTATAGGAGGATTATACAGTTCGTGGGGGTATACGTGGATTATACAGTTAGTGGGGGTATAGGAGGATTATACAGTTAGTGGGGGTTTTGGAGGATTATACAGTTAGTGGGGGTATAGGGGGATTATACAGTTAGTGGGGGTATCGGGGGATCATACAGTTTGTGGGGGTATAGGGGGATTATACAGTCAGTGGGGGTATAGGAGGATTATACAGTTAGTGGGGTTATAGGAGGATTATACAGTTTGTGGGTGTATAGGGGGATGATACAGTCAGTGGGGGTATAGGGGGATTATACAGTCAGTGGGGGTATAGGGGGATTATACAGTCAGTGGGGGTATAGGGGGATTATACAGTCAGTGGGGGTATAGGGGGATTATACAGTCAGTGGGGGTATAGGGGGATTATACAGTTAGTGGGGGTATAGGAGGATTATACAGTCAATGAGGGTATAGGGGGATTATACAGTCAGTGGGGGGAGAGGAGGATTATAAAGTCAGTGTGGGTATAGGGTGATTATGCAGTCAGTGGGGGTATCGGGAGATTATACAGTCAGTGGGGGTATAGGAGGATTATCCAGTTAGTGGGGGTATAGGAGGATTATACAGTTAGTGGGGGTATAGGAGGATTATACAGTTAGTGGGGGTATAGGTGGATTATACAGTTAATGGGGGTATAGGAGGATTATACAGTTAGTGGGGGTATAGGAGGATTATACAGTTAGTGGGGGTATAGGGGGATTATACAGTTAGTGGGGGTATTGGAGGATTATACAGTTAATGGGGGTATAGGAGGATTATACAGTTAGTGGGGGTATCGGATGATTATACAGTTAGTGGGGGTATAGGGGGATTATACAGTTAGTGGGGGTATAGGGGGATTATACAGTTAGTGGGGGTATAGGAGGATTATACAGTTAGTGGGGGTATAGGAGGATTATACAGTTAGTGGGGGTATAGGAGGATTATACAGTTAGTGGGGGTATAGGAGGATTATACAGTTAGTGGGGGTATAGGAGGATTATACAGTTAGTGGGGGTATAGGAGGATTATACAGTTAGTGGGGGTATAGGGGGATTATACAGTTAGTGGGGGTATAGGTGGATTATACAGTTAGTGGGGGTATAGGAGGATTATACAGTTAGTGGGGGTATAGGAGGATTATACAGTTAGTGGGGGTATAGGAGGATTATACAGTTAGTGGGGGTATAGGGGGATTATACAGTTAGTGGGGGTATAGGAGGATTATACAGTTAGTGGGGGTATAGGGGGATTATACAGTCAGTGGGGGTATAGGGGGATTATACAGTCATTGGGGGTATAGGAGGATTATACAGTTAGTGGGGGTATAGGAGGATTATACAGTTTGTGGGGGTATAGGGGGATTATACAGTCAGTGGGGGTATAGGGGGATTATACAGTCAGTGGGGGTATAGGGGGATTATACAGTCAGTGGGGGTATAGGGGGATTATACAGTCAGTGGGGGTATAGGAGGATTATACAGTTAGTGGGGGTATAGGAGGATTATACAGTCAGTGGGGGTATTGGGGGATTACACAGTCAGTGGGGGTATCGGGGGATTATATCATCAGTGGGGGTATAGGAGGATTATATCATCAGTGGGGGTATTGGAGGATTATACAGTCAGTGGGGGTACAGGAGGATGATATCATCAGTGGGGGTATTGGAGGATTATACAGTCAGTGGGGGTATAGGAGGATTATACAGTCAGTGGGGGTATAGGAGGATTATACAGTCAGTGGGGGTATAGGAGGATTATACAGTCAGTGGGGGGGAAAAGGAGGATTATACAGTCAGTGGGGGGAAAAGGGGGATTATACAGTCAGTGGGGGTATAGGGGGATTATACAGTCAGTGGGGGTATAGGAGGATTATACAGTCAGTGGGGGTATAGGAGGATTATACAGTCAGTGGGGGTATAGGAGGATTATACAGTCAGTGGGGGTATAGGAGGATTATACAGTCAGTGGGGGTATAGGAGGATTATACAGTCAGTGGGGGTATAGGGGGATTATACAGTTAGTGGGGGTATGGGAGGATTTCCAGTCAGTGGGGGTATAGGAGGATTATACAGTTAGTGGGGGTATAGGAGGATTATACAGTTAGTGGGGGTATAGGGGGATTATACAGTTAGTGGGGGTATAGGGGGATTATACAGTTAGTGGGGGTATAGGAGGATTATACAGTTAGTGGGGGTATAGGAGGATTATACAGTTAGTGGGGGTATAGGAGGATTATACAGTTAGTGGGGGTATAGGAGGATTATACAGTTAGTGGGGGTATAGGGGGATTATACAGTTTGTGGGGGTATAGGGGGATTATACAGTTAGTGGGAGTATAGGAGGATCATACAGTTAGTGGGGGGACAGGAGGATTATATCATCAGTGGGGGTATTGGAGGATTATACAGTCAGTGGGGGTATAGGAGGATTATACAGTTAGTGGGGGTTTAGGAGGATTATACAGTCAGTGGGGGTATAGGAGGATTATACAGTCAGTGGGGGTATAGGAGGATTATACAGTCAGTGGGGGTATAGGAGGATTATACAGTCAGTGGGGGGAAAAGGAGGATTATACAGTCAGTGGGGGTATAGGGGGATTATACAGTTAGTGGGGGTATAGGAGGATTATACAGTCAGTGGGGGTATAGGGGGATTATACAGTCAGTGGGGGTATAGGAGGATTATTCAGTCAGTGGGGGTCTAGGGGGATTATACAGTTAGTGGGGGTATGGGAGGATTATACAGTCAGTGGGGGTATGGTAGGATTATACAGTTAGTGGGAGTATAGGAGGCTTATACAGTCAGTGGGGGTATAGGGGGATTATACAGTTAGTGGGGGTATAGGAGGATTATACAGTCAGTGGGGGTATAGGAGGATTATACAGTCAGTGGGGGTATAGGGGGAATATACAGTTAGTGGGGGTATGGGAGGATTATACAGTAGGTGGGGGTATAGGGGGATTGTACAGTCAGTGGGGGTACAGGGGGATTATACAGTTAGTGGGGGTATGGGAGGATTATACAGTCGGTGGGGGTATAGGAGGATTATACAGTCAGTGGGGGTATAGGAGGATTATACAGTCAGTGGGGGTTTCGGAGGATTATACAGTCAGTGGGGGGATGGGAGGATTATACAGTAGGTGGGGGTATAGGAGGATTATACAGTCAGTGGGGGTATAGGAGGATTATACAGTCAGTGGGCGTATAGGAGGATTATACAGTCAGTGGGGGGATGGGAGGATTATACAGTTAGTGGGGGTATAGGAGGATTATACAGTTACTGGGGGTATTGGAGGATTATCCAGTTAGTGGGGGTATAGGGGGATTATACAGTTAGTGCGGGTATAGGAGGATTATACAGTTAGTGGGGGTATAGGAGGATTATACAGTTAGTGGGGGGATAGGAGGATTATACAGTTAGTGGGGGTATAGGGGGATTATACAGTTAGTGGGGGTATAGGAGGATTACACAGTTAGTGGGGGTATAGGAGGATTATACAGTTAGTGGGGGTATAGGGGGATTATACAGTTAGTGGGGGTATAGGAGGATTATACAGTTAGTGGGGGTATAGGAGGATTATACAGTTAGTGGGGGTATAGGAGGATTATACAGTTAGTGGGGGTATAGGGGGATTATACAGTTAGTGGGGGTATAGGGGGATTATACAGTTAGTGGGGGTATAGGAGGATTATACAGTTAGTGGGGGTATAGGGGGATTAGACAGTTAGTGGGGTTATAGGGGGATTATACAGTTAGTGGGAGTATAGGAGAATTATACAGTTAGTGGGGGTATAGGAGGATTATACAGTTAGTGGGGGTAGAGGGGGATTATACAGTTTGTGGGGGTATAGGGGGATTATACAGTCAGTGGGGGTATCGGTGGATTATACAGTTAGTGGGGGTATAGGAGGATTATACAGTTAGTGGGGGTATAGGGGGATTATACAGTCAGTGGGGGTATAGGAGGATTATATCATCAGTGGTGGTTTCGGAGGATTATACAGTTCGTGGGGGTATACGTGGATTATACAGTTAGTGGGGGTATAGGAGGATTATACAGTTAGTGGGGGTTTTGGAGGATTATACAGTTCGTGGGGGTATAGGGGGATTATACAGTCAGTGGGGGTATCGGGAGATTATACAGTCAGTGGGGGTATAGGAGGATTATACAGTTAGTGGGGGTATAGGGGGATTATACAGTCAGTGGGGGTATAGGAGGATTATATCATCAATGGGGGTATCGGAGGATTATCCAGTTATTGGGGGTATCGGAGGATTATACAGTCAATGAGGGTATAGGGGGATTATACAGTCAGTGGGGGGAGAGGAGGATTATAAAGTCAGTGTGGGTATAGGGTGATTATGCAGTCAGTGGGGGTATCGGGAGATTATACAGTCAGTGGGGGTATAGGAGGATTATCCAGTTAGTGGGGGTATAGGAGGATTATACAGTTAGTGGGGGTATAGGTGGATTATACAGTTAATGGGGGTATAGGAGGATTATACAGTTAGTGGGGGTATAGGAGGATTATACAGTTAGTGGGGGTATAGGGGGATTATACAGTTAGTGGGGGTATTGGAGGATTATACAGTTAATGGGGGTATAGGAGGATTATACAGTTAGTGGGGGTATCGGATGATTATACAGTTAGTGGGGGTATAGGGGGATTATACAGTTAGTGGGGGTATAGGGGGATTATACAGTTAGTGGGGGTATAGGAGGATTATACAGTTAGTGGGGGTATAGGAGGATTATACAGTTAGTGGGGGTATAGGAGGATTATACAGTTAGTGGGGGTATAGGGGGATTATACAGTTAGTGGGAGTATAGGAGGATCATACAGTTAGTGGGGGTATAGGAGGATTATACAGTTAGTGGGGGTATAGGGGGATTATACAGTCAGTGGGGGTATAGGGGGATTATACAGTCATTGGGGGTATAGGAGGATTATACAGTTAGTGGGGGTATAGGAGGATTATACAGTTTGTGGGGGTATAGGGGGATTATACAGTCAGTGGGGGTATAGGGGGATTATACAGTCAGTGGGGGTATAGGGGGATTATACAGTCAGTGGGGGTATAGGGGGATTATACAGTCAGTGGGGGTATAGGGGGATTATACAGTCAGTGGGGGTATAGGAGGATTATACAGTTAGTGGGGGTATAGGAGGATTATACAGTCAGTGGGGGTATTGGGGGATTACACAGTCAGTGGGGGTATCGGGGGATTATACAGTCAGTGGGGGTATAGGAGGATTATATCATCAGTGGGGGTATTGGAGGATTATACAGTCAGTGGGGGTACAGGAGGATGATATCATCAGTGGGGGTATTGGAGGATTATACAGTCAGTGGGGGTATAGGAGGATTATACAGTCAGTGGGGGTATAGGAGGATTATACAGTCAGTGGGGGTATAGGAGGA
Organism: Heptranchias perlo; assembly: GCF_035084215.1. Lineage (NCBI taxonomy): Eukaryota > Metazoa > Chordata > Chondrichthyes > Hexanchiformes > Hexanchidae > Heptranchias > Heptranchias perlo. The sequence continues at coordinate 1,385,847 of NC_090348.1, forward strand.
TTATACAGTCAGTGGGGGGGAAAAGGAGGATTAGACAGTCAGTGGGGGGAAAAGGGGGATTATACAGTCAGTGGGGGTATAGGGGGATTATACAGTCAGTGGGGGTATAGGAGGATTATACAGTCAGTGGGGGTATAGGAGGATTATACAGTCAGTGGGGGTATAGGAGGATTATACAGTCAGTGGGGGTATAGGAGGATTATACAGTCAGTGGGGGTATAGGAGGATTATACAGTCAGTGGGGGGAAAAGGAGGATTATACAGTCAGTGGGGGTATAGGGGGATTATACAGTTAGTGGGGGTATGGGAGGATTTCCAGTCAGTGGGGGTATAGGAGGATTATACAGTTAGTGGGGGTATAGGAGGATTATACAGTTAGTGGGGGTATAGGGGGATTATACAGTTAGTGGGGGTATAGGGGGATTATACAGTTAGTGGGGGTATAGGAGGATTATACAGTTAGTGGGGGTATAGGAGGATTATACAGTTAGTGGGGGTATAGGAGGATTATACAGTTAGTGGGGGTATAGGAGGATTATACAGTTAGTGGGGGTATAGGGGGATTATACAGTTTGTGGGGGTATAGGGGGATTATACAGTTAGTGGGAGTATAGGAGGATCATACAGTTAGTGGGGGTATAGGAGGATTATATCATCAGTGGGGGTATTGGAGGATTATACAGTCAGTGGGGGTATAGGAGGATTATACAGTTAGTGGGGGTTTAGGAGGATTATACAGTCAGTGGGGGTATAGGAGGATTATACAGTCAGTGGGGGTATAGGAGGATTATACAGTCAGTGGGGGTATAGGAGGATTATACAGTCAGTGGGGGGAAAAGGAGGATTATACAGTCAGTGGGGGTATAGGGGGATTATACAGTTAGTGGGGGTATAGGAGGATTATACAGTCAGTGGGGGTATAGGGGGATTATACAGTCAGTGGGGGTATAGGAGGATTATTCAGTCAGTGGGGGTCTAGGGGGATTATACAGTTAGTGGGGGTATGGGAGGATTATACAGTCAGTGGGGGTATGGTAGGATTATACAGTTAGTGGGAGTATAGGAGGCTTATACAGTCAGTGGGGGTATAGGGGGATTATACAGTTAGTGGGGGTATAGGAGGATTATACAGTCAGTGGGGGTATAGGAGGATTATACAGTCAGTGGGGGTATAGGGGGAATATACAGTTAGTGGGGGTATGGGAGGATTATACAGTAGGTGGGGGTATAGGGGGATTATACAGTCAGTGGGGGTACAGGGGGATTATACAGTTAGTGGGGGTATGGGAGGATTATACAGTAGGTGGGGGTATAGGAGGATTATACAGTCAGTGGGGGTATAGGAGGATTATACAGTCAGTGGGGGTATAGGAGGATTATACAGTCAGTGGGGGGATGGGAGGATTATACAGTAGGTGGGGGTATAGGAGGATTATACAGTCAGTGGGGGTATAGGAGGATTATACAGTCAGTGGGCGTATAGGAGGATTATACAGTCAGTGGGGGGATGGGAGGATTATACAGTTAGTGGGGGTATAGGAGGATTATACAGTTACTGGGGGTATTGGAGGATTATACAGTTAGTGGGGGTATAGGGGGATTATACAGTTAGTGCGGGTATAGGAGGATTATACAGTTAGTGGGGGGATAGGAGGATTATACAGTTAGTGGGGGTATAGGGGGATTATACAGTTAGTGGGGGTATAGGAGGATTACACAGTTAGTGGGGGTATAGGAGGATTATACAGTTAGTGGGGGTATAGGGGGATTATACAGTTAGTGGGGGTATAGGAGGATTATACAGTTAGTGGGGGTATAGGAGGATTATACAGTTAGTGGGGGTATAGGAGGATTATACAGTTAGTGGGGGTATAGGGGGATTATACAGTTAGTGGGGGTATAGGGGGATTATACAGTTAGTGGGGGTATAGGAGGATTATACAGTTAGTGGGGGTTTTGGGGGATTATACAGTTAGTGGGGTTATAGGGGGATTATACAGTTAGTGGGAGTATCGGAGAATTTTACAGTTAGTGGGGGTATAGGAGGATTATACAGTTAGTGGGGGTAGAGGGGGATTATACAGTTTGTGGGGGTATAGGGGGATTATACAGTCAGTGGGGGTATCGGTGGATTATACAGTTAGTGGGGGTATAGGAGGATTATACAGTTAGTGGGGGTATAGGGGGATTATACAGTCAGTGGGGGTATAGGAGGATTATATCATCAGTGGTGGTTTCGGAGGATTATACAGTTCGTGGGGGGATACGTGGATTATACAGTTAGTGGGGGTATAGGAGGATTATACAGTTAGTGGGGGTTTTGGAGGATTATACAGTTAGTGGGGGTATAGGGGGATTATACAGTTAGTGGGGGTATCGGGGGATCATACAGTTTGTGGGGGTATAGGAGGATTATACAGTCAGTGGGGGTATCGGGGGATTATACAGTCAGTGGGGGTATAGGGGGATTATACAGTCAGTGGGGGTATAGGGGGATTATACAGTCAGTGGGGGTATAGGGGGATTATACAGTTAGTGGGGGTATAGGAGGATTATACAGTCAGTGGGGGTATAGGGGGATTATACAGTCAGTGGGGGTATCGGGGGATTATACAGTCAGTGGGGGTATAGGAGGATTATACAGTCAGTGGGGGTATAGGGGGATTATATCATCAGTGGGGGTATCGGAGGATTATCCAGTTATTGGGGGTATCGGAGGATTATACAGTCAATGAGGGTATAGGGGGATTATACAGTCAGTGGGGGGAGAGGAGGATTATACAGTCAGTGTGGGTATAGGGTGATTATGCAGTCAGTGGGGGTATCGGGAGATTATACAGTCAGTGGGGGTATAGGAGGATTATCCAGTTAGTGGGGGTATAGGAGGATTATACAGTTAGTGGGGGTATAGGAGGATTATACAGTTAGTGGGGGTATAGGAGGATTATACAGTTAGTGGGGGTATAGGAGGATTATACAGTTAGTGGGGGTATAGGAGGATTATACAGTTAGTGGGGGTATAGGGGGATTATACAGTTAGTGGGGGTATAGGGGGATTATACAGTTAGTGGGAGTATAGGAGGATCATACAGTTAGTGGGGGTATAGGAGGATTATACAGTTAGTGGGGGTATAGGGGGATTATACAGTCAGTGGGGGTATAGGGGGATTATACAGTCATTGGGGGTATAGGGGGATTATACAGTTAGTGGGGGTATAGGAGGATTATACAGTTTGTGGGGGTATAGGGGGATTATACAGTCAGTGGGGGTATAGGGGGATTATACAGTCAGTGGGGGTATAGGGGGATTATACAGTCAGTGGGGGTATAGGAGGATTATACAGTTAGTGGGGGTATAGGAGGATTATACAGTCAGTGGGGGTATTGGGGGATTACACAGTCAGTGGGGGTATCGGGGGATTATACAGTCAGTGGGGGTATAGGAGGATTATATCATCAGTGGGGGTATTGGAGGATTATACAGTCAGTGGGGGTACAGGAGGATGATATCATCAGTGGGGGTATTGGAGGATTATACAGTCAGTGGGGGTATTGGAGGATTATACAGTCAGTGGGGGTATAGGAGGATTATACAGTCAGTGGGGGTATAGGAGGATTATACAGTCAGTGGGGGGGAAAAGGAGGATTATACAGTCAGTGGGGGGAAAAGGGGGATTATACAGTCAGTGGGGGTATAGGGGGATTATACAGTCAGTGGGGGTATAGGAGGATTATACAGTCAGTGGGGGTATAGGAGGATTATACAGTCAGTGGGGGTATAGGAGGATTATACAGTCAGTGGGGGTATAGGAGGATTATACAGTCAGTGGGGGGGAAAAGGAGGATTATACAGTCAGTGGGGGGAAAAGGGGGATTATACAGTCAGTGGGGGTATAGGGGGATTATACAGTCAGTGGGGGTATAGGAGGATTATACAGTCAGTGGGGGTATAAGAGGATTATACAGTCAGTGGGGGTATAGGAGGATTATACAGTCAGTGGGGGTATAGGAGGATTATACAGTCAGTGGGGGGAAAAGGAGGATTATACAGTCAGTGGGGGTATAGGGGGATTATACAGTTAGTGGGGGTATGGGAGGATTTCCAGTCAGTGGGGGTATAGGAGGATTATACAGTTAGTGGGGGTATAGGAGGATTATACAGTTAGTGGGGGTATAGGGGGATTATACAGTTAGTGGGGGTATAGGGGGATTATACAGTTAGTGGGGGTATAGGAGGATTATACAGTTAGTGGGGGTATAGGAGGATTATACAGTAAGTGGGGGTATAGGAGGATTATACAGTTAGTGGGGGTATAGGGGGATTATACAGTTAGTGGGGGTATAGGGGGATTATACAGTTAGTGGGAGTATAGGAGGATCATACAGTTAGTGGGGGTATAGGAGGATTATACAGTTAGTGGGGGTATAGGGGGATTCTACAGTCAGTGGGGGTATAGGGGGATTATACAGTCATTGGGGGTATAGGAGGATTATACAGTTAGTGGGGGTATAGGAGGATTATACAGTTTGTGGGGGTATAGGGGGATTATACAGTCAGTGGGGGTATAGGGGGATTATACAGTCAGTGGGGGTATAGGGGGATTATACAGTCAGTGGGGGTATAGGGGGATTATACAGTCAGTGGGGGTATAGGAGGATCATACAGTTAGTGGGGGTATAGGAGGATTATACAGTCAGTGGGGGTATTGGGGGATTACACAGTCAGTGGGGGTATCGGGGGATTATACAGTCAGTGGGGGTATAGGAGGATTATATCATCAGTGGGGGTATTGGAGGATTATACAGTCAGTGGGGGTACAGGAGGATTATATCATCAGTGGGGGTATTGGAGGATTATACAGTCAGTGGGGGTATAGGAGGATTATACAGTCAGTGGGGGTATAGGAGGATTATACAGTCAGTGGGGGTATAGGAGGATTATACAATCAGTGGGGGGAAAAGGAGGATTATACAGTCAGTGGGGGTATAGGGGGATTATACAGTCAGTGGGGGTATAGGGGGATTATACAGTCAGTGGGGGTGTAGGAGGATTATACAGTCAGTGGGGGTATAGGAGGATTATACAGTCAGTGGGGGTATAGGAGGATTATACAGTCAGTGGGGGTATAGGAGGATTATACAGTCAGTGGGGGTATAGGAGGATTATACAGTCAGTGGGGGGAAAAGGAGGATTATACAGTCAGTGGGGGTATGGGGGGATTATACAGTTAGTGGGGGTATAGGGGGATTATACAGTTAGTGGGGGTATAGGGGGATTATACAGTTAGTGGGGGTATAGGAGGATTATACAGTTAGTGGGGGTATAGGGGGATTATACAGTTAGTGGGGTTATAGGGGGATTATACAGTTAGTGGGAGTATAGGAGAATTATACAGTTAGTGGGGGTATAGGAGGATTATACAGTTAGTGGGGGTAGAGGGGGATTATACAGTTTGTGGGGGTATAGGGGGATTATACAGTCAGTGGGGGTATCGGTGGATTATACAGTTAGTGGGGGTATAGGAGGATTATACAGTTAGTGGGGGTATAGGGGGATTATACAGTCAGTGGGGGTATAGGAGGATTATATCATCAGTGGTGGTTTCGGAGGATTATACAGTTCGTGGGGGTATACGTGGATTATACAGTTAGTGGGGGTATCGGAGGATTATACAGTTAGTGGGGGTTTTGGAGGATTATACAGTTAGTGGGGGTATAGGGGGATTATACAGTTAGTGGGGGTATCGGGGGATCATACAGTTTGTGGGGGTATAGGGGGATTATACAGTCAGTGGGGGTATAGGAGGATTATACAGTTAGTGGGGTTATAGGAGGATTATACAGTTTGTGGGTGTATAGGGGGATTATACAGTCAGTGGGGGTATAGGGGGATTATACAGTCAGTGGGGGTATAGGGGGATTATACAGTCAGTGGGGGTATAGGGGGATTATACAGTCAGTGGGGGTATAGGGGGATTATACAGTTAGTGGGGGTATAGGAGGATTATACAGTCAGTGGGGGTATAGGGGGATTATACAGTCAGTGGGGGTATCGGGGGATTATACAGTCAGTGGGGGTATAGGAGGATTATACAGTCAGTGGGGGTATAGGGGGATTATATCATCAGTGGGGGTATCGGAGGATTATCCAGTTATTGGGGGTAGCGGAGGATTATACAGTCAATGAGGGTATAGGGGGATTATACAGTCAGTGGGGGGAGAGGAGGATTATACAGTCAGTGTGGGTATAGGGTGATTATGCAGTCAGTGGGGGTATCGGGAGATTATACAGTCAGTGGGGGTATAGGAGGATTATCCAGTTAGTGGGGGTATAGGAGGATTATACAGTTAGTGGGGGTATAGGAGGATTATACAGTTAGTGGGGGTATAGGAGGATTATACAGTTAGTGGGGGTATAGGAGGATTATACAGTTAGTGGGGGTATAGGAGGATTATACAGTTAGTGGGGGTATAGGGGGATTATACAGTTAGTGGGGGTATAGGGGGATTATACAGTTAGTGGGAGTATAGGAGGATCATACAGTTAGTGGGGGTATAGGAGGATTATACAGTTAGTGGGGGTATAGGGGGATTATACAGTCAGTGGGGGTATAGGGGGATTATACAGTCATTGGGGGTATAGGGGGATTATACAGTTAGTGGGGGTATAGGAGGATTATACAGTTTGTGGGGGTATAGGGGGATTATACAGTCAGTGGGGGTATAGGGGGATTATACAGTCAGTGGGGGTATTGGGGGATTACACAGTCAGTGGGGGTATCGGGGGATTATACAGTCAGTGGGGGTATAGGAGGATTATATCATCAGTGGGGGTATTGGAGGATTATACAGTCAGTGGGGGTACAGGAGGATGATATCATCAGTGGGGGTATTGGAGGATTATACAGTCAGTGGGGGTATTGGAGGATTATACAGTCAGTGGGGGTATAGGAGGATTATACAGTCAGTGGGGGTATAGGAGGATTATACAGTCAGTGGGGGGGAAAAGGAGGATTATACAGTCAGTGGGGGGAAAAGGGGGATTATACAGTCAGTGGGGGTATAGGGGGATTATACAGTCAGTGGGGGTATAGGAGGATTATACAGTCAGTGGGGGTATAGGAGGATTATACAGTCAGTGGGGGTATAGGAGGATTATACAGTCAGTGGGGGTATAGGAGGATTATACAGTCAGTGGGGGTTTCGGAGGATTATACAGTCAGTGGGGGGAAAAGGAGGATTATACAGTCAGTGGGGGTATAGGGGGATTATACAGTTAGTGGGGGTATGGGAGGATTTCCAGTCAGTGGGGGTATAGGAGGATTATACAGTTAGTGGGGGTATAGGAGGATTATACAGTTAGTGGGGGTATAGGGGGATTATACAGTTAGTGGGGGTATAGGGGGATTATACAGTTAGTGGGGGGAAAAGGAGGATTATACAGTTAGTGGGGGTATAGGAGGATTATACAGTTAGTGGGGGTATAGGAGGATTATACAGTTAGTGGGGGTATAGGGGGATTATACAGTTAGTGGGGGTATAGGGGGATTATACAGTTAGTGGGAGTATAGGAGGATCATACAGTTAGTGGGGGTATAGGAGGATTATACAGTTAGTGGGGGTATAGGGGGATTCTACAGTCAGTGGGGGTATAGGGGGATTATACAGTCATTGGGGGTATAGGAGGATTATACAGTTAGTGGGGGTATAGGAGGATTATACAGTTTGTGGGGGTATAGGGGGATTATACAGTCAGTGGGGGTATAGGGGGATTATACAGTCAGTGGGGGTATAGGGGGATTATACAGTCAGTGGGGGTATAGGGGGATTATACAGTCAGTGGGGGTATAGGAGGATCATACAGTTAGTGGGGGTATAGGAGGATTATACAGTCAGTGGGGGTATTGGGGGATTACACAGTCAGTGGGGGTATCGGGGGATTATACAGTCAGTGGGGGTATAGGAGGATTATATCATCAGTGGGGGTATTGGAGGATTATACAGTCAGTGGGGGTACAGGAGGATTATATCATCAGTGGGGGTATTGGAGGATTATACAGTCAGTGGGGGTATAGGAGGATTATACAGTCAGTGGGGGTATAGGAGGATTATACAGTCAGTGGGGGTATAGGAGGATTATACAATCAGTGGGGGGAAAAGGAGGATTATACAGTCAGTGGGGGTATAGGGGGATTATACAGTCAGTGGGGGTATAGGGGGATTATACAGTCAGTGGGGGTGTAGGAGGATTATACAGTCAGTGGGGGTATAGGAGGATTATACAGTCAGTGGGGGTATAGGAGGATTATACAGTCAGTGGGGGTATAGGAGGATTATACAGTCAGTGGGGGTATAGGAGGATTATACAGTCAGTGGGGGGAAAAGGAGGATTATACAGTCAGTGGGGGTATAGGGGGATTATACAGTTAGTGGGGGTATGGGAGGATTATACAGTCAGTGGGGGTACGGGAGGATTATACAGTTAGTGGGAGTACAGGAGTCTTATACAGTCAGTGGGGGTATAGGAGGATTATACAGTCAGTGGGGGTATGGGAGGATTATACAGTCAGTGGGGGTATAGGGGGATTATACAGTTAGTGGGGGTATGGGAGGATTATGCAGTCAGTGGGGGTATGGGAGGATTATACAGTTCGTGGGAGTATAGGAGGCTTATACAGTCAGTGGGGGTATAGGAGGATTATACAGTCACTGGGGGTATGGGAGGATTATACAGTCAGTGGGGGTATAGGGGGATTATACAGTCAGTGGGGGTATAGGAGGATTATACAGTCAGTGGGGGTATAGGAGGATTATACAGGCAGTGGGGGTATAGGAGGATTATACAGTCAGTGGGGGGAAAAGGAGGATTATACAGTCAGTGGGGGTATAGGGGGATTATACAGTTAGTGGGTGTATGGGAGGATTATACAGTCAGTGGGGGTATGGGAGGATTATACAGTTAGTGGGAGTACAGGAGGCTTATACAGTCAGTGGGGGTATAGGAGGATTATACAGTCAGTGGGGGTATGGGAGGATTATGCAGTCAGTGGGGGTATAGGGGGATTATACAGTTAGTGGGGGTATGGGAGGATTATACAGTCAGTGGGGGTATGGGAGGATTATACAGTTAGTGGGAGTATAGGAGGCTTATACAGTCAGTGGGGGTATAGGAGGATTATACAGTCAGTGGGGGTATGGGAGGATTATACAGTCAGTGGGGGTATAGGGGGATTATACAGTCAGTGGGATTATACAGTCAGTGGGGGTATAGGAGGATTATACAGTCAGTGGGGGTATGGGAGGATTATACAGTTAGTGGGAGTATAGGAGGATTATACAGTCAGTGGGTGTATAGGGGGATTATACAGTTAGTGGGGGTATGGGAGGATTATACAGTTGGTGGGAGTATGGGAGGATTATACAGTCAGTGGGGGTATAGGGGGATTATACAGTTAGTGGGGGTATAGGGGGATTATACAGTTGGTGGGGGTATGGGAGGATTATACAGTCAGTGGGGGTATAGGGGGATTATACAGTTAGTGGGGGTATGGGAGGATTATACAGTAGGTGGGGGTATAGGGGGATTATACAGTCATTGGGGGTACAGGGGGATTATACAGTTCGTGTGGGTATAGGAGGATTATACAGTCAGTGGGGGTATAGGAGGATTATACAGTCAGTGGGGGGATGGGAGGATTATACAGTCAGTGGGGGTGTGGGAGGATTATACAGTTAGTGGGAGTATAGGGGGATTATACAGTTAGTGGGGGTATAGGGGGATTATACAGTTAGTGGGGGTATAGGAGGATTATACAGTTAGTGGGGGTATAGGAGGATTATACAGTTAGTGGGGGTATGGGAGGATTATACAGTTCGTGGGGGTATAGGAGGATTATTCAGTTAGTGGGGGTATAGGGGGATTATACAGTTAGTGGGGTATAGGAGGATTATACAGTTAGTGGGGGTATAGGAGGATTATACAGTTAGTGGGGGTATAGGGGGATTATACAGTTAGTGGGGGTATAGGAGGATTATACAGTTAGTGGGGGTATAGGAGGATTATACAGTTAGTGAGGGTATAGGAGGATTATACAGTTAGTGGGGGTATAGGAGGATTATACAGTTAGTGGGGGTATAGGAGGATTATACAGTTAGTGGGGGTATAGGGGGATTATACAGTTAGTGGGGGTATAGGGGGATTATACAGTTAGTGGGGGTACAGGAGGATTATACAGTTAGTGGGGTATAGGAGGATTATACAGTTAGTGGGGTTATAGGAGGATTATACAGTTAGTGGGAGTATAGGAGGATTATACAGTTAGTGGGGGTATAGGAGGATTATACAGTTAGCGGGAGTATAGGAGGATTATACAGTTAGTGGGGGTATAGGAGGATTATACAGTTAGTGGGGGTATAGGAGGATTATACAGTTAGTGGGGTTATAGGGGGATTATACAGTCAGTGGGGGTATAGGAGGATTATACAGTTAGTGGGAGTATAGGAGGATTATACAGTTAGTGGGAGTATAGGAGGATTATACAGTTAGTGGGAGTATAGGAGGATTATACAGTTAGTGGGGGTATAGGAGGATTATACAGTTAGTGGGGGTATAGGAGGATTATACAGTTAGTGGGGTTATAGGGGGATTATACAGTTAGTGGGGGTATAGGAGGATTATACAGTCAGTGGGGGTATCGGTGGATTATACAGTTAGTGGGGGTATAGGAGGATTATACAGTTAGTGGGGGTATAGGGGGATCATACAGTTTGTGGGGGTATAGGGGGATTATACAGTCAGTGGGGGAAAAGGGGGATTATACAGTCAGTGGGGGTATAGGAGGATGATATCATCAGTGGTGGTATAGGAGGATTATACAGTTCGTGGGGGTATACGTGGATTATACAGTTAGTGGGGGGATAGGAGGATTATACAGTTAGTGGGGGTTTTGGAGGATTATACAGTTAGTGGGGGTATAGGGGGATTATACAGTTAGTGGGGGTATAGGGGGATCATACAGTTTGTGGGGGTATAGGGGGATTATACAGTCAGTGGGGGTATAGGAGGATTATACAGTTAGTGGGGGTATAGGAGGATTATGCAGTTTGTGGGGCTATAGGGGGATTATACAGTCAGTGGGGGTATGGGGGGATTATACAGTCAGTGGGGGTATAGGGGGATTATACAGTCAGTGGGGGTATAGGGGGATTATACAGTCAGTGGGGGTATAGGTGGATTATACAGTTAGTGGGGGTATAGGAGGATTATACAGTCAGTGGGGGTATAGGAGGATTATACAGTCAGTGGGGGTATCGGGGGATTATACAGTCAGTGGGGGTATAGGAGGATTATACAGTCAGTGGGGGTATAGGGGGATTATACAGTCAGTGGGGGTATAGGAGGATTATACAGTCAGTGGGGGTATAGGGTGATTATACAGTCAGTGGGGGTATCGGGAGATTATACAGTCAGTGGGGGTACAGGAGGATTATCCAGTCAGTGGGGGTATAGGAGGATTATACAGTTCGTGGGGGTATAGGAGGATTATACAGTTAGTGGGGGTATAGGAGGATTATACAGTTAGTGGGGGTATTGGAGGATTATACAGTTAGTGGGGGTATCGGAGGATTATCCAGTTAGTGGGGGTATAGGAGGATTATACAGTTAGTGGGGGTATAGGAGGATTATACAGTTAGTGGGGGTATTGGAGGATTATACAGTTAATGGGGGTATCGGAGGATTATACAGTTAGTGGGGGTATAGGAGGATTATACAGTTAGTGAGGGTATAGGGGGATTATACAGTTAGTGGGGGTATTGGAGGATTATACAGTTAATGGGGGTATAGGAGGATTATACAGTTAGTGGGGGTATCGGCGGATTATCCAGTTAGTGGGGGTATAGGAGGATTATACAGTTAGTGGGGGTATAGGAGGATTATACAGTTAGTGGGGGTATTGGAGGATTATACAGTTAATGGGGGTATAGGAGGATTATACAGTTAGTGGGGGTATAGGAGGATTATACAGTTAGTGGGGGTATTGGAGGATTATACAGTTAATGGGGGTATAGGAGGATTATACAGTTAGTGGGGGTATAGGAGGATTATACAGTTCGTGGGGGGAAAGCTGGATTATACAGTTAGTGGGGGTATCGGAGGATTATACAGTTAGTGGGGGTATAGGAGGATTATACAGTTAGTGGGGGTATAGGTGGATTATACAGTTAGTGGGGGTATAGGAGGATTATACAGTTAGTGGGGGTATAGGAGGATTATACAGTTAGTGGGGGTATAGGGGGATTATACAGTTAGTGGGGGTATAGGGGGATTATACAGTTAGTGGGAGTATAGGAGGATCATACAGTTAGTGGGGGTATAGGAGGATTATACAGTTAGTGGGGGTATAGGGGGATCATACAGTTTGTGGGGGTATAGGGGGATGATACAGTCATTGGGGGTATAGGAGGATTATACAGTTAGTGGGGGTATAGGGGGATTATACAGTCAGTGGGGGTATAGGGGGATTATACAGTCAGTGGGGGTATAGGGGGATTATACAGTCAGTGGGGGTATAGGGGGATTATACAGTCCGTGGGGGTATAGGAGGATTATACAGTTAGTGGGGGTATAGGAGGATTATACAGTCAGCGGGGGTATTGGGGGATTACACAGTCAGTGGGGGTATCGGGGGATTATACAGTCAGTGGGGGTATAGGAGGATTATATCATCAGTGGGGGTATTGGAGGATTATACAGTCAGTGTGGGTATCGGAGGATTATATCATCAGTGGGGGTATTGGAGGATTATACAGTAAGTGGGGGTATAGGAGGATTATATCATCAGTGGGGGTCTTGGAGGATTATACAGTCAGTGGGGGTATAGGAGGATTATACAGTTAGTGGGGGTTTAGGAGGATTATACAGTCAGTGGGGGTTTAGGAGGATTATACAGTCAGTGGGGGTATAGGAGGATTATACAGTCAGTGGGGGTATAGGAGGATTATACAGTCAGTGGGGGGAAAAGGAGGATTATACAGTCAGTGAGGGTATAGGGGGATTATACAGTTAGTGGGGGTATAGGAGGATTATACAGTCAGTGGGGGTATAGGGGGATTATACAGTCACTGGGGGTATAGGAGGATTATACAGTCAGTGGGGGTATAGGAGGATTATACAGTCAGTGGGGGTATAGGGGGATTATACAGTTAGTGGGGGTATGGGAGGATTATACAGTCAGTGGGGGTATAGGGGGATTATACAGTTAGTGGGGGTATGGGAGGATTATACAGTCAGTGGGGGTATTGAAGGATTATACAGTCAGTGGGAGTATAGGAGGATTATACAGTCAGTGGGGGTATAGGGGGATTATACAGTTAGTGGGGGTATGGGAGGATTATACAGTAGGTGGGGGTATAGGAGGATTATACAGTCAGTGGGGGTACAGGGGGATTATACAGTTAGTGTGGGTATAGGAGGATTATACAGTCATTGGGGTTTAGGGGGTTAATACAGTTAGTGGGGGTACAGGAGGATTATACAGTCAGTGGGGGTATAGGAGGAGTATACAGTTAGTGGGGGTATAGGAGGATTATACAGTTAGTGGGGGTATAGGAGGATTATACAGTCAGTGGGGGTATAGGAGGATCATACAGTCAGTGGGGGTATAGGGGGATTATACAGTTAGTGGGGGTGTAGGAGGATTATACAGTTAGTGGGGGTATAGGAGGATTATACAGTTAGTGGGGGTATCGGAGGATTATACAGTTAGTGGGGGTATAGGAGGATTATACAGTTAGTGGGGGTATAGGTGGATTATACAGTTGGTGGGGGTATAGGAGGATGAAACAGTCAGTGGGGGTTTCGGAGGATTATACAGTTGGTGGGGGTATGGGAGGATTATACAGTCAGTGGGGGTATGGGAGGATTATACAGTTGGTGGGGGAATAGGAGGATTATACAGTTAGTGGGGGTATAGGGGGATTATACAGTTAGTGGGGGTATGGGAGGATTATACAGTTAGTGGGGGTATAGGAGGATTATACAGTTGGTGGGGGAATAGGAGGATTATACAGTCAGTGGGGGTATAGGAGGATTATACAGTCAGTGGGGGTACAGGAGAATTATACAGTCAGTGAGGGTATAGGAGGATTATACAGTTAGTGGGGGTATAGGGGGATTATACAGTTAGTGGGGGTATAGGGGGATTATACAGTTAGTGGGAGGATAGGAGGATCATACAGTTATTGGGGGTATAGGAGGATTATACAGTTAGTGGGGGTATAGGGGGATCATACAGTTTGTGGGGGTATAGGGGGATTATACAGTCATTGGGGGTATAGGAGGATTATACAGTGAGTGGGGGTATAGGAGGATTATACAGTTTGTGGGGGTATAGGGGGATTATACAGTCAGTGGGGGTATAGGAGGATTATATCATCAGTGGGGGTATTGGAGGATTATACAGTCAGTGGGGGTATAGGAGGATTATATCATCAGTGGGGGTATTGGAGGATTATACAGTCAGTGGGGGTATAGGAGGATTATACAGTTAGTGGGGGTTTAGGAGGATTATACAGTCAGTGGGGGTATAGGAGGATTATACAGTCAGTGGGGGTATAGGAGGATTATACAGTCAGTGGGGGGAAAAGGAGGATTATACAGTCAGTGGGGGTATAGGGGGATTATACAGTCAGTGGGGGGAAAAGGAGGATTATACAGTCAGTGGGGGTATAGGGGGATTATACAGTTAGTGGGGGTATGGGAGGATTATACAGTCAGTGGGGGTATTGAAGGATTATACAGTTAGTGGGAGTATAGGAGGATTATACAGTCAGTGGGGGTATAGGGGGATTATACAGTTAGTGGGGGTATGGGAGGATTATACAGTCAGTGGGGGTACAGGGGGATTATACAGTAGGTGGGGGTATAGGAGGATTATACAGTCAGTGGGGGTACAGGGGGATTATACAGTTAGTGTGGGTATAGGAGGATGGGGGTATAGGAGGATTATACAGTTAGTGGGGGTTTAGGAGGATTATACAGTCAGTGGGGGTATAGGAGGATTATACAGTCAGTGGGGGGAAAAGGAGGATTATACAGTCAGTGGGGGTATAGGGGGATTATACAGTTAGTGGGGGTATAGGAGGATTATACAGTCAGTGGGGGTATAGGGGGATTATACAGTCAGTGGGGGTATAGGAGGATTATACAGTCAGTGGGGGTATAGGAGGATTATACAGTCAGTGGGGGTATAGGGGGATTATACAGTTAGTGGGGGTATGGGAGGATTATACAGTCAGTGGGGGTATAGGGGGATTATACAGTTAGTGGGGGTATGGGAGGATTATACAGTCAGTGGGGGTATGGGAGGATTATACAGTTAGTGGGAGTATAGGAGGATTATACAGTCAGTGGGGGTATAGGGGGATTATACAGTTAGTGGGGGTATGGGAGGATTATACAGTCAGTGGGGGTATGGGAGGATTATACAGTTCGTGGGAGTATAGGAGGATTATACAGTCAGTGGGGGTATAGGGGGATTATACAGTTAGTGGGGGTATAGGAGGATTATACAGTTAGTGGGAGTATAGGAGGATTATACAGTCAGTGGGGGTATAGGAGGATTATACTGTTAGTGGGGGTATAGAGGGATTATACAGTTAGTGGGGGTATAGGAGGATTATACAGTCAGTGGGGGTATAGGGGGATTATACAGTTAGTGGGGGTATAGGGGGATTATACAGTTAGTGGGGGAAAAGGAGGATTATACAGTCAGTGGGGGGATGGGAGGATTATACAGTCAGTGGGGGTATAGGAGGATTATACAGTTAGTGGGGGGATGGGAGGATTATACAGTCAGTGGGGGTATAGGAGGATTATACAGTTAGTGGGGGTATAGGAGGATTATACAGTTAGTGGGGGGATGGGAGGATTGTACAGTCAGTGGGGGTATAGGGGGATTATACAGTTAGTGGGGGTACAGGGGGATTATACAGTCAGTGGGGGTATAGGAGGATTATCCAGTCAGTGGGGGTATAGGAGGATTATACAGTCAGTGGGGGTATAGGAGGATTATACAGTCAGTGGGGGTATAGGAGGATTATACAGTTAGTGGGGGTATAGGAGGATTATACAGTTAGTGGGGGTATAGGAGGATTATACAGTCAGTGGGGGTATAGGAGGATTATACAGTCAGTGGGGGTATAGGGGGATTATACAGTTAGTGGGGGTGTAGGAGGATTATACAGTTAGTGGGGGTATAGGAGGATTATACAGTTAGTGGGGGTATCGGAGGATTATACAGTTAGTGGGGGTACAGGAGGATTATACAGTTAGTGGGGGTATAGGTGGATTATACAGTTGGTGGGGGTATAGGAGGATGAAACAGTCAGTGGGGGTTTCGGAGGATTATACAGTTGGTGGGGGAATAGGAGGATTATACAGTTAGTGGGGGTATGGGAGGATTATACAGTCAGTGGGGGTATGGGAGGATTATACAGTTGGTGGGGGAATAGGAGGATTATACAGTTAGTGGGGGTATCGGGGGATTATACAGTTAGTGGGGGTATGGGAGGATTATACAGTTAGTGGGGTATAGGAGGATTATACAGTTGGTGGGGGAATAGGAGGATTATACAGTTAGTGGGGGTATAGGAGGATTATACAGTTAGTGGGGGTATAGGGGGACTATACAGTTAGTGGGGGTGGAGGAGGATTATACAGTTGGTGGGGGTATAGGGGGATTATACAGTTAGTGGGGGAATAGGAGGATTATACAGTCAGTGGGGGTATGGGAGGATTATACAGTCAGTGGGGGTAAAGGGGGATTATGCAGTTAGTGGGGGTATAGGAGGATTATACAGTCAGTGGGGGTATAGGGGGATTATACAGTTAGTGGGGGTATGGGAGGATTATACAGTCAGTGGGGGTATAGGGGGATTATACAGTTAGTGGGGGTATTGGGGGATTATACAGTCAGTGGGGGTATCGGGGGATTATACAGTTAGTGGGGGTATAGGAGGATTATACAGTTGGTGGGGGAAGAGGAGGATTATACAGTTAGTGGGGGTATAGGGGGATTATACAGTCAGTGGGGGTATAGGTGGATTATACAGTTAGTGGGGGTATAGGAGGATTATACAGTTAGTGGGGGTATAGGGGGATGATACAGTCAGTGGGGGTATAGGAGGATTATATCATCAGTGGGGGTATAGGAGGATTATACAGTTCGTGGGGGGAGAGGTGGATTATACAGTTAGTGGGGGTATAGGAGCATTATACAGTTAGAGGGGGTATAGGGGGATCATACAGACAGTGGGGGTATAGGGGGATTATACAGTTAGTGGGGGTATAGGGGGATTATACAGTCAGTGGGGGTATAGGGGGATTATACAGTCAGTGGGGGTACAGGGGGATTATACAGTCAGTGGGGGTATAGGAGGATTATACAGTTAGTGGGGGTATAGGAGGATTATACAGTCAGTGGGGGTATTGGGGGATTATACAGTCAGTGGGGGTATCGGGGGATTATACAGTCAGTGGGGGTATAGGAGGATTATCCAGTTAGTGGGGGTGTAGGGGGATTATATCATCAGTGGGGGTATCGGAGGATTATCCGGTTCGTGGGGGTATAGGAGGATTATACAGTTAGTGGGGTTATCGGAGGATTATACAGTTAGTGGGGGTATAGGTGGATTATACAGTTAGTGGGGGTATCAGAGGATTATACAGTCAGTGGGGGTATAGGAGGATTATATCATCAGTGGGCATATTGGAGGATTATACAGTCAGTGGGGGGATAGGAGGATTATATCATCAGTGGGGGTATTGGAGGATTATACAGTTGGTGGGGGTATAGGAGGATTATACAGTTAGTGGGGGTATCAGAGGATTATACAGTCAGTGGGGGTATAGGAGGATTATATCATCAGTGGGGGTATTGGAGGATTATACAGTCGGTGTGGGTATAGGAGGATTATACAGTCAGTGGGGGTTTAGGAGGATTATACAGTCAGTGGGGGTATAGGAGGATTATACAGTCAGTGGGGGTTTAGGAGGATTATACAGTCAGTGGGGGTATAGGAGGATTATACAGTCAGTGGGGGTATAGGAGGATTATACAGTCAGTGGGGGAATAGGAGGATTATACAGTCAGTGGGGGTATAGGAGGATTATACAGTCAGTGGGGGTATAGGGGGATTATACAGTCAGTGAGGGTACAGCAGGATTATACAGTTAGTGGGGGTATAGGAGGATTATACAGTTAGTGGGGGTATAGGAGGATTATACAGTCAGTGGGGGTATAGGAGGATTATACAGTTAGTGGGGGTATAGGAGGATTATACAGTTAGTGGGAGTATAGGAGGATTATACAGTCAGTGGGGGTATAGCAGGATTATACAGTTAGTGGGGGTATAGGAGGATTATACAGTTAGTGGGAGTATAGGAGGATTATACAGTCAGTGGGGGTATAGGTGGATTATACAGTTAGTGGGGGTATAGGAGGATTATACAGTTAGTGGGAGTATAGGAGGATTATACAGTCAGTGGGGGTATAGGAGGATTATACAGTTAGTGGGGGTATAGGGGGATTATACAGTTAGTGGGGGTATAGGAGGATTATACAGTCAGTGGGGGTATAGAAGGATTATACAGTTAGTGGGGGTATAGGGGGATTATACAGTCAGTGGGGGTATAGGAGGATTATACAGTCAGTGGGGGGATGGGAGGATTATACAGTCAGTGGGGGTATAGGAGGATTATACAGTTAGTGGGGGGGTGGGAGGATTATACAGTCAGTGGGGGTATAGGAGGATTATACAGTTAGTGGGGGTATAGGGGGATTATACAGTTAGTGGGGGGATGGGAGGATTATACAGTCAGTGGGGGTGTGGGAGGATTATACAGTCAGTGGGGGTATAGGAGGATTATACATTCAGTGGGGGTATAGGAGGATTATACAGTCAGTGGGGGTATAGGAGGATTATACAGTCAGTGGGGGTATAGGAGGATTATACAGTCAGTGGGGGTATAGGAGGATTATACAGTCAGTGGGGGTATTGGAGGATTATACAGTCAGTGGGGGTATAGGGGGATTATACAGTTAGTGGGGGTACAGGGGGATTATACAGTCAGTGGGGGTATAGGAGGATTATACAGTCAGTGGGGGTATCGGAGGATTATACAGTCAGTGGGGGTATAGGAGGATTATACAGTCAGTGGAGGTATAGGAGGATTATACAGTTAGTGGGGGTACAGGAGGATTATACAGTTAGTGGGGGTATAGGAGGATTATACAGTCAGTGGGGGTATAGGGGGATTATACAGTTAGTGGGGGTGTAGGAGGATTATACAGTTAGTGGGGGTATAGGAGGATTATACAGTTAGTGGGGGTATCGGAGGATTATACAGTTAGTGGGGGTATAGGAGGATTATACAGTTAGTGGGGGTATAGGTGGATTATACAGTTGGTGGGGGTATAGGAGGATGAAACAGTCAGTGGGGGTTTCGGAGGATTATACAGTTGGTGGGGGAATAGGAGGATTATACAGTTAGTGGGGGTATGGGAGGATTATACAGTCAGTGGGGGTATGGGAGGATTATACAGTTGGTGGGGGAATAGGAGGATTATACAGTTAGTGGGGGTATCGGGGGATTATACAGTTAGTGGGGGTATGGGAGGATTATACAGTTAGTAGGGGTATAGGAGGATTATACAGTTGGTGGGGGAATAGGAGGATTATACAGTTAGTGGGGGTATAGGAGGATTATACAGTCAGTGGGGGAAGAGGAGGATTATATCATCAGTGGGGTTATAGGAGCATTATACAGTTAGTGGGGGTATAGGGGGATTATACAGTTAGTGGGGGTGTAGGAGGATTATACAGTTGGTGGGGGTATAGGTGGATTATACAGTTAGTGGGGGAATAGGAGGATTATACAGTCAGTGGGGGTATGGGAGGATTATACAGTCAGTGGGGGTATAGGGGGATTATGCAGTTAGTGGGGGTATAGGAGGATTATACAGTCAGTGGGGGTATAGGGGGATTATACAGTTAGTGGGGGTATGGGAGGATTATACAGTCAGTGGGGGTATAGGGGGATTATACAGTTAGTGGGGGTATAGGAGGATTATACAGTTGGTGGGGGAATAGGACGATTATACAGTGAGTGGGGGTATAGGGGGATTATACAGTCAGTGGGGGTATAGGTGGATTATACAGTTAGTGGGGGTATAGGAGGATTATACAGTTAGTGGGGGTATAGGGGGATTATACAGTCAGTGGGGGTATAGGAGGATTATATCATCAGTGGGGGTATAGGAGGATTATACAGTTAGTGGGGGGAGAGGTGGATTATACAGTTAGTGGGGGTATAGGAGGATTATACAGTTAGTGGGGGTATAGGGGGATCATACAGACAGTGGGGGTATAGGGGGATTATACAGTCAGTGGGGGTATAGGGGGATTATACAGTCAGTGGGGGTATATGGGGATTATACAGTCAGTGGGGGTATAGGAGGATTATACAGTTAGTGGGGGTATAGGAGGATTATACAGTCAGTGGGGGTATTGGGGGATTATACAGTCAGTGGGGGTATTGGGGGATTATACAGTCAGTGGGGGTATCGGGGGATTATACAGTCAGTGGGGGTATAGGAGGATTATCCAGTTAGTGGGGGTGTAGGGGGATTATATCATCAGTGGGGGTATCGGAGGATTATCCGGTTCGTGGGGGTATAGGAGGATTATACAGTTAGTGGGGTTATAGGAGGATTATACAGTTAGTGGGGGTATAGGTGGATTATACAGTTAGTGGGGGTATCAGAGGATTATACAGTCAGTGGGGGTATAGGAGGATTATATCATCAGTGGGCGTATTGGAGGATTATACAGTCAGTGGGGGTAGAGGAGGATTATACAGTTAGTGGGGGTATCAGAGGATTATACAGTCAGTGGGGGTATAGGAGGATTATATCATCAGTGGGGGTATTGGAGGATTATACAGTCAGTGGGGGTTTAGGAGGATTATACAGTCAGTGGGGGTATAGGAGGATTATACAGTCAGTGGGGGTATAGGAGGATTATACAGTCAGTGGGAGAATAGGAGGATTATACAGTCAGTGGGGGTATAGGAGGATTATACAGTCAGTGGGGGTATAGGGGGATTGTACAGTCAGTGGGGGTACAGCAGGATTATACAGTTAGTGGGGGTATAGGAGGATTATACAGTTAGTGGGGGTATAGGAGGATTATACAGTCAGTGGGGGTATAGGAGTATTATACAGTCAGTGGGGGTATAGGTGGATTATACAGTTGGTGGGGGTATAGGAGGATGAAACAGTCAGTGGGGGTTTCGGAGGATTTCCAGTTGGTGGGGGAATAGGAGGATTATACAGTTAGTGGGGGTATGGGAGGATTATACAGTCAGTGGGGGTATGGGAGGATAAAACAGTTGGTGGGGGAATAGGAGGATTATACAGTTAGTGGGGGTATCGGGGGATTATACAGTTAGTGGGGGGGTGGGAGGATTATACAGTCAGTGGGGGTATAGGAGGATTATACAGTTAGTGGGGGTATAGGGGGATTATACAGTTAGTGGGGGGATGGGAGGATTATACAGTCAGTGGGGGTGTGGGAGGATTATACAGTCAGTGGGGGTATAGGAGGATTATACAGTCAGTGGGGGTATAGGAGGATTATACAGTCAGTGGGGGTATAGGAGGATTATACAGTCAGTGGGGGTATAGGAGGATTATACAGTCAGTGGGGGTATTGGAGGATTATACAGTCAGTGGGGGTATAGGGGGATTATACAGTTAGTGGGGGTACAGGGGGATTATACAGTCAGTGGGGGTATAGGAGGATTATACAGTCAGTGGGGGTATCGGAGGATTATACAGTCAGTGGGGGTATAGGAGGATTTTACAGTCAGTGGAGGTATAGGAGGATTATACAGTTAGTGGGGGTACAGGAGGATTATACAGTTAGTGGGGGTATAGGAGGATTATACAGTCAGTGGGGGTATAGGGGGATTATACAGTTAGTGGGGGTGTAGGAGGATTATACAGTTAGTGGGGGTATAGGAGGATTATACAGTTAGTGGGGGTATCGGAGGATTATACAGTTAGTGGGGGTATAGGAGGATTATACAGTTAGTGGGGGTATAGGTGGATTATACAGTTGGTGGGGGTATAGGAGGATGAAACAGTCAGTGGGGGTTTCGGAGGATTATACAGTTGGTGGGGGAATAGGAGGATTATACAGTTAGTGGGGGTATGGGAGGATTATACAGTCAGTGGGGGTATGGGAGGATTATACAGTTGGTGGGGGAATAGGAGGATTATACAGTTAGTGGGGGTATCGGGGGATTATACAGTTAGTGGGGGTATGGGAGGATTATACAGTTAGTGGGGTATAGGAGGATTATACAGTTGGTGGGGGAATAGGAGGATTATACAGTTAGTGGGGGTATAGGAGGATTATACAGTCAGTGGGGGAAGAGGAGGATTATATCATCAGTGGGGTTATAGGAGGATTATACAGTTAGTGGGGGTATAGGGGGATTATACAGTTAGTGGGGGTGTCGGAGGATTATACAGTTGGTGGGGGTATAGGTGGATTATACAGTTAGTGGGGGAATAGGAGGATTATACAGTCAGTGGGGGTATGGGAGGATTATACAGTCAGTGGGGGTATAGGGGGATTATGCAGTTAGTGGGGGTATAGGAGGATTATACAGTCAGTGGGGGTATAGGGGGATTATACAGTTAGTGGGGGTATGGGAGGATTATACAGTCAGTGGGGGTATAGGGGGATTATACAGTTAGTGGGGGTATAGGAGGATTATACAGTTGGTGGGGGAATAGGACGATTATACAGTGAGTGGGGGTATAGGGGGATTATACAGTCAGTGGGGGTATAGGGGGATTATACAGTCAGTGGGGGTATAGGAGGATTATATCATCAGTGGGGGTATAGGAGGATTATACAGTTAGTGGGGGGAGAGGTGGATTATACAGTTAGTGGGGGTATAGGAGGATTATACAGTTAGTGGGGGTATAGGGGGATCATACAGACAGTGGGGGTATAGGGGGATTATACAGTCAGTGGGGGTATAGGGGGATTATACAGTCAGTGGGGGTATATGGGGATTATACAGTCAGTGGGGGTATAGGAGGATTATACAGTCAGTGGGGGTATTGGGGGATTATACAGTCAGTGGGGGTATCGGGGGATTATACAGTCAGTGGGGGTATAGGAGGATTATCCAGTTAGTGGGGGTGTAGGGGGATTATATCATCAGTGGGGGTATCGGAGGATTATCCGGTTCGTGGGGGTATAGGAGGATTATACAGTCAGTGGGGGTATTGGGGGATTATACAGTCAGTGGGGGTATCGGGGGATTATACAGTCAGTGGGGGTATAGGAGGATTATATCATCAGTGGGGGTATAGGAGGATTATACAGTTAGTGGGGGGAGAGGTGGATTATACAGTTAGTGGGGGTATAGGAGGATTATACAGTTAGTGGGGGTATAGGGGGATCATACAGACAGTGGGGGTATAGGGGGATTATACAGTCAGTGGGGGTATAGGGGGATTATACAGTCAGTGGGGGTATATGGGGATTATACAGTCAGTGGGGGTATAGGAGGATTATACAGTTAGTGGGGGTATAGGAGGATTATACAGTCAGTGGGGGTATTGGGGGATTATACAGTCAGTGGGGGTATCGGGGGATTATACAGTCAGTGGGGGTATAGGAGGATTATCCAGTTAGTGGGGGTGTAGGGGGATTATATCATCAGTGGGGGTATCGGAGGATTATCCGGTTCGTGGGGGTATAGGAGGATTATACAGTTAGTGGGGTTATAGGAGGATTATACAGTTAGTGGGGGTATAGGTGGATTATACAGTTAGTGGGGGTATCAGAGGATTATACAGTCAGTGGGGGTATAGGAGGATTATATCATCAGTGGGCGTATTGGAGGATTATACAGTCAGTGGGGGTAGAGGAGGATTATACAGTTAGTGGGGGTATCAGAGGATTATACAGTCAGTGGGGGTATAGGAGGATTATATCATCAGTGGGGGTATTGGAGGATTATACAGTCAGTGGGGGTTTAGGAGGATTATACAGTCAGTGGGGGTATAGGAGGATTATACAGTCAGTGGGGGTATAGGAGGATTATACAGTCAGTGGGAGAATAGGAGGATTATACAGTCAGTGGGGGTATAGGAGGATTATACAGTCAGTGGGGGTATAGGAGGATTATACAGTTAGTGGGGGTATAGGAGGATTATACAGTCAGTGGGGGTATAGGAGGATTATACAGTCAGTGGGGGTATAGGGGGATTATACAGTCAGTGGGGGTATAGGAGGATTCTACAGTCAGTGGGGGTATAGGAGGATTATACAGTCAGTGGGGGTGTAGGAGGATGATACAGTTAGTGGGGTTATAGGGGGATTATACAGCTAGTGGGGGTATAGGAGGAATATACAGTCAGTGGGGGAATAGGAGGATTATACAGTCAGTGGGGGTATAGGGGGATTATACAGTTAGTGGGGGTATGGGAGGAGGATACAGTAGGTGGGGGTATAGGAGGATTATACAGTCAGTGGGGGTATAGGGGGATTATACAGTTAGTGTGGGTATAG
Organism: Heptranchias perlo; assembly: GCF_035084215.1. Taxonomy (NCBI): domain Eukaryota; kingdom Metazoa; phylum Chordata; class Chondrichthyes; order Hexanchiformes; family Hexanchidae; genus Heptranchias; species Heptranchias perlo. The sequence goes on from NC_090348.1 coordinate 1,410,504, forward strand.
GAGGATTATACAGTCAGTGGGGGTATAGGGGGATTATACAGTTAGTGGGGGTATCGGAGGATTATACAGTCAGTGGGGGGATGGGAGGATTATACAGTCAGTGGGGCTTTGGGAGGATTATACAGTTAGTGGGAGTATAGGAAGATTATACAGTCAGTGGGGGTATAGGGGGATTATACAGTTAGTGGGGGTACAGGGGGATTATACAGTCAGTGGGGGTATAGGAGGATTATACAGTCAGTGGGGGTATAGAAGGATTATACAGTCAGTGGGAGTATAGGAGGATTATACAGTTAGTGGGGGTATAGGAGGATTATACAGTTAGTGGGGGTATAGGAGGATTATACAGTTAGTGGGGGTATAGGAGGATTGTACAGTCAGTGGGGGTATAGGAGGATTATACAGTTAGTGGGGGTATAGGAGGATTATACAGTTAGTGGGGGTATAGGAGGATTATACAGTCAGTGGGGGTATAGGAGGATTATACAGTCAGTCGGGGTATAGGAGGATTATACAGTTAGTGGGCGTATAGGGGGATCATACAGTTAGTGGGGGTATAGGGGGATTATACAGTCAGTGGGTGTACAGGGGGATTATACAGTCAGTGGGGGTATTGGAGGATTATATCATCAGTGGGGTTACAGGACGATTACACAGTCAGTGGGGGTATAGGAGGATTATACCATCAGTGGGGGTATAGGAGGATTATATCATCAGTGGGGTTACAGGAGGATTACACAGTCAGTGGGGGTATAGGAGGATTATGCATTCAGTGGGGGGATAGGAGGATTATATCATCAGTGGGGTTACAGGAGGATTACACAGTCAGTGGGTGTATAGGGGGATTATACAGTCAGTGGGGGTATTGGAGGATTATATCATCAGTGGGGTGACAGGAGGATTACACAGTCAGTGGGGGTATAGGAGGATTATGCAGTCAGTGGGGGTATAGGAGGATTATACCATCAGTGGGGGTATAGGAGGATTATACCGTCAGTGGGGTTACAGGAGGATTACACAGTCAGTGGGGGTATAGGAGGATTATGCAGTCAGTGGGGGTATAGGAGGATTATACCATCAGTGGGGGTATCGGAGGATTATACAGTTAGTGGGGGTATAGGAGGATTATACTGTCAGTGGGGGTATAGGAGGATTATACAGTTAGTGGGGGTATGGGAGGATTATACAGTTAGTGGGGGTATAGGGGGATTGTACAGTTAGTGGGGGTACAGGAGGATTATACAGTCAGTGGGGGTATCGGAGGATTATACAGTCAGTGGGGGTATAGGAGGATTATACAGTCAGTGGGGGTACAGGAGAATTGTACAGTCAGTGAGGGTTTAGGAGGATTATACAGTCAGTGGGGGTACAGGAGGATTATACAGACAGTGGGGGTATGGGAGGATTATATAATCAGTGGGGGTATAGGAGGATTATACAGTCAGTGGGGGTACAGGAGAATTGTACAGTCAGTGAGGGTTTAGGAGGATTATACAGTCAGTGGGGGTACAGGAGAATTATACTGTCAGTGGGGGTATAGGAGGATTATACAGTTAGTGGGGGTATGGGAGGATTATACAGTTAGTGGGGGTATAGGGGGATTGTACAGTTAGTGGGGGTACAGGAGGATTATACAGTCAGTGGGGGTATCGGAGGATTATACAGTCAGTGGGGGTATAGGAGGATTATACAGTCAGTGGGGGTACAGGAGAATTGTACAGTCAGTGAGGGTTTAGGAGGATTATACAGTCAGTGGGGGTACAGGAGGATTATACAGACAGTGGGGGTATGGGAGGATTATATAATCAGTGGGGGTATAGGAGGATCATACAGTCAGTGGGGGTATAGGAGGATTATACAGTCAGTGGGGGTATGGGAGGATTATACAGTTGGTGGGGGTATAGAAGGATGATACAGTTAGTGGGGGTATAGGGGGATTATGCAGTTAGTGGGGGTATAGGGGGATTATACAGTCAGTGGGGGTATAGGGGGATTATACAGTTAGTGGGGGTATAGGGGGATTATACAGTCAGTGGGGGTATAGGAGGATTATACAGTTAGTGGGGGTATAGGGGGATTATACAGTCAGTGGGGGTATAGGAGGATTATACAGTCAGTGGGGGTATAGGAGGATGATACAGTTAGTGGGGGTATAGGGGGATTATATAGTTAGTGGGGGTATAGGGGAATTATACAGTTAGTGGGGGTATTGGTGGATTATACAGTTAATGGGGGTATAGGAGGATTATACCGTCAGTGGGGGTATAGGAGGATTATACCATCAGTGGGGGTATAGGCGGATTATACAGTCAGTGGGGGTATAGGAGGATTATACAGTTAGTGGGGGTATAGGGGGATTATACAGTCAGTGGGGGTATAGGAGGATTATACAGTTAGTGGGGGTATAGGAGGATTATACAGTTGGTGGGGGAATAGGAGGATTATACAGTCAGTCAGGGTATAGGGGGATTATACAGTTAGTGGGGGTATAGGGGGATCATACAGTTAGTGGGGGTATAGGAGGATTATACAGTTAGTGGGGGTATAGGAGGATTATACCGTCAGTGGGGGTATAGGAGGATTATACCATCAGTGGGGGTATAGGAGGATTATACAGTTAGTGGGGGTATAGGAGGATTATACTGTTGGTGGGGGTATAGGAGGATTATACAGTCAGTGGGGGTATAGGAGGATTATACAGTCAGTGGGGGTATAGGAGGATTATACAGTTGGTGGGGGTATAGGAGGATGATACAGTTAGTGGGGGTTTAGGAGGATTATACAGTTAGTGGGGGTATTGGAGGATTATACAGTTAATGGGGGTATAGGAGGATTATACAGTTAGTGGGGGTATAGGGGGATTATACAGTTAGTGGGGGTATAGGGGGATTATACAGTCAGTGGGGGTATAGGAGGATTATACAGTTAGTGGGGGTGTAGGAGGATTATACAGTTAGTGGGGGAAAAGGGGGATTATACAGTCAGTGGGGGTATAGGAGGATTATACAGTTAGTGGGGGTATAGGAGGATTATACAGTTAGTGGGGGTATAGGGGGATTATACAGTCAGTGGGTGTATAGGGGGATTATACAGTCAGTGGGGGTATTGGAGGATTATACAGTCAGTGGGGGTATAGGAGGATTATACAGTCAGTGGGGGTATAGGAGGATGAGACAGTCAGTGGGGGTATAGGAGGATTATGCAGTCAGTGGGGGTATTGGGGGATTATACTGTTAGTGGGGGTATAGGAGGATTATACAGTTAGTGGGGGTATAGGAGGATTATACCGTCAGTGGGGGTATAGGAGGATTATACAGTTAGTGGGGGTATAGGAGGATTATACTGTTGGTGGGGGTATAGGAGGATTATACAGTCAGTGGGGGTATAGGAGGATTATACTGTTGGTGGGGGTATAGGAGGATTATACAGTCAGTGGGGGTAGAGGACGATTATACAGTCAGTGGGGGTATAGGGGGATTATACAGTATGTGGGGGTATAGGAGGATTATACAGTCAGTGGGGGTATAGGAGGATTATACAGTTAGTGGGGGTATAGGAGGATTATACAGTTAGTGGGGGTATAGGAGGATTATACAGTCAGTGGGGGTATAGGGGGATTATACAGTTAGTGGGAGTATAGGAGGATTATACAGTATGTGGGGGTATAGGAGGATTATACAGTTAGTGGGGGTATAGGAGGATTATACAGTCAGTGGGGGTATAGGAGGATTATACAGTTAGTGGGGGTATAGGAGGATTATACAGTCAGTGGGGGTATTGGAGGATTATACAGTCAGTGGCGGTATAGGGGGATTATACAGTTAGTGGGGGTATAGGAGGATGAAACAGTCAGTGGGGGTATAGGGGGATTATACAGTTAGTGGGGGTATAGGAGGATTATACAGTTAGTGGGGGTATAGGAGGATTATACAGTCAGTGGCGGTCTCGGGGGATTATACAGTTAGTGGGGGTATAGGAGGATGAAACAGTCAGTGGGGGTATAGGGGGATTATACAGTTAGTGGGGGAATAAGAGGATTATACAGTTAGTGGGGGAATAGGAGGATTATACAGTTAGTGGGGGTCGTGGAGGATTATACAGTCAGTGGGGGTATAGGGGGATTATACAGTCAGTGGGGGTATAGGGTGATTATACAGTCAGTGGGGGTATAGGGGGATTGTACAGTCAGTGGGGGTATAGGGGGATTATACAGTCAGTGGGGGTATAGGGGGATTATACAGTTAGTGGGGGTATCGGAGGATTATACAGTTAGTGGGGGTATAGGAGGATTATACAGTCAGTGGGGGTACAGGGGGATTATGCAGTCAGTGGGGGTATTGGAGGATTATACAGTCAGTGGGGGTATAGGTGGATTATTCAGTCAGTGGGGGTATTAGGGGATTATACAGTTAGCGGGGGTATCGGAGGATTATACAGTTAGTGGGGGTATAGGGGGATTATACAGTCAGTGAGGGGAGAGGAGGATTATACAGTCAGTGGGGGTATAGGAGGATTATACAGTTCGTGGGGGTATAGGAGGATTATACAGTCAGTGGGGGTATGGGAGGATTATACAGTTAATGGGGGTATAGGAGGATCATCCAGTCAGTGGGGGTATAGGAGGATTATACAGTTAGTGTGGGTATAGGAGGATTATACAGTTAATGGGGGTATAGGAGGATCATACAGTCAGTGGGGGAATAGGAGGATTATACAGTCAGTGGGGGTATACGAGGATTATACAGTCAGTGGGGGTATAGGAGGATTATACAGTCAGTGGGGGTATAGGAGGATTATACAGTTAGTGGGGGTATTGGAGGATTATACAGTCAGTGGGGGTACAGGAGGATTATACAGTCAGTGGGGGTATAGGAGGATTATACAGTCAGTGGGGGTATTGGAGGATTATACAGTCAGTGGGGGTATAGGTGGATTATTCAGTCAGTGGGGGTATAGGTGGATTATTCAGTCAGTGGGGGTATTTGGGGATTATACAGTTAGCGGGGGTATCGGAGGATTATACAGTTAGTGGGGGTATAGGAGGATTATACAGTTCGTGGGGGTATAGGAGGATTATACAGTCAGTGGGGGTATAGGAGGATTATACAGTTAGTGGGGGTATAGGAGGATTATACAGTCAGTGGGGGTATTGGAGGATTATACAGTTAGTGGGGGTATAGGAGGATTATACAGTTAGTGGGGGTATAGGAGGATTATACAGTCAGTGGGGGTATAGGAGGATTATACAGTCAGTGGGGGTATTGGAGGATTATACAGTCAGTGGGGGTATAGGAGGATTATACAGTTAGTGGGGGTCTAGGAGGATTATACAGTTAGTGGGGGTATAGGAGGATTATACAGTTAGTGGGGGTCTCGGGGGATTATACAGTTAGTGGGGGAATAGGAGGATTATACAGTCAGTGGGGGTCTGGGAGGATTATACATTTAGTGGGGGTATTGGAGGATTATACAGTTAGTGGGGGTATAGGAGGATTATACAGTTAGTGGGGGTATCGGAGGATTATACAGTTAGTGGGGGTATAGGGGGATTATACAGTCAGTGGGGGTATAGGGGGATTATACAGTCAGTGGGGGTATAGGAGGATTATACAGTCAGTGGGGGTATAGGAGGATAATACAGTTAGTGTGGGGTATAGGAGGATAATGCAGTTCGTGGGGGTATCGGGGGATTATACAGTTCGTGGGGGTATAGGAGGATTATACAGTCAGTGGGGGTATAGGGGGATTATACAGTTATTGGGGGTATAGGAGGATTATACAGTTAGTGGGGGTATAGGAGGATTATACTGTCAGTGGGGGTATAGGAGCATTATACAGTTAGTGGGGGTACAGGAGGATTATATCATCAGTGGGGGTATTGGAGGATTATACAGTTAGTGGGGGTATAGGAGGATTATACAGTTAGTGGGGGAAAAGGAGGATTATACAGTTAATGGGGGTATAGGAGGATTATACAGTCAGTGGGGGTATAGGAGGATTATATCAGCAGTGGGAGTATAGGAGGATTATACAGTCAGTGGGGGTATAGGAGGATTATACAGTTAGTGGGGGTATAGGGGGATTATACAGTCAGTGGGGGTATAGGAGGATTATACAGTTAGTGGGGGTATAGGAGGATTATACAGTTAGTGGGGGTATAGGAGGATTATACAGTCAGTGGGGGTATAGGAGGATTATACAGTCAGTGGGGGTATAGGAGGATGAGACAGTTAGTGGGGGTATAGGAGGATTATACAGTTAGTGGGGGTATAGGAGGATTATACAGTCAGTGGGGGTATAGGGGGATTATACAGTTAGTGGGGGTATAGGGGGATTATACAGTTAGTGGGGGTACAGGAGGATTATACAGTCAGTGGGGGTACGGGAGGATTATACAGTTAGTGGGGGTACAGGAGGATTATACAGTCAGTGGGGGTACAGGAGGATTCTACAGTCAGTGGGGGTATAGGAGGATTATACAGTCAGTGGGGGTATAGGAGGATTATACAGTTAGTGGGGGTACAGGAGGATTATACAGTTAGTGGGGGGAAAAGGAGGATTATACAGTTAATGGGGGTATAGGAGGATTATACAGTCAGTGGGGGTATAGGAGGATTATATCAGCAGTGGGGGTATCGGAGGATTATACAGTCAGTGGGGGTATAGGAGGATTATACAGTCAGTGGGGGTATAGGAGGATTATACAGTCAGTGGGGGTATAGGAGGATTATATAATCAGTGGGGGTATAGGAGGATCATGCAGTCAGTGGGGGTATAGGAGGATTATACAGTCAGTGGGGGAATAGGTGGATTATTCAGTCAGTGGGGGTATTAGGGGATTATACAGTTAGTGGGGGTATCGGAGGATTATACAGTTAGTGGGGGTATAGGGGGATTATATAATCAGTGGGGGTATAGGAGGATTATGCAGTCAGTGGGGGGGATAGGAGGATTATACAGTCAGTGGGGGTATAGGTGGATTATACAGTCAGTGGGGGTATTGGAGGATTATACAGTCAGTGGGGGGGATAGGAGGATTATACAGTCAGTGGGGGTAGAGGGGGATTATATCATCAGTGGGGGTAATGGAGGATTATCCAGTCAGTGGGGGTATAGGAGGATTATACATTCAGTGGGGGTATTGGAGGATTTTACAGTTAGTGAGGGTACAGGAGGATTATGCAGTCAGTGGGGGTATAGGAGGATTATATCATCAGTGGGGGTATAGGAGGATTATACAGTCACTGGGGGTATAGGAGGATTATACAGTTAATGGGGGTATAGGAGGATTATACAGTCAGTGGGGGTATAGGAGGATTATACAGTCGGTGGGGGTATAGGAGGATTATACAGTCAGTGGGAGTATCGGAGGATTATACAGTTAGTGTGGGTCTAGGAGGATTATACAGTTAGTGGGGTTATAGGGGGATTATACAGTCAGTGGGGGTACAGGAGGATTATACAGTCGGTGGGGGTATAGGAGGATTATACAGTTAGTGGGGGTATCGGAGGATTATACAGTCAGTGGGGGTATAGGGGGATTATGCAGTCAGTGGGGGTATAGGGGCATTATACAGTCAGTAGGGGTATAGGAGGATTATACAGTCAGTGGGGGTATAGGAGGATTATATCATCAGTGGGGGAAAAGGAGGATTATACAGTTAGTGGGGGTATCGGAGGATTATATCATCAGTGGGGGTATAGGAGGATTATACAGTTAGTGGGGGTATAGGAGGATTATGCAGTTAGTGGGGGTATAGGAGGATTATACAGTTAGTGGGGGTATAGGAGGATTATACAGTCAGTGGGGGTACAGGAGGATTATATCATCACTGGGGGTATTGGAGGATTATACAGTCAGTGGGGGTATAGGAGGATTATACAGTTAGTGGGGGTATAGGAGGATTATACAGTTAGTGGGGGAAAAGGAGGTTTATACAGTTAATGGGGATATAGGAGGATTATATCAGCAGTGGGAGTATAGGAGGATTATACAGTTAGTGGGGGTATAGGAGGATTATACAGTCAGTGGGGGTATCGGAGGATTATACAGTCAGTGGGGGTAAAGGAGGATTATACAGTTAGTGGGGGTATAGGAGGATTATACAATCAGTGGGGGTATAGGAGGATTATACAGTTAGTGGGGGTATAGGAGGATTATACAGTTAGTGGGGGTATAGGGGGATTATACAGTCAGTGGGGGTATAGGAGGATTATACAGTTAGTGGGGGTATAGGAGGATTATACAGTCAGTGGGGGTATAGGGGGATTATACAGTTAGTGGGAGTATAGGAGGATTATACAGTCAGTGGGGGTATAGGCGGATTATACAGTCAGTGGAGGTACAGGAAGATTATACAGTCAGTGGGGGTATAGGAGGATTATATCATCAGTGGGGGTACAGGAGGATTATACAGTCAGTGGGGGTATAGGAGGATTATACAGTCAGTGGGGGTATAGGAGGATTATACAGTCAGTGGGGGTATAGGAGGATTATACAGTGAGTGGGGGTACAGGAGGATTATGCAGTCAGTGGGGGTATAGGAGGATTATACAGTTATTGGGGGTATAGGAGGATTATACAGTTAGTGGGGGTATAGGAGGATTATACTGTCAGTGGGGGTATAGGAGCATTATACAGTTAGTGGGGGTACAGGAGGATTATATCATCAGTGGGGGTATTGGAGGATTGTACAGTCAGTGGGGGTATAGGAGGATTATACAGTTCGTGGGGGTATAGGAGGATTATACAGTTAGTGGGGGAAAAGGAGGATTATACAGTTAATGGGGGTATAGGAGGATTATACAGTCAGTGGGGGTATAGGAGGATTATATCAGCAGTGGGAGTATAGGAGGATTATACAGTCAGTGGGGGTATAGGAGGATTATACAGTTAGTGGGGGTATAGGGGGATTATACAGTCAGTGGGGGTATAGGAGGATTATACAGTTAGTGGGGGGAATAGGAGGATTATACAGTTAGTGGGGGTATAGGAGGATTATACAGTCAGTGGGGGTATAGGTGGATTATACAGTCAGTGGGGGTATAGGAGGATGAGACAGTTAGTGGGGGTATAGGAGGATTATACAGTTTGTGGGGGTATAGGAGGATTATACAGTTAGTGGGGGTATAGGGGGATTTGCAGTCAGTGGGGGTAAAGGGGGATTATACAGTTCGTGGGAGTATAGGGGGATTATACAGTCAGTGGGGGTATAGGGGGATTATGCAGTTAGTGGGGGTACAGGAGGATTATACAGTCAGTGGGGGTATAGGGGGATTATACAGTTAGTGGGGGTACAGGAGGATTATACAGTCAGTGGGGGTACGGGAGGATTATACAGTTAGTGGGGGTACAGGAGGATTATACAGTCAGTGGGGGTACAGGAGGATTATACAGTCAGTGGGGGTATAGGAGGATTATACAGTCAGTGGGGGTATAGGAGGATTATACAGTTAGTGGGGGTACAGGAGGATTATACAGTTAGTGGGGGGAAAAGGAGGATTATACAGTTAATGGGGGTATAGGAGGATTATACAGTCAGTGGGGGTATAGGAGGATTATATCAGCAGTGGGGGTATCGGAGGATTATACAGTCAGTGGGGGTATAGGAGGATTATACAGTCAGTGGGGGTATAGGAGGATTATACAGTCAGTGGGGGTATAGGAGGATTATATAATCAGTGGGGGTATAGGAGGATCATGCAGTCAGTGGGGGTATAGGAGGATTATACAGTCAGTGGGGGAATAGGTGGATTATTCAGTCAGTGGGGGTATTAGGGGATTATACAGTTAGTGGGGGTATCGGAGGATTATACAGTTAGTGGGGGTATAGGGGGATTATATAATCAGTGGGGGTATAGGAGGATTATGCAGTCAGTGGGGGGGATAGGAGGATTATACAGTCAGTGGGGGTATAGGTGGATTATACAGTCAGTGGGGGTATTGGAGGATTATACAGTCAGTGGGGGGGATAGGAGGATTATACAGTCAGTGGGGGTGGAGGGGGATTATATCATCAGTGGGGGTAATGGAGGATTATACAGTCAGTGGGGGTATAGGAGGATTATACATTCAGTGGGGGTATTGGAGGATTATACAGTTAGTGAGGGTACAGGAGGATTATGCAGTCAGTGGGGGTATAGGAGGATTATATCATCAGTGGGGGTATAGGAGGATTATACAGTCACTGGGGGTATAGGAGGATTATACAGTTAATGGGGGTATAGGAGGATTATACAGTCAGTGGGGGTATAGGAGGATTATACAGTCGGTGGGGGTATAGGAGGATTATACAGTCAGTGGGGGTATCGGAGGATTATACAGTTAGTGTGGGTCTAGGAGGATTATACAGTTAGTGGGGTTATAGGGGGATTATACAGTCAGTGGGGGTACAGGAGGATTATACAGTCGGTGGGGGTATAGGAGGATTATACAGTTAGTGGGGGTATCGGAGGATTATACAGTCAGTGGGGGTATAGGGGGATTATGCAGTCAGTGGGGGTATAGGGGCATTATACAGTCAGTGGGGGTATAGGAGGATTATACAGTCAGTGGGGGTATAGGAGGATTATATCATCAGTGGGGGAAAAGGAGGATTATACAGTTAGTGGGGGTATCGGAGGATTATATCATCAGTGGGGGTATAGGAGGATTATACAGTTAGTGGGGGTATAGGAGGATTATGCAGTTAGTGGGGGTATAGGAGGATTATACAGTTAGTGGGGGTATAGGAGGATTATACAGTCAGTGGGGGTACAGGAGGATTATATCATCAGTGGGGGTATTGGAGGATTATACAGTCAGTGGGGGTATAGGAGGATTATACAGTTAGTGGGGGTATAGGAGGATTATACAGTTAGTGGGGGAAAAGGAGGTTTATACAGTTAATGGGGATATAGGAGGATTATATCAGCAGTGGGAGTATAGGAGGATTATACAGTTAGTGGGGGTATAGGAGGATTATACAGTCAGTGGGGGTATAGGAGGATTATACAGTCAGTGGGGGTATAGGGGGATTATACAGTCAGTGGGGGTATAGGAGGATTATACAGTTAGTGGGGGTATAGGAGGATTATACAATCAGTGGGGGTATAGGAGGATTATACAGTTAGTGGGGGTATAGGAGGATTATACAGTTAGTGGGGGTATCGGGGGATTATACAGTCAGTGGGGGTATAGGAGGATTATACAGTTAGTGGGGGTATAGGAGGATTATACAGTTAGTGGGGGTATAGGAGGATTATACAGTCAGTGGGGGTATAGGAGGATTATACAGTCAGTGGGGGTATAGGAGGATTATACAGTCAGTGGGGGTATAGGAGGATGAGACAGTTAGTGGGGGTATAGGAGGATTATACAGTTAGTGGGGGTATCGGGGGATTATACAGTCAGTGGGGGTATAGGAGGATTATACAGTAAGTGGGGGTATAGGGGGATTTGCAGTCAGTGGGGGTAAAGGGGGATTATACAGTTCATGGGGGTATAGGGGGATTATACAGTCAGTGGGGGTATAGGGGGATTATGCAATTAGTGGGGGTACAGGAGGATTATACAGTCAGTGGGGGTACAGGAGGATTATACAGTCAGTGGGGGTACAGGAGGATTATACAGTCAGTGGGGGTATAGGAGGATTATACAGTTAGTGGGGGTATAGGAGGATTGTACAGTTAGTGGGGGTACAGGAGGATTATACAGTTAGTGGGGGGAAAAGGAGGATTATACAGTTAATGGGGGTATAGGAGGATTATACAGTCAGTGGGGGTATAGGAGGATTATATCAGCAGTGGGGGTATAGGAGGATTATGTAGTCAGTGGGGGTATTGTAGGATTATACAGTTAGTGGGGGTATAGGGATTATATCGTCAGTGGGGGTATAGGGGGATTATACAGTCAGTGAGGGTACAGGAGGATTATACAGTCAGTGGGGGTATAGGAGGATTATATAATCAGTGGGGGTATAGGAGGATTATACAGTCAGTGGGGGTATAGGAGGATTATGTAATCAGTGGGGGTATAGGAGGATTATACAGTCAGTGGGGGTATAGGGGGATTATACAGTCAGTGGGGGTATAGGGGGATTATACAGTCAGTGGGGGTATAGGGGGATTATACAGTCAGTGGGGGTATAGGAGGATTATATAATCAGTGGGGGTATGGGAGGATTATGCAGTCAGTGGGGGTATAGGAGGATTATACAGTCAGTGGGGGAATAGGTGGATTATTCAGTCAGTGGGGGTATTAGGGGATTATACAGTTAGTGGGGGTATCGGAGGATTATACAGTTAGTGGGGGTATTGGGGGATTATACAGTCAGTGAGGGGAGAGGAGGATTTTACAGTCAGTGGGGGTATTGTAGGATTATACAGTCAGTGGGGGTATAGGAGGATTATACAGTCAGTGGGGGTAGAGGGGGATTATATCATCAGTGGGGGTATAGGAGGATTATAGAGTCAGTGGGGGTATAGGAGGATTATACATTCAGTGGGGGTATTGGAGGATTATACAGTTAGTGAGGGTATAGGAGGATTATACAGTGAGTGGGGGTACAGGAGGATGATGCAGTCAGTGGGGGTATAGGAGGATTATATCATCAGTGGGGGTATAGGAGGATTATACAGTCACTGGGGGTATCGGAGGATTATACAGTTAATGGGGGTATAGGAGGATTATACAGTCAGTGGGGGTATGGGAGGATTATACAGTCGGTGGGGGTATAGGAGGATTATACAGTCAGTGGGGGTATCGGAGGATTATACAGTTAGTGGGGGTCTAGGAGGATTATACAGTTAGTGGGGGTATAGGAGGATTATACAGTTAGTGGGGGTATAGGAGGATTATACAGTTAGTGGGGGTATAGGAGGATTATACAGTCAGTGGGGGTATAGAGGGATTATACAGTCAGTGGGGGTATAGGAGGATTATACAGTCGGTGGGGGTGTCGGAGGATTATACAGTCAGTGGGGGTATAGGAGGATTATATCATCGGTGGGGGTATAGGAGGATTATACAGTTCGTGGGGGTATAGGAGGATTATACAGTCGGTGGGGGTGTCGGAGGATTATACAGTCAGTGGGGGAATAGGAGGATTATATCATCAGTGGGGGTATGGGAGGATTATACAGTTCGTGGGGGTATAGGAGGATTATACAGTTCGTGTGGGTTTAGGAGGATTATGCAGTTAGTGGGGGTATAGGGGGATTATGCAGTTAGTGGGGGTACAGGAGGATTGTACAGTCAGTGGGGGTATAGGAGGATTATACCATCAGTGGGGGTATTGGAGGATTATACAGTTAGTGAGGGTATAGGAGGATTATACAGTGAGTGGGGGTACAGGAGGATTATGCAGTCAGTGGGGGTATAGGAGGATTATTTCATCAGTGGGGGTATAGGAGGATTATACAGTCACTGGGGGTATAGGAGGATTATACAGTTAATGGGGGTATAGGAGGATTATACAGTCAGTGGGGGTATAGGAGGATTATACAGTCGGTGGGGGTATAGGAGGATTATACAGTCAGTGGGGGTATCGGAGGATTATACAGTTAGTGTGGGTCTAGGAGGATTATACAGTTAGTGGGGTTATAGGGGGATTATACAGTCAGTGGGGGTATAGGAGGATTATACAGTCGGTGGGGGTATAGGAGGATTATACAGTTAGTGGGGGTATCGGAGGATTATACAGTCAGTGGGGGTATAGGGGGATTATGCAGTCAGTGGGGGTATAGGGGCATTATACAGTCAGTGGGGGTATAGGGGCATTATACAGTCAGTGGGGGTATAGGAGGATTATACAGTTAGTGGGGGTATCGGAGGATTATATCATCAGTGGGGGTATAGGAGGATTATACAGTTAGTGGGGGTATCGGAGGATTATACAGTTAGTGGGGGTATAGGGGGATTATACAGTCAGTGGGGGTATGGGGGAATTATACAGTTAGTGGGGGTATAGGAGGATTATACAGTTAGTGGGGGTATAGGAGGATTATACAGTCAGTGGGGGTACAGGAGGATTATATCATCAGTGGGGGTATTGGAGGATTATACAGTCAGTGGGGGTATAGGAGGATTATACAGTTAGTGGGGGTTTTGGAGGATTATACAGTTAGTGGGGGAAAAGGAGGATTATACAGTTAATGGGGATATAGGAGGATTATATCAGCAGTGGGAGTATAGGAGGATTATACAGTCAGTGGGGGTATAGGAGGATTATACAGTTAGTGGGGGTATAGGGGGATTATACAGTCAGTGGGGGTATAGGAGGATTATACAGTCAGTGGGGGTATAGGAGGATGAGACAGTTAGTGGGGGTATCGGAGGATTATACATTTAGTGGGGTTATCGGGGGATTATACAGTCAGTGGGGGTATAGGAGGATTATACAGTAAGTGGGGGTATAGGGGGATTTGCAGTCAGTGGGGGTAAAGGGGGATTATACAGTCAGTGGGGGTATAGGGGGATTATGCAGTTAGTGGGGGTACAGGAGGATTATACAGTCAGTGGGGGTATAGGAGGATTATACAGTTAGTGGGGGTATAGGGGGATTATACAGTCAGCGGGGGTATAGGAGGATTATACAGTTAGTGGGGGTATAGGGGGATTATACAGTCAGTGGGGGTATAGGGGGATTATACAGTCAGTGGGGGTATAGGAGGATTATACAGTTAGTGGGGGTATAGGAGGATTATACAGTCAGTGGGGGTATAGGAGGATTATACAGTTAGTGGGGGTATAGGAGGATTATACAGTTAGTGGGGGTATAGGGGGATTATACAGTCAGTGGGGGTATAGGAGGATTATACAGTTAGTGGGGGTATAGGAGGATTATACAGTTAGTGGGGGTATAGGAGGATTATACAGTCAGTGGGGGTATAGGAGGATTATACAGTCAGTGGGGGTATAGGAGGATGAGACAGTTAGTGGGGGTATAGGAGGATTATACAGTTAGTGGGGGTATCGGGGGATTATACAGTCAGTGGGGGTATAGGAGGATTATACAGTAAGTGGGGGTATAGGGGGATTTGCAGTCAGTGGGGGTAAAGGGGGATTATACAGTTCGTGGGGGTATAGGGGGATTATACAGTCAGTGGGGGTATAGGGGGATTATGCAGTTAGTGGGGGTACAGGAGGATTATACAGTCAGTGGGGGTACAGGAGGATTATACAGTCAGTGGGGGTACAGGAGGATTATACAGTCAGTGGGGGTATAGGAGGATTATACAGTTAGTGGGGGTATAGGAGGATTATACAGTTAGTGGGGGTACAGGAGGATTATACAGTTAGTGGGGGGAAAAGGAGGATTATACAGTTAATGGGGGTATAGGAGGATTATACAGTCAGTGGGGGTATAGGAGGATTATATCAGCAGTGGGGGTATAGGAGGATTATGTAGTCAGTGGGGGTATTGTAGGATTATACAGTTAGTGGGGGTATAGGGGGATTATATCGTCAGTGGGGGTATAGGGGGATTATACAGTCAGTGAGGGTACAGGAGGATTATACAGTCAGTGGGGGTATAGGAGGATTATATAATCAGTGGGGGTATAGGAGGATTATACAGTCAGTGGGGGTATAGGAGGATTATATAATCAGTGGGGGTATAGGAGGATTATACAGTCAGTGGGGGTATAGGGGGATTATACAGTCAGTGGGGGTATAGGAGGATTATACAGTCAGTGGGGGTATAGGAGGATTATATAATCAGTGGGGGTATAGGAGGATTATGCAGTCAGTGGGGGTATAGGAGGATTATACAGTCAGTGGGGGAATAGGTGGATTATTCAGTCAGTGGGGGTATTAGGGGATTATACAGTTAGTGGGGGTATCGGAGGATTATACAGTTAGTGGGGGTATTGGGGGATTATACAGTCAGTGAGGGGAGAGGAGGATTTTACAGTCAGTGGGGGTATTGTAGGATTATACAGTCAGTGGGGGTATAGGAGGATTATACAGTCAGTGGGGGTAGAGGGGGATTATATCATCAGTGGGGGTATAGGAGGATTATACAGTCAGTGGGGGTATAGGAGGATTATACAGTCACTGGGGGTATCGGAGGATTATACAGTCAGTGGGGGTATAGGAGGATGATGCAGTCAGTGGGGGTATAGGAGGATTATACAGTCAGTGGGGGTATCGGAGGATTATACAGTTAGTGGAGGTCTAGGAGGATTATACAGTTAGTGGGGGTATAGGAGGATTATACAGTTAGTGGGGGTATAGGAGGATTATACAGTTAGTGGGGGTATCGGAGGATTATACAGTCAGTGGGGGTATAGGGGGATTATACAGTCAGTGGGGGTATAGGAGGATTATACAGTCGGTGGGGGTGTCGGAGGATTATACAGTCAGTGGGGATATAGGAGGATTATATCATCAGTGGCGGTATAGGAGGATTATACAGTTCGTGTGGGTTTTGGAGGATTATGCAGATAGTGGGGGTACAGGAGGATTGTACAGTCAGTGGGGGTATAGGAGGATTATACCATCAGTGGGGGTATAGGCGGATTATACCATCAGTGGGGGTATCGGAGGATTATACAGTTGGTGGGGGTATAGGAGGATTATACTTTCAGTGGGGGTATAGGGGGATTATGCAGTCAGTGGGGGAAAAGTGGATTGTACAGTTCGTGGGGGTATAGGAGGATTATACAGTTAATGGGGGCATAGGAGGATTATACAGTCAGTGGGGGTATAGGAGGATTATACAGTTAGTGGGGGTATTGGAGGATTATACAGTCAGTGGGGGTATTGGAGGATTATACAGTCAGTGGGGATATAGGGGGATTATACAGTTAGTGGGGGTATAGGAGGATTATACAGTCAGTGGGGGTATAGGGGGTTCATACAGTCAGTGGGGGTATAGGAGGATTATACAGTCAGTGGGGGTAAAGGAGGATTATACAGTCAATGGGGGTATAGGAGGATTATACAGTTAGTGGGGGTATAGGAGGATTATACAGTCAGTGGGGGTATTGGAGGATTATACAATCAGTGAGGATATAGGGGGATTATACAGTCAGTGGGGGTATAGGAGGATTATACAGTCAGTGGCGATATAGGGGGATTATACAGTTAGTGGGGGTATAGGGGGATTATACAGTCAGTGGGGGTATAGGAGGATTATACAGTTAGTGGGGGTATGGGAGGATTATACAGTTAATGGGGGTATAGGGGGATCATACAGTTAGTGGGGGTATAGGAGGATTATACAGTTAGTGGGGGTATAGGAGGATTATACAGTTAGTGGGGGTAAAGGAGGATTATACAGTCAGTGGGGGTATAGGGGGATTATACAGTCAGTGGGGGTATAGGAGGATTATACAGTTAGTGGGGGTATAGGAGGATTATACAGTCAGTGGGGGTATAGGAGGATTATACAGTTAGTGGGGGTATAGGGGGATTATACAGTCAGTGGGGGTATATGAGGATTATACAGTCAGTGGGGGTATAGGGGGATTATACAGTCAGTGGGGGTATAGGAGGATTATACAGTTAGTGGGGGTATAGGAGGATTATACAGTCAGTGGGGGTATAGGAGGATTATACAGTGAGTGGGGGTATAGGAGGATTATACAGTCAGTGGGGGTATAGGAGGATTATACAGTTAGTGGGGGTATAGGGGGATTATACAGTCAGTGGGGGTATAGGAGGATTATACAGTCAGTGGGGGTATAGGAGGATTATACAGTCAGTGGGGGTATAGGAGAATTATACAGTCAGTGGGGGTATAGGGGGATTATACAGTCAGTGGGGGTATAGGAGGATTATACAGTCAGTGGGGGTATAGGGGGATTATACAGTCAGTGGGGGTATAGGAGGATTATACAGTCAGTGGGGGTATAGGGGGATTATACAGTTAGTGGGGTATAGGAGGATTATACAGTCAGTGGGGGTATAGGAGGATTATACAGTCAGTGGGGGTATAGGAGGATTATACCATCAGTGGGGGTATAGGAGGATTATACAGTTCGTTGGGGTATAGGAGGATTATACCGTCAGTGGGGGGAAAAGGAGGATTATACCATCAGTGGGGGTATAGGAGGATTATACAGTAAGCGGGGGTATAGGCGGATTATACAGTCAATGGGGGTATAGGAGGATTATACGATTCGTGGGGGTATAGGAGGATTATACAGTCAGTGGGGGTATAGGAGGATTATACAGTCAGTGGGGGTATAGGAGGATTATACAGTCAGTGGAGTTATAGGGGGATTATACAGTCAGTGGGGGCATAGGGGGATTATACAGTTCGTGGGGGTATAGGAGGATTATACCGTCAGTGGGGGTATAGGAGGATTATACCATCAGTGGGGGTATAGGAGGATTATACAGTAAGCGGGGGTATAGGAGGATTATACAGTCAGTGGGGGTATCGGAGGTTTATACAGTCAGTGGGGGTATAGGAGGTTTATACAGTCAGTGGGGGTATAGGGAGATTATGCAGTCAGTGGGGGTATAGGGAGATTATGCAGTCAGTGGGGGTATAGGGAGATTATGCAGTCAGTGGGGGTATAGGAGGATTATACAGTTAGTGGGGGTATAGGAGGATTATACAGTTAGTGGGGGTATAGGAGGATAATACCATCAGTGGGGGTATAGGAGGATTATACAGTTGGTGGGGGTATAGGAGGATTATACCATCAGTGGGGGTATAGGAGGATTATAAAGTCAGTGGGGGTATAGGAGGATTATACAGTCAGTGGGGGTATAGGTGGATTATACAGTCAGTGGCGGTATAGGAGGATTATACAGTCAGTGGGGGTATAGGAGGATTATACAGTTAGTGGGGGTATAGGACGATTATACAGTCAGTGGGGGTATAGGAGGATTATGCAGTCAGTGGGGGTATAGGAGGATTATACAGTCAGTCGGGGTATAGGAGGATTATACAGTCAGTCGGGGTATAGGAGGATTATACAGTCAGTGGGGGTATTGGAGGATTATACAGTTAATGGGGGTATAGGAGGATTATCCTGTCAGTGAGGGTATAGGGGGATTATACAGTCAGTGGGGGTATAGGGGGATTATACAGTCAGTGAGCGTATAGGAGGATTATACAGTTAATGGGGGTACAGGTGGATTATCCTGTCAGTGAGAGTATCGGGGGATTATACAGTCAGTGAGGGTATAGGAGGATTATACAGTTAATGGGGGTATAGGAGGATTATACAGTCAGTGGGGGTATAGGGGGATTATGCAGTTAGTGGGGGTATAGGAGGATTATGCAGTTAGTGGGGGTATCGGAGGATTATACAGTTAGTGGGGGTTTTGGGGAATTATACAGTCATTGGGGGTATATGGGGATTATACAGTTAGTGGGGGTAAAGGGGGATTATACAGTCAGTGGGGGTATCGGGGGATTATGCAGTTAGTGGGGGTATAGGAGGATTATACAGTTGGTGGGCGTACAGGGGGATTATACAGTTGGTGGGGGGAAAAGGAGGATTATACAGTTAGTGGGGTTATAGGAGGATTATACAGTCAGTGGGGGTATAGGAGGATTATACAGTCAGTGGGGGTGTAGGAGGATTATATCATCAGTGGGGGTATAGGAGGATTATACAGTCAGTGGGGGTATAGGAGGATTATACAGTCAGTCGGGGTATAGGAGGATTATACAGTTAGTGGGGGTATAGGAGGATTATACAGTTAGTGGGGGTATAAGAGGATTATACAGTCAGTCGGGATATAGGAGGATTATACAGTTAGTGGGGGTATAGGAGGATTATACAGTTCGTGGGGTTATAGGAGGATTATACAGTCAGTCGGGGTATAGGAGGATTATACAGTTAGTGGGGGTGTAGGAGGATTATACAGTTAGTGGGGTTATAGGAGGATTATACAGTCAGTCGGGGTATAGGAGGATTATACAGTTAGTGGGGGTATAGCAGGATTATACAGTTAGTGGGGGTATAGGAGGATTATACAGTCAGTCGGGGTATAGGAGGATTATATCATCAGTGGGGGTGTCGGAGGATTATACAGTCAGTGGGGGTATTGGAGGATTATACAGTTAGTGGGGGTATAGGGGGATTATATAGTCAGTGGGGGTATAGGCGGATTATATAGTCAGTGGGGGTATAGGGGGATTATACAGTTAGTGGGGGTATCGGAGGATTATACAGTCAGTGGGGGTATAGGGGGATTATGCAGTCAGTGGGGGTACAGGGGCATTATACAGTCAGTGGGGGTATTGGAGGATTATACAGTCAGTGGGGGTATTGGAGGATTATACAGTCAGTGGGGGTATAGGAGGATTATACAGTCAGTGGGGGTATAGGAGGATTATACAGTCAGTGGGGGTATAGGAGGATTATACAGTCAGTGGGGGTATAGGAGGATTATACAGTCAGTGGGGGTATCGGAGGATTATACAGTCAGTGGGGGTATGGGAGGATTATATCATCAGTGGGGGTATAGGAGGATTATACAGTTAGTGGGGGTATCGGAGGATTATACAGTTAGTGGGGGTATAGGGGGATTATACAGTCAGTGGGGGTATAGGGGGATTATACAGTCAGTGGGGGTATAGGGGGATTATGCATTTAGTGGGGGTATAGGAGGATTATACAGTTAGTAGGGGTACAGGAGGATTATACAGTCAGTGGGGGTATAGGGGAATTATACAGTCAGTGGGGGTATTGGAGGATTATACAGTCAGTGGGGGTATTGGAGGATTATACAGTCAGTGGGGGTATAGGGGGATTATACAGTCAGTGGGGGTATAGGGGGATTATACAGTCAGTGGGGGTATAGGAGGATTATACAGTCAGTGGGGGTATAGGGGGATTATACAGTTAGAGGGGGTACAGGAGGATTATGCAGTCAGTGGGGGTATAGGAGGATGATAAAGTCATTGGGGGTATAGGAGGATTATACAGTCAGTGGGGGTATAGGAGGATTATACAGTCAGTGGGGGTATAGGAGGATTATACAGTCAGTGGGGGTATAGGAGGATTATACAGTCAGTGGGGGTATAGGAGGATTATACAGTCAGTGGGGGCATAGGAGGATTATACAGTCAGTGGGGGTATAGGAGGATTCTTCAGTCAGTGGGGGGATAGGAGGATTATACAGTTAGTGGGGGTTTAGGAGGATTATACAGTCAGTGGGGGTATAGGAGGATTATACAGTCAGTGGGGGTATAGGGGGATTATACAGTCAGTGGGGGTATAGGAGGATTATACAGTCAGTGGGGGTATAGGAGGATTATACAGTCAGTGGGGGTATAGGAGGATTATACAGTCAGTGGGGGTATAGGAGGATTATACAGTCAGTGGGGGTATAGGAGGATTATACAGTCAGTGGGGGTATAGGAGGATTATACAGTCAGTGGGGGTATAGGAGGATTATACAGTCAGTGGGGGTATAGGAGGATTATACAGTCAGTGGGGCTATAGGAGGATTATACAGTCAGTGGGGGTATAGGAGGATTATACAGTCAGTGGGGGTATTGGAGGATTATACAGTCAGTGGGGGTATAGGAGGATTATACAGTTAGAGGGGGTACAGGAGGATTATACAGTCAGTGGGGGTATAGGAGGATTATACAGTCAGTGGGGGTATAGGGGGATTATACAGTTAGAGGGGGGACAGGAGGATTATACAGTCAGTGGGGGTATAGGAGGATTATACAGTCAGTGGGGGTATAGGAGGATTATACAGTCAGTGGGGGTATAGGAGGATTATACAGTCAGTGGGGGTATAGGAGGATTATACAGTCAGTGGGGGTATAGGAGGATTATACAGTCAGTGGGGGTATAGGAGGATTATACAGTCAGTGGGGGGATAGGAGGATTATACAGTCAGTGGGGGGATAGGAGGATTCTACAGTCAGTGGGGGTATAGGGGGATTATATAGTCAGTGGGGGTATAGGAGGATTATACAGTCAGTGGGGGGATAGGAGGATTATACAGTTCGTGGGGGTACAGGGGGATTATATAGTCAGTGGGGGTATAGGGGGATTATATAGTCAGTGGGGGTATAGGGGGATTATACAGTTAGTGGGGGTATCGGAGGATTATACAGTCAGTGGGGGTACAGGAGGATTATACAGTCAGTGGGGGTATCCGAGGATTATACAGTCAGTGGGGGTATAGGAGGATTATATCATCAGTGGGGGTATAGGAGGATTATACAGTTAGTGGGGGTATCGGTGGATTATACAGTTAGTGGGGGTATCGGAGAATTATACAGTTAGTGGGGGTATAGGGGGATTATACAGTCAGTGGGGGTATAGGGGGATTATACAGTCAGTGGGGGTATAGGGGGATTATACAGTCAGTGGGGGTATAGGGGGATTATGCAGTTAGTGGGGGTATAGGAGGATTATACAGTTAGTAGTGGTACAGGAGGATTATACAGTCAGTGGGGGTATAGGGGAATTATACAGTCAGTGGGGGTATTGGAGGATTATACAGTCAGTGGGGGTATAGGGGGATTATACAGTCAGTGGGGGTATAGGAGGATTATACAGTCAGTGGGGGTATAGGGGGATTATACAGTCAGAGGGGGTACAGGGGGATTATACAGTCAGTGGGGGTATAGGAGGATGATAAAGTCATTGGGGGTATAGGAGGATTATACAGTCAGTGGGGGGAAAGGAGGATTATACAGTCAGTGGGGGTATAGGAGGATTATACAGTCAGTGGGGGTATAGGAGGATTATACAGTCAGTGGGGGTATCGGAGGATTAAACAGTCAGTGGGGGTATAGGAGGATTATACAGTCAGTGGGGGTATAGGAGGATTATACAGTCAGTGGGGGTATAGGAGGATTATACAGTCAGTGGGGGGATAGGAGGATTATACAGTCAGTGGGGGGATAGGAGGATTATACAGTCAGTGGGGGTATAGGGGGATTATACAGTTAGTGGGGGTTTAGGAGGATTATACAGTCAGTGGGGGTATAGGAGGATTATACAGTCAGTGGGGGTATAGGGGGATTATACAGTTAGTGGGGGTATAGGAGGATTATACAGTCAGTGGGGGTATAGGAGGATTATACAGTCAGTGGGGGTATAGGAGGATTATACAGTCAGTGGGGGGAAAAGGAGGATTATACAGTCAGTGGGGGTATAGGAGGATTATACAGTCAGTGGGGGTATAGGAGGATTATACAGTCAGTGGGGGAATAGGAGGATTATACAGTCAGTCGGGGTATTGGAGGATTATACAGTCAGTGGGGGGATAGGAGGATTATACAGTCAGTGGGGGGATAGGAGGATTATACAGTCAGTGGGGGTATAGGAGGATTATACAGTTCGTGGGGGTATAGGAGGATTATACAGTTAGTGGGGGTTTAGGAGGATTATACAGTTAGTGGGGGTATAGGAGGATTATACAGTCAGTGGGGGTATAGGAGGATTATACAGTCAGTGGGGGGATAGGAGGATTATACAGTCAGTGGGGGTATAGGAGGATTATACAGTCAGTGGGGGGATAGGAGGATTATACAGTCAGTGGGGGGATAGGAGGATTATACAGTCAGTGGGGGTATAGGAGGATTATACAGTTCGTGGGGGTATAGGAGGATTATACAGTTAGTGGGGGTTTAGGAGGATTATACAGTCAGTGGGGGTATAGGGGGATTATACAGTCAGTGGGGGTATAGGGGAATTATACAGTCAGTGGGGGTACAGGAGGATTATACAGTCAGTGGGGGTATAGGAGGATTATACAGTCAGTGGGGGTATAGGAGGATTATACAGTCAGTGGGGGGATAGGAGGATTATACAGTCAGTGGGGGGATAGGAGGATTATACAGTCAGTCGGGGTATAGGAGGATTATACAGTTCGTGGGGGTATAGGAGGATTATACAGTCAGTGGGGGTATAGGAG
Source organism: Heptranchias perlo (assembly GCF_035084215.1). Taxonomy (NCBI): domain Eukaryota; kingdom Metazoa; phylum Chordata; class Chondrichthyes; order Hexanchiformes; family Hexanchidae; genus Heptranchias; species Heptranchias perlo. The sequence goes on from NC_090348.1 coordinate 1,434,340, forward strand.
GATTATACAGTCAGTGGGGGTATAGGAGGATTATACAGTCAGTCGGGGTATAGGAGGATTATACAGTCAGTGGGGGTATAGGAGGATTATACAGTCAGTGGGGGTATAGGAGGATTATACAGTCAGTGGGGGTATAGGAGGATTATACAGTCAGTGGGGGTATAGGGAGATTGTACAGTTAGTGGGGGTATAGGAGGATTATACCATCAGTGGGGGTATCGGAGGATTATACCATCAGTGGGGGTATAGGAGGATTATACAGTCAGTGGGGGTATAGGAGGATTATACAGTTGGTGGGGGTTTTGGAGGATTATACCATCAGTGGGGGTATAGGAGGATTATACAGTCAGTGGGGGTATAGGAGGATTATACAGTCAGTGGGGGTATAGGAGGATTATACAGTCAGTGGGGGTATAGGAGGATTATACAGTCAGTCGGGGTATAGGAGGATTATACAGTCAGTCGGGGTATAGGAGGATTATACAGTCAGTGGGGGTATAGGAGGATTATACAGTCAGTGGGGGTATAGGAGGATTATACAGTCAGTGGGGGTATAGGAGGATTATACAGTCAGTGGGGGTATAGGGAGATTGTACAGTTAGTGGGGGTATAGGAGGATTATACCATCAGTGGGGGTATCGGAGGATTATACCATCAGTGGGGGTATAGGAGGATTATACAGTCAGTGGGGGTATAGGAGGATTATACAGTTGGTGGGGGTTTTGGAGGATTATACCATCAGTGGGGGTATAGGAGGATTATACAGTCAGTGGGGGTATAGGAGGATTATACAGTCAGTGGGGGTATAGGAGGATTATACAGTGAGTGGGGGTATAGGAGGATTATACAGTCAGTCGGGGTATAGGAGGATTATACAGTCAGTCGGGGTATAGGAGGATTATACAGTCAGTGGGGGTACAGGAGGATTATACAGTTAGTAGGGGTATAGGAGGATTATACAGTCAGTGGGGGTATAGGAGGATTATATCATCAGTGGGGGGAGAAGGATTATACAGTTAATGGGGGTATAGGTGGATTATCCTGTCAGTGAGAGTATAGGGAGATTATACAGTTAGTGAGGGTATAGGAGGATTATACAGTCAGTGAGGGTATCGGAGGATTATACAGTTAATGGGGGTATAGGTGGATTATCCTGTCAGTGAGAGTATAGGGAGATTATACAGTCAGTGAGGGTTTCGGAGGATTATACAGTTAGTGGGGGTATAGGAGGATTATACAGTTAATGGGGGTTTAGGACGATTATACAGTTAGTGGGGGTACAGGAGGATTATACAGTTAGTGGGGGTATAGGAGGATTATGCAGTTAGTGGGGGTATCGGAGGATTATACAGTTAGTGGGGGTATAGGGGGATTATACAGTCAGTGGGGGTATAGGGGGATTATACAGTTAGTGGGGGTGTAGGGGGATTATGCAGTTAGTGGGGGTATAGGAGGATTATGCAGTTAGTGGGGGTATCGGATGATTATGCAGTTAGTGGGGGTTTTGGGGGATTATACAGTCATTGGGGGTATATGGGGATTATACAGTTAGTGGGGGTATAGGGGGATTATACAGTCAGTGGGGGTATAGGAGGATTTTACAGTCAGTGGGGGTATAGGAGGATTATATCATCAGTGGGGTTATAGGAGGATTATACAGTCAGTCGGGGTATAGGAGGATTATACAGTTAGTGGGGGTATAGGAGGATTATACAGTTAGTGGGGGTATTGGAGGATTATACAGTTAGTGGGGGTATAGGGGGATTATATAGTCAGTGGGGGTATAGGAGGATTATACAGTCAGTGGGGGTATAGGAGGATTATACAGTCAGTGGGGGTATAGGAGGATTATATCATCAGTGGGGGTATAGGAGGATTATACAGTCAGTCGGGGTATAGGAGGATTATACAGTCAGTCGGGGTATAGGAGGATTATACAGTTAGTGGGGGTATAGGAGGACTATACAGTTAGTGGGGGTATTGGAGGATTATACAGTTAGTGGGGGTATAGGGGGATTATATAGTCAGTGGGGGTATAGGGGGATTATATAGTCAGTGGGGGTATAGGGGGATTATACAGTTCGTGGGGGTATCGGAGGATTATACAGTCAGTGGGGGTATAGGGGGATTATGCAGTCAGTGGGGGTATAGGGGCATTATACAGTCAGTGGGGGTATAGGAGGATTATACAGTCAGTGGGGGTATAGGAGGATTATATCATCAGTGGGGGTACAGGAGGATTATACAGTCAGTGGGGGTATAGGAGGATTATACAGTTCGTGGGGGTCTAGGAGGATTATACAGTTAGTGGGGGTATCGGAGGATTATACAGTCAGTGGGGGTATAGGAGGATTATACAGTTAGTGGGGGTATAGGAGGATTATATCATCAGTGGGGGTATAGGAGGATTATACAGTTAGTGGGGGTATCGGAGGATTATATCATCAGTGGGGGTATCGGAGGATTATACAGTTAGTGGGGGTATCGGAGGATTATACAGTTAGTGGGGGTATAGGGGGATTATACAGTCAGTGGGGGTATAGGGGGATTATACAGTCAGTGGGGGTATAGGGGGATTATACAGTTAGTGGGGGTATAGGAGGATTATACAGTTAGTGGGGGTATAGGAGGATTATATCATCAGTGAGGGTATAGGAGGATTATACAGTTAGTGGGGGTACAGGAGGATTATATCATCAGTGGGGGTATTGGAGGATGATACAGTTAGTGGGGGTATAGGAGGATTATACAGTTAGTGGGGGAAAAGGAGGATTATACAGTTAATGGGGATATAGGAGGATTATATCAGCAGTGGGAGTATAGGAGGATTATACAGTCAGTGGGGGTATAGGAGGATTATACAGTTAGTGGGGGTATAGGGGGATTATACAGTCAGTGGGGGTATAGGAGGATTATACAGTTAGTGGGGGTATAGGAGGCTTATACAGTTAGTGGGGGTATAGGAGGATTATACAGTTAGTGGGGGTATAGGGGGATTATACAGTCAGTGGGGGTATAGGAGGATTATACAGTTAGTGGGGGTATAGGAGGATTATACAGTCAGTGGGGGTATAGGAGGATTATACAGTTAGTGGGGGTATAGGGGGATTATACAGTCAGTGGGGGTATAGGAGGATTATACAGTTAGTGGGGGTATAGGGGGATTATACAGTCAGTGGTGGTATAGGAGGATGAGACAGTTAGTGGGGGTATAGGAGGATTATACAGTTAGTGGGGGTATCGGGGGATTATACAGTCAGTGGGGGTATAGGGGGATTATACAGTCAGTGAGGGTACAGGAGGATTATACAGTCAGTGGGGGTATAGGAGGATTATATAATCAGTGGGGGTATAGGAGGATTATACAGTCAGTGAGGGTACAGGAGGATTATACAGTCAGTGGGGGTATAGGAGGATTATATAATCAGTGGGGGTATAGGAGGATTATACAGTCAGTGGGGGTATAGGAGGATTAAACAGTTAGTGGGGGTATAGGGGGATTATATAATCAGTGGGGGTATAGGAGGATTATACAGTCAGTGGGGGTATTGTAGGATTATACAGTCAGTGGGGGTATAGGAGGATTATACAGTCAGTGGGGGTATAGGAGGATTATATAATCAGTGGGGGTATAGGAGGATTATACAGTCAGTGGGGGTATAGGAGGATTATATAATCAGTGGGGGTATAGGAGGATTATGCAGTCAGTGGGGGTATAGGAGGATTATACAGTCAGTGGGGGAATAGGTGGATTATACAGTCAGTGGGGGTATAGGAGGATTATATCATCAGTGAGGGTATAGGAGGATTATACAGTTAGTGGGGGTATAGGAGGATTATACAGTTCGTGGGGGTACAGGAGGATTATATCATCAGTGGGGGTATTGGAGGATTATACAGTCAGTGGGGGTATAGGAGGATTATACAGTCAGTGGGGGTATAGGAGGATTATACAGTTAGTGGGGGAAAAGGAGGATTATACAGTTAAGGGGATATAGGAGGATTATATCAGCAGTGGGAGTATAGGAGGATTATACAGTCAGTGGGGGTATAGGAGGATTATACAGTTAGTGGGGGTATAGGGGGATTATACAGTCAGTGGGGGTATAGGAGGATTATACAGTTAGTGGGGGTATAGGAGGATTATACAGTCAGTGGCGGTATAGGAGGATTATACAGTCAGTGGGGGGAAAGGAGGATGAGACAGTTCGTGGGGGTATAGGAGGATTATACAGTTAGTGGGGGTATCGGGGGATTATACAGTCAGTGGGGGTATAGGAGGATTATACAGTAAGTGGGGGTATAGGGGGATTTGCAGTCAGTGGGGGTAAAGGGGGATTATACAGTTCGTGGGGGTATCGGGGGATTATGCAGTTAGTGGGGGTACAGGAGGATTATACAGTCAGTGGGGGTATAGGGGGATTATACAGTTAGTGGGGGTACAGGAGGATTATACAGTCAGTGGGGGTACGGGAGGATTATACAGTTAGTGGGGGTACAGGAGGATTATACAGTCAGTGGGGGTACAGGAGGATTATACAGTCAGTGGGGGTATAGGAGGATTATACAGTTAGTGGGGGTATAGGAGGATTATACAGTCAGTGGGGGTACGGGAGGATTATACAGTTAGTGGGGGGAAAAGGAGGATTATACAGTTAATGGGGATATAGGAGGATTAAACAGTTAGTGGGGGTATAGGGGGATTATATAATCAGTGGGGGTATAGGAGGATTATACAGTCAGTGGGGGTATTGTAGGATTATACAGTCAGTGGGGGTATTGTAGGATTATACAGTCAGTGGGGGTATAGGAGGATTATACAGTCAGTGGGGGTATAGGGGGATTATACAGTCAGTGGGGGTATAGGAGGATTATACAGTCAGTGGGGGTATAGGAGGATTATGCAGTCAGTGGGGGTATCGGAGGATTATACAGTCAGTGGGGGAATAGGTGGATTATTCAGTCAGTGGGGGTATTAGGGGATTATACAGTTAGTGGGGGTATCGGAGGATAATACAGTTAGTGGGGGTATTGGGGGATTATACGGTCAGTGAGGGGAGAGGAGGATTTTACAGTCAGTGGGGGTATAGGAGGATTATACAGTCAGTGGGGGTAGAGGGGGATTATATCATCAGTGGGGGTATAGGAGGATTATACAGTCAGTGGGGGTATAGGAGGATTATACATTCAGTGGGGGTATTGGAGGATTATACAGTTAGTGAGGGTATAGGAGGATTATACAGTGAGTGGGGGTACAGGAGGATTATGCAGTCAGTGGGGGTATAGGAGGATTATATCATCAGTGGGGGTATAGGAGGATTATACAGTCACTGGGGGTATAGGAGGATTATACAGTTAATGGGGGTATAGGAGGATTATACAGTCGGTGGGGGTATAGGAGGATTATATCATCAGTGGGGGTATAGGAGGATTATACAGTTAATGGGGGTGTCGGAGGATTATACAGTCAGTGGGGGTATAGGAGGATTATACAGTTAGTGGGGGTATAGGAGGATTATACAGTTAGTGGGGTTATAGGGGGATTATACAGTTCGTGTGGGTTTCGGAGGATTATACAGTTCGTGGGGGTACAGGGGGATTATATCATCAGTGGGGGTATAGGAGGATTATACAGTTCGTGGGGGTATAGGAGGACTATACAGTTAGTGGGGTTATAGGGGGATTATACAGTCAGTGGGGGTATAGGAGGATTATACAGTTCGTGTGGGTTCAGGAGGATTATACAGTCAGTGGGGGTATAGGAGGATTATACAGTCAGTGGGGGTATAGGGGGATTATACAGTCAGTGGGGGTATAGGGGGATTATACAGTCAGTGGGGGTATAGGGGGATTATGCAGTTAGTGGGGGTATAGGGGGATTATGCAGTTAGTGGGGGTACAGGAGGATTGTACATTCAGTGGGGGTACAGGAGGATTATACAGTCAGTGGGGGTATAGGAGGATTATACAGTCAGTGGGGGTATTGGAGGATTATACAGTCAGTGGGGATATAGGGGGATTATACAGTTAGTGGGGGTATAGGAGGATTACACAGTCAGTGGGGGTATAGGGGGTTTATACAGTCAGTGGGGGTATAGGAGGATTATGCAGTCAGTGGGGGTATTGGAGGATTATACAGTCAGTGGGGGTATAGGAGGATTATACAGTTAGTGGGGGTATCGGAGGATTATACAGTCAGTGGGGGTATTGGAGGATTATACAGTCAGTGGGGATATAGGGGGATTATACAGTCAGTGGGGGTATAGGAGGATTATACAGTCAGTGGGGATATAGGGGGATTATACAGTTAGAGGGGGTATAGGGGGATTATACAGTCAGTGGGGGTATAGGAGGATTATACAGTTAGTGGGGGTATAGGAGGATTATACAGTTAGTGGGGGTATAGGAGGATTATACAGTCAGTGGGGATATAGGGGGATTATACAGTTAGTGGGGGTATAGGAGGATTATACAGTTAGTGGGGGTATAGGAGGATTATACAGTTAGTGGGGGTATAGGAGGATTATACAGTTAGTGGGGGTATAGGAGGATTATACAGTCAGTGGGGGTATAGGGGGATTATACAGTTAGTGCGGGTATAGGAGGATTATACAGTTAGTGGGGGTATAGGAGGATTATACAGTTAGTGGGGGTATAGGAGGATTATACAGTTAGTGCGGGTATAGGAGGATTATACAGTTAGTGGGGGTATAGGAGGATTTAACAGTTAGTGGGGGTATAGGAGGATTATACAGTCAGTGGGGGTATAGGAGGATTATACAGTTAGTGGGGGTATAGGAGGATTATACAGTCAGTGGGGGTTCGGGGGATTATACAGTCAGTGGGGGTATAGGAGGATTATACAGTCAGTGGGGTTATAGGGGGATTATACAGTCAGTGGGGGCATAGGGGGATTATACAGTCAATGGGGGTATAGGAGGATTATACAGTCAGTGGGGGTACAGGAGGATTATACCATCAGTGGGGGTATGGGAGGATTATACAGTCAGTGGGGGTATGGGAGGATTATACAGTCAGTGGGGGTATAGGAGGATTATACCATCAGTGGGGGTATAGGAGGATTATACCATCAGTGGGGGTATAGGAGGATTATAAAGTCAGTGGGGGTATAGGAGGATTATACCATCAGTGAGGGTATAGGAGGATTATACCATCAGTGGGGGTATAGGAGGATTATACCATCAGTGGGGGTATAGGAGGATTATACCATCAGTGGGGGTATAGGAGGATTATACCATCAGTGGGGGTATAGGAGGATTATACCATCAGTGGGGGTATAGGAGGATTATACCATCAGTGGGGGTATAGGAGGATTATAAAGTCAGTGGGGGTATAGGAGGATTATACCATCAGTGGGGGTATAGGGGGATTATACAGTCAGTGGGGGTATAGGAGGATTATACAGTTAGTGGGGGTATAGGAGGATTATACCATCAGTGGGGGTATAGGAGGATTATACAGTCAGTGGGGGTATAGGAGGATTATACAGTTAGTGGGGGTATAGGAGGATTATACCATCAGTGGGGGTATAGGAGGATTATACAGTCAGTGGGGGTATAGGAGGATTATACAGTCAGTGGGGGTATAGGAGGATTATACCATCAGTGGGGGTATAGGAGGATTATACAGTTGGTGGGGGTATAGGAGGATTATACAGTCAGTGGGGGTATAGGAGGATTATACCATCAGTGGGGGTATAGGAGGATTATACAGTTGGTGGGGGTATAGGAGGATTATACAGTCAGTGGGGGTATAGGAGGATTATACAGTTAGTGGGGGTATAGGAGGATTATACAGTTAGTGGGGGTATAGGAGGATTATACCATCAGTGGGGGTATAGGAGGATTATACAGTTGGTGGGGGTATAGGAGGATTATACAGTCAGTGGGGGTATAGGAGGATTATACAGTCAGTGGGGGTATAGGAGGATTATACAGTCAGTGGGGGTATAGGAGGATTATACAGTCAGTGGGGGTATAGGAGGATTATACAGTCAGTCGGGGTATAGGAGGATTATACAGTCAGTGGGGGTATAGGAGGATTATACAGTCAGTGGGGGTATAGGAGGATTATACAGTTAGTGGGGGTATTGGAGGATTATGCAGTCAGTGGGGGTATAGGGGGATTATGCAGTTAGTGGGGGTACAGGAGGATTATACAGTTAGTGGGGGTATAGGAGGATTATACAGTCAGTGGGAGTATAGGAGGATTATACAGTTGGTGGGGGTATAGGAGGATTATACAGTCAGTGGGGGTATAGGAGGATTATACAGTTAGTGGGGGTATAGGAGGATTATACAGTTAGTGGGGGTATAGGAGGATTATACAGTCAGTGGGAGTATAGGAGGATTATACAGTTGGTGGGGGTATAGGAGGATTATACAGTCAGTGGGGGTATAGGAGGATTATACAGTTAGTGGGGGTATAGGAGGATTATACAGTTAGTGGGGGTATAGGAGGATTATACCATCAGTGGGGGTATAGGAGGATTATACAGTTGGTGGGGGTATAGGAGGATTATACAGTCAGTGGGGGTATAGGAGGATTATACAGTCAGTGGGGGTCTGGGAGGATTATACAGTCAGTGGGGGTATAGGAGGATTATACAGTCAGTGGGGGTATAGGAGGATTATACAGTCAGTCGGGGTATAGGAGGATTATACAGTAAGTGGGGGTATAGGAGGATTATACAGTCAGTGGGGGTATAGGAGGATTATACAGTCAGTGGGGGTATAGGAGGATTATACAGTTAGTGGGGGTATTGGAGGATTATGCAGTCAGTGGGGGTATAGGAGGATTATACAGTCAGTCGGGGTATAGGAGGATTATACAGTTAGTGGGGGTATCGGGGGATTATACAGTCAGTGGGGGTATAGGAGGATTATACAGTTAGTGGGGGTATAGGAGGATTATACAGTTAGTGGGGGTATAGGAGGATTATACAGTCAGTGGGGGTATAGGAGGATTATACAGTCAGTGGGGGTATAGGAGGATGAGACAGTTAGTGGGAGTATAGGAGGATTATACAGTTAGTGGGGGTATCGGGGGATTATACAGTCAGTGGGGGTATAGGAGGATTATACAGTAAGTGGGGTTATAGGGGGATTTGCAGTCAGTGGGGGTAAAGGGGGATTATACAGTTCGTGGGGGTATAGGGGGATTATACAGTCAGTGGGGGTATAGGGGGATTATGCAGTTAGTGGGGGTACAGGAGGATTATACAGTCAGTGGGGGTATAGGGGGATTATACAGTTAGTGGGGGAACAGGAGGATTATACAGTCAGTGGGGGTACGGGAGGATTATACAGTTAGTGGGGGTACAGGAGGATTATACAGTCAGTGGGGGTACAGGAGGATTATACAGTCAGTGGGGGTATAGGAGGATTATACAGTTAGTGGGGGTACAGGAGGATTATACAGTCAGTGGGGGTACAGGAGGATTATACAGTCAGTGGGGGTATAGGAGGATTATACAGTTAATGGGGGTATAGGAGGATTATACAGTCAGTGGGGGTATAGGAGGATTATATCAGCAGTGGGGGTATAGGAGGATTATGTAGTCAGTGGGGGTATTGTAGGATTTTCCATTCAGTGGGGGTATAGGGGGATTATACAGTTAGTGGGGGTTTAGGAGGATTATACAGTCAGTGGGGGTATAGGAGGATTATACAGTCAGTGGGGGTATAGGGGGATTATACAGTTAGTGGGGGTATAGGAGGATTATACAGTCAGTGGGGGTATAGGAGGATTATACAGTCAGTGGGGGTATAGGAGGATTATACAGTCAGTGGGGGGAAAAGGAGGATTATACAGTCAGTGGGGGTATAGGAGGATTATACAGTCAGTGGGGGTATAGGAGGATTATACAGTCAGTGGGGGAATAGGAGGATTATACAGTCAGTCGGGGTATTGGAGGATTATACAGTCAGTGGGGGGATAGGAGGATTATACAGTCAGTGGGGGGATAGGAGGATTATACAGTCAGTGGGGGTATAGGAGGATTATACAGTTCGTGGGGGTATAGGAGGATTATACAGTTAGTGGGGGTTTAGGAGGATTATACAGTTAGTGGGGGTATAGGAGGATTATACAGTCAGTGGGGGTATAGGAGGATTATACAGTCAGTGGGGGGATAGGAGGATTATACAGTCAGTGGGGGTATAGGAGGATTATACAGTCAGTGGGGGGATAGGAGGATTATACAGTCAGTGGGGGGATAGGAGGATTATACAGTCAGTGGGGGTATAGGAGGATTATACAGTTCGTGGGGGTATAGGAGGATTATACAGTTAGTGGGGGTTTAGGAGGATTATACAGTCAGTGGGGGTATAGGGGGATTATACAGTCAGTGGGGGTATAGGGGAATTATACAGTCAGTGGGGGTACAGGAGGATTATACAGTCAGTGGGGGTATAGGAGGATTATACAGTCAGTGGGGGTATAGGAGGATTATACAGTCAGTGGGGGGATAGGAGGATTATACAGTCAGTGGGGGGATAGGAGGATTATACAGTCAGTCGGGGTATAGGAGGATTATACAGTTCGTGGGGGTATAGGAGGATTATACAGTCAGTGGGGGTATAGGAGGATTATACAGTCAGTGGGGGTATAGGAGGATTATACAGTCAGTGGGGGTATAGGGAGATTGTACAGTTAGTGGGGGTATAGGAGGATTATACCATCAGTGGGGGTATCGGAGGATTATACCATCAGTGGGGGTATAGGAGGATTATACAGTCAGTGGGGGTATAGGAGGATTATACAGTTGGTGGGGGTTTTGGAGGATTATACCATCAGTGGGGGTATAGGAGGATTATACAGTCAGTGGGGGTATAGGAGGATTATACAGTCAGTGGGGGTATAGGAGGATTATACAGTCAGTGGGGGTATAGGAGGATTATACAGTCAGTCGGGGTATAGGAGGATTATACAGTCAGTCGGGGTATAGGAGGATTATACAGTCAGTGGGGGTATAGGAGGATTATACAGTCAGTGGGGGTATAGGAGGATTATACAGTCAGTGGGGGTATAGGAGGATTATACAGTCAGTGGGGGTATAGGGAGATTGTACAGTTAGTGGGGGTATAGGAGGATTATACCATCAGTGGGGGTATCGGAGGATTATACCATCAGTGGGGGTATAGGAGGATTATACAGTCAGTGGGGGTATAGGAGGATTATACAGTTGGTGGGGGTTTTGGAGGATTATACCATCAGTGGGGGTATAGGAGGATTATACAGTCAGTGGGGGTATAGGAGGATTATACAGTCAGTGGGGGTATAGGAGGATTATACAGTCAGTGGGGGTATAGGAGGATTATACAGTCAGTCGGGGTATAGGAGGATTATACAGTCAGTCGGGGTATAGGAGGATTATACAGTCAGTGGGGGTACAGGAGGATTATACAGTTAGTAGGGGTATAGGAGGATTATACAGTCAGTGGGGGTATAGGAGGATTATATCATCAGTGGGGGGAGAAGGATTATACAGTTAATGGGGGTATAGGTGGATTATCCTGTCAGTGAGAGTATAGGGAGATTATACAGTTAGTGAGGGTATAGGAGGATTATACAGTCAGTGAGGGTATCGGAGGATTATACAGTTAATGGGGGTATAGGTGGATTATCCTGTCAGTGAGAGTATAGGGAGATTATACAGTCAGTGAGGGTTTCGGAGGATTATACAGTTAGTGGGGGTATAGGAGGATTATACAGTTAATGGGGGTTTAGGACGATTATACAGTTAGTGGGGGTACAGGAGGATTATACAGTTAGTGGGGGTATAGGAGGATTATGCAGTTAGTGGGGGTATCGGAGGATTATACAGTTAGTGGGGGTATAGGGGGATTATACAGTCAGTGGGGGTATAGGGGGATTATACAGTTAGTGGGGGTGTAGGGGGATTATGCAGTTAGTGGGGGTATAGGAGGATTATGCAGTTAGTGGGGGTATCGGATGATTATGCAGTTAGTGGGGGTTTTGGGGGATTATACAGTCATTGGGGGTATATGGGGATTATACAGTTAGTGGGGGTATAGGGGGATTATACAGTCAGTGGGGGTATAGGAGGATTTTACAGTCAGTGGGGGTATAGGAGGATTATATCATCAGTGGGGTTATAGGAGGATTATACAGTCAGTCGGGGTATAGGAGGATTATACAGTTAGTGGGGGTATAGGAGGATTATACAGTTAGTGGGGGTATTGGAGGATTATACAGTTAGTGGGGGTATAGGGGGATTATATAGTCAGTGGGGGTATAGGAGGATTATACAGTCAGTGGGGGTATAGGAGGATTATACAGTCAGTGGGGGTATAGGAGGATTATATCATCAGTGGGGGTATAGGAGGATTATACAGTCAGTCGGGGTATAGGAGGATTATACAGTCAGTCGGGGTATAGGAGGATTATACAGTTAGTGGGGGTATAGGAGGACTATACAGTTAGTGGGGGTATTGGAGGATTATACAGTTAGTGGGGGTATAGGGGGATTATATAGTCAGTGGGGGTATAGGGGGATTATATAGTCAGTGGGGGTATAGGGGGATTATACAGTTCGTGGGGGTATCGGAGGATTATACAGTCAGTGGGGGTATAGGGGGATTATGCAGTCAGTGGGGGTATAGGGGCATTATACAGTCAGTGGGGGTATAGGAGGATTATACAGTCAGTGGGGGTATAGGAGGATTATATCATCAGTGGGGGTACAGGAGGATTATACAGTCAGTGGGGGTATAGGAGGATTATACAGTTCGTGGGGGTCTAGGAGGATTATACAGTTAGTGGGGGTATCGGAGGATTATACAGTCAGTGGGGGTATAGGAGGATTATACAGTTAGTGGGGGTATAGGAGGATTATATCATCAGTGGGGGTATAGGAGGATTATACAGTTAGTGGGGGTATCGGAGGATTATATCATCAGTGGGGGTATCGGAGGATTATACAGTTAGTGGGGGTATCGGAGGATTATACAGTTAGTGGGGGTATAGGGGGATTATACAGTCAGTGGGGGTATAGGGGGATTATACAGTCAGTGGGGGTATAGGGGGATTATACAGTTAGTGGGGGTATAGGAGGATTATACAGTTAGTGGGGGTATAGGAGGATTATATCATCAGTGAGGGTATAGGAGGATTATACAGTTAGTGGGGGTACAGGAGGATTATATCATCAGTGGGGGTATTGGAGGATGATACAGTTAGTGGGGGTATAGGAGGATTATACAGTTAGTGGGGGAAAAGGAGGATTATACAGTTAATGGGGATATAGGAGGATTATATCAGCAGTGGGAGTATAGGAGGATTATACAGTCAGTGGGGGTATAGGAGGATTATACAGTTAGTGGGGGTATAGGGGGATTATACAGTCAGTGGGGGTATAGGAGGATTATACAGTTAGTGGGGGTATAGGAGGCTTATACAGTTAGTGGGGGTATAGGAGGATTATACAGTTAGTGGGGGTATAGGGGGATTATACAGTCAGTGGGGGTATAGGAGGATTATACAGTTAGTGGGGGTATAGGAGGATTATACAGTCAGTGGGGGTATAGGAGGATTATACAGTTAGTGGGGGTATAGGGGGATTATACAGTCAGTGGGGGTATAGGAGGATTATACAGTTAGTGGGGGTATAGGGGGATTATACAGTCAGTGGTGGTATAGGAGGATGAGACAGTTAGTGGGGGTATAGGAGGATTATACAGTTAGTGGGGGTATCGGGGGATTATACAGTCAGTGGGGGTACAGGAGGATTATACAGTCAGTGGGGGTATAGGAGGATTATATAATCAGTGGGGGTATAGGAGGATTATACAGTCAGTGAGGGTACAGGAGGATTATACAGTCAGTGGGGGTATAGGAGGATTATATAATCAGTGGGGGTATAGGAGGATTATACAGTCAGTGGGGGTATAGGAGGATTAAACAGTTAGTGGGGGTATAGGGGGATTATATAATCAGTGGGGGTATAGGAGGATTATACAGTCAGTGGGGGTATTGTAGGATTATACAGTCAGTGGGGGTATAGGAGGATTATACAGTCAGTGGGGGTATAGGAGGATTATATAATCAGTGGGGGTATAGGAGGATTATACAGTCAGTGGGGGTATAGGAGGATTATATAATCAGTGGGGGTATAGGAGGATTATGCAGTCAGTGGGGGTATAGGAGGATTATACAGTCAGTGGGGGAATAGGTGGATTATACAGTCAGTGGGGGTATAGGAGGATTATATCATCAGTGAGGGTATAGGAGGATTATACAGTTAGTGGGGGTATAGGAGGATTATACAGTTCGTGGGGGTACAGGAGGATTATATCATCAGTGGGGGTATTGGAGGATTATACAGTCAGTGGGGGTATAGGAGGATTATACAGTCAGTGGGGGTATAGGAGGATTATACAGTTAGTGGGGGAAAAGGAGGATTATACAGTTAAGGGGATATAGGAGGATTATATCATCAGTGGGAGTATAGGAGGATTATACAGTCAGTGGGGGTATAGGAGGATTATACAGTTAGTGGGGGTATAGGGGGATTATACAGTCAGTGGGGGTATAGGAGGATTATACAGTTAGTGGGGGTATAGGAGGATTATACAGTCAGTGGCGGTATAGGAGGATTATACAGTCAGTGGGGGGAAAGGAGGATGAGACAGTTCGTGGGGGTATAGGAGGATTATACAGTTAGTGGGGGTATCGGGGGATTATACAGTCAGTGGGGGTATAGGAGGATTATACAGTAAGTGGGGGTATAGGGGGATTTGCAGTCAGTGGGGGTAAAGGGGGATTATACAGTTCGTGGGGGTATCGGGGGATTATGCAGTTAGTGGGGGTACAGGAGGATTATACAGTCAGTGGGGGTATAGGGGGATTATACAGTTAGTGGGGGTACAGGAGGATTATACAGTCAGTGGGGGTACGGGAGGATTATACAGTTAGTGGGGGTACAGGAGGATTATACAGTCAGTGGGGGTACAGGAGGATTATACAGTCAGTGGGGGTATAGGAGGATTATACAGTTAGTGGGGGTATAGGAGGATTATACAGTCAGTGGGGGTACGGGAGGATTATACAGTTAGTGGGGGGAAAAGGAGGATTATACAGTTAATGGGGATATAGGAGGATTAAACAGTTAGTGGGGGTATAGGGGGATTATATAATCAGTGGGGGTATAGGAGGATTATACAGTCAGTGGGGGTATTGTAGGATTATACAGTCAGTGGGGGTATTGTAGGATTATACAGTCAGTGGGGGTATAGGAGGATTATACAGTCAGTGGGGGTATAGGGGGATTATACAGTCAGTGGGGGTATAGGAGGATTATACAGTCAGTGGGGGTATAGGAGGATTATGCAGTCAGTGGGGGTATCGGAGGATTATACAGTCAGTGGGGGAATAGGTGGATTATTCAGTCAGTGGGGGTATTAGGGGATTATACAGTTAGTGGGGGTATCGGAGGATAATACAGTTAGTGGGGGTATTGGGGGATTATACGGTCAGTGAGGGGAGAGGAGGATTTTACAGTCAGTGGGGGTATAGGAGGATTATACAGTCAGTGGGGGTAGAGGGGGATTATATCATCAGTGGGGGTATAGGAGGATTATACAGTCAGTGGGGGTATAGGAGGATTATACATTCAGTGGGGGTATTGGAGGATTATACAGTTAGTGAGGGTATAGGAGGATTATACAGTGAGTGGGGGTACAGGAGGATTATGCAGTCAGTGGGGGTATAGGAGGATTATATCATCAGTGGGGGTATAGGAGGATTATACAGTCACTGGGGGTATAGGAGGATTATACAGTTAATGGGGGTATAGGAGGATTATACAGTCGGTGGGGGTATAGGAGGATTATATCATCAGTGGGGGTATAGGAGGATTATACAGTTAATGGGGGTGTCGGAGGATTATACAGTCAGTGGGGGTATAGGAGGATTATACAGTTAGTGGGGGTATAGGAGGATTATACAGTTAGTGGGGTTATAGGGGGATTATACAGTTCGTGTGGGTTTCGGAGGATTATACAGTTCGTGGGGGTACAGGGGGATTATATCATCAGTGGGGGTATAGGAGGATTATACAGTTCGTGGGGGTATAGGAGGACTATACAGTTAGTGGGGTTATAGGGGGATTATACAGTCAGTGGGGGTATAGGAGGATTATACAGTTCGTGTGGGTTCAGGAGGATTATACAGTCAGTGGGGGTATAGGAGGATTATACAGTCAGTGGGGGTATAGGGGGATTATACAGTCAGTGGGGGTATAGGGGGATTATACAGTCAGTGGGGGTATAGGGGGATTATGCAGTTAGTGGGGGTATAGGGGGATTATGCAGTTAGTGGGGGTACAGGAGGATTGTACATTCAGTGGGGGTACAGGAGGATTATACAGTCAGTGGGGGTATAGGAGGATTATACAGTCAGTGGGGGTATTGGAGGATTATACAGTCAGTGGGGATATAGGGGGATTATACAGTTAGTGGGGGTATAGGAGGATTACACAGTCAGTGGGGGTATAGGGGGTTTATACAGTCAGTGGGGGTATAGGAGGATTATGCAGTCAGTGGGGGTATTGGAGGATTATACAGTCAGTGGGGGTATAGGAGGATTATACAGTTAGTGGGGGTATCGGAGGATTATACAGTCAGTGGGGGTATTGGAGGATTATACAGTCAGTGGGGATATAGGGGGATTATACAGTCAGTGGGGGTATAGGAGGATTATACAGTCAGTGGGGATATAGGGGGATTATACAGTTAGAGGGGGTATAGGGGGATTATACAGTCAGTGGGGGTATAGGAGGATTATACAGTTAGTGGGGGTATAGGAGGATTATACAGTTAGTGGGGGTATAGGAGGATTATACAGTCAGTGGGGATATAGGGGGATTATACAGTTAGTGGGGGTATAGGAGGATTATACAGTTAGTGCGGGTATAGGAGGATTATACAGTTAGTGGGGGTATAGGAGGATTATACAGTTAGTGGGGGTATAGGAGGATTATACAGTTAGTGGGGGTATAGGAGGATTATACAGTCAGTGGGGGTATAGGGGGATTATACAGTTAGTGCGGGTATAGGAGGATTATACAGTTAGTGGGGGTATAGGAGGATTATACAGTTAGTGCGGGTATAGGAGGATTATACAGTTAGTGGGGGTATAGGAGGATTTAACAGTTAGTGGGGGTATAGGAGGATTATACAGTCAGTGGGGGTATAGGAGGATTATACAGTTAGTGGGGGTATAGGAGGATTATACAGTCAGTGGGGGTTCGGGGGATTATACAGTCAGTGGGGGTATAGGAGGATTATACAGTCAGTGGGGTTATAGGGGGATTATACAGTCAGTGGGGGCATAGGGGGATTATACAGTACGTGGGGTTATAGGAGGATTATACCGTCAGTGGGGGTATAGGAGGATTATACAGTCAATGGGGGTATAGGAGGATTATACAGTCAGTGGGGGTACAGGAGGATTATACCATCAGTGGGGGTATAGGAGGATTATACCATCAGTGGGGGTATAGGAGGATTATACCATCAGTGGGGGTATAGGAGGATTATAAAGTCAGTGGGGGTATAGGAGGATTATACAGTCAGTGGGGGTATAGGGGGATTATACAGTCAGTGGGGGTATGGGAGGATTATACAGTCAGTGGGGGTATAGGAGGATTATACCATCAGTGGGGGTATAGGAGGATTATACCATCAGTGGGGGTATAGGAGGATTATAAAGTCAGTGGGGGTATAGGAGGATTATACCATCAGTGAGGGTATAGGAGGATTATACCATCAGTGGGGGTATAGGAGGATTATACCATCAGTGGGGGTATAGGAGGATTATACCATCAGTGGGGGTATAGGAGGATTATACCATCAGTGGGGGTATAGGAGGATTATACAGTTAGTGGGGGTATAGGAGGATTATACCATCAGTGGGGGTATAGGGGGATTATACAGTCAGTGGGGGTATAGGAGGATTATACAGTTAGTGGGGGTATAGGAGGATTATACCATCAGTGGGGGTATAGGAGGATTATACAGTCAGTGGGGGTATAGGGGGATTATACCATCAGTGGGGGTATAGGAGGATTATACAGTTGGTGGGGGTATAGGAGGATTATACAGTCAGTGGGGGTATAGGAGGATTATACAGTCAGTGGGGGTATAGGAGGATTATACAGTCAGTGGGGGTATAGGAGGATTATACAGTCAGTGGGGGTATAGGAGGATTATACAGTCAGTGGGGGTATAGGAGGATTATACAGTCAGTGGGGGTATAGGAGGATTATACCATCAGTGGGGGTATAGGAGGATTATACAGTTGGTGGGGGTATAGGAGGATTATACAGTCAGTGGGGGTATAGGAGGATTATACCATCAGTGGGGGTATAGGAGGATTATACAGTTGGTGGGGGTATAGGAGGATTATACAGTCAGTGGGGGTATAGGAGGATTATACAGTTAGTGGGGGTATAGGAGGATTATACAGTTAGTGGGGGTATAGGAGGATTATACAGTTAGTGGGGGTATAGGAGGATTATACCATCAGTGGGGGTATAGGAGGATTATACAGTTGGTGGGGGTATAGGAGGATTATACAGTCAGTGGGGGTATAGGAGGATTATACAGTCAGTGGGGGTATAGGAGGATTATACAGTCAGTGGGGGTATAGGAGGATTATACAGTCAGTGGGGGTATAGGAGGATTATACAGTCAGTCGGGGTATAGGAGGATTATACAGTCAGTGGGGGTATAGGAGGATTATACAGTCAGTGGGGGTATAGGAGGATTATACAGTCAGTGGGGGTATAGGAGGATTATACAGTTAGTGGGGGTATTGGAGGATTATGCAGTCAGTGGGGGTATAGGAGGATTATACAGTCAGTCGGGGTATAGGAGGATTATACAGTTAGTGGGGGTATAGGGGGATTATACAGTCAGTGGGGGTATAGGAGGATTATACAGTTAGTGGGGGTATAGGAGGATTATACAGTTAGTGGGGGTATAGGAGGATTATACAGTCAGTGGGGGTATAGGAGGATTATACAGTCAGTGGGGGTATAGGAGGATGAGACAGTTAGTGGGAGTATAGGAGGATTATACAGTTAGTGGGGGTATCGGGGGATTATACAGTCAGTGGGGGTATAGGAGGATTATACAGTAAGTGGGGTTATAGGGGGATTTGCAGTCAGTGGGGGTAAAGGGGGATTATACAGTTCGTGGGGGTATAGGGGGATTATACAGTCAGTGGGGGTATAGGGGGATTATGCAGTTAGTGGGGGTACAGGAGGATTATACAGTCAGTGGGGGTATAGGGGGATTATACAGTTAGTGGGGGAACAGGAGGATTATACAGTCAGTGGGGGTACGGGAGGATTATACAGTTAGTGGGGGTACAGGAGGATTATACAGTCAGTGGGGGTACAGGAGGATTATACAGTCAGTGGGGGTATAGGAGGATTATACAGTTAGTGGGGGTACAGGAGGATTATACAGTCAGTGGGGGTACAGGAGGATTATACAGTCAGTGGGGGTATAGGAGGATTATACAGTTAATGGGGGTATAGGAGGATTATACAGTCAGTGGGGGTATAGGAGGATTATATCAGCAGTGGGGGTATAGGAGGATTATGTAGTCAGTGGGGGTATTGTAGGATTTTCCATTCAGTGGGGGTATAGGAGGATTATATAATCAGTGGGGGTATAGGAGGATTATACAGTCAGTGGGGGTATAGGGGGATTATACAGTCAGTGGGGGTATAGGAGGATTATACAGTCAGTGGGGGTATAGGAGGATTATATAATCAGTGGGGGTATAGGAGGATTATGCAGTCAGTGGGGGTATAGGAGGATTATACAGTCAGTGGGGGAATAGGTGGATTATTCAGTCAGTGGGGGTATTAGGGGATTATACAGTTAGTGGGGGTATCGGAGGATTATCCAGTTAGTGGGGGTATTGGGGGATTATACAGTCAGTGAGGGGAGAGGAGGATTTTACAGTCAGTGGGGGTATCGGAGGATTATACAGTCACTGGGGGTATAGGAGGATTATACAGTTAATGGGGTATAGGAGGATTATACAGTCAGTGGGGGTATAGGAGGATTATACAGTCGGTGGGGGTATCGGAGGATTATACAGTCAGTGGGGGTATCGGAGGATTATACAGTCAGTGGGGGTATAGGAGGATTATACAGTCAGTGGGGGTATCGGAGGATTATATCATCAGTGGGGGTATGGGAGGATTATACAGTCAGTGGGGGTATCGGAGGATTATACAGTTAGTGGGGGTCTAGGAGGATTATACAGTCAGTGGGGGTATCGGAGGATTATACAGTTAGTGGGGGTCTAGGAGGATTATACAGTCAGTGGGGGTATCGGAGGATTATACAGTTCGTGGGGGTATAGGAGGATTATACAGTTAGTGGGGGTATAGGAGGATTATACAGTTCGTGGGGGTATAGGAGGATTATACAGTTCGTGGGGGTATAGGAGGATTATACAGTTAGTGGGGGTATAGGAGGATTATACAGTCAGTGGGGGTATAGGAGGATTATACAGTCAGTGGGGGTATAGGAGGATTATACAGTTCGTGGGGGTATCGGAGGATTATACAGTTAGTGGGGGTATAGGAGGATTATACAGTTAGTGGGGGTATAGGAGGATTATACAGTTCGTGGGGGTATAGGAGGATTATACAGTTAGTGGGGGTATAGGAGGATTATACAGTTCGTGGGGGTATAGGAGGATTATACAGTTCGTGGGGGTCTAGGAGGATTATACCGTCAGTGGGGGTATAGGAGGATTATACAGTCAGTGGGGGGATAGGAGGATTATACAGTCAGTGGGGGTATAGGAGGATTATACAGTCAGTGGGGGTATAGGAGGATTATACAGTCAGTGGGGGGATAGGAGGATTATACCATCAGTGGGGGTATAGGCGGATTATACCATCAGTGGGGGTATCGGAGGATTATACAGTTGGTGGGGGTATAGGAGGATTATACAGTCAGTGGGGGTATAGGAGGATTATACAGTCAGTGAGGGTATAGGAGGATTATACAGTTAGTGGGGGTATAGGAGGATTATACAGTTAGTGGGGGTATAGGAGGATTATACAGTTAGTGGGGGTATAGGAGGATTATACAGTTAGTGGGGGTATAGGAGGATTATACAGTTAGTGGGGGTATAGGAGGATTATGCAGTTAGTGGGGGTATAGGAGGATTATACAGTCAGTGAGGGTATAGGAGGATTATACAATTAGTGGGGGTATAGGAGGATTATACAGTCAGTGGGGGTATAGGAGGATTATACAGTTAGTGGGGGTATAGGAGGATTATACAGTTAGTGGGGGTATAGGAGGATTATACAGTCAGTGGGGGTATAGGAGGATTATACAGTTAGTGGGGGTATAGGAGGATTATACAGTTAGTGGGGGTATAGGAGGATTATACAGTTCGTGGGGGTCTAGGAGGATTATACAGTCAGTGGGGGTATCGGAGGATTATACAGTTGGTGGGGGTATAGGAGGATTATACAGTTAGTGGGGGTATAGGAGGATTATACAGTCAGTGGGGGTATAGGGGGATTATGCAGTTAGTGGGGGTATAGGAGGATTATACAGTTGGTGGGGGTACAGGGGGATTATACAGTTGGTGGGGGGAAAAGGAGGATTATACAGTTAGTGGGGGTATAGGAGGATTATACAGTCAGTCGGGGTATAGGAGGATTATACAGTCAGTGGGGGTATAGGAGGATTATATCATCAGTGGGGGTATAGGAGGATTATATCATAAGTGGGGTTATAGGAGGATTATACAGTCAGTCGGGGTATAGGAGGATTATACAGTTAGTGGGGGTATAGGAGGATTATACAGTCAGTCGGGGTATAGGAGGATTATATCATCAGTGGGGGTGTAGGAGGATTATACAGTCAGTGGGGGTATTGGGGGATTATATAGTCAGTGGGGGTATAGGGGGATTATATAGTCAGTGGGGGTATAGGGGGATTATACAGTTAGTGGGGGTATCGGAGGATTATACAGTCAGTGGGGGTATAGGGGGATTATACAGTCAGTGGGGGTATAGGAGGATTATACAGTCAGTGGGGGTATAGGAGGATTATACAGTCAGTGGGGGTATAGGAGGATTATACAGTCAGTGGGGGTATAGGAGGATTATACAGTTAGTGGGGGTATCGGAGGATTATACAGTCAGTGGGGGTATAGGAGGATTATACAGTCAGTGGGGGTATAGGAGGATTATACAGTTAGTGGGGGTATCGGAGGATTATACAGTCAGTGGGGGTATCGGAGGATTATACAGTTAGTGGGGTTATAGGGGGATTATACAGTCAGTGGGGGTATAGGGGGATTATACAGTTAGTGGGGGTATAGGGGGATTATACAGTCAGTGGGGGTATAGGGGGATTATGCAGTTAGTGGGGGTATAGGAGGATTATACAGTTAGTGGGGGTACAGGAGGATTATACAGTCAGTGGGGGTATAGGGGAATTATACAGTCAGTGGGGGTATTGGAGGATTATACAGTCAGTGGGGGTATTGGAGGATTATACAGTCAGTGGGGGTATAGGGGGATTATACAGTCAGTGGGGGTATAGGAGGATTATACAGTCAGTGGGGGTATAGGGGGATTATACAGTTAGAGGGGGTACAGGAGGATTATACAGTCAGTGGGGGTATAGGAGGATGATAAAGTCATTGGGGGTATAGGAGGATTATACAGTCAGTGGGGCTATAGGAGGATTATACAGTCAGTGGGGGTATAGGAGGATTATACAGTCAGTGGGGGTATAGGAGGATTATACAGTCAGTGGGGGTATAGGGGGATTATACAGTCAGTGGGGGTATAGGAGGATTATACAGTCAGTGGGGGTATAGGAGGATTATACAGTCAGTGCGGGTATAGGAGGATTATACAGTCAGTGGGGGGATAGGACGATTATACAGTCAGTGGGGGTATAGGAGGATTATACAGTCAGTGGGGGGATAGGAGGATTATACAGTCAGTGGGGGGATAGGAGGATTTTTCAGTCAGTGGGGGTATAGGGGGATTATACAGTTAGTGGGGGTTTAGGAGGATTATACAGTCAGTGGGGGTATAGGAGGATTATACAGTCAGTGGGGGTATAGGAGGATTATACAGTCAGTGGGGGTATAGGAGGATTATACAGTCAGTGGGGGTATAGGAGGATTATACAGTCAGTGGGGGTATAGGAGGATTATACAGTCAGTGGGGGTATAGGAGGATTATACAGTCAGTGCGGGTATAGGAGGATTATACAGTCAGTGGGGGGATAGGACGATTATACAGTCAGTGGGGGGATAGGAGGATTATACAGTCAGTGGGGGTATAGGGGGATTATACAGTTAGTGGGGGTTTAGGAGGATTATACAGTTAGTGGGGGTATAGGAGGATTATACAGTCAGTGGGGGTATAGGGGGATTATACAGTTAGTGGGGGTATAGGGGGATTATGCAGTTAGTGGGTGTATAGGAGGATTATACAGTCAGTGGGGGTATAGGGGAATTATACAGTCAGTGGGGGTATTGGAGGATTATACAGTCAGTGGGGGTATAGGAGGATTATACAGTTAGAGGGGGTACAGGAGGATTATACAGTCAGTGGGGGTATAGGAGGATTATACAGTCAGTGGGGGTATAGGGGGATTATACAGTTAGAGGGGGTACAGGAGGATTATACAGTCAGTGGGGGTATAGAAGGATTATACAGTCAGTGGGGGTATAGGAGGATTATACAGTCAGTGGGGGTATAGGAGGATTATACAGTCAGTGGGGGTATAGGAGGATAATACAGTCAGTGGGGGTATAGGAGGATTATACAGTCAGTGGGGGTATAGGGGGATTATACAGTCAGTGGGGGGATAGGAGGATTATGCAGTCAGTGGGGGTATAGGGGGATTATACAGTTTGTGGGGGTTTAGGAGCATTATACAGTTAGTGGGGGTATAGGAGGATTATACAGTCAGTGGGGGTATAGGGGGATTATACAGTTAGTGGGTGTATAGGAGGATTATACAGTCAGTGGGGGTATAGGGGAATTATACAGTCAGTGGGGGTATTGGAGGATTATACAGTCAGTGGGGGTATAGGAGGATTATACAGTTGGTGGGGGTTTCGGAGGATTATACAGTCAGTGGGGGTTTCGGAGGATTATACAGTCAGTGGGGGTATAGGAGGATTATACAGTCAGTGGGGGTATAGGAGGATTATACAGTCAGTGGGGGTATTGGAGGATTATACAGTCAGTGGGGGTATAGGGGGATTATACAGTCAGTGGGGGTATAGGAGGATTATACAGTCAGTGGGGGTATAGGGGGATTATACAGTTAGAGGGTGTACAGGAGGATTATACAGTCAGTGGGGGTATAGGAGGATGATAAAGTCATTGGGGGTATAGGAGGATTATACAGTCAGTGGGGGTATAGGAGGATTATACAGTCAGTGGGGGTATAGGAGGATTATACAGTCAGTGGGGGTATAGGGGGATTATACAGTCAGTGGGGGTATAGGAGGATTATACAGTCAGTGGGGGTATAGGAGGATTATACAGTCAGTGGGGGTATAGGAGGATTATACAGTCAGTGCGGGTATAGGAGGATTATACAGTCAGTGGGGGGATAGGACGATTATACAGTCAGTGGGGGTATAGGAGGATTATACAGTCAGTGGGGGGATAGGAGGATTATACAGTCAGTGGGGGGATAGGAGGATTATACAGTCAGTGGGGGTATAGGGGGATTATACAGTTAGTGGGGGTTTAGGAGGATTATACAGTCAGTGGGGGTATAGGAGGATTATACAGTCAGTGGGGGTATAGGAGGATTATACAGTCAGTGGGGGTATAGGAGGATTATACAGTCAGTGGGGGTATAGGAGGATTATACAGTCAGTGGGGGTATAGGAGGATTATACAGTCAGTGCGGGTATAGGAGGATTATACAGTCAGTGGGGGGATAGGACGATTATACAGTCAGTGGGGGGATAGGAGGATTATACAGTCAGTGGGGGTATAGGGGGATTATACAGTTAGTGGGGGTTTAGGAGGATTATACAGTTAGTGGGGGTATAGGAGGATTATACAGTCAGTGGGGGTATAGGGGGATTATACAGTTAGTGGGGGTATAGGGGGATTATGCAGTTAGTGGGTGTATAGGAGGATTATACAGTCAGTGGGGGTATAGGGGAATTATACAGTCAGTGGGGGTATTGGAGGATTATACAGTCAGTGGGGGGATAGGAGGATTATGCAGTCAGTGGGGGTATAGGGGGATTATACAGTTAGTGGGGGTTTAGGAGCATTATACAGTTAGTGGGGTATAGGAGGATTATACAGTCAGTGGGGGTATAGGGGAATTATACAGTCAGTGGGGGTATAGGAGGATTATACAGTTGGTGGGGGTTTCGGAGGATTATACAGTCAGTGGGGGTATAGGAGGATTATACAGTCAGTGGGGGTATAGGAGGATTATACAGTCAGTGGGTGTATCGGAGGATTATACAGTCAGTGGGGGTATAGGAGGATTATACAGTCAGTGGGGGTATAGGAGGATTATACAATCAGTGGGGGTATAGGAGGTTTATACAGTTAGTGGGGGTATAGGAGGATTATACAGTCAGTGGGGGTATAGGAGGATTATACAGTCAGTGGGGGTATAGGGGGATTATACAGTCAGTGGGGGTATAGGGGGATTATACAGTCAGTGGGGGTATAGGGGGATTATACAGTTAGTGGGGGTATAGGAGGATTATACAGTTTATGGGGGCATAGGAGGATTATACAGTTAGTGGGTGTTTCGGAGGATTATACAGTCAGTGGGGGTATAGGAGGATTATACAGTCAGTGGGGGTATAGGGGGATTATACAGTCAGTGGGGGTATAGGGGGATTATACAGTCAGTGGGGGTATAGGAGGATTATACAGTTAATGGGGGCATAGGAGGATTATACAGTTAGTGGGTGTTTCGGAGGATTATACAGTCAGTGGGGGTATAGGAGGATTATACAGTCAGTGGGGGTATAGGAGGATTATACAGTCAGTGGGGGTATTGGGGGATTATTCAGTTAGTGGGGGTATAGGTGGATTATACAGTCAGTGGGGGTATCGGAGGATTATACAGTCAGTGTGGGTATAGGAGGATTATACAGTCAGTGGGGGTATGGGAGGATTATACAGTCAGTGGAGGTATAGGAGGATTATACAGTCAGTGGGGGTATAGGAGGATTATACAGTCAGTGGGGGTACAGGAGGATTATACAGTCAGTGGGGGTATTGGGGGATTATACAGTCAGTGGGGGTATTGGAGGATTATACAGTCAGTGGGGGTTTTGGAGGATTATACAGTCAGTGGGGGTATTGGGGGATTATACAGTCAGTGGGGGTATTGGAGGATTATACAGTCAGTGGGGGTACAGGAGGATTATACAGTCAGTGGGGGTACAGGCAGATTATACAGTCAGTGGGGGTATTGGAGGATTATACAGTCAGTGGGGGTATTGGAGGATTATACAGTCAGTGGGGGTATTGGAGGATTATACAGTTGGTGGGGGTATCGGAGGATAGTGGTACGGTAGCATCGTGGTTATGTTACTGGGCTCGTAATCCAGAGGCCTGGACTAAAATCCAGAGTCATGAGTTCAAATCCCGCAGCTGGTGAATTTAAATTCAATTAATTAATTAAATTCAATTAATTAAAATAAAAATCTGGAATTAAAATACTGGTATCAGTGATGATGGCCATGAAACCACCGGATTGTCGTAAAAACCCATCTGGTTCACTAATGTCCTTTAGGGAAGGAAGCCTGCCGCCCTTACCCGGTCTGGCCGATATGTGACTCCAGACCCACAGCAATGTGGTTGATTCTTAATTGCCCTCTGAAATGGCCCAGCAAGCCACTCAGTTGTAAAATCTCGCTACGAAAAGTCATAATAAGAATAAAACCGGACGGACCACCCGGCATCGGACCACTAGGCACCGGACACGACAACGGCAAAACACCAAGCCCAATCGACCCTGCAAGGTCCTCCTTCCTAACATCTGGGGACTTGTGCCAAAATTGGGAGAGCTGTCCCACAGACTAGTCAAGCAACAGCCTGACAGAGCCATACTCACAGAATCATATCTTTCAGCCAACGTCCCAGACTCTTCCATCACCATCCCTGGGTATGTCCTGTCCCACCGGCAGGACAGACCCACCAGAGGTGGCGGTACAGTGATATACAGTCAGGAGGGAGTGGCCCTGGGAGTCCTCAACATTGACTCTGGACCCCATGAAATCTCATGGCATCAGGTCAAACATGGGCAAGGAAACCTCCTGCTGATTACCACCTACCGTCCTCCCTCAGCTGATGAATCAGTCCTCCTCCATGTTGAACACCACTTGGAGGAAGCACTGAGGGTAGCAAGGGCACAAAATGGACTCCGGGTGGGGGACTTCAATGTCCATCACCAAGAGTGGCTCGGCAGCACCACTACTGACCGAGCTGGCCGAGTCCTGAAGGACATAGCTGCTAGACTGGGCCTGCGGCAGGTAGTGAGCGAACCAACACGAGGGAAAAACTTACTTGCCCTCGTCCTCACCAATCTACCTGTCGCAAATGCATCTGTCCATGACAGTATTGGTAGGAGTGACCACCGCACAGTCCTCGTGGAGATGAAATCCCGTCTTCGCACTGAGGACACCATCCAACGTGTTGTGTGGCACTACCACCGTGCTAAATGGGATAGATTCAGAACAGATCTAGCAGCTCAAAACTGGGCATCCATGAGGCGCTGTGGGCCATCAGCAGCAGCAGAATTGTATTCCAGCACAATCTGTAACCTCATGGCCCGGCATATTCCTCACTCTACCATTACCAACAAGCCAGGGGATCAACCCTGGTTCAATGAGGAGTGTAGAAGAGCATGCCAGGAGCAGCACCAGGCGTACCTAAAAATGAGGTGCCAACCTGGCGAAGCTACAACTCAGGACTACATGCATGCTAAACAGCGGAAGCAACATGCTATAGACAGAGCTAAGCGATTCCACAACCAACGGATCAGATCAACGCTCTGCAGTCCTGCCACATCCAGTCGTGAATGGTGGTGGACAATTAAACAACTAACGGGAGGAGGAGGCTCTGCAAACATCCCCATTCTCAATAATGGCGGAGTCCAGCACGTGAGTGCAAAAGACAAGGCTGAAGCGTTTGCAACCATCTTCAGCCAGAAGTGCCGAGTGGATAATCCATCTCAGCCTCCTCCCGATATCCCCACCATCACGGAAGCCAGTCTTCGGCCAATTCGATTCACTCCACGTGATATCAAGAAACGGCTGAGTGCACTGGATACAGCAAAGGCTATGGGCCCCGACAACATCCCAGCTGTAGTGCTGAAGACTTGTGCTCCAGAACTAGCTGCGCCTCTAGCCAAGCTGTTCCAGTACAGCTACAACACTGGCATCCACCCGACAATGTGGAAAATTGCCCAGGTATGTCCTGTCCACAAAAAGCAGGACAAATTCAATCCGGCCAACTACCGCCCCATCAGTCTACTCTCAATCATCAGCAAAGTGATGGAAGGTGTCGTCGACAGTGCTATCAAGCGGCACTTACTCACCAATAACCTGCTCACCGATGCTCAGTTTGGGTTCCGCCAGGACCACTCGGCTCCAGACCTCATTACAGCCTTGGTCCAAACATGGACAAAAGAGCTGAATTCCAGAGGTGAGGTGAGAGTGACTGCCCTTGACATCAAGGCAGCATTTGACCGAGTGTGGCACCAAGGAGCCCTCGTAAAATTGAAGTCAATGGGAATCAGGGGGAAAACTCTCCAGTGGCTGGAGTCATACCTGGCACAAAGGAAGATGGTAGTGGTTGTTGGAGGCCAGTCATCTCAGCCCCAGGGCATTGCTGCAGGAGTTCCTCAGGGCAGTGTCCTTGGCCCAACCATCTTCAGCTGCTTCATCAATGACCTTCCCTCCATCATAAGGTCAGAAATGGGGATGTTCGTTGATGACTGCACAGTGTTCAGTTCCATTCGCAACCCCTCAGATAATGAAGCAGTCCGAGCCTGCATGCAGCAAGACCTGGACAACATCCAGGCTTGGGCTCATAAGTGGCAAGTAACATTCGCACCAGATAAGTGCCAGGCAATGACCATCTCCAACAAGAGAGAGTCTAACCACCTCCCCTTGACATTCAACGGCATTACCATCGCCGAATCCCCCACCATCAACATCCTGTGGGTCATCATTGACCAGAAACTTAACTGGACCAGCCATATAAATACTGTGGCTACGAGAGCAGGTCAGAGGCTGGGTATTCTGCGGCGAGTGACTCATCTCCTGACTCCCCAAGGCCTTTCCACTATCGACAAGGCACAAGTCAGGAGTGTGATGGAATACTCTCCACTTGCCTGGATGAGTGCAGCTCCAACAACACTCAAGAAGCTCGACACCATCCAAGATAAAGCAGCCCGCTTGATTGGCACCTCAGCCACCACCCTAAACATTCACTCCCTTCACCACCGGCGCACTGTGGGCTGCAGTGTGCACTATCCACAGGATGCACTGCAGCAACTCGCCAAGGCTTCTTCGACAGCACCTCCCAAACCCGCGACCTCTACCACCTAGAAGGACAAGGGCAGCAGGCGCATGGGAACAACACCACCTGCACGTTCCCCTCCAAGTCACACACCATCCCGACTTGGAAATATATCGCCGTTCCTTCATTGTCGCTGGGTCAAAATCCTGGAACTCCCTTCCTAACAGCATTGTGGGAGAACCGTCACCACACGGACTGCAGCGGTTCAAGAAGGCGGCTCACCACCACCTTCTCAAGGGCAATTAGGGATGGGCAATAAATGCCGGCCTTGCCAGCGACGCCCACATCCCGTGAACGAATAAAAAAAAATTATATCATCAGTGGGGTATAGGAGGATTATACAGTTAGTGGGGGTATAGGAGGATTATACAGTCAGTGGGGGTATAGGTGGATTATACAGTTAGTGGGGGTATAGGAGGATTATACAGTCAGTGGGGGTATCGGGGGGTAATACAGTTAGTGGGGGTATAGGAGGATTATACAGTTAGTGGGGGTATAGGAGGATTATACATTTAGTGGGGGTATAGGAGGATTATACATTTAGTGGGGGTATTGGAGGATTATACAGTTAGTGGGGGCATTGGGGGATTATACAGTTAGTGGGGGTATTGGAGGATTATACAGTTAGTGGGGGTATAGGAGGATTATACAGTCAGTGGGGGTATAGGAGGATTATACAGTTAGTGGGGGTATAGGAGGATTATACCATCAGTGGGGGTATAGGAGGATTATACAGTCAGTGGGGGTATAGGAGGATTATACAGTCAGTGGGGGTATAGGAGGATTATACAGTTAGTGGGGGTATTGGAGGATTATACAGTTAGTGGGGGTATAGGAGGATTATACAGTCAGTGGGGGTATAGGAGGATTATACAGTCAGTGGGGGTATAGGAGGATTATACAGTCAGTGGGGGTATAGGAGGATTATACAGTTAATGGGGGTATAGGAGGATTATACAGTCAGTGGGGGTATAGGGGGATTATACAGTCAGTGAGGGTATAGGAGGATTATACAGTTAATGGGGGTATAGGAGGATTATACAGTCAGTGGGGGTATAGGAGGATTATACAGTCAGTGGGGGTATAGGAGGATTATACAGTCAGTGGGGGTATAGGAGGATTATACAGTTAATGGGGGTATAGGAGGATTATACAGTCAGTGGGGGTATAGGAGGATTATACAGTCAGTGGGGGTATAGGAGGATTATACAGTTAATGGGGGTATAGGAGGATTATACAGTCAGTGGGGGTACAGGAGGATTATACAGACAGTGGGGGTATAGGAGGATTATACAGTCAGTGGGGGTATAGGAGGATTATACAGTTAGTGGGGGTATAGGAGGATTATACAGTTAGTGAGGGTATAGGAGGATTATACAGTCAGTGGGGGTATTCGAGGATTATACAGTCAGTGGGGGTATAGGGGGATTATGCAGTCAGTGGGGGTATTGGAGGATTATACAGTCAGTGGGGGTATTCGAGGATTATACAGTTAGTGGGGGTATAGGAGGATTATGCAGTCAGTAGGGGTATTGGAGGATTATACAGTCAGTGGGGGGATAGGAGGATTATACAGTCAGTGGGGGTATTCGAGGATTATACAGTTAGTGGGGGTATAGGAGGATTATATCATCAGTGGGGGTATAGGAGGATTATACAGTCAGTGGGGGTATAGGAGGATTATAAAGTCAGTAGGGGTATAGGAGGATTATACAGTTAGTGGGTGAATAGGGGGATTATACAGTTAGTGGGGGTATTGGGGGTTTATACAGTCAGTGGGGGTATCGGAGGATTATACAGTCAGTGGGGGTATAGGAGGATTATACAGTTAGTGGGGGTATAGGAGGATCATATCATCAGTGGGGGTATAGGAGGATTATACAGTCAGTGGGGGTATAGGAGGATCATATCATCAGTGGGGGTATAGGAGGATTATACAGTCAGTGGGGGTACAGGAGGATTATACAGTCAGTGGGGGTATAGGAGGATTATACAGTCAGTGGGGGTACAGGAGGATTATACAGTTAGTGGGGGTATAGGAGGATTATACAGTCAGTGGGGGTATAGGAGGATTATACAGTCAGTGGGGGTATAGGAGGATTATACAGTCAGTGGGGGTATAGGAGGATTATACAGTTAGTGCGACTATAGGGGGATTATACAGTTAGTGGGGGTATAGGAGGATTATACAGTCAGTGGGGGTATAGGAGGATTATACAGTTAGTGGGACTATAGGGGGATTATACAGTTAGTGGGGGTATAGGAGGATTATACAGTTAGTGGGGGTATAGGAGGATTATACAGTCAGTGGGGGTATAGGAGGATTATACAGTTTGTGGGGGTATAGGAGGATTATACAGTTTGTGGGGGTATAGGAGGATTATACAGTTAGTGGGGGTATAGGAGGATTATACAGTCAGTGGGGGTATAGGAGGATTATACAGTCAGTGAGGGTATAGGAGGATTATACAGTCAGTGGGGGTATAGGAGGATTATACAGTCAGTGGGGGTATAGGAGGATTATATCATCAGTGGGGGTATAGGAGGATTATACAGTCAGTGGGCGTATAGGAGGATTATATCATCAGTGGGGTTGCAAGAGATTATACAGTCATTCGGGATGCAGCGGATTGTACATTCAGTGGGGATACAACGGAGTATACAATCATTGGTGATCCAGGGGATTATACCGTCAGAGGGGTCATAGGGGAATATACAGTCAATGGGGACATAAAGGATTATACAGTTCGTGGGGATAGAGGGGATTAATCAGTCTGTGGGTTATCCAGGGGATTATACAGTCAGTGGGGATAAAGTGGATTATGCAGTGATTCTGGATGCTGGGGATAATACATTCAGTGGAGATCCAGGGGATTATATCATCAGTGGGGATACAGGGTATTACAAACCCGCGACCTCTAACACCTAGAAGGACAAGGGCAGCAGGCACATGGGAACAACACCACCCGCACGTTCCCCTCCAAGTCACACACCATCCCGACTTGGAAATATATCGCCGTTCCTTCATCGTCATTGGGTCAAAACCCTGGCACTCCCTACCTAACAGCACTGTGGGAGAACCTTCACCACACGGACTGCAGCGGTTCAAGAAGGCGGCTCACCACCACCTTCTCAAGGGCAATTAGGAATGGGCATTAAATGCCGGCCTTGGCAGCGACACCCAAATCCCATGAACGAATAAAAAAAATACAGGGGTTTATGCAGTCAGTGGCGATACAGGGGATTATATCGTCAGTGGGGTGAGAGGCTATTATACAGTCATTGGGGATACAGGCGATTATACCATCAATGGGGATAAAGTGGATTCTCCAGTCAGTGGGGAATCAGGGATTATACAGTAAATGGGGATATAGGGGATTATACAGTCAGCACGGATACAGGGGATTATACAGTCAGTGGGGATACAGGGGATTATACAGTCAGTGGGGATACAGGGGATTATACAGTCAGCATGGATACAGGGGATTATACAGTCAGCATGGATACAGGGGATTATACAGTCAGTGGGGATACAGGGGATTATACAGTCAGTGGGGATACAGGGGATTATACAGTCAGCACGGATACAGGGGATTATACAGTCAGTGGGGATACAGGGGATTATATAGTCAGTGGGGATACAGGGAATTATACAGTCAGTGGGGATACGGGATTATACAGTCAGCGGGGATATAGGGGATTATACAGTCAGTGGGGATACAGGTAATTATACTGACAAAGGGGGTATCGTGGTTCAAACGGACAGTGGGGGATATCGAGGGATTATACTGTTAGTGAGGATATAGGTGATCATAACTTCAGTGGGGCTAAAGGCGGATTATACCATCAGTGGGGATATAGAGGATCATATAGTCAGTGGGGATTCAGAGGATTATACAATCAGTGGGGATACAGGGGATTATACAATCAGTGGAGATATAGGGTATTATACTATCAATTGGGATGTAGGGGGATTATACATTCAGTGGGGATACATGGAAGTATAGATTTAGTGTGTATACAGGGATTAAGACAGTCCGTTGGGATACAGGGGATTATACCATCATTGGTGATATTGAGGATTATACAGTGAGTGGGCATACAATACAGGATTATACAATCAGTGGGGAATCAGGTGATTATACAGTCGGAATACAGGGGATTAAACAGTCAGTGGGAATATTGGGGTATTGTACAGTCAGTGGGGTTATAGGGGATTATACAGTCAGTGGGGATATAATGGATGATAGAGTCAGTGGGGATAGAGGAGATTACATAGTCTGTGGGGATACGGGGGTTTATGCAGTCAATGGGGATACAGGGGTTATACAGTCAGTGGAGATGAAGGTGGAATAAAGTCAGTGGGGAATATAAGGTCAATATATAGTCAGTGGATTTATAGACGGACTATACCGTCATTCGGGTTACAGAGGATTATAGTCAGTGGGCATACAGGGGATTATACAGTGATTGGGCATACAGGGGATTATACAGTGATTGGGCATGCGGGGAATTATACAGTGATTGGGCATACGGGGAATTATACAGTGATTGGGCATACAGGGAATTATACAGTGATTGGGCATACAGGGGATTATACAGTGATTGGGCATACAGTGGATTATACAGTGATTGGGCATACAGGGGATTATACAGTGATTGGGCATACAGGGGATTATACAGTGATTGGGCATACAGGGGATTATACAGTGATTGGGCATACAGGGGATTATATAGTGATTGGGCATATGGGGGATTATACAGTGATTGGGCATACAGGGGATTATACAGTGATTGGGGTATGGGGGATTATACAGTGATTGGGCATACAGGGGATTATACAGTGATTGGGGTATGGGGGATTATACAGTGATTGGGCATACAGGGGATTATACAGTGATTGGGCATACAGGGGATTATACAGTGATTGGGCATACAGGGGATTATACAGTGATTGGGCATACAGGGGATTATATAGTGATTGGGCATACGGGGGATTATACAGTGATTGGGCATACAGTGGATTATACAGTGATAGGGCATACAGGGGATTATACAGTGATTGGGCATACAGGGGATTATATAGTGATTGGGCATACAGGTGATTATACAGTGATTGGGGTATGGGGGATTATACAGTGATTGGGCATACGGGGGATTATACAGTGATTGGGCATACAGGGGATTATATAGTGATTGGGCATACAGGTGATTATACAGTGATTGGGGTATGGGGGATTATACAGTGATTGGGCATACAAGGGATTATACAGTGATTGGGGTATGGGGGATTATACAGTAATTGGGCATACAAGGGATTATACAGTGATTGGGGTATGGGGGATTATACAGTAATTGGGCATACGGGGGATTATACAGTGATTGGGGTATGGGGGATTATACAGTAATTGGGCATACAAGGGATTATACAGTGATTGGGGTATGGGGGATTATACAGTAATTGGGCATACGGGGGATTATACAGTGATTGGGCATACAGGGGATTATACAGTGATTGGGCATACAGGGGATTATACAGTGATTGGTCATACGGGGGATTATACAGTGATTGGGGTAAGGGGGATTATACAGTGATTGGGCATACAGGGGATTATACAGTGATTGGTCATACAAGGGATTATACAGTGATTGGGGTATGGGGGATTATACAGTGATTGGGCATACGGGGGATTATACAGTGATTGGGCATACAGGGGATTATACAGTGATTGGGCATACAGGGGATTATACAGTGATTGGGGTATGGGGGATTATACAGTAATTGGGCATACAGGGGATTATACAGTGATTGGGGTATGGGGGATTATACAGTGATTGGGCATACAGGGGAATTATACAGTAATTGGTCATACAGGTGATTATACAGTGATTGGGCATACGGGGGATTATACAGTGATTGGGCATACAGGGGATTATACAGTGATTGGTCATACGGGGGATTATACAGTGATTGGGTATACGGGGGATTATACAGTGATTGGGCATACAGGGGATTATACAGTGATTGGTCATACGGGGGATTATACAGTGATTGGGTAATCTCACATATCCCCTCTGACTCTATAATCCCCCATACCCCAATCAGTGGGGATAGAATGGATTATAAGTCTGTGCGTATACAGGGGATTATACAGTCAGTGGGGGATATATTGGATTATACAATCAGTATTGAATCATGGGTTATAGAGTCAGTGGGGATACAGGGGGAATATATGCAGTGGGGGATGTAAGGTCAGTTATACAGTCAGTGGAGATAGAGAGGATTATATAGTCAATGGGGATAAAGGGGATTATACCATCAGTAGGGATATAGGGGATTATACAGTGAGTGGCAAATCAGGGGATTATAGAGTTAATGGGGATACAGGAGATTATACAGTCAGTGGAGATACAATGGATTGTACAATCAGTGGGAATACAGGGAATTATACAGTCAGTGGGGATATGGGGGATTATACAGTCAGTTGGGGATATAGGAGACCAAAACTGCACACCATATTCTAGATGTGGTCTCACCAATGCCCGGTACAACTGTAGCAAAACATCTCTACTTTTATATTCCATTCCCCTTGAAATAAATAACAACATTTCATTTACCTTCCGAATCACTTGCTGTACCTGCATACTAACTTTTTGTGATTCATGTACAAGGACACCCTGATCCCTCTGTACCTCAGAGTTCTGCAATCTCTCTATTTAAATATTATACTGCTTATGGGGGATTATGCAGTCAGTTTGGATATAGAGGTGTTACAAACAATGGGGTACAGGGGATTATACAATCAGTAGGGATATGGGGATTATATGGTCAATGGGGTTATAAGGGATTATACAGTCAATGGGGTACAGGGGATTATACAGTCAGTGGGCATACAGTGGATTATAAAGTCAATGGGGATAAAGGAGATACAGTCAGTTGGTATATAGGGGATTACACATTCACTGGAGAGACAGGGGATTGTACAGTCAGTGGGGATACAGGGGATCATAGGGGGAAGAATTGGTTAAGGGTCCATTCTGGGCGATGGTAGCGCGATTCGCTAACACCCCGCGCCCGTCAGACCCTGGGCAGGCCGGACGCAAGTTTGGCCCCAAGGGAGCACTGACCTGCAGTCATTCTATTCCAGGCCTTGCACATGGAATCAATGCAATTCACACTTTCCACCACCAGAGGGAGCTCATCTCTTAAAGGGAGGATGTTGCTTAGAAATCTCTTAAAGGTAGCTGGTACCTGTTATTTGCTGAAAATAACAGTCTACTGCCTGCACGGAGTCTGAACAGAGATCAGACATCACACACGTAAAACACAGATGCAGGTCCCATCCCTATGTTTACACACTGATGAGTTATGTTAAAACATTGAATAAAGGTTGTGCACTACTAAATCCCACATCCTCCAATCTGCACACCAGACCTCACCAATCTGCTGATCTGAGTTGGTACCAGGCCTGCGAGAGTGCGTGCACCAAGGTTCTCTGCTGATGGGCTAGAGACCTTGGTGCAAGAGGTGGACAGAAGGAGATCCGCAGGGGAGTGGGGGGGGGCAAGAGGCCCTCCAGACATATACTCAAAAGACAGTGGGAGGCAGCGGGGGGACGAAGTCAATGCCAGGCGCACAGCATCATGGACATGGATGCAGTGCAGGGAGAAGTTCAATGCTTTGACATGAGTGGTCAAGGTGAGTGAGGTCAACTGTCAAGTGGTGTCTCCTACCAACTGCACCACACACTACACCCCCATCACCCACATACCAACAACTCTTTCCATCAGTCCTCAACTCTTCCAATCAGATGCTTCCTCTCACCCTTACACATTACCACTGTTTCAAGCCACCAACCCACAACTCACAGGCCACACACTGGCAGCTATTCAACCATGACAGGCACATCGCCCAGGCACACGCCTCACTTTCTTGCAAGAGAAGGTGGCGCATATCAAGAGGCAGCAAGTGGCAGTGGAATTTAGCCCCTCGAGCCTGTTCCACCATTCAATGAGATCATGGTGGACCTGTGACCTAACTCCACATATCCCTTAATACCCTTGGTTCACAGAAATCTATCAATCTCAGATTTAACATTCACAAGTGAGCTCGCATCAACTGCCGTCTGCAGAAGAGCGTTCCAAACGTCTCCCACCCTTTGCGTGTAGAAGCATTTCCTAACTTCACTCCTGCACATTCTGGCTCTAAATGTTAGGCTATGTCCCCGTGTCCTAGTATTGAAATCTAGGAGACCTCCAAAAACAGTTACAAATGTCTCGGCAGCCAGAAGCAATAATCCAGCCGCTAACCTGTAAATCCTGCATGGTCCCTTTAAATAGCACCGGTGGGGGGTCCTCCAGGCACTCTAAGACACGTTCAGATAGTCGGGGTTAAGACTGTGCGTTGAGTTGAGCGTTAAGTCCCAAAATGGTGTCTATCACTTTAAATCAGCATTACACACTGATTGAAGCCATTTTCTTCCTACTTTACATGATTCCAGCGCTCGTTATCTGCGCCTGAGCAAACTCCTATACCAAGATGGCGTCTGGCACACGTCACGCAGGA
Organism: Heptranchias perlo; assembly: GCF_035084215.1. Taxonomy (NCBI): domain Eukaryota; kingdom Metazoa; phylum Chordata; class Chondrichthyes; order Hexanchiformes; family Hexanchidae; genus Heptranchias; species Heptranchias perlo. Next base: position 1,472,550 of record NC_090348.1, read on the forward strand.
AACGTGCGTGCGCATCCAAGATGCCATCTTGGATGTCGGAGAGGCCGTGTAGCGCTGAAACAACAGGCGCCACACGGCCCAATTTAGCGCCCATACAGTCAGTGCGGGTTCTATAGTCTGGAGTTATAAGGGATTGTACAGTGAGGGGGGTAAAGGGGATTGTACTGTTGATTGGGATACAGCGGATTATACAGTCAGTGGGGTAACAAAAGATTATACAGTCGGTGGGGATACAGGGGATTATGCATTCGGGGGGATACAGGGAGTTACACAGTCATAGGGGATGCAGGGAATTATGCAGTTAATGGTAATACGGGGGATAATACAGTCAGTGGGGATATGGGGGTAATACAGTCTGTGGGAATATGGGGGATTATACAGTCTGTGGGGATATAGGGGATTATTGAGTCAGTGGGGATTCGGGGGATTATAAGGTCAATGGGGATATAGGGGATTATACAGTCAATGGGGATATAGGGGATCATACATTCAATGGGGATATGATGGTTTACACAGTCAATGGGGATATAGAGGATCATACCATCAGTGGGGATATGGGGGAATATAGTCGGTGGGGAGACGGGATTATACAATCAGTGGAGATATAAGGGATTATACAGTCAATGGTGATACAGGGGTTTATACAGTCAACGGGGATATTGGTGATTTTAATTCAGTGTGGATACAATGGATTATACACTCTGGCAATACAAGGGATCATACAGTCAGTGAGGATACAGGAGATTATACAGTCAGTGAGGATGCAGGGGATTATACAGTCAGTGAGGATACAGGGGATTATACAGTCAGTGAGGATACAGGAGATTATACAGTCAGTGAGGATACAGGGGATTATACAGTCAGTGAGGATGCAGGGGATTATACAGTCAGTGAGGATACAGGAGATTATACAGTCAGTGAGGATACAGGAGATTATACAGTCAGTGAGGATACAGGGGATTGTACAGTCAGTGAGGATACAGGAGATTATACAGTCAGTGAGGATACAGGAGATTATACAGTCAGTGAGGATGCAGGGGATTATACAGTCAGTGAGGATACAGGAGATTATACAGTCAGTGAGGATACAGGGGATTGTACAGTCAGTGAGGATGCAGGAGATTATACAGTCAGTGAGGATACAGGGGATTATACAGTCAGTGAGGATACAGGGGATTATACAGTCAGTGAGGATACAGGGGATTATACAGTCAGTGAGGATACAGGAGATTATACAGTCAGTGAGGATACAGGAGATTATACAGTCAGTGAGGATGCAGGGGATTATACAGTCAGTGAGGATACAGGGGATTATACAGTCAGTGAGGATACAGGGGATTATACAGTCAGTGAGGATACAGGAGATTATACAGTCAGTGAGGATACAGGAGATTATACAGTCAGTGAGGATACAGGGGATTATACAGTCAGTGAGGATACAGGGGATTATACAGTCAGTGAGGATGCAGGAGATTATACAGTCAGTGAGGATACAGGGGATTATACAGTCAGTGAGGATACAGGAGATTATACAGTCAGTGAGGATACAGTCAGTGAGGATACAGGGGATTATATAGTCAGTGGGGATACAGGGGATTATACAGTCAGTGAGGATGCAGGGGATTGTACAGTCAGTGAGGATACAGGGGATTATACAAACTGGGCATCCATGAGGCGCTGTGGGCCATCAGCAGCAGCAGAATTGTATTCCAGCACAATCTGTAACCTCATGGCCCGGCATATTCCTCACTCTACCATTACCAACAAGCCAGGGGATCAACCCTGGTTCAATGAGGAGTGTAGAAGAGCATACCAGGAGCAGCACCAGGCGTACCTAAAAATGAGGTGCCAATCTGGTGAAGGTACAACTCAGGACTACATACATACTAAACAGCAGAAGCAACATGCTATAGACAGAGCTAAGCGATTCCACAAACAACGGATCATAAGACCATAAGATCATAAGAGATAGGAGCAGGAGTAGGCCATTCGGCCCCTCGAGCCTGCTCTGCCATTCAATGAGATCATGGCCGATCTGATTTTTACCTCAACTCCACTTTCCCGCCCTTTCCCCATATCCTTTGACTCCCTTGCTGATCAAAAATTTGTCTTACTCAGCCTTGAATGTATTCAATGACTCAGCCTCCACAGCTTTTTGGGGTAAAGAATTCCAAAGATTCTCGACCCTCTGGGAGAAGAAATTCCTCCTCATTTCCGTCTTAAACGGGCGACCCCTTATTCTGAGACTACGCCCCCTAGTTTTAGATTCCCCCATGAGGGGTAACATCCTCTCAGCATCTACCCTATCGAGTCCCCTCAGAATCTTGTATATTTCAATAAGGTCTCCTCTCATTCTTCTAAACTCCAGTGAGTATCGACCCAACCTGTTCAATCTTTCCTCATAAGACAACCCTTCCATACCCAGAATCAACTGAGTGAACCTTCTCTGAACTGCCTCCAATGCAAGTATGTCCTTCCTTAAATAACGGCACCAGAACTGTACGCAGTACTCCAGGTGTGGTCTCACCTGCACCCTGTACAGTTGTAGCATGACTTCCCTGCTTTTATACTCCATCCCCCTAGAAATAAAGGCCAATATTCCGTTTGCCTTCCAGATTACCTGCTGCACCTGTATGTTGACTTTTTGTGTTTCATGTACGAGGACACCCAGATCCCTCTGTACCGCAGCATTTTGTAGTATTTCTCCATTCAAATAATATTTTGCTTTTTTATTTTTCCTCCCAAAGTGGATGACTTCACATTTTCCCACATTACATTCCATCTGCCAAATTTTTGTCCATTCACTTAACCTGTCAATATCCCTTTGCAGACACTTTGTGTCCTCATCACAACTTGCTTTTCCACCTATCTTTGTATCATCAGCAAATTTGGCCACAAGACACTCTGTTCCTTCATCCAAGTCATTGATATATATTGTAAATAGTTGAGGCCCCAGCACTGAGCCCTGCGGCACCCCACTAGTTACAGATTGCCATTTTGAAAATGACCCTTTTATCCCGACTCTTTGTTTTCTGTTAGTTAGCCAATCCTCTATCCATGCCAGTATATTACCCCCAACACCATGAGCTCATATCTTGTGCAGTAATCTTTTATGTGGCACCTTATCGAATGCCTTTTGGAAATCCAAATATACTGCATCCATTGGTTCCCCTTTATTCACCCTGCCCGTTACTTCCTCAAAGAACTCTAATAAATTTGTCAGACACGATTTCCCTTTCATAAAACCATGTTGACTCTCCTTGATTGTATTATGAGTCTCCAAATGTCCTGCTACTACTTCCTTAATAATGGATTCTAGCATTTTCCCAATGACAGGTGTTAGGCTAACTGGTCGCTAGTTACCTGTTATGTTTGCGGTTTTCCAATCTGCTGGGACCTTTCCAGAATCTAGTGAATTCTGGAAGATTACGACCAATGCATCCACTATCTCTGTAGCCACTTCCTTTAAGACTCTCTGATGCAAACCATCAGGTCCAGGGGACTTGTCAGCCTTTAGACCCATTAGTTTACCTAGTACTTTTTCTCTAGTGATAGTGATTGATTTTAGTTCCTCCCTCCCCTTTGCCCCTTGATTTTCTACTATTATTGGTATATTATTAGTGTCTTCTACTGTGAAGACAGATACAAAATATCTGTTCAATTCCTCTTCCATTTCCTTGTTTTCCATTATTATTTCCCCAGTCTCATCCTCTAAGGGACCAATGTTTACTTTAGTTACCATCTTCCTTTTTATATACTTGTAGAAGCTTTTACTGTCAGTTTTTATATTTCTTGCTAGTTTACTCTCATAATTTATTTTCTCCCTCTTTATTATTCTTTTAGTCATCCTTTGCTGGTTTTTAAAGTTTTCCCAATCTTCGGGCTTACCAGTAATCTTTGCCATGTTGTATGCTTTTTCTTTTAACCTGATACCATCCTTTACTTCCTTAGTTAGCCATGGTTGGTTCATCCTTTTTGTGGAGTCTTTCCTCCTCACAGGGATATATTATCATTGCGAGTCATAAAATATCTTTTTAAATGTTTGCCACTGTTTATCCACCATCATACCATCTAATCTGTTTACCCAGTCCACTTTAGACAATTCCGCCCTCAGTAGTTTCAGACCCAAGATCCTCACTCTCAAACTGGATGTGAAATTCTATCATGTTATGATCACTGCTTCCCAAGGGATCCTTTACTTTGAGATCATTAATTAATCTTGTTTCGTTACCCATTACCAGATCCAAAATGGCCTGTTCCCTGGTTGGCTCCCCGATGTATTGGTCTAAGAAACAGTCCCTAATACACTCTATGAACTCCTCCTCAGGGCTATTTTTGCCAATTTGATCTGTCCAATCTATGTGAAAGTTAAAATCGCCCATGATTATTGCATTACCTTTTTTACAAGCCCCCCTTATTTCCTGATTAATATTTTGCCCGACAGTGTAGCTACTGTTAGGGGGCCTATAAACTACTCCCACCAGTGATTTCTTTCCCTTGCTATTTCTTACCTCCACCCAAATTGATTCGACATCTTGATCTTCTGAGCCAAGATCATTTCTCACTATTATACCAATTTCATCCTTTATTAACAGAGCTACCCCACCACCTTTATCCTTTTTCCTATTCTTCCGAAATGTTAAATAACCCTGAATATTTAGCTCCCAACCTTGGTCACCTTGCAACCACGTCTCTGTAATGGCCACGAGATCATATCCATTTGTTTCTATTTGTGCCATCAATTCATCTATCTCATTACAAATGCTGCGCGCATTCAGATAAAGAACCTTTAATTTTGTCAAAGCTCCGCAGTCCTGCCAAATCCAGTCGTGAATGGTGGTGGACAATTAAACAACTAACGGGAGGAGGAGGCTCTGTAAACACCCTATCCTCAATTATGGCGGAGTCCAGCACGTGAGTGCAAAAGACAAGGCTGAAGCGTTTGCAACCATCTTCAGCCAGAAGTGCCGAGTGGATGATCCATCTCGGCCTCCTCCCGAGGTCCCCACCATCAGAGAAGCAAGTCTTCAGCCAATTCGATTCACTCCACGTGATATCAAGAAACGGCTGAGTGCACTGGATACAGCAAAGGCTATGGGCCCCGACAACATCCCGGCTGTAGTGCTGAAGACTTGTGCTCCAGAACTAGCCGCGCCTCTAGCCAAACTGTTCCAGTACAGCTACAACACTGGCATCTACCCGACAATGTAGAAAATTGCCCAGGTATGTCCTGTCCACAAAAAGCAGGACAAATCCACTCTGGGCAATTACCGCCCCATCAGTCTACTCTCAATCATCAGCAAAGTGATGGAAGGTATCGTCGACAGTGCTATCAAGCGGCACTTGCTCACCAATAACCTGCTCACCGATGCTCAGTTTGGGTTCCGCCAGGACCACTCGGCTCCAGACCTCATTACAGCCTTGGTCCAAACATGGACAAAAGAGCTGAATTCCAGAGGTGAGGTGAGAGTGACTACCCTTGACATCAAGGCAGCATTTGACCGAGTGTGGCACCAAGGAGCCCTAGTAAAATTGAAGTCAATGGGAATCAGGTGGAAAAGTCTCCAGTGGCTGGAGTCATACCTAGCGCAAAGGAAGATGGTAATGGTTGTTGGAGGCCAATCATTTCAGCCCCAGGACATTGCTGCAGGTGTTCCTCAGGGCAGTGTTCTAGGCCCAACCATCTTCAGCTACTTCATCGATGACCTTCCCTCTATCATAAGGTCAGAAATGGGGATGTTCGCTGATGATTACACAGTGTTCAGTTCCATTCGCAACCCCTCAGATAATGAAGCAGTCCGTGCCCACATGCATGAAGACCTGGACAACATCCAGGCTTGAGCTGATAAGTGGCAAGTAACATTCACGCCAGACAAGTGCCAGGCAATGACCGTCTCCAACAAGAGAGAGTCTAACCACCTCCCCTTGACATTCAACGGCATTACCATCGCCGAATCCCCCACCATCAACATCCTGGGGGTCACCATTGACCAGAAACTTAACTGGACCAGCCATATAAATACTGTGGCTACAAGAGCAGGTCAGAGACTGGGTATTCTGCGGCGAGTGACTCACCTCCGGACTCCCCAAAGCCTTTCCACCATCGACAAGGCACAAGTCAGAAGTGTGATGGAATACTCTCCACTTGCCTGGATGAGTGCAGCTCCAACAACACTCAAGAAGCTCGACACCATCCAGGACAAAGCAGCCCGCTTGATTGACACCCCTTCAACCACCCTAAACATTCACTCCCTTCATCACCGGTGCACTGTGGCTGCAGTGTGTACCATCCACAGGATGCACTGCAGCAACTCGCCAAGGCTTCTTTGACAGCACCTCCCAAACCCACGACCTCTACCACCCACAAGTGCAAGGGCAGCAGGCACACGGGAACAACACCACCTGCACATTCCCCTCCAAGTCACACACCATCCCGACTTGGAAATATATCGCCGTTGCTTCATCATCGCTGCGTGAAAATCCTGGAACTCCCTTCCCAACAGCACTGTGGGAGAACCTTCACCACACGGACTGCAGCGGTTCAAGATGGCGGCTCACCACCACCTTCTCAAGGGCAATTAGGGATGGGCAATAAATGCCGGCCTAGCCAGCAACGCCCACATCCCATGAACAAATTAAAAAAAAGTCAATGAGGATGCAGGCAATTACACAGTCAGTGGGAAACAGGAAATTATTCAGTCAGTGGGGATACAGGGAATTATTCAGTCAGTGGGGATATAGGGGTTTATACAGTCAATAAGGATATAGGTGATTATTCAGTCAGTGGGGATACAATGCATTATACAGTCAGTGACGATACAAGGGTTTATACCATCAACGGGGATACAGGGGATTATACAGTCAATGGGAAACAGGATTTTGCAGTCAGAGGATATACAGAGGATTATACATTCTGTGGGGATATGGTGAATTACACAGTCAGTGGGGATATGGAGGATTCTATGGTCAGTGGAGATATGGGGATTGTACAGTCATTGGGGATACAGGGGATTGTTCAGTCAATGGTTATACAGGGGATTATACAGTCAATAGGGATACAGGCGATTATACTGTGAATGGGGTTACAATGGATATTACAGTCAGTGGGATATAGGGGATTACACAGTTACTGGGGATACAGGGTACCTTACAGTCAACTGGGGATACAGGAGTTTATACAGTCAATTGAGATGTATTTGATTATACAGTCAGTGGGGATATAGGGGAATATACAGTCAGTTGAGGAAATGGGGGATTAAACAGTCAGTGGGGATATAGGGGGTTAGATTCAATGGGGAAATGGGTTTATACTGTCAGTGGGCATGCAGGTGATTTTACAGTCAGTGGGGATATAGGAGGTTACACTGTCAGTGGGGAAACAGGGGATTATACATTCAGTGAGGATACAGGTGATTTTAGTCAATGGGAATACCGGGGATTATACAGTCAATGGGGATATAGAGGATTCTACAGATGGGGTGAAATGGGGGATAATACAGCCTGTGGAAATAGCTAAATTATATGGGATAATACAGTAAATGGGGATATGGGGAATTACACAGTCAGTGGGGATATAGTGGATTATGCAGTCAGTGGTAAAATGGGATTGTACATTCAGTATGGATACAGGGGATCGTATAGTCAGATGGGATACAGTGGATTATACAGTCAATAGGGATATAGGGGATTATACACCAAGTGGGCATATGGGTGATTATATAGTCAGCGGGAATATAGGGGACACTGACCACCAGTCAGTGAGGGTACAGGGAAATATACAGTCAGTGGGGAAATGGGGCATTATACAGTCAGTAGGGATATAGGGGGTTAGAGTCAATGGGGATACAGGGGTTTATACAGTCAATGGTGATATAGAGGATTATACTGTCAGTGGGGAAACAGGGGATTATATATTCAGTGTGGATAGAGGTGATTATACTGTCAATGGGAATATAGAGGATTATACAGTAAATGTAAGGAGTCTTACAACACCAGGTTATAGTCCAACAGCTTTATTTAAAATCACAAGCTTTCGGAGACTTCCTCCTTCGTCAGGTGAGTGAGGAGGAAGCCTCCGAAAGCTTGTGATTTTAAATAAAGCTGTTGGACTATAACCTGGTGTTGTAAGACTCCTTACATTTGTCCACCCCAGTCCATCACCAGCATCTCCACATCATATACAGTAAATGGAGACATGGGGAATTATACAGTCAGTAGGGATATGGGGTATTATGCAGTCAGTTGGGATATAGGGGATTATACGGTCAGTGGGAGTCTAGGGGATTATATTGTCAGTGGTGATTTCACGGAATATACAGTCAGTGGGGATATGGAAGATTATACAGTCAGTGGGGATTAGGGGATTATACTGTTAGAGGAGAGATGGGGGATTGTTCCCTGTGTGGGGATACAGGAGATTTTTCAGTCGATGGGGATGTAGGAAATTATACAGTCAATGGGGTATAGGGGGATTGTACAGTTCATGGGGATACAGGGGATTACACTGTCAGTGGTGATATGGGGGACTAGACAGTCAGTTTGGATATAGGGACGTTATAACCAATGGGGATATAGGGAATTATACAGTCAGTGGAGATACAGGAGAATATATAGTCAGTTTGGATACAGGGGATTATACAGTCAGTGGTGATACAGGGAATTATACAGTCAATAGGGATATATGGGATTATACAGTCAGTGGGGATATAGGGGATTATACAGTCAGTGGTGATACAGGGAATTATACAGTCAATAGGGATATAGGGGATTATACAGTCAGTGGTGATACAGGGAATTATACAGTCAATAGGGATATATGGGATTATACAGTCAGTGGGGATATAGGGGATTATACAGTCAGTGGGGATATAGGGGATTATACAGTCAGTGGGGATATAGGGGATTATACAGTCAGTGGGGATATATGGGATTATACAGTCAGTGGGGATATAGGGGATTATACAGTCAGTGGGGATATAGGGGATTATACAGTCAGTGGGGATATAGGGATTATACAGTCAGTGGGGATACAGGGAATTATACAGTCAGTGGTGATACAATGGGCTCAATTTTCAAAGTGAAAAACGGGTGTGTTGGGGGCAGGGGGGCATTTCAGACCCACCTCCAACCCGCCCATTTCCGGTTTTCACCGAGGCGGGAAGAGGGGGGGGCGACCAACCCGCTGCCAGGAGGCGGTTCGGGCCTTAAAACCTTTCAAGGAGGCTTCAGGCCTTCATTTTTCTGGACTTCCCGATTTCAACCCCAGGGGGCCGGATTCCCAGGCCTTCTGTTTTATGCCTCGTGAAAGGAAGTGAGAAGGCCTGAGACTAACAGGTAGGTGCCTAGAAAGGCACAGCTTGTGGGCCTGGAGGAGCAGGAGTGCTTCCCACCGTCCCAACAAAACTACCTGCACCGACCCCCCCCAACAATCACGGACACCCGACCCCTGATCATGGAACCCCCCAATTGCAGACCCCTGACCCCTGATCGTGAACCCCTGATCGCCGACCCCCGAACCTACCCACCCACTCCAATCCTCTGACCCCCGACCCCCGATCCTCCCCCTCAACGATCGCGGACCCCCACGATGACCCCCGATCTCCTCACCCCCCTGTGACTGACCCTGTTCCCTACCACCATGACTCGTGACCCCCTGCCAACCTATGCCCACCCACGCCAACCTATGCCCACCCACGCCAACCTATGCCCACCCACGCCAACCTATGCCCACCCATGCCCCCTCCATCCATACAAACAAAGACTTATCTGAACACGTCCTCTCCCTGGCTGCTCTCCCATCTGACTGAGACCAGCCTGTCAATCAGGCCGGTCAGTCGGAAAGGAAACCGACAAAAAAAAAAGATGTCCTTACGTCAAAGTCATAAGGCTGTCCGGGAAACCCGTACTAATGGGTTTCCCGTCCTCAACTTGACCCCCCGCCCCCTTCCCGGCTCGGTTTTAAAATTGAGCCCAGTGGATGACACAGTCAGTGGCGATACTCGGAATTACACAGTCAGTGGGGATAAAGGGGATTATACAGTCAGTGGGGATAAAGGGGATTATACCGTCACTGAGGATATAGGGCATTACACAGTCAGTGGGGATACAGGGGATTGTACAGTCAGTGGGGATACAGGGGATTATACAGTCAGTGGGGATACAGGGGATTATACAGTCAGTGGGGATAAAGGGGATTATACAGTCAGTGGGGATAAAGGGGATTATACAGTCAGTGGGGATAAAGGGGATTGTACAGTCAGTGGGGATACAGGGGATTATGCAGTCAGTGGGGATACAGGGGATTATACAGTCAGTGGGGATAAAGGGGATTATACAGTCAGTGGGGATAAAGGGGATTGTACAGTCAGTGGGGATACAGGGGATTATACAGTCAGTGGGGATAAAGGGGATTATACAGTCAGTGGGGATACAGGGGATTATACAGTCAGTGGGGATACAGGGGATTATACAGTCAGTGGGGATACAGGGGATTATACAGTCAGTGGGGATAAAGGGGATTGTACAGTCAGTGGGGATACAGGGGATTATACAGTCAGTGGGGATACAGGGGATTATACAGTCAGTGGGGATACAGGGGATTATACAGTCAGTGGGGATACAGGGGATTATACAGTCAGTGGGGATAAAGGGGATTATACAGTCAGTGGGGATAAAGGGGATTATACAGTCAGTGGGGATACAGGGGATTATACAGTCAGTGGGGATACAGGGGATTATACAGTCAGTGGGGATACAGGGGATTATACAGTCAGTGGGGATAAAGGGGATTATACAGTCAGTGGGGGTATAGGGGATTATACAGTAAATGGGTATATGGGGGATTAAACAGTCAGTGGGGATACAGGGGATTAAACAGTCAGTGGGGATACTGGGGATTATACCGTCAGTGGGGATACAAGGGATTATACCATCAGTGGGGATACAGGGGATTATACCATCAGTGGGGATACAGGGGATTATACCATCAGTGGGGATACAGGGGATTATACCATCAGTGGGGATACAGGGGATTATACCATCAGTGGGGATACAGGGGATTATACCATCAGTGGGGATACAGGGGATTATACCATCAGTGGGGATATAGGGGATTATACCATCAGTGGGGTTACAGGGGATTATACCATCAGTGGGGTTACAGGGGATTAAACCATTAGTGGGGTTACGGTGGATTATGCAGTCTGTGTGGATATAAGGCATCATACAGTCAGTGGGGATACAGGAGATTATACAGTCACTGAGGATATAGGGCATTACACAGTCAGTGGGGATACAGGAGATTATACAGTCACTGAGGATATAGGGCATTACACAGTCAGTGGAGGTACAGGGGATTGTACAGTCAGTGGGGATTTAGGGATTGTACAGTCAGTGGGGATTTAGGGATTGTACAGTCAGTGGGGAACCAATGTCCTGATGCTCTGCCTGGCGGGAGAGCAGGACATGGCTCCGAGGACGCAGCACTCAATCCCCGACATTAACTTCAAAGGTGAAGAAAATCAGCAGTGGACGGGAGCAGAGATTCCAGGGCTGGAATGGTGGATCTTCATCGATCAAGTGCTGAATATTTTGCGCAACAAGGGACAAAAATTGGGCAGAGAAGCAAAATTAACGCTGCAGATCTGGCCGCTCCGAGCCTTGTCGAGCAGCGCTCCTGCCAGAAACAGGTGACACAGCAGGTGGGAGCCTGAATAAACTACTGAAACCAGTGATACAGGTGGGAGCCTGAATAAACTACTGAAACCAGTGATACAGGTGGGAGCCTGAATAAACTACTGAAACCAGTGATACAGGTGGGAGCCTGAATAAACTACTGAAACCAGTGATACAGGTGGGAGCCTGAATAAACTACTGAAACCAGTGATACAGGTGGGAGCCTGAATAAACTACTGAAACCAGTGATACAAGTGGGAGACTGAATAAACTACTGAAACCAGTGATAAAGGTGGGAGCCTGAATAAACTACTGAAACCAGTGATACAAGTGGGAGCCTGAATAAACTACTGAAACGAGTGATACAGGTGGGAGCCTGAATAAACTACTGAAACCAGTGATACAGGTGGGAGCCTGAATAAACCACTGAAACCAGTGCTACAGGTGGGAGCCTGAATAAACTACTGAAACCAGTAATACAGGTGGAAGCCTGAATAAACTACTGAAACCAGTGATACAGGTGGGAGCCTGAATAAACTATTGAAACCAGTGATACAGGTGGGAGCCTGAATAAACTACTGAAACCAGTAATACAGGTGGGAGCCTGAATAAACTATTGAAACCAGTGATACAGGTGGGAGCCTGAATAAACTATTGAAACCAGTGATACAGGTGGGAGCCTGAATAAACTACTGAAACCAGTGATACAAGTGGGAGCCTGAATAAACTACTGAAACAGGTGATACAGGTGGGAGCCTGAATAAACTACTGAAACCAGTGATACAGGTGGGAGCATGAATAAACTACTGAAACCAGTGATACAGGTGGGAGCCTGAATAAACTACTGAAACCAGTGATGCAGGTGGGAGCCTGAATAAACTACTGAAACCAGTGATACAAGTGGGAGCCTGAATAAACTACTGAAACAGGTGATACAGGTGGGAGCCTGAATAAACTACTGAAACCAGTGATACAGGTGGGAGCCTGAATAAACTACTGAAACCAGTGACACAGGTGGGAGCCTGAATAAACTACTGAAACCAGTAATACAGGTGGGAGCCTGAATAAACTATTGAAACCAGTGATACAGGTGGGAGCCTGAATAAACTACTGAAACCAGTGATACAGGTGGGAGCCTGAATAAACTATTGAAACCAGTGATACAGGTGGGAGCCTGAATAAACTACTGAAACCAGTAATACAGGTGGGAGCCTGAATAAACTATTGAAACCAGTGATACAGGTGGGAGCCTGAATAAACTACTGAAACCAGTGATACAGGTGGGAGCCTGAATAAACTACTGAAACCAGTAATACAGGTGGAAGCCTGAATAAACTACTGAAACCAGTGATACAGGTGGGAGCCTGAATAAACTATTGAAACCGGTGATACAGGTGGGAGCCTGAATAAACGACTGAAACCAGTGATACAGGTGGGAGCCTGAATAAACTACTCAAACCAGTGATACAGGTGGGAGCCTGAATAAACTATTGAAACCGGTGATACAGGTGGGAGCCTGAATAAACGACTGTAACCAGTGATACAGGTGGGACCCTGAATAAACTACTGAAACCAGTGATACAGGTGGGAGCCTGAATAAACTACTGAAACCAGCGATACAGGTGGGAGCCTGAATAAACTACTGAAACCAGTGATGCAGGTGGGAGCCTGAATAAACTACTGAAAGCAGTGATTCAAGTGGGAGCCTGAATAAACTACTGAAACCAGTGATACAGGTGGGAGCCTGAATAAACAACTGAAACCAGTGATACAGGTGGAAGCCTGAATAAACTACTGAAACCACGAATACAGGTGGAAGCCTGAATAAACTACTGAAACCAGTGATACAGGTGGGAGCCTGAATAAACTATTGAAACCAGTGATACAGGTGTGAGCCTGAATAAACTACTGAAACCAGTGATACAGGTGGGAGCCTGAATAAACTATTGAAACCAGTGATACAGGTGGGAGCCTGAATAAACTACTGAAACCAGTGATACAGGTGGAAGCCTGAATAAACTACTGAAACCAGTGATACAGGTGGGAGCCTGAATAAACTACTGAAACCAGTAATACAGGTGGAAGCCTGAATAAACTACTGAAACCAGTGATACAGGTGGGAGCCTGAATAAACTACTGAAACCAGTGATACAAGTGGGAGCCTGAATAAACTACTGAAACAGGTGATACAGGTGGGAGCCTGAATAAACTACTGAAACCAGTGATGCAGGTGGGAGCCTGAATAAACTACTGAAACCAGTAATACAGGTGGAAGCCTGAATAAACTACTGAAACCAGTGATACAGGTGGGAGCCTGAATAAACTATTGAAACCAGTGATACAGGTGGGAGCCTGAATAAACTACAGAAACCAGTGATACAGGTGGGAGCCTGAATAAACTATTGAAACCAGTGATACAGGTGGGAGCCTGAATAAACTATTGAAACCAGTGATACAGGTGGGAGCCTGCATAAACGACTGAAACCAGTGAAACAGGTGGGAGCCTGAATAAACTACTGAAACCAGTAATACAGGTGGAAGCCTGAATAAACTACTGAAACCAGTGATACAGGTGGGAGCCTGAATAAACTATTGAAACCAGTGATACAGGTGGGAGCCTGAATAAACGACTGAAACCAGTAATACAGGTGGAAGCCTGAATAAACTACTGAAACCAGTGATACAGGTGGGAGCCTGAATAAACTATTGAAACCAGTGATACAGGTGAGAGCCTGAATAAACTACTGAAACCAGTGATACAGGTGGGAGCCTGAATAAACTATTGAAACCAGTGATACAGGTGGGAGCCTGAATAAACTATTGAAACCAGTGATACAGGTGGGAGCCTGAATAAACTCCTGAAACCAGTGATACAGGTGGGAGCCTGAATAAACTATTGAAACCGGTGATACAGGTGGGAGCCTGAATAAACTATTGAAACCAGTGATACAGGTGGGAGACTGAATAAACTACTGAAACCAGTGATACAGGTGGGAGCCTGAATAAACTACTGAAACCAGTGATACAGGTGGGAGCCTGAATAAACTACTGAAACCAGTGATACAGGTGGGAGCCTGAATAAACTACTGTAACAGGTGATACAGGTGGGAGCCTGAATAAACTACTGAAACCAGTGATGCAGGTGCGAGCCTGAATAAACTACTGAAACAGGTGATACCGGTGGAAGCCTGAATAAACCACTGAAACCAGTGATACAGGTGGGAGCCTGAATAAACTATTGAAACCAGTGATACAAGTCGGAGCCTCAATAAACTACTGAAACCAGTGTTACAGGTGGGAGCCTGAATAAACTACTGAAACCAGTGATAAAGGTGGAAGCCTGAAATAACGAATGAAACCAGTGATGCAGGTGGGAGCATGAATATACTATTGAAACCAGTGATACAGGTGGGAGCCTGAATAAACTACTGAAACCAGTAATACAGGTGGAAGCCTGAATAAACTACTGAAACCAGTGATACAGGTGGGAGCCTGAATAAACTATTGAAACCAGTGATGCACGTGGGAGACTGAATAAATTATTGAAACCAGTGATACAGGTGGGAGCCTGAATAAACTATTGAAACCAGTGATACAGGTGGGAGCCTGAATAAACTACTGAAACCAGTGATACAGGTGGGAGCCTGAATAAACTACTGAAACCAGTGAATCAGGTGGGAGCCTGAATAAACTACTGAAACCAGTGATACAGGTGTGAGCCTGAATAAACTACTGAAACCAGTGATACAGGTGGGAGCCGGAATAAACTACTGAAACCAGTGATACAGGTGGGAGCCTGAATAAACTACTGAAACAGCTGATACCGGTGGAAGCCTGAATAAACCACTGAAACCAGTGATGCAGGTGGGAGCCTGAATAAACTACTGAAACAGCTGATACCGGTGGAAGCCTGAATAAACCACTGAAACCAGTGATACAGGTGGGAGCCTGAATAAACTATTGAAACCAGTGATACAGGTGGGAGCCTGAATAAACTACTGAAACCAGTGATAAAGGTGGAAGCCTGAATAAACCACTGAAACCAGTGATGCAGGTGGGAGCCTGAATATACTATTGAAACCAGTGATACAGATGGGAGCCTGAATAAACTACTGAAACCAGTAATACAGGTGGAAGCCTGAATAAACTACTGAAACCAGTGATACAGGTGGGAGCCTGAATAAACTACTGAAACCAGTGATACAGGTGGGAGACTGAATAAATTATTGAAACCAGTGATACAGGTGGGAGACTGAATAAACTACTGAAACCAGTGATACAGGTGGGAGCCTGAATAAACTACTGAAACCAGTAATACAGGTGGAAGCCTGAATAAACTACTGAAACCAGTGATACAGGTGGGCGCCTGAATAAACTATTGAAACCGGTGATACAGGTGGGAGCCTGAATAAACTACTGAAACCAGTGATACAGGTGGGAGCCTGAATAAACTATTGAAACCAGTGATACAGTTGGGAGCCTGAATAAACTACTGAAACCAGTGATACAGGTGGGAGCCTGAATAAACTACTGAAACCAGTGATACAGGTGGGAGCCTGAATAAACTACTGTAACAGGTGATGCAGGTGGGAGCCTGAATAAACTACTGAAACCAGTGATACAGGTGGGAGCCGGAATAAACTACTGAAACACGTGATACAGGTGGGAGTCTGAATAAACTATTGAAACCAGTGATACAGTTGGGAGCCTGAATAAACTACTGAAACCAGTGTTACAGGTGGGAGCCTGAATAAACTACTCAAACCAGTGATACAGGTGGGAGCCTGAATAAACTATTGAAACCGGTGATACAGGTGGGAGCCTGAATAAACGACTGTAACCAGTGATACAGGTGGGACCCTGAATAAACTACTGAAACCAGTGATACAGGTGGGAGCCTGAATAAACTACTGAAACCAGCGATACAGGTGGGAGCCTGAATAAACTACTGAAACCAGTGATGCAGGTGGGAGCCTGAATAAACTACTGAAAGCAGTGATTCAAGTGGGAGCCTGAATAAACTACTGAAACCAGTGATACAGGTGGGAGCCTGAATAAACAACTGAAACCAGTGATACAGGTGGAAGCCTGAATAAACTATTGAAACCAGTGATACAGGTGAGAGCCTGAATAAACTACTGAAACCAGTGATACAGGTGGGAGCCTGAATAAACTATTGAAACCAGTGATACAGGTGGGAGCCTGAATAAACTATTGAAACCAGTGATACAGGTGGGAGACTGAATAAACTACTGAAACCAGTGATACAGGTGTGAGCCTGAATAAACTACTGAAACCAGTGATACAGGTGGGAGCCTGAATAAACTACTGAAACCAGTGATACAGGTGGGAGCCTGAATAAACTACTGAAACCAGTGATACAGGTGGGAGCCTGAATAAACTACTGTAACAGGTGATACAGGTGGGAGCCTGAATAAACTACTGAAACCAGTGATGCAGGTGCGAGCCTGAATAAACGACTGAAACAGGTGATACCGGTGGAAGCCTGAATAAACCACTGAAACCAGTGATACAGGTGGGAGCCTGAATAAACTATTGAAACCAGTGATACAAGTGGGAGCCTCAATAAACTACTGAAACCAGTGTTACAGGTGGGAGCCTGAATAAACTACTGAAACCAGTGATAAAGGTGGAAGCCTGAAATAACGAATGAAACCAGTGATGCAGGTGGGAGCATGAATATACTATTGAAACCAGTGATACAGGTGGGAGCCTGAATAAACTACTGAAACCAGTAATACAGGTGGAAGCCTGAATAAACTACTGAAACCAGTGATACAGGTGGGAGCCTGAATAAACTATTGAAACCAGTGATGCACGTGGGAGACTGAATAAATTATTGAAACCAGTGATACAGGTGGGAGCCTGAATAAACTATTGAAACCAGTGATACAGGTGGGAGCCTGAATAAACTACTGAAACCAGTGATACAGGTGGGAGCCTGAATAAACTACTGAAACCAGTGAATCAGGTGGGAGCCTGAATAAACTACTGAAACCAGTGATACAGGTGTGAGCCTGAATAAACTACTGAAACCAGTGATACAGGTGGGAGCCGGAATAAACGACTGAAACCAGTGATACAGGTGGGAGCCTGAATAAACTACTGAAACAGCTGATACCGGTGGAAGCCTGAATAAACCACTGAAACCAGTGATACAGGTGGGAGCCTGAATAAACTATTGAAACCAGTGATACAGGTGGGAGCCTGAATAAACTACTGAAACCAGTGATACAGGTGGGAGCCTGAATAAACTACTGAAACCAGTGATAAAGGTGGAAGCCTGAATAAACCACTGAAACCAGTGATGCAGGTGGGAGCCTGAATATACTATTGAAACCAGTGATACAGATGGGAGCCTGAATAAACTACTGAAACCAGTAATACAGGTGGAAGCCTGAATAAACTACTGAAACCAGTGATACAGGTGGGAGCCTGAATAAACTACTGAAACCAGTGATACAGGTGGGAGACTGAATAAATTATTGAAACCAGTGATACAGGTGGGAGACTGAATAAACTACTGAAACCAGTGATACAGGTGGGAGCCTGAATAAACTACTGAAACCAGTAATACAGGTGGAAGCCTGAATAAACTACTGAAACCAGTGATACAGGTGGGCGCCTGAATAAACTATTGAAACCGGTGATACAGGTGGGAGCCTGAATAAACTACTGAAACCAGTGATACAGGTGGGAGCCTGAATAAACTATTGAAACCAGTGATACAGTTGGGAGCCTGAATAAACTACTGAAACCAGTGATACAGGTGGGAGCCTGAATAAACTACTGAAACCAGTGATACAGGTGGGAGCCTGAATAAACTACTGCAACAGGTGATGCAGGTGGGAGCCTGAATAAACTACTGAAACCAGTGTTACAGGTGGGAGCCTGAATAAACTACTGAAACACGTGATACAGGTGGGAGTCTGAATAAACTATTGAAACCAGTGATACAGTTGGGAGCCTGAATAAACTACTGAAACCAGTGTTACAGGTGGGAGCCTGAATAAACTACTGAAACCAGTGATAAAGGTGGAAGCCTGAAATAACGAATGAAACCAGTGATGCAGGTGGGAGCATGAATATACTATTGAAACCAGTGATACAGGTGGGAGCCTGAATAAACTACTGAAACCAGTAATACAGGTGGAAGCCTGAATAAACTACTGAAACCAGCGATACAGTTGGGAGCCTGAATAAACTCCTGAAACCAGTGATACAGGTGGGAGCCTGAATAAACTATTGAAACCGGTGATACAGGTGGGAGCCTGAATAAACTATTGAAACCAGTGATACAGGTGGGAGACTGAATAAACTACTGAAACCAGTGATACAGGTGTGAGCCTGAATAAACTACTGAAACCAGTGATACAGGTGGGAGCCTGAATAAACTACTGAAACCAGTGATACAGGTGGGAGCCTGAATAAACTACTGAAACAGGTGATACAGGTGGGAGCCTGAATAAACTACTGAAACCAGTGATGCAGGTGCGAGCCGGAATAAACTACTGAAACAGGTGATACCGGTGGAAGCCTGAATAAACCACTGAAACCAGTGATACAGGTGGGAGCCTGAATAAACTATTGAAACCAGTGTTACAGGTGGGAGCCTGAATAAACTACTGAAACCAGTGATAAAGGTGGAAGCCTGAAATAACGAATGAAACCACTGATGCAGGTGGGAGCCTGAATAAACTATTGAAACCAGCGATACAGGTGGGAGCCTGAATAAACTACTGAAACCAGCAATGCAGGTGGGAGCCTGAATAAACTACTGAAACCAGCGATACAGGTGGGAGCCTGAATAAACTACTGAAACCTGCAATACAGGTGTGAGCCTGAATAAACTACTGAAACCAGTGATAAAGGTGGAAGCCTGAATAAACCACTGAAAACAGTGATGCAGGTGGGAGCCTGAATAAACTACTGAAACCAGTAATACAGGTGGAAGCCTGAATAAACTACTGAAACCAGTGATACAGGTGGGAGCCTGAATAAACTACTGAAACCAGTGATACAGGTGGGAGCCTGAATAAACTACTGATACCAGCGATTCAGGTGGGAGCCTGAATAAACTACTGAAACCAGTGACACAGGTGGGAGCCTGAATAAACTATTGAAACCGGTGATACAGGTGGGAACCTGAATAAACTACTGAAACCAGTGATACAGGTGGGATCCTGAATAAACTACTGAAACCAGTGATACAGGTGGGATCCTGAATAAACTATTGAAACCAGTGATACAGGTGGGAGCCTGAATAAACTATTGAAACCGGTGATACAGGTGGGATCCTGAATAAACTACTGAAACCAGTGATGCAGGTGGGATCCTGAATAAACTATTGAAACCAGTGATACAGGTGGGAGCCTGAATAAACTACTGAAACCAGTGATTCAGGTGGGAGCCTGAATAAACTACTGAAACCAGTGATACAGGTGGGAGCCTGAATAAACTACTGAAACCGGTGATACAGGTGGGAGCCTGAATAACCTCTTGAAACCAGTGATACAGATGGGAGCCTGAATAAACTACTGAAACCAGTGATACAGGTGGGAGCCTGAATAAACTACTGAAACCGGTGATACAGGTGGGATCCTGAATAAACTATTTGAACCAGTGATACAGGTGGGAGCCTGAATAAACTACTGAAACCGGTGATACAGGTTGGAGCCTGAATAAACTATTGAAACCAGGAATACAGGTGGGAGCCTGAATAAACTATTTCAACCGGTGATACAGATGGGAGCCTGAATAAACTACTGAAACCAGTGATACAGGTGGGAGCCTGAATAAACTACTGAAACCAGTGATACAGGTGGGAGCCTGAATAAACTACTGAAACCAGTGATACAGGTGGGAGCCTGAATAAACTATTGAAACCAGTGATACAGGTGGGAGCCTGAATAAACTACTGAAACCAATGATACAGATGGGAGCCTGAATAAACTACTGAAACCAGTGATACAGGTGGGAGCCAGAACAAACTATTGAAAACAGTAATACAGTTGGGAGCCTGAATAAACTGCTGAAACCAGTAACAAAGGTGGGAGCCGGAATAAACTACTGAAACCAGTGATACAGGTGGGAGCCTGAATAAACTACTGAAACCAGGAATTCAGGTGGGAGCCTGAATAAACTATTGAAACCAGTGATAAACGTGGGAGCCTGAATCAACGACTGAAACCAGTAATACAGTTGGGAGCCTGAATAAACTATTGAAACCAGTGATACAGGTGTGATCCTGAATAAACTACTGAAACCAGTGATGCAGGTGGGAGCCTGAATAAACGACTGAAACCAGTGATGCAGGTGGGAGCCTGAATAAACTATTGAAACCAGTGATACAGGTGTGATCCTGAATAAACTATTGAAACCAGTGATGCAGGTGGGAGCCTGAATAAACGACTGAAACCAGTAATACACGTGGGAGCCTGAATAAACTATTGAAACCAGTGATACAGGTGTGATCCTGCATAAACTATTGAAACCAGTGATGCAGGTGGGAGCCTGAATAAACTACTGAAACCAGGAATACACGTGGGAGCCTGAATAAACTATTGAAACCAGTGATACCGGTGGGAGCCTGAATAAACCATTGAAACCAGTGATACAGGTGTGATCCTGAATAAACTACTGAAACCAGTGATACAGGTGGGAGCCTGAATAAACTACTGAAACCAGTGATACAGATGGGAGCCTGAATAAACTACTGAAACCAGTGATACAGGTGGGAGCCAGAATAAACTATTGAAACCAGTGATACAGGTGGGAGCCTGAATAAACTACTGAAACCGGTGATACAGGTTGGAGCCTGAATAAACTACTGAAACCAGTGATACAGATGGGAGCCTGAATAAACTACTGAAACCAGTGACACAGATGGGAGCCTGAATAAACTACTGAAACCAGCAACAAAGGTGGGAGCCGGAATAAACTACTGAAACCAGTGATACAGGTGGGAGCCTGAATAAACTATTGAAACCAGTGATACAGGTGTGATCCTGAATAAACTATTGAAACCAGTGATGCAGGTGGGAGCCTGAATAAACTACTGAAACCAGTCATACACGTGGGAGCCTGAATAAACTATTGAAACCAGTGATACAGGTGTGATCCTGAATAAACTATTGAAACCAGTGATGCAGGTGGGAGCCTGAATAAACTACTGAAACCAGTAATACACGTGGGAGCCTGAATAAACTATTGAAACCAGTGATACCGGTGAGAGCCTGAATAAACCATTGAAACCAGTGATACAGGTGTGATCCTGAATAAACTACTGAAACCAGTGATACAGGTGGGAGCCTGAATAAACTATTGAAACCAGTGATACCGGTGGGAGCCTGAATAAACCATTGAAACCAGTGATACAGGTGGGAGCCTGAATAAACTATTGAAACCAGTGATACAGGTGGGAGCCTGAATAAACCACTGAAACCAGTGATACAGGTGGGAGCCTGAATAAACTACTGAAACCAGTGATACAGGTGGGAGCCTGAATAAACTACTTAAACCAGTGATACAGGTGGGAGCATGAATAAACTACTGAAACCAGTGATATAGGTGGGAGCCTGAATAAACTACTGAAACCAGTGATACAGGTGGGAGCCTGAGTAAACCATTGAAACCAGTGATAGAGGTGGGAGCCTGAATAAACTACTGAAACCAGTGATACAGGTGGGAGCCTGAATAAACTATTGAAACCTGCGATACAGTTGGGAGCCTGAATAAACTATTAAAACCAGTGATACAGGTTGGAAACTGAATAAACTACTGAAACCAGTGATAAAGGTGGGAGCCTGAATAAACTATTGAAACCAGTGATACAGGTGGGAGCCTGAATAAACTACTGAAACCAGTGATACAGGTGGGAGCCTGAATAAACGACTGAAACCAGTGATACAGGTGGGAGCCTGAATAAACTACTGAAACCAGTGATACAGGTTGGAGCCTGAATAAACTATTGAAACCGGTAATACAGGTGGGAGCCTGAATTAACTATTGAAACCGGTAATACAGGTGGGAGCCTGAATAAACTATTGAAACCAGTGATACAGGTGGGAGCCTGAATAAACTACTGAAACCAGTGATACAGGTGGGAGCCTGAATAAACTCCTGAAACCAGTGATACAGGTGGGAGCCTGAATAAACTATTGAAACCAGTAATACAGGTGGGAGCCTGAATAAAGTACTGAAACCAGTGATACAGGTGGGAGCCTGAATAAACTATTGAAACCAGTCATACAGGTGGGAGCCTGAATAAACCACTGAAACTAGTAATACAGGTTGGAGCCTGAATAAACTATTCAAACCGGTGATAAAGGTGGGACCCTGAATAAACTACTGAAACCATTGATACAGGTGGGAGCCTGAATAAACGACTGAAACCAGTGATGCAGGTGGGAGCCTGAAGAAACGATTGAAACCAGTGATACCGGTGGGAGCCTGAACAAACCTTTGAATCCAGTGATACCGGTGGGAGCCTGAATAAACCATTGAAACCAGTGACACAGGTGGGATCCTGAATAAACGACTGAAACCAGTGATACAGGTTTTAGCCTGAATAAAACATTGAAACCAGTGACACAGATGGGATCCTGAATAAACTACTGAAACCAGTGATACAGGTTTTAGCCTGAATAAACTACTGAAACCAGTGATACAGGTGGGAGCCTGAATAAACTACAGAAACCAGTGATACAGGTGGGAGCCTGAATAAACTATTGAAACCAGTGATACAGGTGGGAGCCTGAATAAACTACTGAAACCGGTGATACAGGTGGGAGCCTGAATAAACTATTGAAACCAGTGATACAGGTGGGAGCCTGAATAAACTACTGAAACCAGTGATACAGGTGGGAGCCTGAATAAACTACTGAAACCAGTGATACAGGTGGGAGCCTGAATAAACGACTGAAACCGGTGATACAGGTGGGAGCCTGAATAAACCACTGAAACCAGATGATACGGTTGGGAGCCTGAATAAACTACTGAAACCAGTGATACAAGTGTGAGCCTGAATAAACGACTGAAACAGGTGATACAGGTGGGAGCCTGAATAAACTACTGAAACCAGTGATACAAGTGGGAGCCTGAATAAACTACTGAAACCAGTGATCCAAGTGGGAGCCTGAATAAACTACTGAAACCAGTGATACAGGTGGGAGCCTGAATAAACTACTGAAACCAGTGATACAGGTGGGAGCCTGAATAAACTATTGAAACCAGTGACACAGGTGGGAGCCTGAATAAACTATTGAAACCAGTGATACAGGTGGGAGCCTGAATAAACTACTGAAACCAGTGATACAGGTGGGAGCCTGAATAAACTACTGAAACCAGTGATCCAACTGGGAGCCTGAATAAACTACTGAAACCAGTGATACAGGTGGGAGCCTGAATAAACCACTGAAACCAGTAATACAGGTTGGAGCCTGAATAAACTATTTAAACCGGGGATACAGGTGGGACCCTGAATAAACTACTGAAACCAGTGATACAGGTGGGACCCTGAATAAACTACTGAAACCAGCAATACAGATGGGAGCCAGAATAAACTACTGAAACAGGTGATGCAGGTGGGAGCCTGAATAAACGACTGAAACCAGTGATACTGGTGGGAGCCTGAATAAACTACTGAAACCAGTGATATAGGTTGGAGCCTGAATAAACTACTGAAACCAGTAATACAGGTGGGAGCCTGAAGAAACTACTGAAACCAGTGATACAGGTGTCATCCTAAATAAACTACTGAAACCAGTGATATAGGTTGGAGCCTGAATAAACTACTGAAACCAGTGATTCAGGTGGGAGCCTGAATAAACTATTGAAACCAGTAATACAGGTGGGACCCTGAATAAACTATTGAAACCAGTGATACAGGTGGGAGCCTGAATAAACGACTGAAACCAGTGATACTGGTGGGAGCCTGAATAAACTATTGAAACCAGTGATACAGGTGGGACCCTGAATAAACGACTGAAACCAGTGATACAGGTGGGAGCCTGAATAAACTCCTGAAACCGGTGATCCAGGTGGGAGCCTGAATAAACCACTGAAACCAGTGATACGGTTGGGAGCCCGAATAAACTACTGAAACCAGTGATACAGGTGGGAGCCTCAGTGAACTATTGAAACCAGTAATACAGGTGGGAGCCTGAAAAAACTACTGAAACCAGTGATACAGGTGGGAGCCTGAATAAACTATTGAAACCAGTGATACAGGTCGGAGCCTGAATAAACTACTGAAACCAGTGATACAGGTGGGAGCCTGAATAAACTATTGAAACCAGTGATACAGGTGGGAGCCTCAATAAACTATTGAAACCAGTGATACAGGTGGGAGCCTGAATAAATTATTGAAACCAGTGATACAGGAGGGAGCCTGAATAAACTATTGAAACCAGTGATACAGGTGGGAGCCTGAAAAAACTATTGAAAACCGTGAAACAGGTGGGAGCCTGAATAAACTACTGAAACCAGTGATACAGGTGTCATCCTAAATAAACTACTGAAACCAGTGGTTTTGGTTGGAGTCTGAATAAACTAATGAAACCAGTGATACAGGTGGGAGCATGAATAAACAAATGAAACCAGGAAAACAGGTGGGTGCCTGAATAAACTACTGAAACCAGTGATACTGGTGGGAGCCTGAATAAACTGCTGACACCAGTAATACAGGTGGGACCCTGAATAAACTATTGAAACCAGTAATACAGGTGGGACCCTGAATAAACTATTGAAACCAGTAACACAGGTGGGACCCTGATTCAACGACTGAAACCAGTAATACAGGTGGGAGCCTGAATAAACTGCTGACACCAGTAATACAGGTGGGACCCTGAATAAACTATTGAAACCAGTAATACAGGTGGGACCCTGAATAAACTATTGAAACCAGTGACACTGGTGGGCGCCTGAATGAACTATTGAAACCTGTGATACAGTCGGGATCCTGAATAAACTATTGAAACCAGTAATATCGGTGGGAACCTGAATAAACTACTGAAACCAGTGATACAGGTGGGAGCCCGAATAAACTACTGACACCAGTGATACAGGTGGGAGCCTGAATAAACTATTGAAACCAGTGATACAGGGATGAGCCTGAATAAACTATTGAAACCAGTGATATGGGGAGGAGCCTGAATAAACTATTGAAACCAGTGATACAGGTGGGAGCCTGAATAAACTACTGAAACCGGTGATACAGGTGAGAGCCTGAATAAACTATTTAAACCGGTGATGCAGGTGGGAGCCTGAATAAACTATTGAAACCAGTGATACAGGTGGGAGCCTGAAGAAACAACTGAAACAGGTGGTACAGGTGGGAGCCTGAACAAACTATTGAAACCAGTGATACAGGGATGAGCCTGAATAAACTATTGAAACCAGTGATATGGGGAGGAGCCTGAATAAACTACTGAAACCAGTGATACTGGTGGGAGCCTGAATAAACCACTGAAACCAGTGATACGGTTGGCAGCCTGAATAAACTACTGAAACCGGTGATACAGGTGAGAGCCTGAATGAACTATTTAAACCGGTGATGCAGGTGGGAGCCTGAATAAACTATTGAAACCAGTGATACAGGTGGGAGCCTGAATAAACAACTGAAACAGGTGGTACAGGTGGGAGCCTGAATAAACTACTGAAACCAGTGATCCAGGTGGGAGCCTGAATAAACAACTGAAACCAGTGATACAGGTGGGAGCCTGAAGAAACTACTGAAACCAGTAATACAGGTGGGAGGCTGAATAAACTACTGAAACCAGTAATACAGGTGTCATCCTAAATAAACTACTGAAACCAGTGATATAGGTTGGAGTCTGAATAAACTAATGAAACCAGTGATACAGGTGGGAGCCTGAATAAACTCCTGAAACCAGTGATACAGGTGGGAGCCTGAATAAACTACTGAAACCAGTGATATAGGTTGGAGCCTGAATAAACTATTGAAACCGGGGATACAGGTGGGACCCTGAATAAACTACTGAAACCAGTGATACTGGTGGGAGCCTGAATAAACTACTGAAACCAGTGATATGGGTTGGAGCCTGAATAAACTACTGAAACCAGTCATATAGTTCGGAGCCTGAATAAACTACTGAAACCAGTAATACAGGTGGGAGCCAGAATAAACTACTGAAACCAGTGATACAGGTGTCATCCTAAATAAACTACTGAAACCAGTGATTTTGGTTGGAGCCTGAATAAACTACTGAAACCAGTGATACAGGTTGGAGCCTGAATAAACGACTGAAACAGGTGATTCAGGTGGGAGCCTGAATAAACCTCTGAAACCAGTAATACAGTTTGGAGCCTGAATAAACTATTTAAACCAGTGATACAGGTGGGACCCTGAATAAACTACTGAAACCAGCAATACAGGTGGGAGCCAGAATAAACTACTGAAACAGGTGATGCAGGTGGGAGCCTGAATAAACTACTGAAACCAGTGATACAGGTTGGAGCCTGAATAAATGACTGAAACAGGTGATTCAGGTGGGAGCCTGAATAAACTATTGAAACCAGTAATACAGGTGGGACCCTGAATAAACTATTGAAACCAGTGATACTGGTGGGAGCCTGAATAAACTACTGAAACCGGTGATACAGGTGGGAGCCTAAATAAACTATTGAAACCAGTGACACAGTTGGGAGCCTGAATAAACTACTGAAACCGGTGATACAGGTGGGAGCCTGAATAAACCATTGAAACCAGTGATACAGGTGGGATCCTGAATAAACTACTGAAACCAGTAATACAGGTGGGAGCCTCAATAAACTATTGAAACCAGTGATACAGTTGGGAGCCTGAATAAACTATTGAAACCAGTGATACAGGTGGGAGCCTGAATAAACTATTGAAACCAGTGATACAGTTCGGGAGCCTGAATAAACTACTGAAAACAGTGATACAGGTTGGAGCCTGAATAAACTATTTAAACCGGTGATACAGGTGGGAGCCTGAATAAACTACTGAAACCAGTGATTCAGGTGGGAGCCTGAATAAACTACTGAAACCAGTGATACAGGTGGGAGCCTGAATAAACTACTGAAACCAGTGATACAGGTGGGAGCCTCAAGAAACTATTGAAACCAGTAATACAGACGGGACCCTGAATAAACTACTGAAACCAGTGATGCAGGTGGGAGCCTGAATAAACTACTGAAACCAGTGATACAGGTGGGAGCCTCAATAAACTATTTAAACCAGTAATACAGGTGGGAGCCTGAATAAACTACTGAAACCAGTGATACAGGTGGGAGCCTGAATAAACTATTGAAACCAGTGATACAGGTGGGAGCCTGAATAAATTATTGAAAACAGTGATACAGGTGGGATCCTGAATAAACTATTGAAACCAGTGATACAGGTGGGAGCCTGAATAGCTATTGAAACCAGTGAGACAGGTGGGAGCCTCAATAAACTATTGAAACCAGTGATACAGGTGGGAGCCTGAATAAACTATTTAAACCGGTGATACAGGTGGGAGCCTGAATAAACTACTGAAACCAGTGATACAGGTGGGAGCCTCAAGAAACAATTTAAACCAGTAATACAGACGGGACCCTGAATAAACTACTGAAACCAGTGATACAGGTGGGAGCCTGAATAAACTACTGAAACCAGTGATACAGGTGGGAGCCTCAATAAACTATTGAAACCAGTAATACAGGTGGGAGCCTGAATAAACTACTGAAACCAGTGATGCAGGTGGGAGCCTCAATAAACTATTGAAACCAGTGATACATTTGGGAGCCTGAATAAATTATTGAAACCAGTGATACAGGTGGGAGCCTGAATAAAATAGTGAAACCAGTGATGCAGGTGGGAGCCTGAATAAACTACTGAAACCAGTGATGCAGGTGGGAGCCTGAATAAACTACTGAAAACCGTGAAACAGGTGGGAGCCTGAATAAACTATTGAAACCAGTGATACAGGTGGGAGCCTGAATAAACTATTGAAACCAGTGATACAGGTGGGAGCCTGAATAGCTATTGAAACCAGTGATACAGGTGGGAGCCTCAATAAACTATTGAAACCAGTGATACAGGTGGGAGCCGGAATAAACTACTGAAACCAGTGATACAGTTGGGAGCCTGAATAAACTATTGAAACCATTCATAAAAGTGGGACCCTGAATAAACTACTGAAACTAGTGATCCTGGTGGGAGCCTGAATAAACTATTGAACCAGAAATATAGGTGGGAGCCTGAATAAACTACTGAAACCAGTAATACAGGTGGGAGCCTGAATCAACTCCTGAAACCAGTGATATACGTTGGAGTCTGAATAAACTAATGAAACCAGTGATACAGGTGGGAGCCTGAATAAACTACTGAAACCAGTGATACAGGTGTCATCCTAAATAAACTACTGAAACCAGTAATACAGGTGGGAGCCTGAATAAACTACTGAAACCAGTGATACAGGTGTCATCCGAAATAAACTACTGAAACCAGTGATATCGGTTGGAGCCTGAATAAACTACTGAAACCAGTGATACAGGTTGGAGCCTGAAAAAATGACTGAAACAGGTGATTCAGGTGGGACCCTGAATAAACTATTGAAACCAGTGATACTGGTGGGAGCCTGAATAAACCATTGAAACCAGTGATACAGGTGGGATCCTGAATAAACTACTGAAACCAGCGATACAGGTTTTAGCCTGAATAAACTATTTAAACCGGTGATACAGGTGGGAGCCTGAATAAACTACTGAAACCAGTGATACAGGTGGGAGCCTGAATAAACTACTGAAACCAGTGATACTGGTGGGAGCCTGAATAAACTACTGAAACCAGTAATACAGGTGGGAGCCTCAATAAACTATTGAAACCAGTGATACAGTTGGGAGCCTGAATAAACTATTGAAACCAGTGATACAGGTGGGAGCCTGAATAAACTATTGAAACCAGTGATACAGTTCGGGAGCCTGAATGAACTACTGAAAACAGTGATACAGGTTGGAGCCTGAACAAACTATTTAAACCGGTGATACAGGTGGGAGCCTGAATAAACTACTGAAACCAGTGATTCAGGTGGGAGCCTGAATAAACTACTGAAACCAGTGATACAGGTGGGAGCCTGAATAAACTACTGAAACCAGTGATACAGGTGGGAGCCTCAAGAAACTATTGAAACCAGTAATACAGACGGGACCCTGAATAAACTACTGAAACCAGTGATGCAGGTGGGAGCCTGAATAAACTACTGAAACCAGTGATACAGGTGGGAGCCTCAATAAACTATTTAAACCAGTAATACAGGTGGGAGCCTGAATAAACTACTGAAACCAGTGATACAGGTGGGAGCCTCAATAAACTATTTAAACCAGTAATACAGGTGGGAGCCTGAATAAACGACTGAAACCAGTGATACAGGTGGGATCCTGAATAAACTATTGAAACCAGTGATACAGGTGGGAGCCTGAATAGCTATTGAAACCAGTGATACAGGTGGGAGCCTCAATAAACTATTGAAACCAGTGATACAGGTGGGAGCCTGAATAAACTATTTAAACCGGTGATACAGGTGGGAGCCTGAATAAACTACTGAAACCAGTGATACAGGTGGGAGCCTGAAGAAACTACTGAAACCAGTGATACAGGTGGGAGCCTCAAGAAACAATTTAAACCAGTAATACAGACGGGACCCTGAATAAACTACTGAAACCAGTGATACAGGTGGGAGCCTGAATAAACTACTGAAACCAGTGATACAGGTGGGAGCCTCAATAAACTATTGAAACCAGGAATACAGGTGGGAGCCTGAATAAACTACTGAAACCAGTGATGCAGGTGGGAGCCTCAATAAACTATTGAAACCAGTGATACATTTGGGAGCCTGAATAAATTATTGAAACCAGTGATACAGGTGGGAGCCTGAATAAACGAGTGAAACCAGTGATACAGGTGGGAGCCTGAATAAACTACTGAAACTAGTGATCCTGGTGGGAGCCTGAATAAACTATTGAACCAGAAATATAGGTGGGAGCCTGAATAAACTACTGAAACCAGTGATACAGGTGGGAGCCTCAAGAAACAATTTAAACCAGTAATACAGACGGGACCCTGAATAAACTACTGAAACCAGTGATACAGGAGGGAGCCTGAATAAACTACTGAAACCAGTGATACAGGTGGGAGCCTCAATAAACTATTGAAACCAGTAATACAGGTGGGAGCCTGAATCGCTATTGAAACCAGTGATACAGGTGGGAGCCTCAATAAACTATTGAAACCAGTGATACAGGTGGGAGCCGGAATAAACTACTGAAACCAGTGATACAGTTGGGAGCCTGAATAAACCATTGAAACCAGTGATATAGGTGGGAGCCTGAACCAACTATTGAAACCAGTGATACAGGTGGGAGCCTGAATAAACTATTGAAACCAGTGATACAGTGAGGAGCCTGAATAAACTACTGAAACCAGCGATACAGGTGGGAGCCTGAATAAACTATTGAAACCAGTGATATAGGGAGGAGCCTGAATAAAATATTGAAACCAGTGATACAGGTGGGAGCCTCAATAAACTACTGAAACCAGTAATATAGGTGGGAGCCTGAATAAACGACTGAAACCAGTGATACAGATGTCATCCTCAATAAACTACTGAAACCAGTGATACAGGTGGGAGCCTGAATAAATTACTGAAACCAGTGATACAGGTGGGAGCCTGAATAAACTACTGAAACCAGTAAGACAGGTGGGACCCTGAATAAACTACTGAAACCAGTGATGCAGGTTGGAGCCTGAATAAACTACTGAAACCAGTGATACAGGTGGGAGCCTGAATAAACGACTGAAACCAGTGATACAGGTGGGAGCCTGAATAAACTAGTGAAACCAGTGATACAGGTGGGAGCCTGAATAAACTACTGAAACCAGTGATACAGGTGTCATCCTAAATAAACTACTGAAACCAGTGATACAGGTTGGAGCCTGAATAAACTACTGAAACCAGTGATACAGGTGGGAGCCTGAATAAACTATTGAAACCAGTGATACAGGTTGGAGCCTGAATAAACTACTGAAACCAGTGATACAGGTGGGAGCCTGAATAAACTACTGAAACCAGTGATACAGGTTGGAGCCTGAATAAACTACTGAAACCAGTGATACAGGTTGGAGCCTGAATAAACTACTGAAACCAGTGATACAGGTTGGAGCCTGAATAAACTATTGAAACCAGTGACACAGGTGGAAGCCTGAATAAACTATTGAAACCGGTGATACAGGTGGGAGCCTGAATAAACTATTGAAACCGGTGATACAGGTGGGAGCCTGAATAAACTACTGAAACCAGTGATGCAGGTGGGAGCCTGAATAAACTACTGAAACCAGTGATGCAGGTGGGAGCCTGAATAAACTATTGAAACCAGTAATATAGGTGGGAACCTGAATAAACTACTGAAACCAGTAATACAGGTGAGAGCCCGAATAAACTATTGAAACCAGTGATACAGGTGGGAGCCTGAATAAACCATTGAAACCAGTGATACAGGTGGGAGCCTGAATAAACTATTGAAACCAGTGATACAGGTGGGAGCCTGAATAAACCATTGAAACCAGTGATACAGGTGGGAGCCTGAATAAACTATTGAAACCAGTGATACAGGGAGGAGCCTGAATAAACTACTGAAACCAGCGAAACAGGTGGGAGCCTGAATAAACTATTGAAACCAGTGATATAGGGAGGAGCCTGAATAAAATATTGAAACCAGTGATACAGGTGGGAGCCTGAATAAACAATTGAAACAGGTGATACGGTTGGGAGCCTGAATAAACTACTGAAACCAGTGATAAAAGTGGGAGCCTGAATAAACGACTGAAACCAGTGATACAGGTGGGAGCCTGAATAAATTACTGAAACCAGTGATGCAGGTTGGAGCCTGAATAAACTACTGAAACCAGTAATACAGTTGGGACCCTGAATAAACTACTGAAACCAGTGATGCAGGTTGGAGCCTGAATAAACTACTGAAACAGGTGATACAGGTGGGAGACTGAATAAACTATTGAAACCAGTGACACAGGTGGGAGCCTGAATGAACGACTGAAACCAGTGATACAGGTGGGAGCCTGAATAAACTATTGAAACCAGTGATACAGGTGGGAGCATGAATAAACTATTGAAACCAGTGATACAGGTGGGAGCCTGAATGAACGACTGAAACCAGTGATACAGGTGGGAGCCTGAATAAACTACTAAAACCAGTGATACAGGTGGGAGCCTGAATAAACTATTGAAACCAGTGATACAGGTTGGAGCCTGAATAAACTACTGAAACAGGTGATACAGGTGGGAGACTGAATAAACTATTGAAACCAGTGATACAGGTGGGAGCCTGAATGAACGACTGAAACCAGTGATACAGGTGGGAGCCTGAATAAACTACTGAAACCAGTGATACAGGTGGGAGCCTGAATAAACTATTGAAACCAGTGATACAGGTTGGAGCCTGAATAAACTACTGAAACCAGTGATACAGGTGGGAGCCTGAATAAACTACTGAAACCAGTGATACAGGTTGGAGCCTGAATAAACTATTGAAACCAGTGATACAGGTTGGAGCCTGAATAAACTACTGAAACCAGTGATTCAGGTTGGAGCCTGAATAAACTACTGAAACCAGTGATACAGGTGGAAGCCTGAATAAACTATTGAAACCGGTGATACAGGTGGGAGCCTGAATAAACTACTGAAACCGGTGATACAGATGGGAGCCTGAATAAACTACTGAAACCAGTAATACAGGTGAGAGCCCGAATAAACTACTGACACCAGTGATACAGGTGGGAGCCTGAATAAACCATTGAAACCAGTGATACAGGTGGGAGCCTGAATAAACTATTGAAACCAGTGATACAGGGAGGAGCCTGAATAAACTACTGAAACCAGCGATACAGGTGGGAGCCTGAATAAACTATTGAAACCAGTGATACAGGTGGGAGCCTGAATAAACTACTAAAACCAGGGATACCGGTGGGAGACTGAATAAACTATTGAAACCAGTGATACAGGTTGGAGCCTGAATAAACGAATGAAACCAGTGATACAGGTGGGAGCCTGAATTCACTAGTGAAACCGGTGATACAGGTGGGAGACTGAATAAACTACTGAAACCAGTGATACAGGTTGGAGCCTGAATAAACGACTGAAATCAGTGATGCAGGTGGGAGCCTGAATAAACTACTAAAACCGGTGATACAGGTGGGAGACTGAATAAACTACTGAAACCAGTGATGCAGGTTGGAGCCTGAATAAACGACTGAAACCAGTGATACAGTTGGGAGCCTGAATAAACTACTAAAACCAGTGATACAGGTGGGAGCCTGAATAAACCATTGAAACCAGTGATACAGGATGGAGCCTGAATAAACTACTGAAACAGGTGATACAGGTGGGAGACTGAATAAACTATTGAAACCAGTGATACAGGTGGGAGCCTGAATGAACGACTGAAACCAGTGATACAGGTGTCATCCTAAATAAACTACTGAAACCAGTGATACAGGTTGGAGCCTGAATAAACTACTGAAACCAGTGATACAGGTGGGAGCCTGAATAAACTCCTGAAACTAGTGACACAGGTGGGAGACTGAATAAACTACTGAAACCAGTGATTCAGGTGGGAGCCTGAATCAACAATTGAAACAGGTGATACGGTTGGGAGCCTGAATAAACTACTGAAACCAGTGATAAAAGTGGGAGCCTGAATAAACCATTGAAACCGGTTATACAGGTGGGCGCCTCAATAAACTACTGAAACCAGTAATATAGGTGGGAGCCTGAATAAACTACTGAAACCAGTGATACAGGTGGGAGCCTGAATAAATTACTGAAACCAGTGATGCAAGTTGGAGCCTGAATAAACTACTGAAACCAGTAATACAGGTGGGACCCTGAATAAACTACTGAAACCAGTGATGCAGGTTGGAGCCTGAATAAACTACTGAAACCAGTGATACAGGTGGGAGCCTGAATAAACTACTGAAACCAGTGATACAGGTGGGAGCCTGAATAAACTACTGAAACCAGTGATACAGGTGTCATCCTAAATAAACTACTGAAACCAGTGATACAGGTTGGAGCCTGAATAAACTACTGAAACCAGTGATACAGGTGGGAGCCTGAATAAACTACTGAAACCAGTGACACAGGTGGGAGCCTGAATAAACTACTAAAACCAGTGATACCGGTGGGAGACTGAATAAACTATTGAAACCAGTGATACAGGTGGGAGCCTGAATAAACTACTGAAACCAGTGATACAGGTGGGAGCCTGAATAAACTACTGAAACCAGTGATACAGGTGGGAGCCTGAATAAACTACTGAAACCAGTGATACAGGTTTCACCCTAAATAAACTACTGAAACCAGTGATACAGGTGGGAGCATGAATAAACTACTGAAACCAGTGATACAGGTGGGAGCCTGAATAAACTACTGAAACCAGTGATACAGGTGTCATCCTAAATAAACTACTGAAACCAGTGATGCAGGTTGGAGCCTGAATAAACTACTGAAACCAGTGATACAGGTGGGAGCCTGAATAAACGACTGAAACCAGTGATACAGGTGGGAGCCTGAATAAACTACTAAAACCAGGGATACCGGTGGGAGACTGAATAAACTATTGAAACCAGTGATGCAGGTTGGAGCCTGAATAAACGACTGAAACCAGTGATACAGGTGGGAGCCTGAATAAACTACTAAAACCAGTGATACAGGTGGGAGCCTGAATAAACTATTGAAACCAGTGATACAGGTTGGAGCCTGAATATACTACTGAAACAGGTGATACAGGTGGGAGACTGAATAAACTACTGAAACCAGTGATGCAGGTTGGAGCCTGAATAAACACTGAAACCAGTGATACAGGTGGGAGCCTGAATAAACTACTAAAACCAGTGATATCGGTGGGAGCCTGAATAAACTATTGAAACCAGTGATACAGGTTGGAGCCTGAATAAACTACTGAAACAGGTGATACAGGTGGGAGACTGAATAAACTATTGAAACCAGTGATACAGGTGGGAGCCTGAATGAACGACTGAAACCAGTGATACAGGTGTCATCCTAAATAAACTACTGAAACCAGTGATACAGGTTGGAGCCTGAATAAACTACTGAAACCAGTGATACAGGTTGGAGCCTGAATAAACTACTGAAACTAGTGACACAGGTGGGAGCCTGAATAAACTACTAAAACCAGTGATACCGGTGGGAGACTGAATAAACTATTGAAACCAGTGATACAGGTGGGAGCCTGAATAAACTACTGAAACCAGTGATACAGGTGGGAGCCTGAATAAACTACTGAAACCAGTGATACAGGTGGGAGCCTGAATAAACTACTGAAACCAGTGATACAGGTGTCACCCTAAATAAACTACTGAAACCAGTGATACAGGTGGGAGCATGAATAAACTACTGAAACCAGTGATACAGGTGGGAGCCTGAATAAACTACTGAAACCAGTGATACAGGTGTCATCCTAAATAAACTACTGAAACCAGTGATGCAGGTTGGAGCCTGAATAAACTATTGAAACCAGTGATACAGGTGGGAGCCTGAATAAACGACTGAAACCAGTGATACAGGTGTGAGCCTGAATAAACTACTAAAACCAGTGATACAGGTGGGAGCCTGAATAAACTATTGAAACCAGTGATACAGGTTGGAGCCTGAATATATAACTGAAACAGGTGATACAGGTGGGAGACTGAATAAACTACTGAAACCAGTGATGCAGGTTGGAGCCTGAATAAACAACTGAAACCAGTGATACAGGTGGGAGCCTGAATAAACTATTGAAACCAGTGATACAGGTTGGAGCCTGAATATATAACTGAAACAGGTGAGACAGGTGGGAGACTGAATAAACTATTGAAACCAGTGATTCAGGTGGGAGCCTGAATGAACGACTGAAACCAGTGATTCAGGTGGGAGCCTGAATAAACTATTGAAACCAGTGATACAGGTGGGAGCCTGAATAAACTATTGAAACCAGTGATACAGGTGGGAGCCTGAACGAACGACTGAAACCAGTGATACAGGTGGGAGCCTGAATAAACTACGAAAACCAGTGATACAGGTGGGAGCCTGAATAAACTATTGAAACCCGTGATACAGTTTGGAGCCTGAATAAACTACTGAAACAGGTGGTCGAGGTGGGAGACTGAACAAACTATTGAAACCAGTGATACAGGTGGGAGCCTGAATGAACGACTGAAACCAGTGATACAGGTGGGAGCCTGAATAAACTACTGAAACCAGTGATACAGGTGGGAGCCTGAATAAACTATTGAAACCAGTGATACAGGTTGGAGCCTGAATAAACTACTGAAACCAGTGATACAGGTGGGAGCCTGAATAAACTACTGAAACCAGTGATACAGGTTGGAGCCTGAATAAACTATTGAAACCAGTGCTACAGGTTGGAGCCTGAATAAACTACTGAAACCAGTGATAGAGGTGGGAGCCTGAATTAACTACTGAAACCAGTGATGCAGGTGGAACCTGAATAAACTACTGATACAGATGGGATCCTGAATAAACTACTGAAACCAGTGATACAGGTTGGAGCCTGAATAAACTACTGAAACCAGTGATACAGGTGGGAGCCTGAATAAACTACTGAAACCAGTGATACAGGTGTCATCCTAAATAAACTACTGAAACCAGTGATACAGGTTGGAGCCTGAATAAACTACTGAAACCAGTGATACAAGTGGGAGCCTGAATAAACTAGTGAAACTGGTGATGCAGGTGGGAGCCTGAATAAACTATTGAAACCAGTGATACAGGTGGGAGCCTGAATAAACTACTGAAACCAGTGATACCGGTGGGAGACTGAATAAACTATTGAAATCAGTGATACAGGTTGGAGCCTGAATAAACTACTGAAACCAGTGATACAGGTGGGAGCCTGAATTAACTAGTGAAACCGGTGATACAGGTGGGAGCCTGAATAAACTATTGAAACCAGTAATACAGGTGGGAGCCTGAATCAACTACTGAAACCAGTGATACAGGTGGGAGCCTGAATTAACTAGTGAAACCGGTGATACAGGTGGGAGCCGGAATAAACTATTGAAACCAGTGATACAGGTGGGAGCCTGAATAAACTATTGAAACCAGTAATACAGGTGGGAGCCTGAATAAACTATTGAAACCAGTAACACAGGTGGGAGCCTGAATAAACTATTGAAACCAGTGATCCAGGTGGGAGCCTGAATAAACTATTGAAACGAGTGATACAGGTGGGAGCCTGAATAAACTACTGAAACCAGTGATACAGGTGGGAGCCTGAATAAACTACTAAAACCAGTGATACCGGTGGGAGACTGAATAAACTATTGAAACCTGTGATACAGGTTGGAGCCTGAATAAACTACTGAAACCAGTGATACAGGTGGGAGCCTGAATTAACTAGTGAAACCG
This sequence comes from Heptranchias perlo, assembly GCF_035084215.1. Taxonomy (NCBI): domain Eukaryota; kingdom Metazoa; phylum Chordata; class Chondrichthyes; order Hexanchiformes; family Hexanchidae; genus Heptranchias; species Heptranchias perlo. Next base: position 1,510,712 of record NC_090348.1, read on the forward strand.
GTGATACAGGTGGGAGCCTGAATAAACTATTGAAACCGGTGATACAGGTGGGAGCCTGAATAAACTACTGAAACCAGTAATACAGGTGGGAGCCTGAATAAACTATCGAAACCGGTGATACAGGTGGGAGCCTGAATAAACTATCGAAACCAGTGATACAGGTGGGAGCCTGAATTAACTTCTGAAACCAGCGATACAGGTGGGAGCCTTCATAATCTATTGAAACAGGTGATACGGTTGGGACCCTGAATAAACGACTGAAACCAGTGATACAGGTGGGAGGTTGAATAAACCACGATAACCAGTGATACAGGTGGGAGCCTGAATAAACTACTGAAACCAGTGATACAGGTGGGAGCCTCAATAAACTACTGAAACCAGTGATACAGGTGGGAGCTTGAATAAACCACGATAACCAGTGATGCAGGTGGAACCTGAATAAACTACTGATACAGATGGGATCCTGAATAAACTACTGAAACCAGTGATACAGGTTGGAGCCTGAATAAACTACTGAAACCAGTGATACAGGTGGGAGCCTGAATAAACTACTGAAACCGGTGATGCAGGTGGGAGCCTGAATAAACTATTGAAACCAGTGATACAGGTGGGAGCATGAATAAACTATTGAAACCAGTGATACAGGTGGGAGCCTGAATAAACTACTGAAACCAGTGATACAGGTGGGAGCCTCAATAAACTACTGAAACCAGTGATACAGGTGGGTGCTTGAATAAACCACGATAACCAGTGATGCAGGTGGAACCTGAATAAACTACTGATACAGATGGGATCCTGAATAAACTACTGAAACCAGTGATACAGGTTGGAGCCTGAATAAACTACTGAAACCAGTGATACAGGTGGGAGCCTGAATAAACTACTGAAACCGGTGATGCAGGTGGGAGCCTGAATAAACTATTGAAACCAGTGATACAGGTGGGAGCCTGAATAAACTACTGAAACCAGTGATACCGGTGGGAGACTGAATAAACTATTGAAATCAGTGATACAGGTTGGAGCCTGAATAAACTACTGAAACCAGTGATACAGGTGGGAGCCTGAATTAACTAGTGAAACCGGTGATACAGGTGGGAGCCTGAATAAACTATTGAAACCAGCAATACAGGTGGGAGCCTGAATCAACTATTGAAACCAGTGATACAGTTGGGAGACTGAATTAACTCGTGAAACCGGTGATACAGGTGGGAGCCTGAATAAACTATTGAAACCAGTGATACAGGTGGGAGCCTGAATAAACTATTGAAACCAGTGATACAGGTGGGAGCCTGAATAAACTATTGAAACCAGTAATACAGGTGGGAGCCTGAATAAACTATTGAAACCAGTGATACAGGTGGGAGCCTGAATAAACTATTGAAACCAGTGATACAGGTGGGAGCCTGAATAAACTACTGAAACCAGTGATACAGGTGGGAGCCTGAATAAACTATTGAAACCAGTGATACAGGTTGGAGCCTGAATAAACGACTGAAACCAGTGATACAGGTGGGAGCCTGAATTAACTAGTGAAACCGGTGATACAGGTGGGAGCCTGAATAAACTATTGAAACCGGTGATACAGGTGGGAGCCTGAATAAACTACTGAAACCAGTAATACAGGTGGGAGCCTGAATAAACTATCGAAACCGGTGATACAGGTGGGAGCCTGAATAAACTACTGAAACCAGTGATACAGGTGGGAGCCTGAATTAACTACTGAAACCAGCGATACAGGTGGGAGCTTGAATAAACTACTGAAACCAGTGATACAGGTGGGAGCCTGAATTAACTACTGAAACCAGTGATACAGGTGGGAGCCTGAATAAACTCCTGAAACCAGTGATACAGGTGGGAGCCTGAATAAACTATTGAAACCGGTGATACAGGTGGGAGCCTGAATAAACTACTGAAACCGGTGATACAGGTGGGAGCCTGAATAAACTACTGAAACCAGTGATACAGGTGGGAGCCTGAATAAACTGTCGAAACCGGTGATACAGGTGGGAGCCTGAATTAACTACTGAAACCAGTGATACAGGTGGGAGCCTGAATAAACTACTGAAACCAGTGATACAGGTGGGAGCCTGAATAAACTACTGAAACCAGTGATACAGGTGGGAGCCTGAATAAACTACTGAAACCAGTGATACAGGTGGGAGCCTGAATAAACTATTGAAACCAGTGATACGGGTGGGAGCCTGAATAAACTACTGAAACCAGTGATACAGGTGGGTTCCTGAATAAACTATTGAAACCAGTGATACAGGTGGGAGCCTAAATAAACTACTGAAACCAGTGATACAGGTGGGAGCCTGAATAAACTATCGAAACCGGTGATACAGGTGGGAGCCTGAATAAACTACTGAAACCAGTGTTACAGGTGGGAGCCTGAATAAACTATCGAAACCGGTGATACAGGTGGGAGCCTGAATAAACTACTGAAACCGGTGATACCGGTGTCATCCTGAATAAACTACTGAAACCAGTAATACAGTTGGGAGCCTGAATAAACTACTAAAACCAGTGATACAGGTGGGACACTGAATAAACTGCTGAAACCAGTGATACAGGTGGGAGCCTGAATGAACTACTGAAACCAGTGATACAGGTGGGAGCCTGAATAAACTACTGAAACCAGTGATACAGGTGGGAGACTGAATAAACTAGTGAAACCAGTGATACAGGTGGGAGCCTGAATAAACTACTGACACCAGTGATACAGGTGGGAGACTGAATAAACTAGTGAAACCAGTGATACAGGTGGGAGCCTGAATAAACTACTGAAACCAGTGATACAGGTGGGAGACTGAATAAACTACTGAAACCAGTGATACAGGTGGGAGACTGAATAAACTAGTGAAACCAGTGATACAGGTGGGAGCCTGAATAAACTGCTGACACCAGTGATACAGGTGGATGGAGCGCAAGGAGCGGGAGCCTGACTGGTGCCCTTGGCACTGGACTCAGTGTCCACGCCCTCCACTTTTGGTGCACACAATTCTCGTGTCAGTCACTGCTGCCGTCATTACATTCTCAACCTGCCCTCTAACCATGGGCAGCGAGGCGGCCTTTTCCCGCGATACTTAACGGGATCCCCACCACTTGATATTTAAAACGCTGAAAAGATTTGTGACATATTTCGCTGATATTCTGCTGGCACAGGCACGATGGGCCAAATGGCCTCCTTTTGTGCTGTAAGATTCTATGATTCTATTCTAATTCCATTCTGGCTGGAGGAAGAGGAGCAGCAGCAACAGGTGGAAGGAACACATGGAGCTGCAGCTTCCCTGGGAGCAGATCAAAGGAGGCAAGCTCACAGGAGCCCGTACCCTCCCAACAGGGTCTCTGCTCCAGGACAACATCACGGCCCTTCTCTGAAGAGCAGTGGATGAGGAGGACTCCTTCTCCAGGGAGGCCGTTGCCTCCTGCGACTCACTGTCACAGCCCGCACTGCATTGCCTGTTGCCTTCAAAGTTACTCCACATCAGTTGAAGCATCACAGCCTGCCTGGGCCTCCACCTGTGCAGGTTCTCCCCTGATGGTTAAACAGAGTGAAAAGAGAGTGAGGCGGTAATGAGATGGACATTCCAATGAGCAGCCTTCATTCCACCTGGTGTGAATAGATGAGCATTCTCGGGATGTGGGCGTCGCTGGCAAGGCCGGCATTTATTGCCCATCCCTAGTTGCCCTTGAGATGGTGGTGATGGGCCTTCTCCTTGAACCTCTGCTGTCCGTGTGGTGAAGGTGCTCCCACAATGCTGTTAGGGAGGGAGTTCCAGGATTTTGACCCAGTGACGATGAAGGAACTGCCATGTGAGAGGAAGCTGATCCCTTTAGCCTCCACCAGGCTGGAGGTGGAGCTTCGAATCATTACGAGGTTTCGAAAGTGAGAAGTGGGGCCATTGCGTTCCAGACTGCATTGCACATGTGGCAGCAGACTCTGGGCTGAGTGGGTATCCATCAGTTTTCCCTACCTTGGCACTTCCTCAGTCCTCAGAGAATTTTCTCTCAATTGTTCTCATAAGTGATGCCCAGAGGAGGCAGCATTCACACGATTGGCCACCTCTGGCCATGCCTGCTGCACACTGGCTCCATTAGAAAGTTCCCCTCTGCCACAAACTTTGTACACTTTCCTGAGCACCACTCCTCCAGAAGGACCTCAGGTCTCTCCTCTGTGAGGGGGCAGTTCTTGCAACTCGTCCAGCCACCTAGTGTTCAGCCTTCACCAAAAACAGTGCAGCCTCTCTTTAAATACAGCAGCCCTTTACGAGCTGCTGCACCTTAGATGCCCCCCCCAAGTGACTTAGCGATCCCCGTGCGCGTAAAGAATGTGCATAAAAGCACACAATCTGATTCACATATAGAACAAAAGAATGGAGTTATCACTGCTTGTAAAGAGGTGATCTCATTGAAACATATAAAATTCTAACAGGACTAGACAGACTAGATGCAGGGAGGATGTTCCCGATGGCTGGGGAATCCAGAACCAGGGGTCACAGTCTCAGGATATGGGATATGCCATTTAGAACCGAGATGAGGAGAAACTTCTTCACTCAGAGGGTGGTGAACCTGTGGAATTCTCTACCACAGAAGGCAGTGGAGGCCAAGTCATTAGATGTATTCAAGAAGGAGATAGATATATTTCTTAATGCTAAAGGGATCAAGGGACATGTGGGAAAAAGCGGGAACAGGGTACTGAGTTCGACGATCAGGAATGATCATTTTGAACAGCGGAGCAGGCCCGAAGGGCCGAATGGCCTGCTCTTGCTCCTATTTTCTATGTTTCTATGTAAACATGTATAGAAACCTAACTGGACCATCCTCATGTCAAAATAGAAGAATCAGCATGTGCATATTGTGAAGTTAGGATTAGTTCATTGAATATTAGAGGCAACCACTGAAGGTGAGATCATTTCATAAATGGTAAGCTCCTGCTGTGATCGGGGAATGTGACCCCCATTTCTACCAGCCCAATCAGATCACACCATCATCGTGTTGTTTACATGTAAGGAGCATTAACTAGAGACAGAGCAGTATTATCAGGGATATACGACAGCCAGTGCAAAAATCAACTGACCTTACAGTATTTAGTAAAATTGTAATTTATATTCACTATAACAGGATAGATTAGGCCAGTGCAGTGTCGTGTTTGCTAGTTACAGTATTACACATCAAAGAACTAATTTGCATCTGAATGGTGAGAATAGAGGAAAACTTGTGCTGAAAATGATCAAAAGAAAATTACCCTTCTTAATGGACATTTAAATGAACACATTTCCATGGAAATTAAAGGGCGGAGTTTCTGACTTTCAAAAATAAGATACTGAAATGTCAACATATCTAATAATGACTTAACTCCTTCTTCATAAAGTAAACACGCAATTCCCATTGAGTGCACTGCAGTTTGAAATGTTATGGGTGGGAGATGGTGTGGTGAAATCCCACTGTAATTAGGGGTGTTGTGAATACTGTCTCCAGTATCAATGCATTTACAAATCACACAGACAGGCTGTAATCTTCCTATAGCAAGGGCACAAGGCTGACACACTGCTCTCACTCGACTGCTGTGCACTGACAGGTGCAACCTGACACTGTTGTTCAGAACAGAAGCCCTTTGTATCCTGCAGGAATCTCTGGGGTAGAAATTTGTTCTGGGTGATACTGGACCAGCCGCCTGTTATACAGCCCGCCCGATATCCAGTTCCACTAACTGCAATATAACAGGAGGCCCACACAATACTGCCCAAAATGGATTTCTACCCCTCTGTACATAGTTTACAACATAGAAGAAGGCCTTTGGGCCCATTGTGTCTGTGCCAGCTCTTTGTTAGAGCAGAGATCAATGTTTAGTCCATAATACTACATTCAAACATTACATTGAAGATTGTCCAAAATATGTAAAAACACAATAAAAAGGCAGCCATTTGATGCTGACCAGAGCTGGAAATTTACATTGTGCAAAGTTCCCCCACCAGCAAGAATTAGCCTCAGGATGATGAATATAGACAGCAATTAGACCATGTGGGTTTAAATGGGCAGGCCAGTACAGCAATTAGACCATGTGGGTTTAAATGGGCAGGCCAGTACAGCAATTAGACCATGTGGGTTTAAATGGGCAGGCCAGTACAGCAATCAGACCATGTGGGTTTAAATGGGCAGGCCAGTACAGCAATCAGACCATGTGGGTTTAAATGGGCAGGCCAGTACAGCAATCAGACCATGTGGGTTTAAATGGGCAGGCCAGTACAGCAATCAGACCATGTGGGTTTAAATGGGCAGGCCAGTACAGAACTGGGCATCTGATTTCAAGCCAAAAGGAAACTGATCACGGAGAGAATCTCCACGTCATTTGCAGTGTAATTTCAGTGCAGAATTGGGACAGTAAAATGGAGCAATAACCGTTTATGCCATTTTTCTGTCCCAAAGCCGTACACCTTCCCCGCCCCGCCCAAATTCCCTTACACTTTTTGGCCCTTCTCGTGATTCGCTCAGGTTGCCAACTCTGGTTGGAGGCATTCCTGGAGGTTTGATCACGTGATGTTCTGACCACATGACATGACCATGTAATGTCTGATCATGTGACATCTGATCACATGACTTCTACAAATGTTATTGCATTTACTGTATAAAGGTTTGGTCCCCTGTAGTTGAGAATCTATTCATGGTTTCGCGCTAGCAGCTGTTGTGCGAGAAGTTCTGAGGACCAGGAGGCCGCGAACGATGGGGGGGGGAACTGAGGGGGGCAGAGGAGAAACCGAGGGGGGAAGAGGGAACCGAGGAGGGGGAGAGGGCAAGCTGAGGGGGGAGAGGAGAAGCCGAGCGTGGGGGGAGAGGAGAAATCGAGCGTGGGGGGAGAGGGGAAATCGAGCGTGGGGGGAGAGGGGAAATCGAGCGTTGGGGGAGAGGGGAAATCGAGCGTTGGGGGAGAGGGGAAATCGAGCGTGGGGGGAGAGGGGAAATCGAGCGTTGGGGGAGAGGGGAAATCGAGCGTGGGGGGAGAGGGGAAATCGAGCGTGGGGGGAGAGGGGAAATCGAGCGTTGGGGGAGAGGGGAAATCGAGCGTGGGGGGAGAGGGGAAATCGAGCGTTGGGGGAGAGGGGAAATCGAGCGTGGGGGGAGAGGGGAAATCGAGCGTTGGGGGAGAGGGGAAATCGAGCGTGGGGGGAGAGGGGAAATCGAGCGTTGGGGGAGAGGGGAAATCGAGCGTGGGGGGAGAGGGGAAATCGAGCGTGGGGGGAGAGGGGAAATCGAGCGTGGGGGGAGAGGGGAAATCGAGCGTGGGGGGAGAGGGGAAATCGAATGCGGGGAATCCAGAGGTGGAGGGAACTTTGATTCCACCAGTAACTGATGGTAAATCACTGAAATTGCTCTGATAACTAATAGTAATACTGGTAATACTCAGATTTCTCTCATAACCAACGGTAACTCACTGATAGTCAATATGTAACTGGTAGTAATAGGTGTAACTCCCTGATATCCTACCTGTAACTAGTAGTAATCCTATAACCCACTGATATTCACCCTGAAACCATAGCCAGAATCCCCCAGCACTGTAGAGGGTGCGGACAGGCTCCCCACGCAATGCCACTTTTAACTTGTCCGATCTCTCTCCCTATCTCTAGGACTCCGGTTCCATGTGAAGGTGACAAACTCTGGGAGCCTCAGTCAGAGGACTTGGATTTCACACGTTAAAACCGGCCGGTACAGACTGGCCTGAACTAAACTGTTGCACAGGGGGCTCAGTGTTTGAGGCACTCCTCACAGGGCACATCGTCCTGAACTCAGCTCAGCACCATCATTTCTAAACCATTCCCTGGGCTCGGACTCAATAAAGGAGAGTTTTCATAGAATGATAGAAATTACAGCACAGAAGGAGGCCATTCAGCCCCCGGTGCTGGTGCTCTCTCCTGTAATCCCATTCCACAGATCCTTTTATATCCCTGCTTTTCAAATATTTATCCCATTTGCTTTTAAATTAAGTTTTAATCTCTACCTCAATAGCCACATGTGGTGAAGGATCCCACGGCCTAATAGCCCTCAGTTCAAGAATCTTCTTCCTTGGTTCTTCCAATGAGAATCCTTGGTCTCTGTTCCCTTGTTCCCTATTCGTCCACCAATGGAAACAATCTTTCATTATTTAACCACAGTGAGGTCCCCGGGTTTCACTTGCCCCTTTACTGGCTGCTCGTCTCTCAGCGCCGCTCCCAATCACTACGTTTTTGCTGCTGCTCCCGGCTCTGCGGGAAATGCTGGTCCCCATGTACACTGTAACCCCATTCTCCACCCATTTGAACCCCAATCCTCCAACCCCCAGTCTCTTCTCTCCCCAGTTCCCCAGTCCCTTTCTCTCCCCCGACCTCCCGTCCCCTGAGCCCCCATTCCCCACTCTTCATCTCTCCCACCATGCACCCATTCCCCCGTCTCCACCTCTCCCCCTGAGCCCCCATTCCCCAGTCTCCACCTCTCCCCCTGAGCCTCCATTCCCCAGTCTCCACCTCTCCCCCTGAGCCTCCATTCCCCAGTCTCCACCTCTCCCCCTGAGCCCCCATTACCCAGTTGCCATCTCTCCTCCTGAGCCCCCATTCCCCAATCTCCATCTCTCCCCCTGAGCCTCCATTCCCCAGTCTTCACCTCTCCCCCTGAGCCCCCATTCCCCAGTCACCATCTCTCCCCCTGAGCCCCCATTCCCTAGTCTCCACCTCTCCCCCTGAGCCCCCATTCCCCAGTCTCCACCTCTCCCCCTGAGCCCCCATTCCCCAGTCACCATCTCTCCCCCTGAGCCCCCATTCCCCAGTCTCCACCTCTCCCCCTGAGCCCCCATTCCCCAGTCACCATCTCTCCCCCTGAGCCCCCATTCCCCAGTTTCCATCTCTCCCCCTGAGCCTCCATTCCTCAGGCTCCATCTCCTTAAAAAAAGTGAGAGAGGGAAATCAGGAAATTATAGACCTGTTAGTCTAACATCTGTTGTGGGCAAGTTATTGTAATCTATGATTAAGGACAGCGTGACTGAGCACTTGGAGAATTTTGAGCTGATCCAAGCCAAGATGGATTTATAAAGGGTAGGTGATGTCTAATGAACCTAATTGAATTTTTTGAGGAAGAAACTAAAATAGTAGAGAGGAGAATGTCTATGGATGTAGTTTATATGGATTGCCAGAAGGCATTCGATAAGATTCCACATGAGAGACTGTGAGCTAAAATTAAAGCTCATGGAATTGAAGGCAAATTATTGACCTGGTCAGGAGATTGGTTCGGCGGTAGAAGGGAGAGTAGGGATAATGGGTATGTACTCGAATTGGAAGGAAGTGTCTAGTGATGTCCCACAAGGATCTGTGCTGGGGCCTCAACTATTCACTATATTTATTAATGACATAGACAATACAATAGTGAGCCATATATCCAGGTTTGCCGATGACACATAGATTGGTGGCGTAGTAAGTAATGTAGACGGGAGCATAAAATTACAAAGAGACATTGATAGATTAAGTGAGTGGGCAAAACTGTGTGCTCCAGAACTAGCTGCGCCTCTAGCCAATCTGTTCCAGTACAGCTACAACACTGGCATCCACCCGACAATGTGGAAAATTGCCCAGGTAAGTCCCATCCACAAAAAGCAGGACAAATCCAATCCTGCCAATTACCGCCCCATCAGTCTACTCTCAATCATCAGCAAAGTGATGGAAGGTGTCGTCGACAGTGCTATCAAGCGGCACTTACTCACCAATTACCTGATCACTGATGCTCAGTTTGGGTTCCGCCAGGACCACTCGGCTCCAGACCTCATTACAGCCTTGGTCCAAACATGGACAAAAGAGCTGAATTCCAGTGGTGAGGTGAGAGTGACTGCCCTTGACATCAAGGCAGCATTTGACCAAGTGTGGCACCAAGGAGCCTTAGTAAAATTGAAGTCAATGAGAATCAGGGAGAAAACTCTCCAGTACTGGAGTCATACCTAACACAAAGGAAGATGGTAGTGGTTGTTGGAGGCCAATCATCTCAGCCCCAGGACATTGCTGCAGGAGTTCCTCAGGGCAGTGTCCTAGGCCCAACCATCTTCAGCTGCTTCATCGATGACCTTCCCTCCATCATAAGGTCAGAAGTGGGCATGTTCACTGATGATTGCACTGTGTTCAGTTCCATTCGCAACCCTTCAGATAATGAAGCAGTCCATGCCAGCATGCAGCAAGACCTGGACAACATCCAGGCTTGGGCTGATAAATGGCAAGTAACATTCGTGCCAGACAAGTGTCAGGCAATGACCATCTCCAACAAGAGAGAATCTAAGCACCTCCCTTGACATTCAACGGCACTACCATCACCGAATCTCCCACCATCAACATCCTGGGGGTCACTATTGACCAGAAATTTAACTGGACCAGCCACATAAATACTATGGCTAGAAGAGCATGTCAGAGGTTGGGTATTCTGCAGCTCACCTCCTGACTCCCCAGTGGATGGGGCCTCGGGGGAGAACATAGGAACCGGAGGAGGCCATCTCCCTCTCTCCCCCCAATTCCTGACTCACCTCCTGACTCCCCAAAATCTTTCCACCATCTACAAGGCACAAATCAGGAGTGTGATGGAATTCTCTCCACTTGCCTGGATGAGTGCAGCTCCAACAACACTCAAGAAGCTCAACATTATCCAGGACAAAGCAGCCCGCTTGATTGGCACCCCATCCACCACCCTAAACATTCACTCCCTTCACTACTGGCGCACAGTGGCTGCAGTGTGCACCATCCACAGGATGCACTGCAGCAACTCGCCAAGGCTTCTTCAACAGCACCTCCCAAACCCGTGACCTCTAGCACCTAGAAGGACAAGAGCAGCAGGCACATGGGAACAACACCACCTGCACGTTCCCCTCCAAGTCACACATCATCCCAACCTGGAAATATATCGCCGTTCCCTCATCATCGCTGGGTCAAAATCCTGGAACTCCCCTCCTAACAGCACTGTGGGAGAACCGTCACCACGCGGACTGCAGTGGTTCAAGAAGGCGGCTCATCACCACCTTCTCAAGGGCAGTTAGGGATGGGCAATAAATGCCGGCCTCACCAGTGACACCCACATCCCATGAACGAATAAAAAAAACGTTCTGGGCACCACACCTTAGAAAGGACATATTGGCCTTGGAAGGAGTGCAGGGCAGATTCACCAGAATGTTACCAGGGCTCCAAGGGTTAGATCATGGGGAGAGATTACATAAACTAGGCTTGTATTCTCTGGAATATAGAAGGTTAAGGGGTGATTTGATTGAGGTTTTTAGGGTTTTGAAAGGAATTGACAGGGTGATTGGAGAGAAACTTTTCCCGCTGGTGGGGGAGTCTAGGACAAGGGGACATAACCTTAAAATCAGAGCCAGGCCATTCAGGAGAGAAGGTCGGAAACACTTCTTCACACAAAGGGTGGTTGAAGTGTGGAACTCTCCCACAGAAAGCAGTAGATGCTCGCTCAATTAATAATCTTAAGTCTGAGATCGATAGATTTTTGCTATCCAAGGGTATTAAGGGATATGGAGCCAAGGCGGGTGGATGGAGTTAGGTCACAGATCACCCACGATTTCTTTGAATGGCGGAACAGGCTTGAGAGGCTGAATGGCCTTCTCCGGTTCCTATGTTCTCCCCCGAGGCCCCATCCTCAGTCTCCCTCTCTCCCCCTGATTTCAGAGCCCCCTTCCCAACTCCCCCCAAATTCTCAAACCCTCCCCCGCAATTTCAGAACCCCCCAATTCCCAACTCCCGCAGATTCCCAACTCCCCCCAGCCGATTCCCGACTCCCCACGATTCCCGACTCCCCCCAGCCGATTCCGAACTCCCCCCAATTCCCGACTCCCCCTGATTCCTGACTCGCCCCCAGTCGATTCCCAACTCCCCACTGATTCTCGACTCCCCCCAGATTTCCGACTTTCCCCAGTTCATTCCCGACTCCCCCCAATTCCTGACTCGCCCCCAGTCGATTCCCAACTCACCCCAGCCGGTTCCTGGCTCCCCACCGATTCCCAACTCCCCCCCGATTCCTGACTCTCCCCCAGTCGATTCCCAACTCCCCATTGATTCTTGACTCCCCCCAGATTCCCGACTTCCCCCAGATTCCCGACTCCACCCGATTCCCAACTCGCCCCAGACGATTCCAGGTTCCCCCCCTGATTCCCTACTCCCCCCTCCCCCTGGTCAGTCATGGCTCTCTGGGAGATTTTTGCTTCCCACCCATGGTGAGGACTTGTAAGGAGCAGGTAGGACCTTTCCCTATGGGCACAGGTTTGTTTACCATTATCATGGAGGAGGAGCACAGGATGGAGCTGAGGATTGTCAGGCAACCCACCAGATCCCCCATCCCCATAAAATATACAGTAACATTCCCAACCCTCCCACTTTCGACGGGAGTTCCCCAATATCGCGGATTCCGTGCCCGAACCTCTGGAGTCAGGAATCGGGGGGCGGGGTGGGGGTGAGCGGGGAATGGGCTCGGGAACGGGGGCTCAGAAATTGGCGTGGGGGGAAAAGAGAGACTGGGGAATTGGGTCTTCTCACCTGAGGATTTAATATCCAGCGCAATTGGGGTAACACCAGCTCCAGAGGCAGCGGGGTTTTGCATTCATCAAGAGTCTCTTCTAATTCTTATTCTGGACTATTCAGAATTTCCTAGACTTTCATATTATAGATTAGGAGCATTTGAAATCCAATCATTATTGTTTTCTATTTTATTTCTAAGGACCAGCTCAAGAGAGGCTTTGAAGTTGATTTTTTTAAAGAGCCATATTTTATAGCAATTTCAATACTGTGAAATCAACAAATTTGATAAAAATTCCCTTAGGAATCAATTTGTTTTCATTCCCTACATAATGAACCTGCTTAACTGTTAGTTTTTCTGAAGTGCTTCGCTCCAGATCAACTTAATGCAAGTCTGATACAAGTGGAATTAATTTGTTAATACGCTCCCATTGACATTTTGTAATATTTAATGCAATTGGGACCCTGAATAAATAAATCCCGGATAAAGTTCAACAGTGGCACAAAGGTGTTACTTTTCAACTTCATCGCCTGGCAGTGACCTGGTGGAGCCGATCACCTGCCGGCCATAGAACCTGCTCATCGTAGAATCCACTCGCAGTAGAACCGACTCGTCGTAGAACCCGCTCATCATAGAACCCGCTCATCATAGAACCCGCTCATCATAGAACCCGCTCATCATAGAACCCGCTCATCATAGAACCCGCTCGCAGTAGAACCCGCTCGCAGTAGAACCCGCTCGTCATAGAACCCGCTCATCATAGAACCCGCTCATCATAGAACCCGCTCATCATAGAACCCGCTCGTCATAGAACCCGCTCGTCATAGAACCCGCTCGTCATAGAACCCGCTCGTCATAGAACCCGCTCGCAGTAGAACCCGCTCATCATAGAACCCGCTCGCAGTAGAACCCGCTCGTCATAGAACCCGCTCGCAGTAGAACCCGCTCGTCATAGAACCCGCTCGCAGTAGAACCCGCTTGCAGTA